>NC_047092.1:80791932-81506932 GCF_902459505.1 Geotrypetes seraphini | reverse complement strand
AACTGCAATAGCGGTTTTTAACACAGGGAGCCTATGAGCGTTGAGAGCAGCGTGGGGCATTCAGCGCAGCTCCCTGAACTAAAAACTGCTATCGCGGTTTAGTAAAAAGGGAGGGGGTATATTTGTCTATTTTTGTATAGTTGTTACTGAGGTGACATTGCATAAAGTCATCTGCCTTGACTTCTTTGAAAACCTGCGGAATATAAATGATAATTAACATTTTCTCTGCGTACAGTGTGCTTTGTGTTTTTAAATTTTTTTATTATTTATTTATTTATAAGTTTTCAAATTATTTAACAAGCATATCATCTTGTACAGAAAAGTACAATCAAGAAAACATAACATTAATTATTTTCAAACTTGAAAATAAACCAGAGCTACATAAAAAAAAATATATTCTTCAACTTAATTCCACATTAATCCTCAAAATTGGATCCAAGATTTAAGGATTAGGAGTGAATACAATACAATAACAGTCAAACCCACATTATCTGTTGCTGAAAGAGAGCTTAAATTATTATTTAGACACAGATATTTCTCCTCTTTCAAGGCACTTCGTAGAAAGGAAAGCTGTCCAATGAGCCGGTTCAAAGAAAATATATTTAAAAGTACTATATCTGATTACACATTTACTAGGGTATCTAAGAAAAAAGAAACCCCCTATTTGGATCACACCTGGTTTCAATAATAAAAATTCCCTCCTTCTCTTTTGAGTTTCTCTCGAAACATCAGGAAAAATTTGAATATGGAAGCCAAGGAAATCTCTAGATCTATTTTAAAGAAAAGTTTAAGGATCCAATCTCTGTCTGGAGCCAAAGCCACAGTCAATAAGAGAGTGGCTGGACTAGCCACCTCTCTATCAGATTGTTCCAATAAAGCTGTAACATCCAAAGAACTTTCCTGTGGTTTTCCATCCTCGTCTTTCTTTTAAGAGTCCTGATTCTTTTTAGGCAAATAACACTGCACAACAATTTTTTGGTTAAGTCTTGATTCCTGAAAAGTTTTTGGTGATTATGACAGGTACCAACTTGGTATGCTCAAATATGGTTTTGGTTTTACTGCATCACGTAAGAACTATGAGAAATAGACATTTTTATGTTTACTGACAATAAAATATATAGTCAAGTTTACGTTTCGCACAAGCGACTAAATGAAACAGAATTAAAAGTGTTTTGCTCCCGAGTTTCTTTTATATTCAGTGTCTGGTGCATCACGTTGTAGCATCCAACAATAGTCGGCAAGCATTGACGGATTCCAATTGCCCTGGTATCGTTTCTCCATCGTAGCTATGTCTTGATGAAACCTTTCACCGTGCTCGTCACTCACAGCACCGAGATTTGCGGGGAAGAAGTCCAAGTGTGAATGGAGGAAATGAATCTTGAGTGACATATTGCACTTCATTCTCTTGTATGCTTTGAGAAGTTTGTCTACCAGCTGAATGTAGTTTGGGGCTCTGTAATTGCCCAGAAAATTGTCAACAACGTCTTTCAAGGCTTTCCAGCCAATTTTTTCCGGCCCAACTAACAGATCTTCAAATCGCTTGTCACTCATAACATGTCTGATCTGGGGGCCAACAAAAATACCCTCTTTGATCTTGGCATCAGTTATTCTTGGGAACATCTGTCTTAAATAACGAAAACCTTCCCCTTCCTTGTTCATTGCTTTCACAAAATTCTTCATGAGTCCCAGTTTAATGTGAAGAGGAGGCAAAAATATCTTTGTCGGGTCAACAAGCGATTCATGTGCTACATTTTTCTGTCCTGGAACTAACTTTTTACGGAGTGGCCAGTTCTTTCTAGAATAGTGCGACTCTCTGTCTCGGCTGTCCCATTCGCAGATGAAACAGCAGTACTTTGTATAGCCAAGCTGCAGTCCTAGTAACAGAGCAACGACTTTGAGGTCTCCACAGATATTCCAGTTATACCTGGTATACTGGACATACTTTAGTAACATTTCCATATTCTCATATGTTTCTTTCATATGTGCTGCATAGCCAACAGGTACTGAAGGATAAACGTTGCCATTGTGCAACAGAACAGCTTTCAGGCTTAACATTGACGAATCAATGAAAAGACGCCACTCTTCCGGGTTGTGATCACAACCAAAGACCGAGAACAATCCTTCAATGTCACAACAGAAACAGAGACTGTCGACTTGTGCAAAAAATTTGGTTATATCATGATGCCGGTCTCGAAACACAGAAATTTTCGTACCTGGTGATAGCAAACACCATTCCTGCAGTCTCGAACCTAGCAGCTCAGCTTTTGCTTTTGACAGACCCAAATCTCTGACCAAATCGTTCAATTCGGACTGTGTTATCAGATGTGGATCGCCTGATGAGGATGGTTCAAAATCCGGGTCAATGTCACTGTTAGAACCCTGCACTGCAGTTTCTTCATCTGGTTCGTCTAAGGTCCAATCCTCTGGTGGTTTCGGAACTGGAAGACTGTCATCATGTGGCATGGGTCTCATTGCTGAAGGCAGATTAGGATATTCAATTGACTTCTTGTTTTTGGCAGAGAAACCAGACACATTAGTCAAACAGAAATAACAGTCCGTCACATGGTCTTTCTGTTCTCGCCATATCATCGGAACAGCAAATGGCATCGTCTTTCGAGTACCTCTGAGCCAGGCTCTCAGACTAACAGCACATGTCGCACAGCAAATGTGAGGCGCCCATTGCTTGTCTTGATCACCTATTTTGCAGCCAAAATACAGATGATAGGCTTTCTTTACAAGGGCAGTCATCGAACGTCTCTGAGGCGTAAGTGTATATTCCCCACAGATATAGCAGAATGTGTCGCGGCTGTTACGACACCGACGAGACATATTGCCCGACACCAAAACGTCTATAGCATCAAGCTTACTTACTGTTATATTGCTACAGCTACTATACTACTATACTTTACTATACTGATACTATATACACACACGGACTATCTATATTAACCAAATGAGCAGGATCGGTGTATGGAAGCCACCATTATAGCATGGTGAGACAGCGCAAGCTCGTTCAGACCTGCCCAGACATGCCCAGGATGTCATCTTCCATAAAACAGCTTCCAACCTGGCTAGATTTTATGCATGGACATACCCAGGCGGCACAAACCGTTGTTGATAAGACACTTATGGGAGAAAAAATTGTTTGCATCCAAATATAAGAAAAAATCACGACAAAATTGAAGATTTCTCTGAAATGGTACGTGATGGGTAATTTTTGATGTAATATTCATGATCAGCACCCAAAATTCTATAAGAAACACCCAGCAGTGTTCAGGAAGCAAAAACTTTGTTGTGCAGTGTAATACATTCTTGACAGTGGTGGTAAGGAATTATCAGGAATTTTTAGGATTTCCAGAAAGTAACGTTTTATCATATCTCTTGGAGAGATTGATAAGACCTTTGGAAAATTAATCAAACGCAAATTGTTAATCTGACTGTTATTTTCAAGTGTTTCCAATTTTCTCCTCATAATTAGGTTATCTTTTACAATTGATTCTTGATTACTTTTAACCATTTTTAAGTCCTTCTTTTCTTCCTGAATTTCAATCTTTATTACTACAATATCTTGTTTCAAGATTTTAATTTCTTCTTTATGGATTTTAAATTCTTTTTCTAAATTCTTTATTTGAGGATTGAGGGAATTTCCCAAAGTGGAAACTAGATCCCAAAGCGAATCTAGAGTAACCTCTGGGGGCTTAACAGGAGCAAAAGAAGATTTGTGCAATTCTGGTTTGCTCAATTGAATGGTTTACCTCCCCTGTGCCTTGTTCCCCCTAAGACACAGTTGTCCCGGTCGCTGGTCCTTCCAAAAGGAAAAATTCCTTTTGTGTTGTTCCCTGTAGCGAGCCCTCCAGTTCGCTGGCCTCTCAAGAGGAGAACACTGCCTCTTTGGACATACTCTCCTCTCGCGAAGAGCTGGCTCCCAGCAGCAACGGCTGAAGGGGAGGCGTCCTGACATCAGGGCTCAGCGTGACATCTAGCCCGGGGATATCCGCCGAAGCACTCCTCTCTGCCGGTGCTCCCAACGGGCGAATCCCCGAACAATCCTGCTCACTTTGGAGGCGCCTGAAGATGTCATCAACTGTAAGAGCCACAGGTCCCGAGCGCTGGGAGGCACCACCAATGTTCTTGCCTCTTCTTTTCGGCATTTTCAAAGCGGTAAGAGAGACACTCTCCGGCGTCCTACTGGCAATCAGATAACGGCAGCCATCTTGGATCCCAAGCGTGTTTTTAAAATTTTATTGTTGGTAGATCATTTTGACTTGGCCAAGAAGGTAAGGGGGAGGGAGGGAGGGGAGCTGCTGAAAGACATCTAGTAATCCTTGCAGGCTTGACTGTGCAGGAAATTATTTTTGTAAAATCATGTTTTGTTATGTGACTGGCATTATTTAGACTTTAATTTCTATGAATGAATAGAATGAAAATGATATAAAATTACTTGCTTGTTTTTATGTGCATGCGCTGAAGGAAAGTGGAGAGAGAGTGGGCTGAGGACGCTGAATGAAAATGGGGAAGAGAGAGTGGGGAAAAAGACGCTGATTTATAAATTGACAATTGTACAGAATATTGTTTCTTTTTATACTTTAATATAATAAGTTCAATATAAAACAATTCAAGGCTTTTGTGGATGGAATCAGGTGGTTTGCGGGGATGGGGACCGAACTTATGGGGATTAGTCCAATAAAATGGTATTTTCTATTTCTCATTATTTGTTTTATTTTTATTTGTTAATTTGTAAAGTGGTGCTTGTTATGTATCAGTTTTTTCAAATTTACATCTACTGTCTTTATATTTTGCACAGTATTAGAGAATATGTATTACTGTTTTTGTGGTGTTGTAGTGTTGCATTGTATGCAGAGTCTGGTTTCTTGGCGGTTCAGTTTAACTTTTGTCTACATATTTCTATTTTTAGTTTGTGATTATTCCATATTGGGCGAGGGTGTATCTGTCTGTGTGTATGAACGGGACATAGCTTTCTGATAGCATTGACTGTACAGAATCAATTGACTGTACAGGATCTGGCTTGTTTAGTTTTACAATGTATGTGTTGGTGTTCTAGTGCTCACTGCAGTGTTTAAGATGCTGCCTTTTCGTAGGTACACTCTTGTTGTGCGATATGTGGATTGTTACTAAAAATCATATTTTTCATATAGATGGGGGGTTGTCAAAAAATGATGGGCCCCGGGTGTCACATATGCTAGGTACGCCACTGATCTTGACGTTGCTGGGGAAGGAATGCTCTGAGTTGCACAGTGTCTAGAAGAGCTCCAATAAATTGCAGAGTCTGAGAGGGCTGCAACTGATATTTGGGAAAGTTCATTTTGAAACCAAATTTTGCACAAACCAGACAGTCTGTTGTGTGGCTTCAGTAACCCCCTTGAGATGTAGGGTGTTTGATAGTACTGCCTGATTAATGAAAAAAAATATTTCGATTCAATTCAGCCTATTGAATCAATTTTTCGATTCGATTTTCCTATCCAATTGGGTGTTTTTTTTAAAAACATCCTGGTGAGTTTATTTTATAACTTCTTCACCCCTTTATAGTCTTTTCATCCCCTTTGCCTTCTCCTAACCACACTGGCGCTGTGGTGTAAACAAACAAAAAAAGACTTTTCCTCTCTCTGTTAAATCCTAGCTCACATTTGCGGTCTAACACCAGCTCTGGCAGGATACATGTTTCAAATCTGACATATTGTAATCAAAAAACAGAAAATAAAATGATTTTTTCTACCTTTTGTTGTCTGGTCATTATTCAAATCTTGTTGGTCCCAGGCTCTGGTTGTCTTCTGATAACTTGCTTGCCAGGGTCTCCTTCTTTCTCTGTGCTAATCATCCGCCATCTCTGTCCTTCCCTTCCGTTTCCCTTCCCTAGAGGTCTGGCATCTTTCCTTTTTTTCGTCTCCATCCACAGATTCACCTTTTCTCAACTACCCTTTCATCCAGCATCTCTCCCTCCTTTCCAACTACTCTTCTATCCAGTATCCCTATCCCCCCTCCACACCATCTCTCCCTTTCTGTTCCTTCCCTCCCTAAATCCCATTGCCCATCATCTCTCTCCCTCTCCTCTATTTTTAGACCCATTATTTCTTCCCCCCAAAGTCCGGCATATGCACATCTCTTTGAACCCCCCTTCCCTCCCTCCCTCCATGTACTTTTACACCAGGGCCCATTCCCCTGAAGGTTTGTCCCCCCTTGAAGGTCTGTCCCCCCCTGAAGGCCTACATCCCTCCCCTGAAGGCCTGCACCCAAGGCCTGCCTGTCCCCCCTGAAGGCCTGTACAACCCCCCCACGAAGGACTGCACCTCCCTGGAGACCTGTACAACCTCACCTTCCACGAAGGACTGCACCCCCCCCCCCTGGAAGGCCTGTACAACCCCCCCCCCCACGAAGGACTGCACCCCCCCGGAAGGCCTGCGTGTTCCCTCTGTCCTCAATTTACCTAAATCCATCAGCCTGCATAAGATCGCTAATGCTAGCGATCTTTGCAAGCTACCGTCGGGTCTTCCGAGCTGTCTTCTCTCTGCCACGGTCCCGCCCCTCCTCTGACATCAGAGAAGGGGGCGGGACCATGGCAGAGAGAAGACAGCTCGGAAGACCTGACGGTAGCTTGCAAAGATCGCTAGCACTAGCGATCTTATGCAGGCTAATGGATTTAGGTAAATTTGATGCCGGGAGGCCTGGGGAGAAGCTGGACTGACCCTCCCCCTCTAAAACAGGAGCGGCAGTGGCTGGCCAGCAAGAGCAGCGCTGCCGCTCCTGCTTTAGGGGGCGAGGGTCCGAATCGGGAAGCCGATTTTTTATTGTTTAAATTGATTTGAATCGGTTCACCTGAGTTAATCGGTGAACCAATTCGAATCGTGAATCGGACAGCACTAGTGTTTGATGAACCAATCATTCAGATATGGAAACATCTGGAGTCTGTGATACCATAAGGCTGCTGCTACTACCACCAGGTGCTGCTACTACCACCAGTTGGTGAAAACTCTGGAAGTTGAGGCCAGGCCGAAAGGCAGCACCCTGTATTGGTAATTTTGATTTCCCATCTGAAATTTGAGGAACTTGTGAGAGGCTGGATGAATTGGAATTTGAGTGTAAGCCTCCTTGAGATCCAGAGAGCATAACCAATCGTTGTGATCCAGAAGGGGAATAAAAGGACGCCAGAGACAGTATGCAAAATTTTTCTTTGATAAGAAATTTATTGAGAGCTCTGAGATCCAATATCGGACAGAGACCTCCTGTCTTCTTTAGGACAAGGAAATACCGGGAGTGAAACCCCGTGTTCTACTGTTCCAAAGGAACCCTCTTGATGGCATTGAGAACAAGCAGAGCTTCAACTTCCTGAAGAAGAAGGGAGGCCTGCAGAGATTTGGAAGGAAACTCTCTGGGTGGTTGATCTGGGGGAGTATGATGGAAATGAAGGGAATAACCTTTCCAAATGATGGTGAGAACTTAGAGATAGGAAGTGATTAATTTCCACCAATGGAAGAAATGGGTGAGACGACTCCCGATGGGAAGAGGGGAAGATGGAGACACAGAGGTGGAATTATGCTCTGCAGAAACTAATCAAAAAGGTTGAGTTATCTTGGACACAGCAGGTATCTGAGCCTTTTTCTGCGGCGGTCTAGAGTAAGGCGCAGACTTTGGGGGATAACGCTTCTGTTATCAGGAAGATGGTTTGAACCCCCTGGAGGCAGAAGATTTAGATTCAGGCCTAAGCAACGTGGCAAAAGATTTTTCATGCTCAGAAAGCTTTTTCGTAGCGTTTTCAATAGAGTCCCCAAAAAGCTCATCCCCCAGGCAAGGGATGTTTGCTAACTGGTCTTGGAAGTTAGGGACCATGTCTGCAATTCTCAAACAGCTCAAATGCATCATATGAAGATTGCACTAGATGGATTCAGAGCTGTGTAAGAGTACGGTACGTGTTCGAACTCAGGTAGTCAATCAGAAGGTAAATATTTGAAACAGGTTGGCATGGTCTTGATCCAGAATTTCAAATAGCAGGTAAAGAAAAAATTATAATTTCAAACTCTTATTGGCCACCATAGAGTTTTGATATAATCTCCTGCCAAACTTGTCCATCATTCAACCATCATGTACACCTTAGGAATTGACTTTTTCAGGGTAGACTTTACCACCAGAGACTGGTGAGACAACTGAAGTTTTTCAAAACCTGAACAAGGGATAACCTTATATCGAGAGTTCAGTTTTCCAGGGACTGCTGGTACTGAGTATTGGGTGTCCAAATTTTTATGGAATTTTTCAGGATGCCATTCAAGGAGCTTGAGCAACTCTTTAGGAGGATGTTTGATCTCTAACTCTGCCTGGTACTCTTTGGAATATTTAAAGTCTGTTTCCATCTTTATGTTAAGATCTTTACCCATCTGTCAAATAAAACGGGTAAAGGAGACAGGTTCTGATGGGGAAGGTTCCCTATGAGACATGGAACGAGAAGAACACTCTGCTTGGGAACCATAAGCCTCCATGGAGGAAGGTGAAACCTCATGTGTAGATTGCTATCGAAGGTCTGAATCTTCAGGCATGGAAATAGAGTAGTGCCTCCTGGAATGGTACTTAGTTGAAGAAACAGGTGATGCAGATCGTTTATGCTTGGTTGAACATGCAGGACAGAGATGCTTAGATGTTGAAGCTTTTGTGGATGAAGGAGATAAATGCCTGGAACAGCTAGACTTCTGTCCTGAAGCATGACGGTGCTTCTGCTGTTGCTCTGAAGAAGCAGAACAGTGCGTAGAAGAGCGACGCTTTGGAGAAGACAACCGATGCCTGGATGGTCGACGCTTTGGAGAAGACAACCGATGCTTGGATGGTCGACGCTTTGGAGATGATGACCAATGCTTGGATGGTCGACGCTTTGGAGAGGATGACCAATGCTTCGATAGTCGATACTTTGAAGAAGAGGACCGATGCCTGGGTGAAGGTGAAGAATAACGCTTCTGTGGGTAGCAAAGCTTTGATGAAGCAGATCGATGCCTTGAAGACAGGTGGCGAGAAGCATGGCTGGATGATGAGGATGGATGTCATCCATGCGGTACCGATGGGGAAACCTTGGTACCTTCAGCTGGCATGGAGCGTTGCTCAGGCTGGACCAGTATTGGAGAAGCCGACATGGTAGTGACCATTTGAAACATGCTCACAAACTCTAGCTTAAAGAGAGCATCAAGCTTCTCCTTAAAAGCTTGCATCGATACCTGGGGGGTTGATGCCGGTATCACTGGTGACGCGGCTTGCTGCAGTGAGGAAAACATCGAAGAAGATGCACATCAAGATGGGAAGGCGAGCCGCATCAGAGGAGTATGTTTGGCATGTACAAATGGACTCGGTACCTTTATGGCCCGAGACCCTATCTGGTAAGCTGGTGGCTTCTTGGCTGGCTTGCCTAATTGAGATAGCAACACCGACTTGGACACCGGTACCTCTGGCGATGTCGATACTTTGGATGTCGATGGTTTTACTGGTGTCGGAAGTACCAAATCAGCATCCATGAGACCAAAGATTTGCTTCTGTTGAAGATGGTTTTTGATGGACCTTTTTTGTAGCGTGGCCCAACACGAACAAGACTCCATACGGTGGTCTGGGTCCAGACACTGGATACACCACTTATGGGGATCATGAAATCATGCGCCGACACCTACTACACATCTTGAAGCCAGTTAACGGGCAGGACATGGACAGAAACACCGCCTTAGCCAAATCAAGTCCAAAGGCTGAGGCGAAGGACAAGGCCCCGCTGTCAAGAATGGCCAAAAAAAAAGAATTTAAAATTTTTTTTATTTTATTAAGAAAAGAAAGATGAAAAAAGAGAAAAAGATCCCGAAGGGAATAAATTCTGCGGCGAGAAGGAACTAGAAATAACACAAACATTCGAAGTAGGACTTTACGGCTTTGCGTAAAAACTAGAACTGAGGAGACACGCGCCCTACATCGGACAGGAAGGCACTCACACATGCACGGTGTGGTCAGTCACAAACTTTCCACAGTTCTTCAAGCAAAATTGCTTCTGCAGCTGTCTGCATCGGGGCTCCATTGATGAGGTCACCCATATATGAGAATATACTGCCTGCTTGTCCTGGGATAAGCAATGTGCTGCCCACAAGGCAACAGTAAAAACCAAGGGATAAAATTTCAAGCACCCTCAAATTTTTTAAGCCAAAATACAAATGAAAATTGATATTTATATACTCAACATTAAATGATGAGATACACCTATCAGTCCATTTGAATTAATTGGATTAATATACAGTAATAGTCCTTACTATCAACGTTCTTCTGCTCATAAACAGATTAGGCGATGATTAAAAAAAGTCAAAAGAACAAAAACTTAAAATGGTTTAAAAAAATCCTAACATATTTGGATGGACTAAAAAAAGAATAAATTTACAGAAACTCATTTGGAAAAAAAGATGTTCAGAAGAGCAAGACTTTATGTATCCAACGCCTTTGCTGCACCTTGCTGGTGCATGTTCCATAGAATTCTCGAGATTATACAAGGATTAATAAAAAAGGCAATATATATTTGATGGCTTTAATAGAAGTAACTGAGCAATTGAACATATCACTTTTCCACATAGTCCCCATGCATTTGTTGTATCTTTTAACTAGCTTCTGCATTCTTGCGTGCTTTCTTTTGTTCTCTGGTTCACAGTGATGCACCCATGTCTCATCGCTGGTAACAATTCTCTCCAAAATACTCAGATCTTCTTCATACCATCTCAAGAACTGGATCGCAACCTTCACACGCTGTTGCTTGTGCAGATCAGTAAGCTGTTTGGGAAAACATCATTCGCAGACTTTCCTGTATCCCAACTCATTATGCATTATGGCAAATAAACGATCCATAGCAGATATCCAAATATGCAGCCAATTGAGACATTGTTATCTGTCGGTCTTCTCCGCCCTGTTAATGTGCTCTTGTGTGTGCGATGTTGATGGGCAACCAGAACAATCTTCCTGCTTTAAACCTTTTTACCAGCTCATAAACCTTTCATTGATTCATGGTGCTAAGTTCATACTGAGTCAATATCCAATGGTGAATTTCCACAGGTTTCACTCCCTCTGCCCAAAAAAGCGCACTACTGCACTTTGTCCATGTTTTTGACTTCATGGCTGCCACATGACTAAAGGCCGAGCACTGTGCTGTGCGTGGACGAACTGTCCAACAGGCAATGTACAAGTAGATATGTTGCATTTTGCTAGCTCTGTTCCAGTTATCGCGTAATTTAACAATTGCCTTAAATTTTTGATTCACCCTCGTATATAATCTGGAAGCAGTTCTTTAAGCTAGGAGCATGACAAGTCAAGTTTCCTATTGCATGATTCAGTTAATCATGTTTCTCACTGGGGAGGAAAAATAATACCACAATTACCTGGGCTTCCTGGCAAGCAGCTCTCCTCAACAGGTTATCACTGAAAAAAAGAGAAAACAAAATAACAGATATTAGTAATGGAAATATTTAATATTAGAGTTACTTCTAATCCAGGGAAGTCATAGTGGTATATAGTTCAAAAGTGCTTCTTCAGGCACCCTCCCACATACACTTCCACTCAGAGAGATTCATGGACAACCCAAATCCAGTACCATATCATTCAGAACTAATGTCGTACAGAGAAAGTGCAATGGAGGTCAAAGCCCTAGAGCACCCTGCAGAAAATGAGCTACATCTGGATGAGCTGCCAATATGCCCCTAAAAGAAGGAGGGCCCATACACGAAAGAAGGGCAATCTGTATACAGAGTGAAGTTACTGCTAGGCCCTTCTTTAGGCCATCCTCCAGAAACTCCAGGATTCGAGGAATTAAAGGGAGACACAGGTCAGGGGTGCACCAGGCCTGGTATCACCTCCAAGCCTTTGCACAGGCCACTAGCTGTGAAGCAACGTGGCAATCACAACTGAAGAAAATCCCCAGATAGTAAAGGTTGCACGTTCAAGAGCCATGCTGTAAGACCAAACCAGTCTGGATCCTGCATCGCAATCAGATCCTGTGTGAGAAGGTGAGAATCACAAGGTAGCCAGAGCCCCTGATACTGCTGGAGACGAACGAAGTTGGCATACCACAGCTGCCTCAGCCAATTGGGTGTAACTAGAATCAGGGCTGTGGAATCAGAGACAATTTTGGGTACCTGGAGTCGGAGTCGATAAAAATGTACTGACTTCGACTCCTGATAAATTTAAATTATAATTTAAAAAATACAGCAAGTTCAAATGTCTCATTTCACAAACAATAGTCATAATTAACACATTGTTGCGGGCATTTTTCACCTATCTATGCCGAAAAGTGGGCAAATTTTTAAAATGTTGCACAGGAAATTACATTTCACGTAAAATAGCTATAACTTCTGAACCATTGCTTATTTTTGAATAAAACTTTCAGTTTCTTTTATTGAATTCTTTATTATAATTTGAACACATTTTTTAATTATTTTGTTATAAACAATTACAACATTCAAGGATAATTTAAAATTTTTAAAAAACTACTCTCTTATACAGAATAAATTTAAGGAAAGACAACTGAATTTACCGTTATTTTATTTACAAGTTTGATCTCTTTTCCGACCCTAATTCCACGAACCGTTTGCACTTTTGCCACAACCCAGCGCTAATTTGTAGAAACCGAGTCTTGTCAGCTCACGCTCTCTAGTGATAGTATGTGAAAAACATTTCCCACCAACAATGTGTTAAGTACTTCTCTGATATAAGAATAAAGCCAAGTGCATAGTTGTATTTCTACTAGTGCGAAGTTTAGCTGAGCTATTATACAACTTGACATTCACATTATTGTAATCTGGATTATATACATTACAAAAAGTGTTTTCATTTTATTTCAGCTATAATGTGTTTAACAAGTTCATTTGAGTGTAAACAAGTGTAATGATGTAGGTGTAGGTGAGTGCTATGGCCTGATGTGTGTTCAGGTGTCCTGTCTGCACTCTCCATATATGCTCTGATCCAGGGCTGAACTTTAACATCATTTTGCACACCACCTAATACTAGGAAGTTAATTAAGTGGCCCCTCCTGGCCCTGGAGCCTCCCACTGCCCTATCTTCAGCAGAAGATCAGCAAACAAAGATAAAGGCAGCAGCGTTTGCACAATTTCCTCTGTCTGCTAAAAGAGCTTAAAAGAACTTGGAGGAACAGCTTTTTGGCTTCAACTGTAAGTGTTCATGTTTATTTTAAAACTGCATGGCTGCTTATGTATACAGAGGAGTCTGAGTTGGAGAGTCGGAAACTGAGGAGTCAAAGGATTTATCTACCGAATCGACAGCCCTGACTAGAATCACCAGGGCCAATTGGGTGCAACTAGAATCACCAGACCTTCAAGGGCCGCTATTCGTCTCATCAAACACCCTATCATCAGCCATAGAGGAAAGACATAGAAGAGACCTTCCCGTAGCCAGGGCTGAACCAGAAAAAAAAAAGTATCCAGGATTTTGCTGCTGGCCTCATGATGATGACTGATGAATCGATCAGCTTTCTTGTTGGCCGCAGATGCCATGAGGTCAAACGTGGGGCACCAGCACTGATCTAATATGCACTCGAATGCTCTTTGGTACAGGGACCACTCTCCAGGGTCCAACTTCTGACGACTGAGAAAGTCTGCTTGAACATAGTCCACCCCTGTCACATAGGCCGCTGACAGCAAACAAGATATCTCTCCACACACCAGAAAGAAAGCTGAGCCTTCACGCTCCAAGAGGGGATCCTTGTGCCCCAATGCCAGTTGATGTAAGCTACTGCCATGGCATTGTCTGAGATATAGCTTGATGATGGAGACGACTCTGAAAGTGGAGAAGAACCAGCTGAATCACCTGAAGCTCCAGGTGATTGATCAACCACCCACCCTGAACAGGGACGGTCATACACACCACTCCCCAGCCTTTTAAACTTGTATCCATAGACAGAATCACCCAATCAAAGATCTAGAGGGGAAGGCCCCTGTAAAGCAAGAGGGGTTGCAACCACCATGCAAAATTGTTTTGCACCAGTCGTCCAGGGCAGGGGTGCATGTAATGGATGCAGCTGGGGATTCCAGCATATAACGGAGCATCCTGCAGTGGATGTAGACGGGCTCTGGCCTACAGAATGACATGGAGGGGGACACATTTTTCCCCATCCCCGCAGGAACTAATTTTCCCGTCCCATCCCGAACAGTTATTTTCCTGTCCCTGCCACATTCCTGTATACTCTGTCCTCATCTGCAGAAGCCTCAAACACTTTAAAATCATAAGTGTTTGAAGCTTGTGCAGTTAAGGCAGATCTTACAGGAATGGGACAGGGGCAGGAATAGCAACAAAACTCGCAGGGATGGGGCAAGAAAATTGAGTCCCAGCAGGGACTGGGACAAATTTGTCCCTGTGTCCATTCTCTACTCTGACCCAAGGGACATTGATCATTGCCACCATGGTTCCCAGAACCTGAAGGTACTGCCATGCCGTCAGAACCGGGGTGGTCAGAAGGTCCCTAACAGCCTGTCGAAGCTTCTCCTGAAGAGAGTCAGGCAGAAACACTTTGTTCTGTCCCGTTTAAAACCAAACTCCCAGGTATTCCAGATCCTGCATTGGCTCAAAATGACTGTTCCTGAAGTTTATCACCCAACTCAGGCGCTGCATCAACTGCACCACCTGACACCCCTCAGACAGCGAAGGAGCTCTGATCAACCAGTCGTCCAGATACGGATAAACCAGGACACGCAGGGTGCGAAGATGGGCCACCACCACCACCATCACTTTGGTGAAGGTGCTGGGTGCCATCGCCAATCCAAAGGGCAACACCACAAACTGGAAGTGTTGCCCCAAGAGGTGGAACCTCATAGGAATGTGGAGGTAAGCCTCGGTCAAATCTAAGGAGGCTAGAAACTTTCCACCCAGAAATTAGCACAAAATAGTACTACTTATTAACATAAGAGATGGGCCTCAGAGACCTATATTCAGGCAGGTGACTGCTGATGTTTTCATGCAGGTCAGTATCTCAATCATCGGTCCAAATTCCCAATGCTACTTTATTTTAATGTTTTTATATTTTAAAATCTTTTTTAATGTCTTTTTTATATACTTTGTCACCGGCAGCCTCAGGGCAATGGGTCCTAGGGCACCGGTAGCAAGAGAAAACTCTTGTGCACCGCCACGGGCAGCACAAGGAAAAAAAAGGTTAAAAGAAGTGAACACCGCCACACCAGGTAGGTATTGTATCAAGCAATTATTGGGTTTATTCTTCAAAACAAAACATTCAAACCAGCTTGCTTGTTTCAAGTTCAATCAAATTCATATCAAAAAGAAAACAATCTTGTCAGGATGTTCCAGATATAAAATATAGTCCCAAAACAAACAAAATACACTGCTAAACAGTTTCTGGGTTAATGTTAAGTCAATAAAGTTCAAAAACATAATTCAAGCTTTCTCAAAGCTGCTGCTGGCTCTCCAGCCGATTAATAGTCCAAACTTTCAAAGCTTTAAAAAAACAAAACAAAACCCCAAAAACAAATCTTTTGGGCGGATATCCTCAGCCTGTGCTAGTGCTACAGCACTAGCCCCAGCAGCTGACGTGCTGGCCAGGGAGTGTGCTCTGCGTGGTCGCAATTCGCCCATCATAGGCCCTCAATCCCACCACGGAAAATGCAGAGCATTCCCCACTGCCTGGGACTGGTAACAGCCCTTCCCCCCTCCAGGAGGAAAAAGGAAAAAAAAAAACCCCAAATTCAAAACAGTTCTTTTTCAGTTCTTAGAGGTGCCTCCAAGCACCACACCTTCTTCAGGGCTACCAAAAAAACCCCATTTAGTCAGCTTAGTTGAGCAGTGTTCAAGTTAGGCATTTAGGAAGTCTAAATTACTTGCCTCCAGTCCAGCAAACCTCCATTGGCAGGACTCCATTCCATGGCTTAGCATATGGCTCCAGCTCCATGTTCTGGAAATCTTGAGGCATGAAGTTGGGCGACTCCAAACCAGCTTCAGTCAGCTCCATACCTTCCAGCTGCTCACTGCCATTCAGAGCTCTCAACCCTGAGTCTCTCTGCCTTTCCTGTTGCTGCTCCTTTCCCTTCTTCCTCTAACTGTTCATTTCTCTGGTGTAATAGCCTGCAGTCACACCCCAAACCCTCAGGTGAAAAGGTTTTCCGGCTGTTTCTATTTCCAGCCTGCAGGTGACCGCTGGGAACTAATCTAGAGCTGGGGGGGGGGTGTTGGGAAACCTGCAACTCTGCTCTCCTGCTCCCTCTAGGGGTCAAAGAAGGAAAGTCATCAAAATGTTCAGTTTGGGGGTTTAAATTGAGCTGTTTGTGGAGTGTCTACTTGAGCTGTGCACTGCTCTGGGGACACACCTAGCAGGCATAGGTTGAATACCACATTTTAAATTTTCATAAATACTGAATTTTAGCTTTGAAATGCTACAATTTCAACATAAGATAGCTCTCATTTTTCAAGGAGCACTTATTTTAATGAACGCCGCTGGATCTAAACAGCACTGCTTTGTGATACCTGATGGGGCCTCCGTTTCACCCTAATAGACTTCGTCGGGGGATAATATTTGGCAGTACCTAAATGTTAAGAAACAGCATTGTAATATGTAGTGGAGCATATTTAACATTTTAAATGATTTCAAAACAGTGCATGTTGAAGTTACAGAAAACTTATGGAACACACTTTGGTATGCAATTCAAAATCTTCAAAATGGCGCCACTCACTAAAAACACCACAAACATAAATAGCCAATCAAATCAAGTTGTGTCACCGATCTTAAATTGGAGGCAAATTTGTAAGTTGTAAATTATCGTCTCTTTCACAAATCTCATTTCATGAAGAATCATATCATGGTAGATCTTATCTTAGTCAATCTTATCATTAAGTCCATTCGGGGCCAATGTTTGTAAAGTAAAAATCCAGTGGCATTTTCTTCGCCTTAAGGCCAGACATCGATCACCCCCTATCATTTTTCGTGATCACATCTATGACAAAATCTTTCAAATTATTAAATGTATGAGAAGCATCCAAGCAATGTTGAATCTTTCACATTTGCTCTTTTAATATTGGATTTATGTTCAGATAAACGCGTTTTAAACAATCTTGTTGTCATGCCAACATAAATGTTTTGGCAAGGACAAATGATCACGTAAATTACATGATCAGTTTTACATGTGCTGAAATTGTTTAACTTGTAGGTCTTATTTGTAATTAGATTGGTAAATTCTTTAAGTTGCATGGAAAATTCACAAAAAGAACAATGGCCACATTTAAAGTGCCCTGTCGGGAGTAAGTTAGTAAGCGGTTTATCAATTGATTGTTGACTTAAGAATTCCTTAAGATTTTTTCCTCTTGAGAAAGCAAACCTTATGTTAGTACTGTATTTTGAAAAGATGGAAGAGATTGAATTATATCCCATCTATTTCTGATGATCTTGGTGATGTCAGCACTTGATGTAGAATGTCGAAGAACACAGGTAATATAGTTTGTTCAATGTAAGAAGATGAATCTTTTTTTTTAATCTAGTAATAGTATATCTCTGTTGTTGTACTTGGCTCTCTTGTATGCCTGGTGTAAAATTTGATTTGGATATCCTCTTGCTCTTAATTTAATTTTAAGATGTTTAGATTGAATTTTAAAGTCTTAATTGTGTGCAATTTTGTCTTAATCGTAACATTTGGGAAAATGGTAGACTTTTTTGAGATGTTTTGGATGGCAACTAGTATATTCTAAAAAAGTATTCTTTGCCATGGGTTTCTCAAAAGATTTAAGGCTCCTTTTATCAAGGTGCAGTAGGGGTTTAACGCGCGGAATGCCGCATATTAAATTGCCTGCCATGCTAGTCGCTAACACTTTCATTGACGAGACGTTAGTTTTTTGGCTTGCCGCGGGAGTTAACGCGTGATGAAATGTCCGATGCGCTAACCCCGCTAGCGCACCTTGATAAAAGGAGCCCTTAGTTATAAATGTATTGTTTTCCCAAGTGATCAAAATATCCAAAAAATGAATTTTTGAAACAGAAAAATTTAAAGTAAATTGAATATTTGGATTGCAAGAGTTATGCCAAGAAACAATATTGTTTAACTGAAGAGAAGAACCTGTCCAAAGAAGGAAGATGTCATCTATGTATCGCCACCATGTATAGATTTTTTCTTCTAACGGTGAATGATAAATCCAAAAGTCTTCAAAAAAGATCATAAAAAGATTAGCTATTGAAGGGGTGAAAGTAGCACTCATGTCAACCCCTTGAGTTTGTTTGTATAGATTGCCATCAAAAGAAAAAAAGTTTTCACACATAGCTAATCGTGCAATGGATATCAGAAAATCCGTGGGGATGGTATGTGGTCTATCCCTTGCTTCTAAAACCCTTTTTATCATATCCAAGGCATCTTGTTGAGGGATAAATGTATACAAGGAAGAAACATCTAAAGTGGCCAAAACAAATGGTCCTAGTGTGGTGTCTATGGATTCCAATTTTCTCAAAAAATCTTTTGAATCTTGGATAAAAGATTTACATTTAGGAACTTCTGTTTCTAAAAATTCTTCTACAAACATAGATAGCAGCTCCAAAAGTGAACCGCATGTTGAAATAATAGGTCTGATTAGAGGATTCTTGTTATCCTTGTGAAATTTGGGTAAAAAATAAATATAAGGTATTACCGGATAAATTCTATTAAGAAACCGGTAATCTTTATTTGTTAAAAACCCTTCTTTCACCCCTTTATTGGTAAGATTACGAATGAGGTTGTGCAGTCGCTTTGTAGGACCAAGATGAATCTTTAAATAAGCATTAGTGTTATTCAAATGTTCAACCGCCCGTAAATTGTAAGTGGGTTTATCTTGTATTGTAATGGCTCCACCTAAAAAGAAAACTGCAGTCCTGGAAAACAAGTTGCTTGAAAACATTTATTGTTACATCAATCGGACCCGGTGGTTTCCAAACAGATTTAGGTGCAATGATGGTTTTGTCAGTGTTGCAGGGTTTGTCCACAAAAAATTGTTGTAATTCAATTCTTCTCATGAATTTCTCAAAATCGATATGAAATTCATTACTGGGTACTGTAGGTACAAACGATAAGCCGTGTGAAAGAAGATTGTTTTCTGCCATGGATAGTGTATGTTGGGATAAATTCACGGTTACAGATTGTTGGGATCTTGTCCACGGTCTTCCTTGTTGTTGATTTTTTTCTATTCTTCCCCTTCTTTGTAGAAAGCCTTGATTTTTGCCTAAAAAATTGCTGCCCGAACTTCCACTGCTAAGAGAACTCACACTAGATGAAGAAATTCCCCAATTAGACAGTTGTAATTGTTGAGATGAAGTTGATGGTTCCTGACTAGGATTCATCCACTGAAAGACTCGACTGTTCAGATAATCTCTTTCATCCCTATGAAACTTTTTGATCTTGAATTTCTTCATGTTGTCTCTGAATTTTTCTATGTCGTCTTTCATTTTAACCATCTGATTATCAAATGCTTCAACAGTGTTGGAATCCTTCAAAGAAGATATTACCCGGTAATTTATCCAAATCTTGTTTCTGAGTCTCAATAACTTGTCTGCTTTTCTCAATAATTAATAACATCAGATCGAATGAACATTTGTTCAATATCATGTATTGTTTATTAATTTTTTTCCAGACAGTTTTCGTGTGATCTAGGTTGGTTTTTCTCAATTTTCTTTCTAATCATCTGCATTGTTTTTTAAGTAGGAGTAATTCGTTGTCAAACCATTGGTCTGATCGTCTGCTGGTTCTAGTTTTGGTTTGTAGTGAAGCTAGTTCATCAAGGGTGTTATTGCTCAATTTGCCCCAGTGTGAAATGAAGTCCTTGGGGTTGCATTCCTAGAATGTTTCATCTATTTTTGACCAGAATTTGGTGGGCTCAAGTCAAAAAAAAAGATTCATTTTCTTTACATTGAACAAACTCAGTGTTCTTCCTAGGGCCTTTTAGTTGGGCGGTACGCCCAGGTAATTTAGATGACTGCCCAGCTATCATCCGCTCCTGAATTCTGCTGCTGCTGCTGCCGCTCAACATTTAAAAAAAAAAACAGCTTGGAGAACTTATGCTCCGGGGGCTAATGTGTGCTTGTACCGGCTTCCCTTCTCTTCCCTCTGAAACCGGAAGTTATGTCGGGGGGGGGGGGGGTGGAGGGAAGGGAAGCAGGCACGCACATGATAGAGCCCTGTTCACGGGCTAAGGCGGGAGATAGGTCAGTAAAGCTTGCGATTTGCTTTTCTTGCTGCCAGGTCCTGCCTACTTTCTGTTTCCGCAAAGGCAGGACCCGGCAGCATTTCTCCCAATAGGTCGATCTTGGGCCGATCAGCCTTCCTCTCCCCAACGTCAATTCTGCCGTCGGAGAGGAAGTTCTGGCCAGCGGAACTTCCTCTCCAACGGCAGAATTGACGTCGGGGAGAGGAATGCTGGTCGGCCCAAAGCAGGGAGAGCTTGGGTGGCGGTGGGCGGCTTTGGGGGCCTGTTATCCGATGGCAGTGGCTTGGGGGAGAGCAGGGAGGGAGAAAGAAAGAAAGAGGGCAGACAGGGAGACAGAAGGAAAGAAGAGAAACAGAAAAAAAGAAAAGGGGCATGAAGAGAGAAAGAAAGAGAGGGCAGGGAGAGAGGAAGAAAAAGTTGGGGGGGGGATGAGGTCTTGAGGAGAGGAAGCATACAGGCTAAAAGAAGGGAAGAAAGATTGGATGCACAGTCAGAAGAAGAAAGTGCAACCAGAGACTCATGAAATCACCAAACAAGGTAGGAAAAATTATTTTATTTTAAATTTAGTGATCAAAATGTATCTGAATTTATATCTGTTGCCTATATTTTACACTATGGTCCCCTTTTACTTAACCGCAATAGAGGTTTTTAGCACAGGGAGCCTATGAGCTTCGAGAGCAGCGCTGGGCATTCAGTGCAGCTCCCTGCGCTAAAAACTGCTATCGTGGTTTAGTAAAAAGGGAGGGGGGTATTTGTCTATTTTTGTATGGTTGTTAGTGAGGAGACAGTGCATAGAGTCATCTACTTTGACCTCTTTGAAAAACCCCCGGAATAGGAATGATAATTAGCATTTTCTCTACGTAGTGTGCTTTGTGTTTTTAAAAAAAATTTATTGTTGGTAGATCATTTTGACTTGGTCATTTTAAAAGTAGCTCGCAAGCCCAAAAAGTGTGGGCACCCCTGCTCTAGAACATCGCTCCTTAGTTTTATCAAGTGGTGCAGTGAGGGGCCAGCACTTTACATCTTATCACCTCATTCTTTCTTCTCCTCATGTACAGCACGTTTCTTTTTTCTGGCACTAACAGTACTACGGGTGCCTTATGCTACTTTCACTACCACTTCCAGTCAGGTTCGGCATTTTATTATGGTTTTGGTTCTTTATTTAGTTTTTCACCAGTATTTTTATTTATTTATTAAAGCAGCATTTTTTTTAACAGTCCGATGCCCCTCCCCTATCAGTGTGCATTCAATCCACTGCCAACACTTTTTTGGCGCCTCTTTCAATGGATCAAATATCATAGCCCCACTGTCGCGTGTTCACATTTATTCTGCGTACGAGTTTATCTCATCAGTGCAGAGACCTTTTCGGTAAGTCCATTTTACTCTCCCTTTTTTACTTTCCTGAGTGCAGTGGTTTTATTCTTTGGTTTTAATAGAAGCTCATTTGAACAATAATTTAGATCTTTCCCAGGTTTCACTTTTCATCTACCAGGTCAGCTTGTCTTTGAGCTACTATCGGCTTATGTTTTCAAGATACACTCTGTATTATCAGCTATTCATTTCCCATACGTTTACTTTTGCCCTGTTTAGGTCTATATAGTCTAGGCATACTGTTTGTAACCAGCCATTATTTTAAGTATGTATATGCCCTATTTTAGGGGGGGGGGTAAGTTCTTTTAGCATGTTATTTCATTAATTCTAAGTTCAGTGTTACAATATGTTGTTCTTGGTTTTTAGTTTACACATTATTTATTCTTTTCTATGACATGTTCGCATCGCAATTTTACTCAAAAGTATAAATAGGTATCCATATTTCCATTCAAGTTTCATCACTGTGCTCTGATTTTGGCTCCAGTATTTGTCACTTCCATCCACATGGTCTGGCTATCCATTACCGTCTCATATTTTAAAAACTCACTCATTATAATTAGCAGTGATCCACACGTCTCTTCATAATGGACATGTCCGATTTTAGCATTTGGGATCTTAGTACTATGGGTTTGGTCTTTTCTGGTTTCCTTTCCATAGTCTGCTTTTCGTCTGGAGTCTTTTGAGTTTAGAATTACATTTTATGACATTTTTGTGGTTATAATTGTATGACATGTCTAAATCGGTCAAGTTATCCATTCTTTTATTATTTTTTGTTCCCTCATACAGTGGCAGACTGCCCCGGGTACACAGCTGGCTGGATCCAGAACCTTCCTAAATGCTCTAAATGGCACCTGCACCTCAGCACGGCTGCCGTACTTATTCCGAAGCAGAGTCGGCAGCCGCACTGAAGTGCAGGAAGGTCCCGCAATGACTGCATTTGCTACCTCTGTCTCTGGAAGACGTGATGTCGGAAGGGGTGGACCGGCAGCTGCAGTCATTGCGAAATCTTGCCGCAACTCCCTGCGTCTGCTGTCCCACCCCCTCCAACGTCACTTACATCTTCCAGAGGCAACAGAAGCAGTCATCATGGGACCTTTCTGGATTGGAGGGAGAGAGGAGCATAGAAGGATGGTGGAGGGAGAGAAAGAGGGCAGATGCTGATGGAATTGGTGTGCAGGGAAAGGAGAGAGAGACATAAGGGGGAAGGATACTGGATGGAATTGGGTTGGAGGGAAAGAAAGGGGGCAGATGCTGATGGAAGTGGGGGAGAGGAGAGAGTGACATGCCAGACCATGGGGGTGTGGGAGAGGGAAGGTAAGAAGAGGAGAGAGATGCCAGACCATTGGAGGAGGGAAGAGAAGAAGATGGATGCCAGAATAATAGGGATGAAGGAAGAGATGGAAGGTGAACACAAGGAGAGAAGATGCCATATAGAAGGGGCAGAGAGAGGGTAGACAGTGGATGAAAGGAAGAGAGAGACAAGACTATGAGGAAAGCAGAAACCAGAGAAGACAATGTAGAAAAAAATTATATTTATTTATTTTTTTGCTTTAGGGGAGATGCATCGCTGTTTCTGTGGTGTTGCATTGTATGCAGAGTCCAGCTTCTTGGTGGTTCAATTTAACCTATGTCTACGTTTTTCTATTTTATCCCCCCTTTTACAAAACTGTAGAGCGTTTTTTTAGCACCAGCTATAGTGGTAATTGCTTAGAATTCTATGAGAGTCTGAATTGTTACCACCATGGCTAAAAACCACATTACGGTTTTGTAAAAGGGAGAAGGGTTAGTTTCTGATAACATATTCCATACTAGGCAAAGGTGTTTTCTGTGTTCTGTGTGTTTGAAAGACATGGTTTTCAGTTAGGATTGATCTGTACTAGTCTGGCTTGTTTAGTTTTACAATGGGTGTATTGATGTACTGCTCACTGCAATATGTAAGATGCTGCCTTTTCCTAGGTACACTCTTATGTGATGTGAGGATTGTTACTAAAAATCATGATTTTCATACAGATTGGGGGGGGGGGGTCAAAAATGATGGGCCTCGGGTGTCACATATGCTAGATACGCCACTGCCTTCATAGTTTATATCTAATCCACAAGTCTGCTTTTAGGACCTACAGGGTATGTATCCCTCTGATTCATGACAATTTCACTTCTCATGTTATCTTATCCATTCTTTTTATTATACAACTGCCTAGATAAGCATCATTCTTTGACGTGATTGGACCTTGAAAACTAACGGCAACAGTGTTAGAAACATAGAAAAGACGGCAGAAAAGGGCTATAGCCCACCAAGTCTGCCCATTCCAAATTCCCGCCCCCCTGATTTTACTCCCTTAGAGATCCCACGTGAACATCCCATTGTCTCTTAAAATCTGACACGCTCTTGGCCTCAATCACCTGCAGTGGGAGTTTGTTCCAATGATCCACTACTCTTTCAGTGAAGAAGTATTTTCTGTAGTCGCTATGGAACTTCCCTCCCCTGATTTTTAACGGATGCCCCCTGGTGGTCGAGGATCCCTTGAGGTAGAAGATATCTTCTTCCGACTCGATACGGCCCATGATATACTTAAATGTTTCAATCATGTCTCCCCTCTCTCTTCGTTCCTCAAGTGAGTACAGCCGTAGTTTATTCAGTCTTTCTTCATACGTGAGATCCCTGAGCCCCAAGACCATCCTAGTGGCCATACGTTGAACCGACTCGATTTTCAGCACATCTTTCCGGTAGTGTGGTCTCCAGAATTGAACACAGTATTCCAGATGAGGCCTCACCATGGACCTGTACAGCGGCATCACTACTTCAGGTCTCCTGCTGACAAAACCTCTACGGATACAACCCATCACTTGCCTTGCCCTGGAGGAAGCCTTCTCCACTTGATTAGCAACCTTCATGTCATTACTGATGATCACCCCTAGATCACGTTCCGTCGTGGTCTTGGCCAAGGTCTCACCATTTAGTATGTAAGTTCTTTGCGGGTTTCTCTTTCCCAGGTGCATTACCTTGCACTTTTTAGCATTGAAGCATAGCTGCCATGTTGCTGACCACCGTTCTAGCAGCAGTAGATCCTGCGTCATATTATCAGGCAAGGTGTTTTTACCTACTATGTTGCAAAGTTTGGCGTCGTCGGCGAACAGTGAACAGTGTTCTCCCCAGAAATTTTTTCCAGCCATGAAAAACATTTGCTGCATTTAGTGTGCCACAAAAAACATTTGCTCCGTTTAGTGTGCCGGAGTTAAAAAAGTTTGAGAGACGCTTCTCTATACCATTTGAAAGAGGGCAAATATCTAATTATTCACTTCTAGAAATTGGATACTTCTTAAATTTAATAAAAATATTATGGAACAAGTGTCAAACCTTAAGAAAGGCAGTCATATTGAGCATTGGAAAATAACTAATAATTAACTAATACAAATAATACACATTTAGGGCTCCTTTTACTAAGCTACGATAGTGGTTTTACCGCGTGCTTAGCTCACGCAGAATTGCCGCACGTGCTAAGACGCTAACGCCAGCACTAACTTATTCCCTGACAGGGCTCTTTAAATGTGGCCATTGTTCTTTTTGTGAATTTTCCATGCATCTTAAAGAATTTATCCAATTACTAATAAGACCTAAAAGTTAAACAATTTCAGCACATGTAAAACTGATCACGTAATTTATGTGATCATTTGTCCTTGCCAAAACATTTATGTTGGCATGACAACAAGATTGTTTAAAACGCGTTTATCTGAACATAAATCCAATATTAAAAGAGCAAATGTGAAAGATTCAACATTGCTTGGATGCTTCTCATACATTTAATAATTTGATAGGTTTTGTCATAAATGTGATCACAAAAAATGATAGGAGGTGATCGATGTCTGGCCTTAAGGCGAAGAGAATGCCACTGGAATTTTACTTTACAAACATTGGCCCCGAATGGACTTAATTATAAGATTGACTGGTCTGCTTTTTATTAAGATAAGATCTACCATGATATGATTCTTCATGAAATGAGATTTGTGAAAGAGACGATAATTTACAACTTACAAATTTGCCTCCAATTTAAGATCGGTGACACAACTTGATTTGCTTGGCTATTTATGTTTGTGGTGTTTTTAGTGAGTGGCGCCATTTTGAAGATTTTGAATTGCATACCAAAGTGTGTTCCGTAAGTTTGCTGTAACTTCAACATGCACTGTTTTGAAATCATTTAAAATGTTAAATATGCTCCACTACATATTACAATGCTGTTTCTTAACATTTAGGTACTGCCGAATATTATCCCCCGACGAAGTCTATTAGGGTGAAATGGAGGCTCCATCAGGTATCACAAAGCAGTGCTGTTTAGATCCAGCGGCGTTCATTAAAATAAGTGCTCCTTGAAAAATGAGAGCTATCTTATGTTGAAATTTTATATACACATATACACACAGTGGAACCTTGATTTACGAGCATATTTCGTTCCAGAAGTATGCTCGTAAATCAAAGTGCTTGTATATCAAAGCAAGTTTCCCCATAGGAATGAATGGAAACTCGCTTGATTAGTTCCCCCCCCTGAGGTCTCCGGCGTTGCTCCATAACCCCCCCCCCAAGAACCGGCATCACGCCCCCTCGTGATCCGGCATCCCCCCCACTTGCGTCACCCCCCCATTCCCCCGCGATCCGGCATTCCCCGCCGAGCACCCAAACAGCATCCATTACCCCAATTTAGCACCAGCACCAATGCACAGGACATGCCAGATCCTCCCTCTTGGCTGGGCTGGGCATTGAAGATCCTTCCTCTTGGCTGGGCTGGGCCTTGAGCATCTGCGCATGCTCAAGGCCTTCTGGTCTTTCAGCATGCGAGCAGCTCTTCTCATGAATTTGTTGCATGACCCATTGCTGTGTACCATCTCCTCCATCTTTATCCCCTTCCCCTCCATCCCTGTGCACCATCTCATCTCTCTCCCATAGTCAGACAATTCCGTCTTCCCCCTTCTTCCCCTCCTATGGTCTGGCATATTTCTCCTCTCCTTCTCATAGCCTGGAATCTCTCTCTCCTTCGTCCCGAGATCTAACATCTTTCTCCTTCTCTACTCTCCTTTCTGCTGTCTTGCATCTCTCCTCCCTGCGGTCTGGCATCTCTTTCCTTTCCTTGCCTTCCATTCTATGGTCTGGCATCTCCCTCTTTCTCCTTCCCATTCCAGTGGTCCGACATCTCTCTCTTCCCCATGCATCTCTACCTCACTCTTCTTCTCCCACCACCATGTCAAAATAATTCTCTCCCTCCCTCTCTCTGCCCAACAATTCTCTTCTTTCTTCATCTCCCCAAGTGCACCATCTCTCTTTCCCTCTCTGAGACACCCATTTCTCCCTTTCTATTTCCTCCCTCACTCTCTCCATTCTTCTATCCTATGGCTCATGTTCCCCTCCCTCATTCAATGTCCCAAGTTCATGCCTCCTCCCTCCTTCCTGCCATCATTTGTCTGAAGTTTGTGTGCCTTCCTTCTCGAATTCCAACACACCCCTCTCCCTCCCTCTCTCTATTCTGTGCCTCATGTACCTGCCTCCCTCTGGCGAGTGTTTACCTTCTGGCCAGCTCCCTCCTCCTCACTGCCGCAATCATTTCTGTGCACAAAGCCGCAGGTGGCGGCTCCTACATGTGTCTTGCACCTGAACCGGAAACCTTCTCTCTAACATCACATGAGCCACAGGACACGTGAGGAGCTGCCGTCCGTGGCTTTGTCCACAGAAACAACTGCAGCAGTGAGGAAGAGAGAGCCGGCCAGAAGGTAAACACTTGGGGGCAGCAACTAGTAAAATGCTGCATTGCCTTCAAGCCTTTGGTCCGCAAGTTGGACACCCCTGGTGTGGTGTAAGGCACAGAGTCACCACAGGCCGCGTAAAACAGCCAGGCGGGCTGGATTCAGCCCACGGCCCTTGTGTTTGACACATGTGAGCTAGATTCTACCAAGCTTGTTCTTAGAAAAAAAAGACTGCTAACAATCAGACTTCATGTTTTCAAGGGTTTCTCTAGTTTACCCTGTAATTATAGCTCCTCTCTCCTCTGCAACTTCCATAAAGCACAGTTACTTACCGTAACAAGTGTTATCCAGGGACAGCATGCAGATATTCTTGACTGATGGGTGACGGCACCGACGGAGCCCCGGTACGGACAATTTTAGAGTGATTGCACTCTAAGAACTTAGAAAGTTCTAGTTAGGCCGCACCGCGCGTGCGCGAGTGCCTTCCCGCCCGACGGAGGCGCGCGGTCCCCAGTTAGGATAAGCCAGCTAAGAAGCCAACCCGGGGAGGTGGGAGGGACGCAAGAATATCTGCCTGCTGTCCCTGGATAACACCTGCTATGGTAAGTAACTGTGCTTTATCCCAGGACAAGCAGGCAGCATATTCTTGACTGATGGGTGACCTCCAAGCTAACAAAAAGAGGGATGGAGGGAAGGTTGGCCATTAGGAAAAAAGGTTTTGTAAAACAGATTGGCCGAAGTGTCCATCCCGTCTGGAGAATGAATCCAGACAAAAGTGAGATGTAAAAGTATGAACTGAGGACCAAGTAGCAGCCTTGCAGATTTCCTAAATGGAAGTGGAGTGGAGGAAAGCTACAGACGCTGCCATAGCTCTAACCTTGTGACCCGTGACAGAACCTTCCAGTGTCAGTCCCGACTGAGCATAACAGAATGAAACGCAAGCAGCAAGCCAATTGGATAAAGTGCGTTTAGAAACAGGAAGACCCATCTTGTTAGGGTCAAAAGACAAAAAAAGTTGAGGAGATGATCTGCGAGGCTTAGTGCGTTCGAGATAGTAAGCCAAAGCACGTTTACAGTCCAAGGTATGTAAAGCCTGTTCACCTGGATGAGAATGAGGCTTCGGGAAAAAATCAGGTAGGACAATGGACTGGTTAAGGTGAAAGTCAGACACAACCTTAGGGAGAAACTTTGGATGGGTACGCAGAACCACCTTATCATGGTGAAAAATAGTGAAAGGTGGATCGGCCACTAGTGCATTTAACTCACTGACCCTCCTGGCAGAGGTGAGAGCAATAAGGAAGACCACTTTCCAAGTGAGAAATTTGAAATGTGCTGTGGCCAAAGGTTCAAAAGGAGGCTTCATTAAGGCGGAAAGAACTACATTGAGATCCCAGACCACAGGAGGGGGTTTGAGAGGTGGTTTAACGTTGAAAAGGCCCCTCATGAACCTGGAAACCAAAGGATGAGCAGAGAGGGGTTTTCCATGAATTGGCTCATGAAAGGCAGCAATGGCACTGAGATGAACTCTGATAGAAGTAGATTTGAGACCAGAGTCAGACAAGGAAAGAAGATAGTCTAACACCAGTCCCACTGCTAGAGACGTGGGATTATGGTGATGCAAGAGGCACCAGGATGAAAACCGAGACCATTTCTGTTGATAACAATGAAGGGTTGTCAGTTTCCTGGAAGCATCAATGATAGAACGGACAGGCTGAGAAAGGAGTGAGTGAGCCGAAGTTAGCCCGAGAGATACCAAGCTGTCAGGTGCAGAGACTGTAAGTTGGGATGTAGTAGGGACTGTTGATGCTGAGTAAGCAGAGAAGGAAACAGTGGAAGAAGTATGGGCTCCCTGGAACTGAGTTGAAGTAGAAGGGAGAACCAGTGTTGCCTGGGCCACCGTGGAGCGATGAGAATCATGGTGGCTTGTTCCCTCCTGAGCTTGAACAATGTCCGCAGCATGAGAGGTAGAGGAGGAAATGCATAGAGGAAGAGATTGGTCCAATCCAGGAGAAATGCATTGGGTGCCAGACGGTGAGGGGAGTAGAGTCTGGAGAAAAACAGGGGCAGTTGATGATTGTGAGGAGCTGCAAAAAGGTAAACCTGAGGAGTGCCCCATTGAGCGAAAATGGATTGGAGAGTCAAGGGATCAAGAGTCCATTTGTGGGGTTGGAGAATTCTGCTGAGATTGTCTGCTAAGGAATTCTGCTCCCCTTGAATGTAGACAGCTTTCAGAAATAGATGACGAGCTGTCGCCCAAGACCAAATACGTTGGGCTTCCTGACACAACAGGCGAGAGCCCGTTCCCCCCTGTTTGTTGATGTAGTACATTGTAGAGAATGACACGGTGACGGTTTACCCGCGGCCACCGCATTTAAGCCGCGGGTCACCGCCGAAAACGGGGAAGAAAACTAGCAGTCGCTGCGGTGACGGGGACAAGGCCATTCACCGACCGCGGAAACGGTGAACAGGTTTGTCCCCGCGGGCCAATGTACCCCCTTCTAGGAACCGCTATTTACCGCCCGACGCCCGATTCACCCCCCCAGCAGGACCGCTCGCACCCCCACCCCGAACGACCGCTCGCACGCGCTCCCACCCGCACCCGCGATCGGAGCAAGAGGGAGCCCAAGCCCTCTTGCCCGGCCGACTCCCCGACGTCCGATACATCCCCCCCCCGGCAGGACCACTCGCACCCCCACCCCGAAGGACTGCCGACTTCCCGACAATATCGGGCCAGAAGGGAGCCCAAACCCTCCTGGCCACGGCGACCCCCTAACCCCACCCCGCACTACATTACGGGCAGGAGGGATCCCAGGCCCTCCTGCCCTCGACGCAAACCCCCCCCCCCCCCAACGACCGCCCCCCCCAAGAACCTCCGCCCGCCCCCCCAGCCGACCCGCGACCCCCCTGGCGACCCCCACGACCCCCCCACCCCCCTTCCCCGTACCTTTGGTAGTTGGCCGGACAGACGGGAGCCAAAGCCGCCTGTCCGGCAGGCAGCCAACGAAGGAATGAGGCCGGATTGGCCCATCCATCCTAAAGCTCCGCCTACTGGTGGGGCCTAAGGCGCGTGGGCCAATCAGAATAGGCCCTGGAGCCTTAGGTCCCACCTGGGGGCGCGGCCTGAGGCACATGGGCCCAACCCGACCATGTGCCTCAGGCCACGCCCCCAGGTGGGACCTAAGGCTCCAGGGCCTATTCTGATTGGCCCACGCGCCTTAGGCCCCACCAGTAGGCGGAGCTTTAGGATGGATGGGCCAATCCGGCCTCATTCCTTCGTTGGCTGCCTGCCGGACAGGCGGTTTTGGCTCCCGTCTGTCCGGCCAACTACCAAAGGTACGGGGAAGGGGGGTGGGGGGGTCGTGGGGGTCGCCAGGGGGGTCGCGGGTCGGCTGGGGGGGGCGGTCGTTGGGGGGAGGGGGGTTTGCGTCGTGGGCAGGAGGGCCTGGGATCCCTCCTGCCCGTAATGTAGTGCGGGGTGGGGTTAGGGGGTCGCCGTGGCCAGGAGGATTTGGGCTCCCTCCTGGCCCGATATTGTTGGGGAGTCGGCGGTCCTTCGGGGGGAGGGATGTATCGGACGTCGGGGGGGGGGGGCATCAGGCTTTCAGGATGGGGACAGACCTTCAAGGGGGGACAGTGCAGGGAAGTCAGGGAATTTATATTAATTAATTTTTTCTCTGCGTGTTTTGTTTTTGTATAGTTATTAACTAATATTTAACTATGTTTTAAAGTTTTAAAGAATGTTTCCTTTATACGTAAATAAAGAAAAGTGAATGGGATTGCAGTGGCGGTGACGGGGCGGTGAATGGGGTGGCAGTGGCGGTGACGGGGCGGTGAAGAGGATGGTGAGACGGGGACGGGGCGGTGACGGGGACCAATTTTTTCACCGTGTCATTCTCTAGTACATTGCAACTTGATTGTCTGTGCAAAGGAGAAGTACTTGAGGAAAGAGGAGATGTTGGAATGCTCTGAGGGCGTAAAACATTGCTCGGAGCTCCAGGAAATTGATGTGATGCTTCTTTTCCTGGACAGTCCAAAGACCCTGAGTTTGGAATTCGTTCAAGTGAGCTCCCCAGGCATAGGGTGATGCATCTGTGGTGATGACTAGATGATGAGGAGGTAGATGGAACAGTAGACCTCTGGATAGATTTGAAGATGTCAACCACCAAAGTAGCGACTGTCGAAGATACGATGTCACAGATATGTATTGTGAGCAAGGATCTGTCGCTTGTGACCATTGAGTCGCCAGGGTCCATTGAGGAGTGCGCAGGTGAAGACGTGCGAAGGGGGTGACATGCACTGTCGATGCCATATGCCCCAAGAGCACCATCATGTAATTTGCAGAGATGGTAAGCTGTTGAAACACCTGCAGACAGAGATGAAGGATGGTCTGAAGGCGGTTGGATGGAAGAAACGCCCTCATGAGAACAGTGTCCAGAATGGCGCCAATGAATTGAAGTCGCTGGGTTGGAATGAGGTGCGACTTGGGAAGACTGATTTTGAAACCCAACAGTTGAAGAAAGTGAATGGTCTGGTTGGTGGCAAGAAGGACCGCCTGAGGAGAATGAGCCTTGATCAGCCAGTCGTGCAGATAAGGGAAGACTTGAAAATTGTGAGAGCGGAGATAGGCTGCTACCACAATCAGACACTTGGTGAATACCCTGGGAGAGGAGGCCAAACCGAAGGGTAGCACCTTGTACTGATAATGAGTTTGATTGATGAGAAAGCGTAGATATTGTCTGGATGCTAGAGGGATAGGAATATGTGTGTAGGCTTCTTTGAGATCGAGGGAGCATAGCCAGTCGCCCTGAGTTAGAAGAGGGTATAGGGTGGCAAGAGAGAGCATTTTGAACTTCTCCTTGACTAAACATTTGTTGAGTTCTCTGAGATCTAATATAGATCTGAGGTCTCTGGTCTTTTTGGGAACTAGAAAGTACCGGGAGTAAAATCCCTGACCTCGCTGATCTGGAGGAACTTCTTCGATGGCATTGAGAAGGAGGGATTGAACCTCTTGAGAGAGAAGGAGGGATTGAGACCTGTTGGAAGCAGACTCTTTTGGAAGGCCTAACGGAGGAGGAGTCTGAAAATTTAGGGAGTAGCCTTGGGTGATGATAGAGAGCACCCATTGATCGGTGGTAATTACCTCCCATCGGCCCAGAAAAAATTGGAGTCGACCTCCGATAGGTTGTGGAAGAGGACATGAGGGAGGAAGACTGGCGATGCCCTGGAGAAGAGAGACAAAAGGGCTGAGTTGGTTTAGGCTGAGCAATAGGCTTTACTGCAGGCGGCTGTTGTTGGCGAGTCTGTTGATGCTGCTGTTGCCGCTGCCTCTGAGGCTGGGGAGGATGAGGCTGAATTGGCCGAGCAGAGAAACGACGCTGATACGATGTCTGCTGTCTAAAAGGACGAGCAGGAGGGTGCTTCTTTTTGGTTTTCAATAAGGTATCCCACCTCGTCTCATGAGCCGAAAGCTTCTGGGTGGTGGTATCCAGAGATTCTCCAAACAGCTCGTCGCCCAGGCAAGGAGCATTGGCAAGGCGGTCCTGGTGGTTAACATCAAGTTCTGAGACGCAAAGCCATGCCAATCGTCTCATAGCTACAGACATTGCAGTAGCTCGGGATGTCAGTTCAAATGTGTCATAGATGGAACGGACCATGAACTTCCTGAGCTGAAAGAGACTGGCAATACATTGCTGAAAAGCAGAAAGCTTGCGGTCTGGAATATATTTTTGAAAAGTGGCCATTTGCTGAATAAGATGTTTCAGGTAAAATGAGAAGTGAAATGCGTAGTTACCTGAACGGTTGGCCAACATAGCATTCTGGTAAAGTCGTTTACCGAATTTGTCCATAGCCTTGCCCTCTCTGCCAGGAGGGACAGAAGCATACACACTTGAGCCTGTGGATTTCTTCAGGGTTTACTCCACCAGCAAAGATTCATGTGGCAGCTGAGGTTTGTTAAACCCTGGAATGGGAATAACCTTATAAAGTGATTCCAGTTTTCTTGGGGCTCCTGGGATAGTGAGAGGAGTCCAGATTTTTATAAAAAGTTCCCTTAAGATATCATGAAGGGGTAATTTCAAAAATTCTTTGGGAGGTTGGTCAAAGTCCAAAGCATCAAGGAATGCTTTGGACTTTTTAGAATCAGACTCTAATGGGATTGAAAGGGTGTCTGACATCTCCTTAAGAAACTTAGTGAAGGAAGAGTGCTCTGGTTTACTAGCAGGATCCTGCACAGATGGATCAGCCTCATCCGATGAAAAATCATCCTCGGTACCGAGGGGGTCCTCGGAATCATCCCATAAATCAGGGTCGCGTACCGATGGAAGGCGGCCCTGAGATAGAGGAGTAGAGGATTCGGTATGTCTGGTTTTACGTACCGATTTGCTGGAACGCATTGACACCGTACCTGGTGAATATAAAGCGGTACGGGTGTCAGAAAACGGTACCGGATCAGAGACTGAGTGAACAGCTCGACAAAGAGACTTTGGTTCTACCGACAAAATAGGCATAGACATGGAAGAGGCAGATTTAAGCGGTGCCGATAACGTCGATGCCGACAAAATAGGCTGGTCGACGATCGGTACCGTAGGCTCAGTGGGTACCGACACTGGAAGGTTCGGAGTTAGCAGAGCCGGGAGAAGGTGTTGTAACTGCTCCTTAAGCTGGACCTGGAGAATGTATGCTATACGCTCATCCAGGGATGGTCCCGATGGCACCGGTACCGCTTTTTTCTTGCTCGGTACCTTTGGTGCAGCTCGACGCTCCGGTAAAGTGGATGCCGATGAAGAGGCAGTAACTTCTATAGGAGCGGAGCGCTTACAAGGCCGGCGCGCAGTCTGCAAGACTTGGCTCACTGCATGTTCGACTGGCGGGCCGAGAACTGTAGGGGATGGCTTCTTAGCCGGCTTACCTGTGGGGTGTGACACCGAAGATGTATCTTGCGGTGCCGAAAGCGCCGGGGCCGATTTGGAGGGAGGAGTCGATGCCGGTGGAACTTCCATAGCGGCACCAAAAAGAAGTTGCTGCTGAATCTGGCGATTCTTCAAAGTTCTCTTTTGAAGAGAAGCACAGCGGGTGCACGTCTCAGCCCTGTGGTCCGGACCCAAGTACTGAAGGCACCACTTGTGCGGGTCGGATAACGAAATAGAGCGTGAAGGGGGCATGAAGGGAAAAACGGCAGTAGCAAAATCGAAGTCCGAGGCTTCGATGGTGCCAACAGGCCCCGCCGGGACCGACCGAAAAAAAGTCGAAAAAAATTGACTTTTTTTTTTTTTTTAAACAAGAAAAAGAACATATAAGAACATAAGAAATGCCCCTGTCGGGTCAGACCGGAGGTCCATCGTGCCCGGCAGTCCGCTCACGCGTCGGCTCCTCAGGTCCAGGACCTGATAGTGCTCATACCCTAAAACTGTCATACGCTTTTCGCTTATGTCCTGTAGAGTGACCTTCTATCTATACCCTGTAATCCCCTTCGCTTCCAGGAAGTCATCCAGTCCCATTTTGAAACCCAGTATTGTACTCTGTCCTATTACCTCATTTGAAAGCGTGTTCCAGGTGTCCACCACCCTCTGAGTGAAGAAAAACTTCCTTGCATTCGTTTTGAATCTGTCCCTTCTCAGTTTTTCTGAATGACCTCTTGTTTTTGTTGTCCCCGCTAGTCTGAAGAATCTGTCCATCTCCACCTTCTCTATGCCTTTCATGATTTTATACGTCTGTATCATGTCTCCTCTCAGTCTCCGCTTTTCCAGGGTAAAGAGCCCCAGTTTGTCTAACCTTTCGGAATATGAAAGGTTCTCCATTCCCCTTATCATCCTAGTTGCTCTCCTCTGGACCCTCTCAAGCATCGCCATGTCTTTCTTAAGGTACGGTGACCAGTATTGGACACAGTATTCCAGATGTGGTCGAACCATTGCTCGATACAATGGCAGGATAACTTCCTTCGTTCTTGTAGTGATACCTTTTTTGATAATGCCCAGCATTCTGTTTGCTTTCTTTGAGGCCGCTGCACATTGCGCCGCTGGCTTCATTGTTGTATCCACCAATACCCCCAGGTCTTTTTCTAGGGTGCCTTTCCCCAGCACCCTTCCTCCCATCGTATAGCTGTACATGGGGTTCCCTTTTCCCATGTGCAAGACCTTACATTTCTCCACATTGAAGCTCATCTGCCATCTTTTTGCCCATTCACACAGTTTGTTCAGGTCGCTCTGTAATTCTTTGCATTCCTCAACAGTTTCTACTCTGTTGGAGAGTTTTGTATCGTCCGCGAACTTGATAACTTCACACTTCGTGCCCGTTTCCAGATCATTAATGAATATATTGAACAGCAGCGGTCCCAGCACAGACCCCTGTGGGACACCACTCGTAACCCCTTTCCAGTCAGAGTAGTGTCCTTTTACTACTACCCTCTGCTTCCTATCCGCCAGCCAATTTTGGATCCATCTGTGGACGTCCCCTTCCACCCCGTGGTTCCACAGTTTCTTCAGCAGGCGCTCATGGGGTACCTTGTCAAAGGCTTTTTGGAAATCCAGATATACTATGTCAATGGGGTTACCTTGGTCCAAATGTTTGCTTATCCCCTCAAAGAAATGCAGTAGATTCGTTTGGCACGATCGTCCTTTACAGAAACCATGCTGGCTTGTTCTCATCAGTTTGTTTTTTTCTATATGCTCATTGATACCTTCCCTGATCAATGATTCGACCATCTTCCCCAGAAATGAGGTCAAGCTTACCAGTCTATAGTTCCCCGGGTCGCCTCTCGATCCTTTTTTGAAGATTGGTGTAACATTTGCTATCCTCCAGTCTTCCGGGATTATCCCTGGTCTCAAGGATAGGTTGCAAATATGCCTGAGTAACTCCGCAATTTCGTCTCTGAGCTCTTTCAGTATTCTCGGGTGGATCCCATCTGGGCCAGGAGATTTGTCAATTTTTAATCTATCTATCGCCTGAGAACGTCTTCAAGGCTTACCTCCATGCATGATAATATTCCCTCTTGATTCCCCTTGAAGATCTTTTCGGGTTCCGGCACGTTGGATGTGTCTTCTTTTGTAAAGACCAATGCGAAGAACTTGTTTAGTCTATCAGCCACCTCTTTTTCCTCCTTCACCACTCCTTTCTTGTCTCCTTCATCCAGAGGTCCCACCTCCTCCCTCGCTGGCTGTTTCCCTTTTACATATCTGAAAAATGGTTTAAAATTTCTTGCTTCCTTGGCTAGTCTCTCCTCGTATTCTTTCTTGGCTTTTCTGACCACTCGGTGACATTCTTTCTGATGCTTCCTGTGCTTTTTCCAATTTCCTTCAGTTTTGTCCTTTTTCCACTTCCGAAATGATGTTTTCTTGTCTCCTATCACTGTCTTTACTTCATTGTTTATCCATGTTTATCATGTTTATCCATGCTGGGTCTTTAGTCTGATTCTTTTTGCATCCTTTCCTAAATCTGGGTACATATAGGTTTTGTGCCTCGCTTACCGTGTCCTTGAGTAGGGACCAGGCTTGCTCCATAGATCGAGCTTTCTTGGAGCTGTTTCTGAGCTTCTTCTTCACCATTTGTCTCATGTCATCATAGTTCCCTTTCTTGAAGTTATATGTTGTTCCCTTTGTTCTCTTCCCCTTTGGTAATCCTACTTCCACTTGGTACAGAATCATGTTGTGGTCACTGTTTCCTAGCGGTACCATTACTTCCACTCCCTTTGCAGGTCCTTTTAGCCCGTTGAGGATCAGATCCAGGATCGCTGCCCCTCTCGTTGGAGTCTGGACAAGTTGTTCCATGAAACAGTCTTGGACGGCTTCCAGGAACTCTGTTTCCTTCGTGTATTTTGAATTTCCAAGCCGCCAGTCTATCCCGGGATAGTTGAAATCTCCCATAACTATAGTGTTAGCATTCTCGCATTCCCTCCTCAGCTACCATTTCTGTATCCTTTGCTTCCGATTGCCCAGGTGGATGGTAGATCAGTCCCATCTTTATCTCGGATCCATTTTTTCCTGGTATTTTAACCCACAATGACTCCAGTCGGTTCCTGGGAAGATGGTTGAAGCACTGATCAAGGATAGCATAGTGCAACACCTGGAAAATCACGACCTGATGAGAGCTAGTCAACATGGCTTTAGGAAGGGGAAGTCATGTTTGACGAATTTACTTCAATTTTCCGAGAAGGTGAACAAACTAATCGACGGCGGAGACCCAGTGGATATAATTTACTTGGACTTCCAGAAAGCGTTCGACAAGGTCCCACACACAAGGCTTATGAGGAAACTACTAAGTCATGGAATTGAAGGGGATGTACTTAGATGGATAGGCAAATGGCTAGAAAATAGATTGCAGAGGGTAAGCATAAATGGGGTATTCTCGGACTGGGGGAAGGTGACTAGCGGAGTGCCCCAAGGCTCGGTTCTTGGGCCTATCTTATTTAATATCTTCATAAATGACCTTGAAGAGGAGACAACAAGTAATATAATCAAGTTTGCAGTCGACACAAAACTATGTCGGGCAGTTGGGTCACAAAAAGACATTGAAGATCTCCAGAAGGATCTAGACCAACTGGAGAAATGGGCGGACAAGTGGCAGATGAAGTTTAACATAGACAAATGCAAGGTGATGCACCTGGGCAAGAAAAATAAGGAACATGAATACAAAATGTTAGGTGTAACATTGGCCAAAACTGAACAAGAAAGAGACCTGGGGGTACTGATAGACAGAAACCAGAAGCCGTCGACTCAATGTGCGGCAGCGGCGAAAAAAGCAAACAGAATGTTGGGCATGATAAAGAAGGGGATCACGAGTAGATCGGCGGACGTTATAATGCCGCTTTACAGAGCAATGGTCAGACCACACTTGGAGTACTGTGTCCAACACTGGCTTCCTTACCTAAAAAAGGATATAGCCCTGCTGGACAGGGTGCAGAGGTGAGCCACGAAACTAGTAAAAGGTATAGAAAATTTGAGCTACAAAGAACGACTAGGAAGACTGGGACTGCTCACCCTCGAGAAGAGGAGACTGCGAGGGGATATGATTGAGACTTTTAAAATACTGAAAGGATTCGACAAAATAGAGCAAGAATCATCATTGTTCACATTGTCAAATGTGAAATGGACAAGAGGTCACGGACTAAAGCTGAGGGGCAGCAGGCTCAGGACAAATGTCAGGAAGTTCTGTTTCACACAGCGGGTGGTGGACGCTTGGAATGCTCTCCCGGAGGAGGTGGTGACGGAGACTACCATTCTGGGTTTCAAGTGTAAGTTGGATGTATACCTCCTTGCAAAACATATTGATGGATACGGGTAACCAGGGTCTCCATCTGGGAGCACCTGGCTTGGCCTCCGCGTGTGCGGGTCGCCGGAATAGATGGACCTAGGGTCTGATCCGGCAAAGGCGTTTCTTATGTTCTTATGACCATTTGCCGCTGCTGTATCCACACTAGTTGAGTGAATGGTTTCCCTTATGTACAGTGCTATTCCTCCTCCTTTCTGATAAGTCCTATCTTTTCAGTACAGTTTATACCCTGGCAGTACTATATCCCATTTGTTTTCCTCGTTCCACCATGTTTCCGTGATCCCTATGATGTCTAGGTTCTCATTTTTGGTCATGACTTCCAATTCCCCCATTTTGTTCCTTAGACTCCTTGCATTAGTGTACATGCAGTTCAAGTCCTGACATTTAGTCTTCCTCGCTGTTTTCCCATGTGCTTCAGTCCTCTTCCTGGCCAGCCAACTCCTGAATATTTTCTCCTTTGTCCTCCCTTTGTGGTATGTTTCTATTGCCTTGCCCATGTGGCGTGTTCGTATTTTCTTTTTCCTGTGCCTTCCCATCTTCCCGTTCCTTTTTTGACTTCCCCTTGTAGTATGGTTATCATGTCCTCCTCTCTCTTCTTCTGTCTCCCTTGTTTTTTCATAACCTGTTGTTGTCCACATGTTTCTGCCCAGCATTTTTCCCCCTCAGTACCTTCACTGGGTACTGTCTCCCGAACCGTCGATATCAGGTCGACTGTCGGCTTTCCCAGTCTGTTTAGTTTAAAGCTTGCTCTATCGCTCTTCTGATGTTATTTGCTAGTTGTCTAGTTCCCGCTGTGCTCAGGTGTAGACCATCCTTCTTGTAGAGCTTGTTCTTTCTCCAGAACGCTGTCCAGTTCCTCACGAAGAGAAATCCCTCTTCCTCACACCATCTCCTCATCCACGTGAAGAATTTCACGAAGAAAATGAACTCGCAAGCGGGAAGGCGACAAAAAAAGGATTGTCCAACAGCCGTTGGAAACACGCGACTTCTTAGCTCCGCAGGAAACTAAGAAACTGGGGACCGCGTGCCTCCGTCGGGCGGGAAGGCACTCGCGCACGCGCAGTGCGGGCTAACTAGAACTTTCTAAGTTCTTAGAGTGCAATCACTCTAAAATTGTCCATACCGGGGCTCCGTCGGTGCCGTCATCCATCAGTCAAGAATATGCTGCCTGCTTGTCCTGGGATAATTTATCTTCCCTCACTTCTAACACTACCGTACCCACTATCCCAATACTCATAGTTTAAAAGATTTGGAAGAGTATTTGTAACCCTCTATTATTATCTTTACACCCACATCTCATTTCTTCTCTAGAAACCCAATTGAATAATTTTACTCTTACAGCACCCAAACCTTATTATTCTCACACTCCCTTTACACTCCACCTTTCAGAATAAATCAAAGCAAAAATTAATAAAAACTCCAGTCCTACCTTACATCCTCTTTTTTAAAATTTATTTATTTATGCTTTTACGAATTGAATAAACACCACTTGAAAGGAAATATAACAATCCAAAAACAGGAAATAAATAATAAAAAATATAAAATAATTCCACACTAATAACTATGACTAAAGTCCACATTGTGAGGAGTCAGAATCAATCACTTCCAAGGGTAGTTGGATTCCAGGAAATATTTCTAAATTAAAATCAAATTACAGAGCGCAGTTGGAGTCAATTAATGGCCTGGTTGGCTGATTCCATGGAAGTCTCTGGAATTCTTACAGTTGCTGTACCCTCATGAAAAAATTGCAATTGATCGGGTTCATAAAAAAATATATCTATTACCTTGATATGTAATGCAACATTTACAAGGAAAACGTAATTGAAAGGTTGCTCTTAAACTCAAAACAGATTGACGACAGGCCAAGAATTTCTTAAGTCTTGCTTGCATCCACTTCAATACATCAAGAAAAATAGAAATTTTGAATCCATGAAATTCTACATTTTCAGTCCTATAAAATAGACAAAGAATTGCTTCTTTATCTTGAAGAAAGACAAAAGTTACCAATAGAGTAGTTCTAACCCACAATTTCTTCTTGAGATGTCTCCAGCATGCCAGTGAGATCCAATTCTCCTGGTAATGCATTTCTTTTTTCTTTATCCTCTTTTGGCAGGTTTAGGTAATATAACTTTTGTAACGGTGGCATATTATTTTCAGGAAACTTCAAAACTATATTTAAAAAGGAATGAAATAAATCTCTAGGTGATTGAAATTTAGAGACAGGAAAGTTTAAAAGTCTCAAGTTCAAATTCCTATTTGCATTCTCCAAGTTTTCTATTTTCTTAGTGAGTAGAACCTTTCCCTTCAATTGTAAATTAGTAGAGATCTTCACTTCTGCCACTGATTTCTTCAATTTGTCCATTCTAACAGACTGTTGTTGGAATTTCTCTTCAAAAGTTTTAAATTGAATATTAGTATTCAACAAACTGGGAGCTTACCTTATGCAAAGTCTCCAAGGCACTCCAGATCGCCTCCATGTCAATCAGAGGAGCAGGAATAGATATTCCAGGGGACACCACCGAAGGTTTCACCTCCTCATTCCCTGCTGCACTCTGAAGTTCAGGTCCTCCGTACACCAATGCCGACTGAGAGAAAGTCAGCAGGCTGAAATTCACATCCAGGGTCAGGGGTGAGACCTGCAACGCCACCAGAGACATCAATTCCGGCGCTTCCTGTGCAGCTAAGGGCGTCCTCAACATCGTCCCGGGACGGGGAGGAACTCCAGGCCCCAAAGGGCTGAGCGATACTTCACCCTCCAAGACTGAAGTCTGCCCTCCTCGGTCAGCAGAAACGCCCACTCCAGCTGGAACAGCATAAGCTGTTATTGCCGCTTGTCACGTCAGAGAAGTGGAAGAGGAGGCAGGAAGCACACTCCTCTGCTTACCCCTGCACTTAGGCATAACAAAGAGGTAAATTTTCTGCGGAAAAATGTAAAAGTTGCCGGCAAGAGCAGGAGCCACTTGAAAGTGCGACTCACTCCGTCGCCATCTTGATTCCTACCTTCCATACTTTATGGGTCAACTTATCATTTTAACAACTTTATCCATTTATCAAGTGTGCACCTTGAGAATGCACATAATTGGAACCAGAGAGTGTCAATCATATTCCCTCTATTATTTCTTCTCGTATCTCACTCTCTTTTCTCCCTCTGCACTATGAACAACATCCCAGTAATATGGGGGATACCCAACTCCTCACATTTGAGACTCTCTCATTGAATCACAGTACAATTGTTACCCTTAATGAACAATAATTCCTGCACTCTATCAGTCATTAATGTAGGTCTTTTAAACTCATGATCTTTAAAGTCAAAGCACCACCTTTTAAAAGATCTCATCATCCAAAAAAATCTAGACCTACTCCTCATCACAGGAACATGGTTATCTGACAGAGAGGAAGCTTATACCTTGCATATACCAGTCCACTAGGGTATTCCAAGTTTTATTAAAATTTTATATAATCATCTATTCCAGGGTTTCTAGGTGAAATACAAAAATAAAAACTGAACAATGTTAAAATATATAAACATAATTTTGGATTTACCAAACGTACAGGAACATTAGGGGGGGGGGGGAGGAACTACACTTGTTAAAAGAAAAGAAAATATTAAAGGTAAGAACAAAGGGGGGGGGGTGTAACAATAAGAGAATGACTGTTTTTAACACAACAATCGTGAAGGAAAAAAAGGCGGATGCCTAGCAGTAATTTATTGGACACTTCTGTCCATCAACCTGGAATAGTTCTCCAAAAATCACCCCTAGAATTCTTGCAATTTAAACTAACTTCCAATTAGAGAATGACACGGTGGCGGTTACCCGCGGCTAGCCGCGTTTAGCCGCGGGTAAACCGCCAAAACGGGGAAGAAAAAATAGTGGCCTCTGCGGGACAGGGACAAGGCCATTCACCGCCCCGTGGAGCGGTGAATGGACTTGTCCCCGCAGTGAGGCAATCAAGATCGCATGGTCCCCGCCATCTCCCTCTCTCCACCTCACCTTTGAATTGGAAGAGCACCGTCGGTTGAATTTCTGCCGGTCCGCACGAAGAAAAAAAAATAAAAGCCTCTCCTTTTCTCCTGCTCCTTCCGTCATGCTGCAGCTATTAAAGCCGACAGGAAGTCTATCCGACGTCAATTCTGACGTCGGAGAGGACGTTCTGGGCCAGCCAATCACTGCCTGGCTGGCCCAGAACGTCCTCTCCAACATCAGAATTGAGTCGGAAAGAAGACTTCCTGCTTTAGCAGCTGCAGCATGGCGGTAAGAGAAGGGGAAAAGGACGGAGGCTTTTTTTTTTTTTTTTGAGCGGCAGGGAGGCAGCAGGCTGGCTTTGGCTAGGGAGGGAGAAAGGTAGACAGGCACAGGCAGGCAGGCAGGCTTCGGGGGTGGGGCTGGGACAAAGTGTGGAAGGCAGTGAGAGGGACATAGGAAGGAGGCACCGGGGGCACTAAAGACATGGGAAGGAGGCACCGGGGGCACTAAAGACATGGGAAGGAGGCACCGGGGGCACTAAAGACATGGGAAGGAGGCACCGGGGGCACTAAAGACATGGGAAGGAGGCACCGGGGGCACTAAAGACATGGGAAGGAGGCACCGGGGGCACTAAAGACATGGGAAGGAGGCACCGGGGGCACTAAAGACATGGGAAGGAGGCACCGGGGGCACTAAAGACATGGGAAGGAGGCACCGGGGGCACTAAAGACATGGGAAGGAGGCACCGGGGGCACTAAAGACATGGGAAGGAGGCACCGGGGGCACTAAAGACATGGGAAGGAGGCACCGGGGGCACTAAAGACATGGGAAGGAGGCACCGGGGGCACTAAAGACATAGGAAGAAAAGAGGGAGGGAATAGAAAGGGACAATTCTTGGGCTTGAGTGCAGAAAGAAAGAAATGAAAGAAAGGATAAACAGACAGAAGGAAACGCAACCAGAGACTCATGAAATCAATCACCAGACAGCAAAGGTAGGAAAAATGATTTTATTTTCAATTTAGTGATCAAAATGTGTCGATTTTGAGAATTTATATCTGCTGTCTATATTTTCCACTATATTTGTCTATTTTTCTATAGTTACTGAGGTGACTGAGCTTGCGGAGATGGGGCGGAAACAGGGTTTTAAAATTTTAGTCCTAATAGTTTGCCGGTCCACAAAATAATTCTTTTATTTCTGCCAGTCCACGGGTGTAAAAAGGTTGAAAACCACTGATGTAGAGTATGCCGGCTTTCTTTTTCGCCAAGCTGCGCTCGCGTTTATCAATCTTCTCCTCTCTTGCAACTTCCTGTTTCCGGTTGCGTCAGAGGAGAATATTGAACAAATGAGCACCCGCACATGCGGCTGGGTGAAAAAGAAAGCCGGCATACTCTACATCTAAGGTGAGATGGAGGGAGGGAGATGGCGGAACACTGCAGTTGGTCGGGTGTCTGCTGTTTTTGTATCACTGCCTGCCTGCGCTCACGTTCCAGATTCTCCTGCATTTTTAGTGTGCACAATTGACCTGATTCGAGCTATAGGTGAACATGGGGGACACATCATTGAAAGGGAGGACAAGTTAATTGATTTATTTTATGTTCGGTTTTTACTACAGGGCAGAGGCACTGAAACAGATTCTCAGTGCAGTAGTAGTAGTGGCAGAACTCTCTTCTGTCTTCATGGTGTTTTGCAGTACTGAGGCTTATATGGATGCTGCGGGGACGGTGACGGGGCGGTGAATGGGATGGCAGTGGCGGTGACGGGGCGGTGAAGGGAACGGCGGTGACGGGGCGGTGCAGAGGATGGTGGGCTGGGGACAGTGCAGTTTCGGGGACAGATTTTTTCCCCGTGTCATTCTCTACTTCCAATCCTCTAGCTGACTTTCTACTACTCTACCTCATCCCCCCAGTCTGTAGTGATAACATAGCCATCCTACAACAGTGTTCTCCCCAGAAATTTTTTCCAGCCAGGTGGCACGAAAAAATAGCCGGGTGGGGCGGGATGGGATGGGGAAATTTGTTGGTGCAAATATGATGCTATGCAAATTAACCCTCCCTGCTTACAGTGAAAGAGTAGGAGTGGGGAAGAGGGTTGGCCCGCGAACTGGAACGCTATGAAAGTTACCCCTCCCTGCTCACGGTGAAGGAGTAGGGTAGGAGTGTCCAATCTTTTGACTTCCCTGGGCCACATTGGATGAAAAAAATTTTCTGGGGCTGCACAAACACCAACACTAGCTGATGAGCAAAAAAAAAAGGCTGAGCAGGTCCCAAATTTGCAATCACTAATATAGAAGACTAGCTGATGCCCCGGCGTTGCATGGGTATTTAATTATAGCAATAACATTGTAAATGGATTCAAATAAAGATACTTTATAGTGGTGAATGAAATTATTTTTTTTACAGCTTTATAAAAAGTACAATATTCAAATTATAATGTGAAATATTTGACAAAATGAATACAATACAACACACACAAAACTTGATTATAAACAACATTTTTAGTTTCACCTTCAGGAGCAAGAACATATAAATTCTTGGGTGAAGAGACCCCCAGAACATATCACCCCAGGTAGTGAGAGATCTGCATACCAAGTTTCGTTCAAATCAGTCAAGCTGTTTTTGATTTACTGTGAGAATGGCAGCTGTTTACATTTTTTCCATTGACATGAATGGGTGAAATATGATTTTCTGTTTGTAGCTCCGCCCACGTGTGCAGGTGGGCCGCGAGACCCCCAGAACATATCACCCCAAGTAGTGAGGGATCTGCATACCAAGTTTCGTTCAAATCGGTCAAGCCGTTTTTGAAGTACTGTGAGAATGGCAGATTTTTACTTTTTTTCCATTGACATGAATGGGTGAAATCTGATATTATGTTTGTAGCTCCGCCCACGTGTGCAGGTGGGCCGAGAGACCCCCAGAACATATCACCCCAGGTAGTTGGAATTACTGTGAGAATGGCAGCTTTTTACATTTTTTCCATTGACATGAATGGGTGAAATCTGATTTTCTGTTTGTAGCTCCGCCCACGTGTGCAGGTGGTCCACGAGACCCCCAGAACATATCACCCCAGGTAGTGAGGGATCAGCATACCAAGTTTCGTTCAAATCGGTCAAGACGTTTTTGAAGTACTGTGAGAATGGCAGCTTTTTACATTTTTTCCATTGACATGAATGGGTGAAATCTGATTTTATGTTTGTAGCTCCGCCCACGTGTGCAGGTAGGCCGCGAGACCCACAGAACATATCATCCCAGGTAGTGAGGGATCTGCATACCAAGTTTCGTTCAAATCGGTCAAGCCGTTTTTGCGTGATCGCGGCACATACACACACACACACACATACATACATACATACACACATACATACCTCCGATTTTATATATACAGTGGTGCCTCGCATAATGGACGCCTCGCACAGCGAACGCTGCGCACAACGAACTTCTTGTCTTGATTCGTACAACGGACTTCGTTTCACACAACGAAGTCGCCCGAGCTGCATCGTTCAGTGGCGCTACATATTTTAAACCTCCCCCCGCCGCCACCGCATATTTTTAAACCTCCCCCCGCCACCACCGCATATTTTTAAACCTCCCCCCGCCGCCACCGCATATTTTTAAACCTCCCCCCCGCCGCCTGGGCCTGCGCTGATCTCTGAATGGCTGCAGTCAGCTCTCGCGGGACTCACAAGAACTAACTGCAGCCATTCGGAGATCGGCATGGGCCCACACAGGCGTGCAGAGGAATTGCTCCTGATCTCTGCGCTTCTGGCCTGTACGCCACTGGCTGGGAAAGATGGGAGGAATTAAAAAAGGTACTGGGGAGTATGTGGGGGGTGATTATAATACACAGCAAGGATCAACAAAACCCCTGTCTCCCCTCCCCTTCACATATATCCCCTCTATATCATGCTAACAGCTCTAACAAGATAAATTTATCTTTTTTTATGTCATCTTAGCATATTTTATGCTACAGAACGAATTATTTTTTTTTACATGTATTGTTATGGGAAAACGCGTTTCACATAACGAACTTTTCGCATAACAAACTTGCTCCTGGAACGAATTAAGTTCGTTGTGTGAGGCACCACTGTATATAGATAGAAGATAGATGTACGTATCTAATAATAAACCTTCATTAAAGGGACACTGTGGAGAGGAACCCAAAAAAGCAGTAATGCTTACCCTGACTGAGTGATCCTCCACATACACCGCTGACAGTAGGAGCAGCCACAGGCTTCCGCATACCCACTCTGATGAGCAGGGATATGCACTCCTGGTTCTCTCATTCACTTCTATTACAGCTACAGTGAGCCTCTTCAGAGGTGAGCCTCATGAGAGCGGGGATGCTGAATCAGCTGTCAGCGGCGCACATGGAGGATCATTCAGTCAGGGTAAATATTACTGCTTTTTTGGGCATCCCACTTTGAGCTTAGGCTCCCTCAAAATGAATTTAGCTAGTAGAGATCCCCAAGCCTCACCAACTGACGGCCACCTCTTACCCTCCAACCTCCCAAATTCTGCAGCTGGCAGCAATATTGCAGAGCTTCTGCCTTCCCTCCTCCCTGCAGCTTGAGGATATTGCTATTGGCTGCAAAGCTTGGAAATTTTGGGTTACCAGACTGGAGGAAGATGTCTTCAGGTGGCAGGGCTTGGGAATCCCCAATAGCTCAAGTATTTGTAAATTACACTTAGGCGGGGAGAAACTTTGGTGCCCATCCACTAATTTTGGGCTCCAGTCCCTCCCCTAAATCAGCTGTATATGACTACGCCACTGAATACAAAAATAATTGTGATGCACATATCCCAAAGCTAACATATTCCAGTTAATAAATTCAAAATAAACAATTTTTCTACCTCCTTGTCTGGATGTTTTGTTTTTCCATCATCTTGATCCCAGTTTCTCTTTCTGCTTTTTCTCTATCTTCAACTAATTCTCTTTCCAGTGTCTGCTGTCCATTTTTTTCTCCTTTTCTCTCTTGTTCCATTTCCTCCATATGACTGTCTCCAACGTATTGATTTTTCCCTTTCAGCTTTCTTAACTTTTTCTTTTCTTTTTTGCCTTTGTCCACTCAAATCTTGCCTTCTTTCTCACCCTTCTACTTTTTAAATGTTCAGCTACCTCTCAATTCTCCATCTTCTCTCAGTCCCTTCTCTCTCCCATTTCCCATCTCACTCCTTTCCCAGCCTCCTATTTCCTTCTATCTACTCCCCATTACCACATTTCTACCACTGTACTCACTGATCTCTCACTCATCTTGTCATCTCCTTTTTGACCTCATCCACATGGCTCACCAATTTCAGAATCCTCCTCCCTCTCTCCACTGGTCAGGCTATAACTCCCTGTCTCTTTCTTTCCATCTCCTGCCTAGCATCTTCTTATCCCAGCTCTCTTCCCTCCTGTCCTCCCATGGGTCCATCTCTCCTCCTCTATCTCCATGGTCCAACATTGTGCTCCCTCTCTTTTCTGTTTTCTTCTTCCCTCCTCCCTTGATGCTGAACAATGAAATGGAGGAAAAAAAAAGAGAGATGCTGCATCTCTCTGCCTTCCATCCACAGGCTTAACATTTCTTCCTCCTTCCCATCCCAAGATCCAACTTCTCTCCCTTTCTCTTCCCAAATTCATCGAGGAGGCCTGCAGGATGGTGGGGGTACAGGATCACCAGCAAGTCGGACAGGACCCAACTGATGAAAGACAGAATCCACCAGATGGAGGACGGAATCCACCAGACGCCGGGGGAGAAGGACTTTATGGAATACCCGAGCAGAGAGAGGAGGCCAAGACCCACCAGAACTCTGAGGGAGAAGTAGAGGACCACACCAAAGATACAGACTTAAGACCAAAAAGGAAACTGAAGAAGGGGAAATCTGCAGTCATAGTGGGTGACTCAATCCTGAGAGAAGTTGACAGTCACGTAGCAGGAGGGAGAGAGGACCGGCTAGTGACATGTCTCCCAGGGGCAAGAACGAAGGACATCACCGACAGAATCGAGAGGATCCTGGAAGGAGCGGAGACAGAGGAGACAGCGGTGATAATCCACGTTGGAACAAACGACGTCAGCAGAAGAAATTACAGCAGGACTACACTAACCGAGCAGTTCCAGACCCTGGGAAGGAAGTTGAAGCTGAGGACACGGAAGATAGCTTTCTCAGAGATCCTGCCAGTACCGAGGGCAGATGTAAGGAGGCAGACCGAGCTGCAAGCCATAAACGCATGGCTGAGGAGATGGTGCGAAGAGGAAGGCTTCCACTTTGTAAGGAACTGGTCAACTTTTTGGGGTAAGAACAAGCTCTACAGGAGGGACGGACTGCACCTGAGCACGACAGGAACAAGAATGCTGGCAAATAACGTCAAGAGCACAATAGACAAGGCTTTAAACTGAGGAGAGGGGGAAAGCTGACAGTCGATCTGGTGTCGACGCTTCGGGAAGGAATATCAAAGGAAGACACTGAAAGGGAAAAATGCAAAGTAGGCCTCCAAGGCAAGTGGGAAAATTGCGAAAAAGAACTCAAAGACGAACTACAGGAGTTCAAGGAACAAGTGAAATTAGAGAGCGAAAAGAAGGAAAAACAGCAGAAACTAAAAGGACATGCAGAAATGAGGAAGACAGCTGAGGACAAAGACATCACACCATGGGAAGGGGACGAACAAAATGGGACTCAGGGGCTGGCACCCCAAGAAGGGGACGACAAGAGAATCAACCCACAAGGAAGAACAACAGGGAAAGTAAAAAACCAAAACTTAAATTGCTTGTACGCCAATGCAAGGAGTCTACGGACCAAAATGGGAGAGCTGGAAGTCATGGCCAACAAAGAGGACCTAGACATAATTGGAATCACAGAAACATGGTGGTCTGAGGACAACAAATGGGACGTAGTACTACCAGGTTATAAACTCTATAGGAAAGACAGGACATGTAAGAAGGGAGGAGGAATAGCGCTATACATAAAGGACTCCATTCACTCGACCAGGATGGATACAGCAACAAGGGCAGAAGGTTTGGAATCGCTATGGGTTAAGTTACCAGGAAGAAAGGGAGCCGACACAAAATTGGGACTTTATTATCGCCCACCTGGACAGCCAGAAACAAGTGACAATGACCTAGAAGCAGAATTGAGGCAGGAATGCAAAAGCGGAAGGGTGACGGTTATGGGAGACTTCAACCACCCTGGGATAGACTGGAGCATTGGACACTCCAGCAGCGCGAGGGAAACAAAGTTCCTGAAGGCTGTGAGGGATTGCTTCTTGGAGCAGCTGGTCCAGGAACCGACACGAGGAGATACCACTCTTGACCTAATCCTCAACGGTCTAGGGGGCCCCGCAAAGGAGGTGGTAGTAGTAGGGCCACTAGGAAACAGTGATCATAACATGATCCAGTACAAACTAGAAATGGGAACATCAAAAGTGAAGAGAACCACAGCGATGGCACTCAACTTCAGAAAAGGGAACTATGAAGCTATGAGGAAAATGGTGAGACATAAACTCAGAAACAGCTCACGGAAGATGGAGACCGTAGAGAAAGCCTGGTCCCTACTCAAGAACACGGTGCAAAAAGCACAAAACATGTACATCCCCAGGTTTAGGAAAGGGCGCAAACAGAATCAAACAAAAAACAAGGTGTGGATAACAAAGGAAGTGAAGAAGGCGATAAGCGACAAGAAATCATCATTCAGAAAATGGAAAAAGGACCAAACTGAGGAAAACCGGAAGGAACACAAAAAACACCAGAAAGAGTGCCACCGAGTGGTTAGGGAAGCAAAAAGAGAATACGAAGAGAAGCTGGCTGGGGAGGCGAGAAACTTCAAACCGTTCTTTAGGTACGTGAAGGGGAGGCAACCGGCAAGGGAGGAAGTGGGACCGTTGGATGATAGAACCAGAAAGGGAGTGGTAAGAGAGGAAAAAGAGGTAGCAGACAGGTTAAACAAGTTTTTCTCGTCGGTCTTCACAAGCGAGGACACATCTAATGTACCAGAACCTGAGGAGATTATAAGTGGGGATCTAGATGAAAAGCTGGAGCGAATAGAAGTAAGCCATGAGGACGTCCTACGACAGATAGATAGATTAAAAAGCGACAAATCACCAGGCCCAGATGGAATCCACCCAAGGGTACTAAAAGAACTGAGAAAGGAAATAGCGGAAACACTCCAGCAAATATGTAATCTATCATTGAAAACTGGGGAGATCCCGGAGGACTGGAAAATATCAAATGTCACGCCTATCTTTAAGAAAGGATCAAGAGGAGACCCGGGAAACTACAGGCCGGTGAGCTTGACTTCGGTTCCGGGTAAGATGATGGAAGCACTTATTAAGGACAGCATCTGCGAGCACATGGAAAAAAATGGGCAGCTGAGAGAGAGCCAACATGGCTTCTGCAAGGGAAGGTCTTGCCTCACAAACTTACTACATTTCTTTGAGGGAATAAACAGCCAGATAGACAAAGGGGAACCCATAGACATAATTTACCTCGACTTCCAAAAAGCTTTCGACAAGGTACCCCACGAACGGCTGCTTAGGAAACTGTGGAACCACGGAGTGGAGGGGGATGTATACCGATGGATTAAACACTGGTTGGCGGGCAGAAAACAGAGGGTTGGAGTGAAGGGCCAATACTCAGACTGGCAACGGGTCACGAGCGGAGTTCCGCAGGGGTCGGTGTTGGGACCGCTCCTGTTCAATATATTTATAGACGATCTGGAGACAGGGACGAAATGTGAGGTTATCAAATTTGCAGATGACACCAAACTCTGCAGCAGGGTTAGAACCACGGAAGACTGTGAAAACCTGCAAAGGGACCTAACGAAGCTGGAAGAGTGGGCCAAAAAGTGGCAGATGCGTTTTAATATAGAGAAATGCAAGGTCATGCATGTTGGGAAAAAGAACCCGATGTTCAGCTATACAATGGGGGGAACATTGCTAGATGTAAGTACCCTTGAAAGAGACCTGGGTGTGCTGGTGGATACAACAATGAAAGCATCAGCACAATGCGCGACTGCCTCAAAGAAAGCAAACAGAATGCTGGGTATCATCAAGAAGGGTATCACGACCAGGACAAAGGAAGTCATCATGCCACTGTACCGTGCAATGGTGCGCCCGCATCTGGAGTACTGTGTCCAGTATTGGTCGCCGTACCTCAAGAAGGACATAGCATTGCTTGAGGGGGTCCAGAGAAGAGCGACGAAAATGGTAAGAGGTATGGAAAACCTTTCATATGCCGACAGGCTAGAACAGCTGGGGCTGTTCTCCCTGGAAAAGAGGAGACTTAGAGGAGACATGATACAAACTTTCAAGATCCTGAAAGGCATAGATAAGGTAGACAGGGACAGATTCTTCAGACTGTGGGGAACAACAAGTACAAGGGGGCACTCGGAGAAACTGAAAGGGGATAGGTTTAGAACCAATGCCAGGAAGTTCTTCTTCACCCAGAGAGTGGTGGACACATGGAACGCACTCCCGGAGGTTGTGGTGGGGCAGAAGACACTACAGGGATTCAAAGAAGGTTTGGATAAATTCTTGAAGGAAAAGGGGATTGAAGGATACAGATAGAAGTAAGGATAGGTTTTTTTAGGGCAGGGAACACTTGACAGGTCATGGACCTGATGGGCCGCCGCGGATGCGGACCGCTGGGTGCGATGGACCTCTGGTCTGATCCCGGTGGAGGCAACTTCTTATGTTCTTATGACCCCATCTCATCTCTCCCCCTGCCTGCCTCCCTTCCCTAGGTCCACCATTTCTTCCTTTCTCTTCCCAACAGTTCTCCCTTCAAGTATCTCTTTCCCTCTTCCTCCACACCAATGCTATAAATTCTGTGCAGGGTATCTGGATTCTGCAGGTAAGATGAACTACACCATTTCTAGAATGCTTTTGAAGAGTTATCAGAGGTATCTACAATTGATCTGGATCTCTAGAGCACCTGGTTTTGGGCATTTCCACCAGCTGTGTGTAGTGAACTTTTATCACTCTACATGAGGAACTATTCTGTGGGAATAATTTTTAGTCTTCTTCCTTTTGGATAGAGTGAATGTCATTCAAACACAGTCATAGCTGCCAGTGCAGAAATTAGAAATAAATTTAAAGAAATATGTCAAGTTATTTTGGTCTGTTCCCATTTTGTACTGTATATGAAGGTTTCAATCCCTTATACAAAATTCTGAGTTTATTCAAGACCACATATATGAAATACCCCAAAATACTCACCAATTTCACCAATTAATAATTCAGAAACTCCAGTCAGATTCTCAGGACTCCTACAGTCACTTTGCTTCTTGGGACACATCATTTTGCATGCCACGCACCAATCCGCTTCCCTGCCCCTACTCCAGGGATGTCCAACCTGCGGTCCAACCTGCGGCCCAGCTTCTTCCCTCCCTCTGGCGAGTAGTTTTCTGGCTGGCTCTCTTCTGTAGTTGGCTACGGGTGGCGTCGGCTCCTCGTGCACGATTCACAGCTGATTCGGAAGCCTTCTCTCTGATGTTGTGATATCAGAGGGAACGCTTCTGACACTTATCGCAAATCTACCTGTCATCTATCGCGAATCCTGCTGAAGAACAGTCGCAGATCGCAAACAATGATCCGACGACGCCCGCGGACAACTGCAGCAAGGAAGCCAGCCAGACAACTACCCGTCAGAGAGAGAGAGAGAGAAGCTGGGCTGCACAAAACTCCTTGTTGGGCCGCATGCAGCCCGTGGGCCACAGGTTGGATACCCCTGGAGTAGGGGCAGGGAAGAAGATTGGCGCACGGCTTTAATGCTGGTAGTGCAGATGCACGATGACAGCTGGGCGGAGCACCCAGCTAAAACACGCTAGGGAGAACACTGCTACAATCCTTAATATGTGACTTTTGCACAACTACAAATAATCCTATTATCCTTGGCGACTTCAACACCTACTTCAAAAGATACAAATAATTCCTTTACAAAAGAACTTACCACGCTTTTTGACAATCCCCTAAATAACAAAACCAACCCATGAAGGAGGGTGCATAGTCTTCTCCTCTGATTCCAATGGCCAGGTCATCTCTCCAACCGCGAATACATCTGTCCCCTGGTCAGATCACTCTCACATTACATTCACAATCACTTAAAAAAATATAAAAGAACCTCTCACTAACAAAACAATAACTTTCCGTGATCTCAGTAAAATAGATGCAACATCCATTACTTCCACCTTTCAATATAACACCGAGGATCATACAAACTATTACATGGACGCTCAAATTGAACACTGGAATAAATGTCTCCAGTCTCTCCTCGATGAACTTGCGCCCCTCACTACACATATTCTATCAGCCCGTAAGCAACATAACACCTGGTACACACAACTTGCCACACTCAAAAAACAATTAAGATCGCAAGAAAGAAAATGGTGAGGTAACAAAAACATAACCACACTTCACAATTATTCAGAGCTTGCTAAGTTCTATAAACATAAGATCAATTTAGTAAATAAAGAAGTATTACTCAGAAAGAATCAATAAAACTAAGAAATCATCAACACTACTCTTCTCAACTAACTAATTACAATAAACAAATAAGACAGACAGGCATCCAACCTTCCACACAAGTACTTGCGGACTATTTTATAAACAAAGTTAGAGAAATCAGAACACACATACCATCAACAGGATTAACTAACACTATCATCTCACACAACACAACTGAGGTACCTATCTCTCTCCCAAAACTAGTGGATATTCATTGTGTCATTCAATCCCTAAATATAAAAGGTAATAGTTCTGACATATTCCACCTTTACTGTGAGGGATAATCAGGAGTAAGACCTTCATGAAAATGTAGGTGAAAACCCTATGAGACCCCCCCAGAGGATATTTTTAAGAGAGACATTGTGCTATTGAATGCAGGTTTCTGAATAATGAAAAAAAACATATCCCTGTCAGCAGAAACAATATGCTTATGTAAGAGGTTCATCTTTGCTCTAGTAGCTAGAAAATATTTGCTGACTAACAACATTGGATATTTCGGGACTTTCCAAGAAGACAAACCCAAACAAGATGTCCTACCAACAGTTATCTTCACTGCTGACAAAGCGACAATGAAGCTCAGGAAGGAGGGGGCCTACTCTCAGAAACTATTGAACTTAGTATTAAGAATGCATTATGAAGGGAAATAGAGAGGTCAGATTTGACACTAGGTGATATCATGCTTCAATATGGCTCCGTGATAAGTATGCAGACTATACAATCAGATATGTTAGATGTGTCAACCCAATAGAAAGTAAGTATATAATCTGTAACTAGATAGTACTTCTAGGCTACTGAACTAAAGTATATAAGTAGCATACCGGTTGGCTTAAGCTTTACAATGGATCCATATCAGAAGCTGTCTACTCTGTATGTTATCCATTGGCTCAATCTACTGTAGTGTTGTTCCATGTAAGCTGACTTTTGTCTATTACTAATAAACCTATATTATATACAACAATTTGATTGTCGTAACGAGGTCATTATTCTGTAAAAGTTAGCAGCTCCTTTTTAACTGCTAAAAAGACGTTTCTTGATATTTGGAGAACATAGCCTCAAACTTGTCTCTAACAACCTATCTGCAGGACAGCTTCCAAAGCCTAGAAGGAATCCACAATACATCTGATTATCAAAGGGGAAAATGTCAGAACCATCCAACTACCGGCCAATTGCAAACATCCCATTTCTTGCAAAAATAGCAGAAAAAAAAAAAGAGTCTTTACCCAACTCTCAGATTTTAGAGATAAAACACGCGCCCTACACACTAATCAGACCGACTTTAGACACCACCCTTCTACTGAACTCTCTCTAGTAGGATTAACAGCTAAAATACTATACCATATAGACTATCACAAATCTGCTCTACTCATTTCCTTAGATCTCTCGGATGCCTTTGACACAATTGACCATACCCTATTACTGCAAAGACTCAAATCCATTGGAGTCACTGACCAGGTACTGGAATGGTTTAAATTTTATTTTGCAGCTAGGACCTTCAGAGTAAACTATAATAATTCAAAATCAGATAGTCACAGTTCCAATTATGGAATCCCCCAAGATCTATCCTGTCACCCCTACTATTCTATATCTTCTTGGCCCCCTTACTTACATTACGACAATCAATAGGCTTTACCCCATTTGCGTATGCCGATGATCTCCAGTTACTTCACCCATTGGAAACAAACGACTTAGTGAAATTATGGACATCAATCAGAAAATGGGAAAAAATAAGTTACTGGCTCAAACAGTGGCTGTCATCTATCGCAAATCCTGCTGCTGCCGCCGTTGCTCAACATTTTTTTTAAAAACAACACTTCTCACCGGCTTGGATATTTCCCATCTTAGCCTGTAGCGAACTCATGCTTCGGGGCTCTAACATGTGCGTGCCGGCTTCCCTTCTCTTCCCTCTGAAACCGGAAGTTACGTCCTGGGGGGGAGAAGAGAAGAGAAGCCGGCACGCAAACGATAGAGCCCCAAAGCATGAGTTCGCTATGGGCTAAGACAGCAATTACATCCACAAGCTCGAGATTCTCTGGGGATACTGAAAGAAAAGACTTTTAACCTATGAAGGCACTCCCTTACGTATTTTTCAAGACTGCTCAATAGCACTGCAAGAGAAAAGATAGCAATTCCACCCACTTGTCTCACTAATAGACAAAAATGTTCGGTTCATGCTTATCTATCCTTCCATTCTAAAGATTTTCCTCAAGGGCTCCTGGAAATCTTAATACAATAGAGTCAGCTAAAAGGCCATCAACTACATCAACCAACAGGGCTGAGCAGACATGCTGGTTGGCTAATGGCTTGATGGAGTAGGCCACTCCTTGTTGTGCGACCATCTTGCATAAGGAACACCCTGTAGACTGGTACACATCCGGACTGCAAAAGGTTTCTTGGTGTTTGTTTTATTAATAGTTTTCTGAATTTATCTTAAGTCAATAGTTTACACTTGCTTAGGTATGCTGGGATGTGGGGACCCACGGCATTAGTTATGACCCTGTCTTCTGATAAACTGGATGTAGTAGAGGACCGCTTTAATCAGACTTCAACTGAGCTTTGAGGATTGAGGGGAAAGGGGGAGGAGGGAGGGAGTATTAAAAAAGTAATGCAAGTAGGGTATTTTTGTTTATAGGTTGGGAAGGGGGTGTATATGGGAAATATATGGAGACTTAAGAGTGCTACCGATACCTTGTTGGATATTTATGGATTTGATATGTGTGCTGCTGTGGTTCATGGTTTGGTACAAGAATGGGCCTGTAATATATCTCAGAACTATGGGACCCTGCTCCTTCTAAGATGTGCACAGACCCCAGGGAAAGGCTGGGCTCTCAGGGTGATGAGGGAGATAAATTTATCACATTTAAAGAATACAACTAAAGTGTTGTGAATTGCTAATTGTGTTCTATCTTGGAAGGTGAAAGGCATAACTTCTCCAATTAAAAGAGATCCAAGATATTGGTTACCCTAAAGTGGGATAAGAGCGATATAGCATGTCTGCAAGAAAAACAGAAGATCATTTGATCGTTCTTATCTTACATTAAAGCGCAGCTGGGTAGGCCAAGTCTTATTCTTCATCTACTGGTAGACATGGAGGAGTGGCAGTTTTAGTTAGGAAATATACAGTAAGATCTTGGCAAGACAAAGCTTGAATCTCTAATACATGATGTGCTTAGGAAATGACCACCAGAAATACTGCCTTAGCAGGGAGGTCTTTCAGAATGGACTTACATAAGAACATAAAAATAGTCTTACTGGGTCAGACCAATGGCCCATCAAGTAAAAAAAGAAGAAAAAGCCAGGTGATTTTTCAAATCCTCCCCATAACACTAGCCTGGACTAACAGCAGCACTGCTCTCTCCTTATTGTAATTTGCCTGACTGTTGCCCTAGTTTTAGCGAGTCAATTCCCTCCAGCATCCTCGGGGCCTCTGCTAGGCCATCCTGCCTCTGAGGAAGAAGGAAGTTGCATCATCGGAGGTGGGGGTGGCCTAGCAAAATCCCAGAGGCTGTAGAAGGGAATTGACTTGATAAAGCTACGGCAGCAGTCGGGCAAATTACAATAAGGAGAGAGCGGTGCTGCTGCTAGTCAAGGCTAGTGTTACGGGGAGGGTGGTTTGTTTTTTTCCCTACTTTCTTTGGCCGGAGCCAAACACAGAACTTCAGACTGTGCTGAGTCAGGCCGGGGAATCCCCAAGCCGGTGAGAGCCTGTTAATCGGGAGGGGGGAGTGGTGCCGATGGACCTGGGAGATAAGAGGAAGGGGTGCTGCTAGACCTGGGAGGTGAATGGGTAAGGTACTGCTTCTAGTCAGAGGGGAGGGAAAGGGAAGAGAGAGGAGCCCTGCTAGTCGGAGAGGTACTGCTGGCCCTGAGGGTGGAAAGGAGAGGTGCTGCAGCTAGTCGGTGGGGGAAACTGAAGTAGAGAGGAGGGGAGGGAGAGGTGTGTTGGAGCTGAGCGGTGGAGGGAGGCGAGAGGGAAAGGTGCTGCTCGACTTAAAATGGAAGAGGGAAAGCTGCAGCAGGACTGAGGGGAGAGCAGTGGAGGAGGAGAATAGATGGAGGAAGAGCAGAGGAGGAGAGTGAGAGGGGATGGAGGAAGTGAAATGCTGCTGCTGCTGCACCCAATTGGGGAGAGAGAGGGTAGGAAAAAACATAGTAACATAGTAGATGACGGCAGATAAAGACCCGAATGGTCCATCCAGTCTGCCCAACCTGATTCAATTTAAATTTTTTTTTTTTTTTTTTCTTCTTAGCTATTTCTGGGCGAGAATCCAAAGCTTTACCCGGTACTGTGCTTGGGTTCCAACTGCCGAAATCTCTGTTAAGACTTACTCCAGCCCATCTACACCCTCCCAGCCATTGAAGCCCTCCCCTGCCCATCCTCCTCCAAACGGCCATGCACAGACACAGACCGTACAAGTCTGCCCAGTAACTGGAGAAGGAAGACCAGGAAGGGAGAGGATAGGAAAGAGAGATGCCGAGACCATGGGAGGGAGGGAAAGGAAAGGTGATACTAGACTAAGGAGGGAGATGTCAGGCCATGGGGGGGGGGGAGGAGACAGATGCCAGACCAGGGGAAAGGAAGGAAGGAGGGTGGGAGAGAAGATGCCAGTTAATGGAGGGGGAGAGGAGAGAGATGCCAGGGCAAGGGGGAGGGAAGGGAAACTAAGGAGACAAATGCCAGACCAGAGGGAAAGGAAGAAGAGGTGCCAGAGCAGAGAGGGAGAGATAGGAGAGGAGAGCGATGCCAGGGCATGGGGGGAGGGAAGGGAAGGAGATAGAGATACCGGACCATGGGGTGGAGTGGGAAGGAAGGAAGGAAATGAGAAGAGAGAGATACCAGAGCACAGGGGAGGGGGTGGAGACAGAAAAATGGAGAGGGGATGAAGCTGAAATGAATCATGTACAAAGGAGAGAAAGGGCACAGGATATACAGTTTATTGAAGGGACATATAAAGAGGGAAGATGCCGTATGGAAGAGAGAAAGAGCAGACACTGGATGGAAGGGGAAGAGGGTGGAAAGTAGATGGAAGGGGTAGAGAGAAAGCAGAAGCTGTGTGGAAGGAGCAAAGATAGAGGGCAGATGTTGCATGGAAGTGAGAGAGGACAAACGTTTAGAAAGCAAAGAGCGAAGAGAAGATGATTAAAGCAGAAATTACAAAAGGTAGAAATAATTTTTTTGTTATTGCTTTACACAGAATCAAGTAGTATTGTAACTGTATTGATAAAACTTTATAAATAGGAAATGGAAATAAGGCCATTTCTTTTGGACTAAACCCGTTCCTCAGGTCAGGACAGGATACCATAACAGCTGTATACTGTCTTGAAGAAAGATTTGGCCTCTGAAAGCTAATTGAAAAAGTCCAATAAAATGGTATTTTCTTATTTCTCGTAATTTGTTTTATTTCTATTTGTTAATTTTTAAAATGGTGATTGTTATGTATCAGTTTTTTCAAATTTACATCTACTGTCTTTATATTTTGCACAGTATTAGGGGACATGTGTCACTGTTTCTGTGATTTTGCATTAGTTTATCTTTTGTCTACATATTTCTATTTTTAGTTTGTGATTATTCCATATTGGGCGAGAGTGTTTCTGTGTTCTGTGTGTATGAAAAAGACATGGTTTTCTATTAACATCGACTGTGCAGGATCTGGTTTGTTTAGTTTTACAATGCGTGTTGGTATTCTAGTGCTCACTGCAGTGTTTAAAATGCTGCCTTTTCCTAGGTGCACCCTTGTGTGGCTAAAAATAACTTTTTTTTATAGAGGAGGGGGTTGTTAAAAAATGATCAGCACTGGCTGTCATATATACTAGGTACACCACTAGATTTTATGACCCTATTCTAATCACCAAATTTCCCTGTCCCGCTCCACCCGGCTACTTTTTCATGCCACCCGGCTGGAAAAAATTTCTGGAGAGAACACTGGGCTCAGAACAAATATGTTAGCACTCCTATATCTAAAAATCATCAACAATATTATTCTCATGCAAAGAAGGATTGCAACTACAATTACCGTATTTTCACGTAGATAACGCGCACCCGTGTAAAACGCGCACACGGGTATAGCGCGCGGGAAACACAAATTTATGTAAAAAAATTTAATATAGCGCGCACACGTGTATACCACGCATGCTAAAACCTCCTCCCGCCTACTCCAAACTGGCATCCTCCCCCCCGCTCGCTTAACCCCCTCCCCCCCGCGATCCTACATCCCCCCAGCACCAAACATCTCTTACCCGATTGGGCACCGGCACCAGCACCAATGCACAGGACGTGCCAGTGCCAGTGCCCGAAGATCCTCCCTCGTTGGTTTGGGCTGGGCTGGGCGGTGCGGTGCAGGAAAGATCCTCCTTCTTCCTGCGCCGGGCTGGACTAGGCTTTGAGCATTTGCGCATGCTCAAAGCCTTCTGGTCTCGCTCTCTCCGAGATAGAGAGCGAGACCAGAAGGCTTTGAGCATGCGCAAATGCTCAAAGCCTAGTCCAGCCCGGCGCAGGAAGAAGGAGGATCTTTCCTGCACCGCACCGCCCAGCCCAGCCCAAACCAACGAGGGAGGATCTTCGGGCACTGGCACTGGCACGTCCTGTGCATTGGTGCTGGTGCCGGTGCCCAATCAGGTAAGAGATGTTTGGTGCTGGGGGGATGTAGGATCGCAGGGGTGGGGGTGGGGGGGGACGCGAGCGGGGAGGAAGGATGCCAGTTCGCAGGGGGGATGCCGATCGGATTGAAAAAAAAAAGTTGTAAAACGCGCTCACGCGTATAACGCGCAAGGTTATGCACGGTTTGTAAAATCGTGTATAACGCGCGCGTTATATGCGTGAAAATACGGTACCCGGCAGTCTCAACTCCACACTTATGCGCAAAGTGTCATCTATAAAGCTCCTGGGAATTATCCTGGACAGTAAACTAACATTTCACCAGCAAATCAGTACTGTTGTTCAAAAATGCTTTCATAGGCTTGGATTAATACGTTTTTTTCCAAAGTCCTTGAGTCCTTTGCATTGAACATATCAGTGTATTCCATGGTGAGCTCATGTTTAGATTACTACAACTCACTACATAAAGGCATCACGCAGAAAGAAATCAGACGCTTGCAAGTTATACAAAACATGGCAATAAAACTTATTGGAAATGTGAAAAAATTTGACTATGTCACACCTCTTCTAATAAAAGCTTACTGGCTTCCTATTCCACACAGAATAACCTATAAAACAATGCTTTTAACATTCAAAACACTCTGTAACAACCAACCAGAATTCTTAAACAATTTTCTAATTCCCTACACCCCAGCTAGAATACCGAGATCACAATCACAAAATCTTTTAACGGTTCCATGTCCCCATATTATTAGCACTACACAAACAACAAACTTCTCCATCACAGCCCCATCTCTTTGGAACTCATTACCCCCAGAACTACGGGATGAACCCATGCTAGATCGTTTCAAAGGAAAACTAAAAACATTTCTTTGTGTTCATCCTCTAATGCAGTGTTTTTCAATCGCCGGTCCATGGACCAGTGCCGGTCCACAGAAGTTTTTTGCCGGTCCACAGGGCCGGCACCTCCATTGGGCCTAAGACAGTGTTTTGCAGCCACCGGTCCACGGTGTAGTTGGCGCAGCGTCTTCGGGCCGGCTCCCTGAGTGCTGCAGTACACGGGGCTGTAGGAAAAGGCTCCTGCGTGCGTCCTGCGCCTGGACCAGAAGCCTTCTCTCTGATGTTGCAACATCAGAACGAAGTGTTCCAGATGAGGATCGGGATGCGCACGAGGATTCGCAGCCCATGGCCCCGTGCACTGCAGCACACCTATGAAGTTTGCACCAGCTTTCAAAACAAAGGTACATTTATGCTTTCATAATCCTCTCTTCTTGCTTTTCATGTGGAAATTTGCTATGGATAGAAGGCGCATGTGGGCATTTGCACTTCCTTTGTGTACAAGATTTCCTCATGGGAAATAAATACATGTAGAGTTAAAGATGCAACCCAAACCTGTTGTTTTCCTGTACATTTGGCTGCACCAAGAGAAAACAGCTTTCAGAAAACAAGTTGATGCATCACATAAATGCCTTTGAAAAGCGCCTCGTCAATATAATTGTCTTTGGAGTGCTCCTGTTTGCATTCTGTACTAGAATCTCTTGATGCGGTGAAGACCTCTTGACGAGGCCACTTGACGCAACGTGTAGAGTTTGATCTATTATTTAAATGAAATTCTTACTCTGAATTGTTATCCTGATTAACTTACTGCAGATCATATTAATGAAAACAAAGATTAACCGAAATTGCATCCTGACGTTTTGTCTTCTGATTACAAATCCATGAAACTTTTCGTGACAGTTCTATCATGTATAAGCATTATAAATTCAAGCATGTGTCCTTCTCTGTGGTGTGTAGACCTAGGAGCTCTCTTATGAAAGTGTGATAAGGTTTTGCAGGGGACTTGCCAGGCATTTGCTACATGGGGTAGACACTTAACCACACAGCACCATACTGGACAGACTTGCACGGTTTGTGTCCCATTTGTGATGATTTGGTGTAGGATGGGCTGGGGAGGGCATCAGTGGGGAACTCCACTAACTTGTTACTGGACAGACTTTATGGTAGATATCCTGCAAATAGGATGGTTGGACAGGCTGCAGTGAGCTTGGACGGCAACTTCAGCATTTGGAACCTAGGACAATACCAGGTGGACTCAGAAATATCAAAGAAGAGAAGTTAATTTAATCATGTATTTTTAATGGGTATAACTAATGGCCAGACTGGATGGACCATTCAGGTCTTTATCTGCCGTCATGTACTATGATACTCAGGAAGCTGGCCCAGGGACGCCACGTTGATCACACCATGGACCGACCGAAGATAACACCGGGGGGCAGGCCAGAAGGCAAGACACAGCATGGAGGGAAAGGGACAAAAACGGAAGGGGGGGGGGATGCTTTTATTTTTTTATTTAGTACAGTGGAACCTTGGTTTACGAGCATAATCCGTTCCAGGATCATGCTCGTAACCAAAATGCTCGTTTATCAAAGCAAGTTCCCCATAGGCCTTAATGCAAACTCAAAAGATTCGTTCCACAACCAAAGTTTGCAATGGTGGCCCAGGGGTGAGTACCTGCCTGCGGGTACTACAGCGCTTCCAAAATGGTGGCTTCCTTCCCTCGGGGTCCCCGTGCGGCTGCCCTCCCGCTTCGGCCGATGCCTCTGCTGTCCATCAGCGCCTCCCGGCTCCCAATCCAAGCCGGCCGCCATCCTGAACGAGCATGCGCGCAGCCTCACCTCTCCTCTCCTAAGTCAGCCCCGACAACACGCTCACCACATACAAGCACGCAGGTTATCAGATGGGATCCCCCTTCCTTTTGTATTCCCCTATATCGGGGGTCGGCAACCCGCGGCTCTTTTCCACCTTTGCCGCGGCTCCGGCCATGGGACTCCCACGGGGATGAAAACAGCCGGCGATGCAGGCATGCAGCCCACAAGTCCGGCGTCGCGGCGGGAAACAGCCACGCCGAGCAGCGAGCCCAGCACGCACACAGACGAAAGCCCTGCCCGCCGTGCCACCGGACCAATCAGCAAGCAATGCCCCATCCGTGCACGCGCCGAGCCCACCGCCCAGCATAGCCACCTCCCGCCGCGACGCCGGACCCGCAAGCTGCATGCCCGCATCGCCAGAATTTAGGTAGGCTGTCTTCATCCCCGTGGGAGTCTCTCTCGTGTGCTATGGCTCTAAGTCAGGGGTGCCAGGTGCAGGTAGAAGGGAGAGGGCCAGATGCAGGACTCGTGGGTGAGGGAGGAGAAGAGAGAGAGAAAGAGAGAGGGGAGGGAAACAAAAGGAAATATTTCATACTGGGCTGGGCCGGAGTGGAGGGAGGGTGGAAAGATTCTAGCTACAGGGTGCAGTAACAAAGGAAAAGGGGGGAAAGCTGAAAATGGAGATAGTGACACAAAGAAGAGAAAGGGTAAGCAGGACCTACTGAATAAGGATAGAGATACAGAGGGGACATGAAGAGGAGGTGCTTATTGGCCCAGTAATGGTGGTGATCTGTGATTTTTAGCAGTACAGTGGTATTGCGGCAGAAACGCCGAAAAATTTTCACAATGGTTGCAGGTAAAGGAAGGGGAAGTGGGCATAGCAAATTTTGGTATGGAGCCCTGTGATTTCTACTTACGTTGCTGTTTTCAACCCCCTGGTAGGCCATCCATGGATAAAGGCAAGAAAAGAAAAATTTCTGAAGAAAACAGTGTTTAATGATACGTGGACAGAATCATTTGCATTCTCTACTGACGAGACTGGTTTACCAGTATGCTTAATATGTGGTGAGAAATTAGCAAACCACAAAAAGTCCAATGTTGCAAGATATTTCCAGAATAAACACACAGCCTTTGCTGAAAAATATACAGATGGAGATGAGTGACGAAAAGCTGTTGCAGAACTTATCAGGAAGGTTAATATGAGCAAAAATAATTTCAAGAAGTGGGTGAAGTCTACAAATACCACAACATATGCTAGTTTTGTGGCCGCTCAGGAAATAGTCAAGCACGGGAAGCCCTTCACCAATGGAGAGTATATAAAAGAAGCATTCATTAATATTTCGGAACATCTATACATGGACGTTAAAAACAAAAATGAAATTGTGCAGAAAATCAAAAACATGCCACTCTCTGCGAAGACTGTCAAAGACAGAACCCTAAAAATGGCAGAAAACATTAGCAAATAGCAAATTCAAGACATTAATTCAGTTATGGCATACTCCATTGCCTGTGATGAGTCCAAAGATATTGGTGATATTGAACAAATAGCGCTGTTCTGCCGATATGTGAACTCTTTTGGGCCACAGGAAGAACTGATTGAGCTGATACCACTAAATGACCAAACAAAGGTGAGGATATCTGTAAGGCTGTCCTGGACTTTTTAACTGCTAAAAAAATAAACACTAACCACCTGGTCTCAGTAGCTACTGATGGGGCACCGAGCATGAGAGGAGCACAGAAGGGCTTTGTGGCTCTACTGCAGAAGGCGTTGGGTAGAAGGCTGCTGTCATTTCATTGCATCCTGCACCAAGAGGCATTGTGTGCTCAAACATTTCCGCCGGAATGCACAAAAGTGATGGATGTGGTCATTCAGATTGTAAATAAGATAATGGCAAAGGGTTTAAACCACCGCCAGTTCCGTTTGTTATTGGATGAGGTTGAAAGCAAATATTCTGACCTCCTGCTCCACAACAAGGTCCGGTGGCTGTCCAGAGGCGAGGTGCTAAAACGCTTTGTCACATGTTTGGAAGAAGTAAAAACCTTCCTGGACAGCAAAGAGCTCACCTTTGCTGAGCTGGAACAGCCAGAGTGGCTGGAAAAATTACATTTTATGGTAGACATGACAGCACATCTAAACACGCTAAATACAACCCTTCAGGGGAAAGGAGGCACAGCCCTGCATATGCTGGAGGAGGTTTTGGCATTCGAGCGCAAGTTGACAGTGTTTATCAAAGATTTACAGAGAGGCACACTGTCTCACTTTCCCTCTTTGAGAGAGTTCAAACAAAGTCATGATACAATCAATTTGGAATATTTCAAATCTGCAATCACCGCAATGCAAAGTTCATTTGGGAAACGATTCTGTGAGTTCAGAGAGGAAAAAAACCACATTATCCTTCCCTGTCACTCCCCTGGAGATAGATCCATCCCTATTGAATATGACTACATTTACAGGTGTAAGTCAACCTGATCTTGAGATGGAATTGGCCGATATAGCCGACAAAGATCTATGGGTGTCCAAGTTCAAATGCTTGACCGCTACTCTTGAGGATGTTGCCCGTCAGAAGGCCATTATGGCTCAGAATCATAAATGGACTGATATTGAAAACCTTCCCAAACTGGACAAACTTGTATTCGAAACATGGAATGCCATCCCCAACACTTATATAAACATGAAAAGGTATGCATTTGGAGTGCTGTCGATCTTCGGCTCCACATATGTATGTGAGCAGGTCTTCTCCAACATGAACTATATTAAAAACAAACATCGATCACGCCTCACAGATGACAGCTTGCAAGCCTGTGTGAAAATGAAGGTGACGTCTTACAGCCCTGATGTGCAGACACTGTGCACTGAGGTTCAGGAGCAAAAATCCCATTAACCAGGTAAATTTAATATTTTAATTAGCTATTAATGTGCAAAAATATATTTTACATTGTTAAGTGAAAAAGTCCTTTTTTTCTTCAGATTGACAGCTAACTGCATGATCCTGTATATAGCATTAAGATAAGAAACAATATATGCAGTGTTAGATTTGTTTTATAATGGTTTTGCGGCTCCAAGTTTTTTTTTCTTTTCGAAAACGAGTCCAAGTGGCTCTTTATGTCTTAAAGGTTGCAGACCCCTGCCCTATATGGTTCTCTTTCCTATTTTATAATGTACCATACTTCTTTTCCTTAATCCTATAGTTCCAGTAGGTCCTGTATGTTTTAATGTATGTTACCCTATTTTACTATGTACAAACCCGCTTAGAAGACTGATAGGTTTCAAGTTTAATAAAAAATTTGATATACTACCTATCTCCCCATAAAGTTGTACTCTGCTTATCATCAGACAATGATGGCCCCATGCAATAGCAGCAGGTGGAAGTGACATGAAAGGAGTGAGCCAGATCAAAAACTTAAAGAGGAATCAAAGCTAAATCAGTCAGGGGTAATCAGTAAATCAGGCATACCAACCAGAGAGCATCTGCTACAGATAAATAACTTGATTTGTACCTTTATACTTCCATGCTGTAGGTGAAATAATTACTACTTACCAATGCTTGCCATACAGCCAGTTACTTCCATATGCCAATAGGCAGAACCCAGCAGTGCTTTTCTTCCAGTGATTTTTTAACATTTTAAGGACTCCCATAACTTTAACCATGTTGTTCCTCTGTCACAAGCTCTCTTCAAGACAACAGGAACAAATAAGAAAAATATTATAACAACTTCTTCCAGTACCAAGAAAGATCAGACATTATACAGACCATTTTCATGTCAATCAAGCCTGAACCTATCCCTGAAAAAGCTATACAGCAACATACACAGTAAAACAAAAATTGTACAGAATATTTATAAACAACTACCATATTTTTAAGATTAGAGCTAGAGTGTATTTAAAGTCTGCTCAACATGGAATAAGAAAAAAGCTGACAATAAATCCAAGATACCAAGTCACACGGCTTAGGCATGAGAAAAGTGCATTCAACTGCCCTCACACTCTTTTACACCAAAACACCCCTCTTCACACGCATTCGAGAATCAGTTTCCCCTCCCCATGAACTACCATCTCTCTCCCTCTTCCTCAAGCTCCCAACTCCAACGTTTTTCGTCTCCTTACCATCCGCTCCAACACCTCTTTTCCTCGTATTCGTCCCGCCTCGCCAGAAACAAGAAGTTGCGTCACAGAATTGAAAAAATTACGTCAGAACAGGGGTGGATACCGGAAAAGGAATGCTACGGAGCCTGTCCCGGGCGATTTCAAAGAGATAATGAATGAATGTGTGTGTATATATATATAAAAAGGGGTTTTGGGTAATTCCGGTGGTATGGAAGTAGTTCCTACGGGATTCCCGTAGGAGTGTATGAGTCTGCGTTTCCAACTTCCTACTCAGTGATCTTCTAAGATGTCCAAGTAAAGTTTCCTTCTCGCATTAATAATTCGGCGCAACTGCCCAAGCCGATGCAGCAAGGCTCACACAGACATATGAAGAGGCCTGCAGCATGAAAGGTCGCTTGATCTACTAGTTTATTATGCTGCACTTGGGAGGTCGCCAAGCCTACGCGCCGGTAGATTATTATGACTTCTAATGTTAGCACGTGTACGTGTTAGCGTGGTCCTTGCTGCATCAATTTGGGCAGAGAACAGGTGCAGCTCTGGTAAATCAGAAAAGAGATCTCGGAGGACTTGCTGTACTGTGCTAGTTAACCGTGTTGAAATAATGCCTCGGAAGTTATAAGATCGGTACCGATGATACATGTCTTCTTTCCTTTTTTTTCATTCATGCTGGTTCTACGAATAATTTTATGCATAAAGGAGTTAAAGGCAATCTGGGAGCTATCATTCATACATAACGTGACCATTTGATTTTTTTCATCAAAAGGGGATATCTATTAATTGTCAGTCCGGCCCCCAATGCAGTCCTAGCCCCGCCCCAATTCCATTTATTTTTCATGTACACGTAATATCTTATTAATTCATAATGGTAACCATACATTTTTTTATTTTTTTTTTAAACTACAAAGCACACTATACGCAGAGAAAATGTTAATTATCATTTATATTGGGGGTGGCTTCAAAGATGTCAAGGCAGATGACTTTAAAATATGCAATGTCACCTCAGTAACTATAGAAAAATAGACAAATATAGTACAAAATATAAACAGCAGATATAAATTCTCAAAACTGAAAAACATTTTGATCACTAAATTGAAAATAAAATAATTTTTCCTACCTTTGCTGTCTGGTGATTTCATGAATCTCTGGTTGTGTTTCCTTCTGTCTGTGTATCCTTTCTTTCTGCACTCAGGCCCAACAATTGTCCCTTTCTATTCCCTCCCTCCTTCCTTCCTATGTCCTTAGTGCCCCCAGTGCCTCCTCTAGTTCCTATGTCTGTGGAGGGGCATAATAAAAAAAAGCGTCTAAGTCCCCTTTTGGCCTAAGTTCTTAAACGTTCAACGCAGAAGCAGGGAAAATGTCCATAACCAAACCAAACGTCCTTGTTTTGATTATGGCCCTCCTCTGCCTAAACGTCCAATCACCACTACGTCTAAAAGTACACCCACACCACGTCTACACTTTTCAGCCATAGTGAAACAAAAAAACGCCTAAGCCCCAAACATCCAACAGAAGGGCTTTTAGGCGAAGGAGGAGCCAGTTCCTTAGCCTAAAAGCTGGATTCTGTAACCGGTGTTTGTCAAAAACAACACCGATTACAGAATCCCCCCCCCCCCACACACACACAACCATCCAGCCCTCCTGGCCTGCGGCGACCCCCCTCCCCCCGAATCGAGTGGGCCAGGAGATAGCCCAGGCTCTCCTGGCCACAGCGACCCCCTACTCCCACCCCGCACTACATTACAGGCAGGAGGGATCCCAGGCCCTCCTGCCCTCGACGCAACCCCCCCTGTCCCCAATGACCGCCCCCCCCAGAACCCCCGACCGCCCCCCCCCCAGCCAACCCGCGACCCCCCGGCCGATCCCCCCACCCCCATCCCCGTACCTTCGTTTCAGTTGGCTGGACAGATGGGAGCCAAACCCGCCTATCCGGCAGGCAGCCACCGGCAGAATGAGGCCGGATTGGCCCAGCTGTCCCAAATCCCCACCCACAGGTGGGGCCTAAGGCGCCTGGGCCAATCAGAATAGGCCCGAGAGCCTTAGGCGATTCGGGGGTCGCCTGGGCCAGGAGGGCTTGGGCTCCCTCCTGGCCCGAACGAGTCGGGGGTGCTGCGGTTAGCCAGGGCAAGAGGGCTTGAGCTCCCTCTTGCCCCAATATGTCAGGGATGCCGCGGTTGGCTGGGGCAAGAGGGCTTGAGCTCCCTCTTGCCCCGATGTTAATTGCGAGGGGGGGGGGTGATGGATCGCAGCAGGAGAGATGCCTCATCTCCCCTACCGCGCTGCCATCACTCCTCTACCGGAACTGCCGCATGTCACGGCAGTTCAGGTAGAAGAGTGATGGCATCACGGTAGGGGAGATGAGGTATCTCTCCTGCCGTGATGGTTAGGTTGCCGGGCCGCTGAACTGATGGCGCCAGCAGCCATCAGCTCAGCGGCCCCTTTTTCGGCACTTAGACCTGGTTTTATTTTGTCTAAGTCAAAAAGGTCTAAGTGCCGACTAAACTGTTTTGGTTATACCTATTGTACGCCTAGGTGTAGGTCGGCCCACCTCCCACCCGCCCTTTCCCCTCCTCTAAACACGCCTCTTTTCTCTCTGTGCGTTTAGAGGCAGGGGAAAGGCCTAAGCTGTGTCTAAAAAACAGCTTTGGTTATGGGTACTTGGACGATCAGGCTTTTTGATCGTCCAGGTAGCCATTCAGGACACATTTTAGACGTTTTTGTTTTTTTTATTATTACCCCCTTAGTGTCCCATCCTATGTCCTTAGTGCCCTCAGTGTTTCCCTTCTATGTTCTTAGTGACTCCTTCCTATGTCCTTAGTTTATTATCTATTTGAATTGCGGTTTAATTCAAAACCTTATCCACCTTGGTAAGTCTCCTTTTCTTATCATGATTTTACTTTTTCGTTTTTCACTTTTTACTATTTTTTATCATTTCATTTTGCTTATTTTGTTTTACACATTAGTTGTCCACATATATTCTTTATGTTCATTATATAGCACGTATGCACTTTCATTGCTTTTTTAATGTTATGACCATTCAAATGTATGCACAGTTTTATGTTAATTTTCTCATATGCACTTTTGTTGGTCTTGCATTTTCTTGAATCAACACTTATGCATTACTCTTATGTTTTTCTCACTATGTTGTTTTTATCTATCTTTGATCACATAGGGCTCCTTTTACTAAGCTGCGCTAGTAGTTTTCGTGCGCGCGGTACACGCTAACGCCTCCATAGAGCTTGCATTAGAATTTTTCATGTAGCGCAGGGATTAGCGCGCATTAAAAATGCTAGTGCACCTTAGTAAAAGGAGCCCATAGTTTATCATCTTTGATTGTCTGTTTCTGTTTCACCAGCACACCACAGGACTAGTTTTTATGTTTTTATACTTATACATTTGTTACAGTATTTCTTTAGCTATCTTTATTCACTTTTGTTAGGACCCCTGAAGAAGGCGTGTTAACCAAAACACGGACCATTTGTTGCAAGATGGTATTATTAACCGCATTTAATATAATAAACATAGCCTGCATCTTGTACATTTTGTCTGCAGTTTTCTCTAGTTCTGACCAAAACATGGCCAAATAAGAACCCTCAAGATTTAGATTAAATCCATAGAAAACAGTATTAAAATGTCATGATATTACAAGTATAATTTTTCAAATGCTTACTATGACTCCCAACTTATTTTTTATATCATATATTTTATTCCAGTGGATTGGTGAGAGTAAGCGAGTATGGCACTGGAGGTGTGCCAACTCATCGTTTGCCTATGGCACATTGCCTTAAGCTGGCCTTGATAGAACCCCCTTCAACATTTTATTTCTTATATACCGCTATACCATAAGTTCAAAGCGGTTTACAACAAGTTACATACAATGAGAGTAAGAGATGTTTACAACAAGAAGTAAGAGATGTTTACAACAAGAAGTAAGAGATGTTTACAACGAGATACATACAATGAGTGTATGAGATGTAAGGGGAACAGAAAAAGTACGTTCTGGGATACAAATTGCAAATGGAAGAGAACCAAGATGGTATGAATCAAAAGGAAGTATCTAGTCAGAGATTGGGGTGCAGGGGAAACAATTTGGGTGGAATACCTATACAAATGGGAAGAAGGATGAGTTAATCTAAAATCAAGAGAACTGGGATGAGGATAGCTGAGGGGGATTGGGCAAGAATTAGGAATTAGAATTTGTTAAAGAGACGGGTCTTCAGTGATTTTCTGAAGTTGGGTAAGAAGTGGCCTCGAGAATGGGTTTTACGAGCCATGTGTTCAGTTTGGCTGCCTGGAATGATAACATTCTGTCTAGGAACTTCTTATAAAGACATGATATCAGGGATGGGTAATTAAAGAGATTTAATCTGCGAGAGCTCTTATTAGAGTTGTTGAGGATGAATTGAGAGGCGAGGTAAGTTGGTAGCATCCCAAAGATAGCTTTGTAGCTGATGCAGGCAAACTTGAAGAGTATTCTGGATTCCACCGGCAACCAGTGGAATATCTGGAAGTATGGGGTGATATGTTACCATTTTTTTAAACCAAAGATGAGCCGGACCGCAGTGTTCTGAATTAATCTCAGCTTGTTAAGTTTCTTCTTATAAGCTCCCAGATATATAATGTTGCAGTAATCCAGCGTACTCAAGATGGATGATTGTACAAGTAATCGAAAGAATGAATCTGGAAAGCAGTATATACTACTCAGCATTTTGAAGGAGGTTTGCCCTACTTAAACCCACACATTTAGTTTGATGTGCTCATGACTGCTGCGGCTGTCTGAGGCCTTCAGAAAGAAGATTGTAGCAGATTATCAGTCTGGTAAGGGATTTAAAAAGATCTCAAAAGAATTTGACATTAGCCATTCCATGGTTCGGAAAATAGTGTACAAGTGGAGGACTTTCCAAACAACTGCCAACATGCCCAGGTCTTGCCGTCCAAGCAAATTGACCCTGTGACAAACCCAAGTCCATTTTGGGTTTTGCCGGAATCCGTCCTGGGTTTTGCCCAAGTTTATCCAAGTTTATTATATAGTTTGATTAATCGCCTAATCTACATTCTAGGCGATATACAAAATGCTTACAAATATCTAAAAACATAGGTAAATTATTACATAGACATACAATATTTCAAAAACAAACAACAACAACAACAAAAAAAATCAAGAATCAGGAGAAAACACAGCAAGCCTAGATGCAAGAGAGCTGATCAGGTGACAGACCAATTAATAGAGCAAGCTGACTTCTGCTCTGACAATGATATGGAGTTAGAAGAGGCAGGGCAGGAAAAGGTGAGACTGGAAAGCAGCACCCAGTGCAAACCTGCCCCGGACACTGTTAGAAGTTTACTTCCTTTTGAGCAGCCTGTTAGAACTGGGGCTAGAGAGAAACCTGCCTGTAGTAATAGGAAGCAGGCTGGTGTGTGGAAAACCCTTTCCCCACCTACTCAGAGGGGGAGTGGCTCTCCACAGGATATAACGTGGCTCCTCGGAACAGGAGAGGGGAGGAGGCACACTGGAGAGGAGCAGCCAGGAGAGAGGCATACAGGAGAGTGGAAACTTGGGGAGAGTCAGTCACTCCCAGACTAGCCTATGGTAGAGGCAGAGGAGTTGTCTCCTACCTGGAATCCTTGGGAGCAGCTGGAGGAAGAAGCTATGGAGGTGCAAGAAAGCCGTGTAGGAACTGAGACCCAGCCAATAGCCATGGAAACACAGTGAGCATGAGAGTTGGGGGTTTTGCTGTTTATACCTCTGTGCTCTTTGAAGTAAGTTTAGGATCTCTCCTTGAAAACCAAATTTGAAAGCTTTCTTTAAAGCAAGTGAAGTGTGGGTTACTAGCAAACGTATGTATGCTTTCCTGGATTGTTACCAGGCTGAGCAATTACATTGCCTCCCCTCTCAGCTGTGCATAGAAACTGCAGCAACGTTTTCAAGGAAAAGTATGCAGGGCATAGCACAGTAACACCATGTGAGATTTCTACCTGCTGCACTGCACAGTCTATTATAAGTTTGTTTGTTTTTTTCTGTTCATTGAGAAACCAAGCACTGCTGGCCTTATTTTTGTATGAACGGTGTGATAAAACATTACATGCCTAAAACTATAGCTGCTCTGGTGAAGAGAACTGAGTGATATTTTACTGTTAAAGCCCAGAAGCAGGGGACTACACTTAAGCCATGGCTGGCAGACTTGAACACTTTGGTTTGGGATTTTGATGTTTTTGTTTCCTATAATGTCATGGAATGAATGTTTTCTGAACTGCAAGACTGAAGCCTGTATTTTGGTTTAGTTGACCAGTGGCTGGAATAAAGCTATTTTTGTTTTGCCATTTCTGACTTGGACTCTTTTACCTTGCATGCTCATGAGGCAGTTATCGGGCCTGCAGTAAGACCTGAAGGATCCCTTGGTAGTAAGGGACACGCTAGATCTGAGGTTTTAGTCACGTCCCCGTGTGCTCGCTGTGCCTTATAGGAGCAAGGGTGTGACAACCCCCAGAGCAGACCGCAAGATGCTAAAAGAAGTCTCCAAAAACCCTAAAATGTCAACATAAGAATAGCCTTACTGAGTCAGACCAATGGTCCATCAAGCCCAGTAGGCTGTTCTCACGGTGGCCAATCCAGGTCACTAGTACCTGGCCAAAACCCAAGGAGTAGCAATATTCCAGCATGGCTTCAGCAAAGGAAGATTTTGCTTGACAAACTTACTGCACTTCTTCGAAGGAGTAAATGGGCAGATAGACAAGGGTGACCCAGTCAACATTGTATATCTAGATTTTCAGAAGGCGTTCGACAAGGTCACGCATTAACGTCTACTTCAAAAAATTGCAAGCCATGGAAGCGAGGGTTATATACTCACGTGGATTAAAACTGGTTGGCGGATAGTAAACAGAGAGTGGGGGTGAATGGACAATACTCGGACTGGAAAAGCGTCACGAGTGGAGTGCTGCAGGGTTTGGTTCTTGGGCCTTTGCTCTTCAACATATTTAAAAACGACCTAGAAATTGGCATGACGAGTGAGGTGATTAAATTAGTGGATGATACAAAGTTATTCAGAGTAGTGAGGACACAAGGATTGTGAAGACCTACAACGAGACAAATACACTTGAGGAATGGGCCGCAAGTAGTATAATGGATACACCTCATGTCAAAATGATTGACAGTTGTCAAAGAAAAGGATCGACCAATCAGCGGTCAGTTCCAGGTTAAGCCCCACCCACTCACCACCCCACCCACTCTCAACAAAACACCGCCCATGCCCTGCCCACACCATGCCCCCTCCCGCCAGGTCCCTCCAACTCTCTGCCCATGCCCCGCTCCCAGGCCACGTCACCAGAAATGCACTTTCTGATGACGTCACCTGAAATGGGGCATGTTTGACCCTGGAAATATGCTTTCTGATGATGTCAGCGGAAATGGGAGTGCCTACCATACCGGAAGTGCACATTCTGATGACATAGGCGGAAACAGGGTAAATGAAGTGCCAGAAATGCACTTTTTTGACCACGTCAGTGGAAACAAGGTAAATGAAGCACTGGAAATGTGCTTTTCTAATGAGACGGAAATGCATTTTCTGATGATGTTAGCGAAAACAGATTTGGTCGAAACCCCCGGAAATGATGTGGTCAGAAAAAAGAGTGTCTTTTATTTTAACAGCCTTTTAGTTAAGACAGGTTTTAAAATCTAATTGTTAGAGCAGTGGATGCAATGCACAAGCAGCTCACAAAAGAAAAAAAGACCTCTGCAGATGCCTTTTTTTTTCTTTCCTGTTTTTTTTAACAGATACTTAAGTAGGAAGTCTTAGTTAATGTTTGTGAGGAAGGGTAACACCCAGATTGTCATGGTGACAACTGATAAGCTGGTTCATCATAAAGGTTCTTGCAGCCCATAATAAAGCCGAGGGGGAGGTGTGTTTAAATCTGTCTGAACATGTCCTGCCCCTTGATGTTGTCATAGTGACGTATGCCTTAGCCTTTAACAAGCTGAAAAAAACCCTCTGTCCCTAACTACCTCTGTTAAAAGGCAGAGTTTTAAGACATATTTTTTTATTTAGAGCTAGGTGAAGTTCAAAAGGAGCCATGACTAAGACTTGGTTAATGTGTGTGGGATTGTAACAGTTCCTATTGTCATGGTGACAACTGATAAAGCCATAGATGTTTAAACCTGTCTGAACATGTCCTGCCCCCCCCCCCCCCCGGTGTTGGCATAGTGACATATGTCTTAGCTCCTTAACAAATATCTGTTAACTTCTCAAGCTGTCAAACAAAATGACTGCCACGAAGGCTCGTAGATTGAGTTACTTTCTTAAAGACCGTGATGTAGAAAAAGAGGGTTACCCAATGGAAGAAAAACTGTACGAATCAGTCAAAGAAAACATGGACTCTTTTAACACACAGGTAACTGAAAAAAGGCCTACCAAAACTTTCTTAAAGACTGTGATGCAGAGAAAGAGGGTTACCCACCTGCTGAAAAACCGATACCGGGGATCATACACACAAATTAATAGGTTCTGAAATACAAGAGTTTCCAGACCCCCAAAAGCTATATGATTCGGACACAGAAAAGGAAGATGCATGCTATGAATAACGTGACCATTTATTTTTTTTATCAAAATGAGACATCTATTAATATTCAGTCTCGCCCCACAACCCCGCCCTAGCCACACCCCCAATTTCACCCTACCTTGCCCCCAATTTCTTCCACCCAATTGGGTGCAGTAGCTTTTCTCTTCCCCCTCCCCCCCCTTGGGTGCAGCAGCATCATTTCTCTTCCCATCCTTCCCAATGTCAGAGTCATAAATTTCCCTCCATCGCTGACCTATCTTCCATAGGTCAGCGATGGAGGGAAACTTATAACTTGCTGCTCTTCCTTGCTTTGGGCCTTCCTCGTTGCTGGGTCCTGCCTTCGCGGAAACAGAATGTAGGCAGGACCTGGCAGCGAGGAAGGCCTGAAGCAAGTTGGAAAGCTTTCCTCCATGTCTCCCTTAGCTTCCCTCCGTCGCTGCCTGTAGTGAACTCCTGCTCTGAGGCTCGAATGTGTGCATGCCGGATTCCCTTCTCTTTTCCTCCCCTCCGGGACGTAACTTCCAGTTTTGAAGGGAAGCCGGCATGCACACATTAGAGCCCCAGAGCGTGGGCTCAATTTGAATTCTGGAGTTAGCCCAGGACGGCAGCATCAGGATTAGGGCGCGGAGAACACGGCGGGGGTTTGGCGCTGGACCAACCGTCCCCTTGTCCCCATGCACAGCTTCGGGATGCTGTCCCTGAAAACGGGACATTTCGGCGTCCCGAAGCGGTGGCTCAGGACAACGGGACACTCGGTCCAATAACGGGACTGTCCCGTTGAAAACGGGACGTATGGTCACCTTAGCTATGAACTACCAGAGGATAATACTTCGGATATCAAGCTTTATGAAGCAGCAGCAGCCGCCGAAGCAACATACATGTTGGAAAAGCCAGGATCTTCCATGGTAAGAGAGAGAGATGGAAAAATTATGTTCTTACCTGTTAATTTTCTTTCCCTTAGACGCAGCAGATGAATCCAGAGACCAATGGGATAGCTCACATCTACCAGCAGGCGGAGATAGAGAAATTGATTAACAGGTGGTCCTATTGTCTGGCACTCCTCCTGTCTCATCAGTATAGCTCCTTGCCCAAGCACACGTAACCAGCAATAGGCATAGCATGTAAAAAACTTCTTTCCCATAACAAATCTCAAAATGCAATAATATAGAAAACAACCTGCCATAATAACAAACTGCGAAAGTTGCAAAAGAAAAAACCGAGAGACAATATCCAGAAAGGGTGGGGCTCTGGATTCATCTGCTGCGTCTAAGGGAAAGAAAATTAACAGGTAAGAACATAATTTTTCCTTCCCTAGCAACAGCAGCAGATGAATCCAGAGACCAATGGGATGTAGCAAAGCAATCCTCAATCTGGGTGGGAAGCAAACGCCGTCTCCGCAACAACCGAAGCACAAAACGCCCCTACCGCATGCGCCCCCACATCCAAGCAGAAATGGGGAGAGAAAGCACGCTCGGAAGACCAATTAGCCGCGAGACAAATCTCCAAGGAAAAAAACCTCTGGGTCGAGCCCAAGAAGTAGCCATCGCTCCAGCGGAATGGTAATGAAGTTCTTTCGCCAACCGCTTCCCTGCCAGCAAACAAGCATAAAGAATGTCCTCCTGGACCCATTGAGCGATGGAGACTTCGGATGCCACCAAACGTTTGAGGCGTCCCTTGAAGAATGCAAAAAGGAGATATAAACAACTAAAAGTCGTAAGAAACCGAGCTCACAGAGAACGCTACGTACATATCAAAAAATGCAGTGAATAAAAGCACTGCTCCCAATTTCCCCTCCCAGGAAGAAGGAAGGAAAAGCGAGCATGACATAAAAGAAAGGATGACACCCCCCTAGAAAGAAATAATGGTACCATCCGAACTGATACCCCATATTTCGGAAATCAGAAATAGGAATCCCCGTTGAACAAGGCCTGCAACATAGAAAACTGCAGAGCTGAAGCCATGGCCACAAGAAACCCCATGTTCAACGGCACAGCCCTTTAGAGTCCCAAAAGACAAGGATGAAATGAAGCCTTCGGTATACTGAGAAGAAGTACGTGAAGATTGTACTCCAAACCGGGTTTTCTAAGAGGTGCATGAATATACCACACTCTGTTTAGGACCTGAACTACATGAAGCTGAGAAGTAAGCGAAGAGCAATATACCTAGCCCTTGTAACAAGCTAAGAATGGCACTAGAATCTGAAGGGAATTGAACGCTAAGCCCTCGGCAATACACCTGTGCCAAAAAGGAACTCTGGAGTGGTTCAAACGTTAAGAAGCACCCAAGAAAGGAAAAACCTCCAAAAGGAAGCAGAAGCCACAGGAGAAGACGTCCGTAGCACCTTGATAAGAGAAGAAACAACCTGCTTCGCATAATCCTTACACGTCAGCCAAGATTTTTCAAAAAACTAGGTCGTAATACTAAAGTAGTACAAATATCCATGTTGAACGGACCCTAGGCGAGCAAAGCCGGAGATACCAGGAAACTTCTTAGTCCGGCTGTTGAAAGACTCATCAAATCCGCAAAGTAAGGATGGCGCCGCCAATCCAGAGATTCTACAAATACTGTGCCCGGAAAGCGAGCTCGAGGTGGCAAATCCAAGCCATCGGAAAACACTGAAAAAGAGAAGGCAGAAGCGAGAAAGGAGCCATGCAGCTACCCCCTCTAACTCCCACTTCCTGGGCCCGCCGAAGAAGCTAGGAAGCTTAGAATTGAGAGACGAGGCCATGAGGTCTAGGTCAAGCAGATCTCACTTCCATAAAAAGAGCTAGAACGCTTGAGCCACAAATCTCAATATCCAGGATGCAGAAGATTACACTATTACTAACATGCACACTTTCCAGAGCGTACATAGCGCTGTACACTGTAACATACAAGAAATGGGCCATGCTCAGATTCCGCGGAGAGAAAGTCTATCCAAACTCTTATCCTGATCCATAAAAGGATCTGCCAACAGAAGACGAAGATGAGAGTCCACCCATTGAAGCAGAACAACTTCACCTGCCAATGAGTACAACACTTACTGCCCAAGCAGGAGACAAATACCCCCATCCTAATACTGACCAAAAGGACCCTCAGCGGAAATCCGGAAGAATGATCTGAAGCTCCAGAAAGGTAGCCTGACCCTGCTCAAGAGCAGAATAATGAACAAGTACTGAGTCGCCTCTGAAGACCAGACTCCAGGAGCTGAGGATGGAAGCCACGGAGCCCCCCAACACGACAGCCCGGGATGGTCGGTGGTCATGAGATAGTCCAGCAAAGACCGAGTCATGCCTTGAAAAGAGAAATCGCGCAGAGCCACCAAATCATACAGAGTGATGCAGGAGGAGCATACTAAATAATTGGTGCCCTGAGATTAGAGCTAGAACCACCGGAACAAAATCGACTGCTGTAGCGTAAGAAGGGGAAAGCAAGCCGAAGTCCCCAGTGGAGTCAGCAATATGGATCCCAGAAACTGTACAGAATCCCATACTCTTGGTCATGGTAAGCGAAGAAGAATATCAATCTGAGACCGAGACCCCACGTCCAAGTCTCCGGAAAGAAACACATGTCTCTCCTATATGAATAAAAACATCACCCCGATATACCTATAAATAGTACAGGGGAAAAGAGTGCTGTGCAAATTCAAAGATGCACGTGTAAAGAACTGAGGAAAAGATATCACCCTTTTCATGTCAGTCAAATGGCCCGAATGGAAGTCGTCCGAATCAAGCAGGCAGTCAAAATAAATTAGATGAATCGCCTGGTAGCGCCAAAACGGTACCACCGCCCACATCACCTAAAACGTTCGTGAAGCCTTGGGTAGGCAAAATGGCATGTGCCAAAACCGAAAGCGCCGCTCCAAGAGAGGCAGGCAAACCAAGTGCCGATTCGGAGTCCATAGAGAAAATGTAAATATACTCCCAGGTTGTCTGCAGAAATGTGTAACCCCAAGAAACTAATTCAGCAGAATGGGATCCAGCCTGCCCAATGCCCCCTATCTCGGGCACCATGCGGTAAGTGGAACAACGTCCCTTAGTTCCCGAAGAACTACAAGAACCGTCCTGAGGACCAGTAACACTGAAAAGGGAGACACAAAACATAGAGACTCCAAGAACGAACTGGAAAACCTGAGGAGAATGCAAAGATGCAGCTCTCTGACCTAACATTATAGTGTCTTCTCCCTCATGAGAAAGCCTGAAGAGTCATTGGAAGAAGTCAAGATCCCCTCAGAATGAAGTGCAGAAGGTCAGGGAATGGCAGAATAAGACTGTAGGATCTGCAAGAAGATTCTCCTAGGAAAAATCAAGGTTCACAATGTAAAGAGGAATATACTGGAACCATGAAAACAGTACTAATTCCATGCAACATGAGCGAAATACGTATGTCCTTTAAAGTGAATACGTACTAGACTCAATCAAGATGCTGCATCTACCGCCCCGTGGAAAACAACAGCATCCTTACAGGTATCAGACAGCTCACATCGTTAATGAGAGCTTCAGGGATGAGGCTAACAGCCACATAGTGCGTGATCCTCCATGGGTTTGATAGAATAGGTAACTGGCTCCTGGTTAAAAGGAGTTGTACAGCCTTTTCTGTCTGGTTGGGGGGCCCATCTAGCATGTGCCATGAGAAAATGGTGACAGGAGAAACCAGCGTGATAAACATGGAAATCTGAAGTCCAGGCCCCCTCAGAAATAGAGAAAGAGAGTCCTGGCCGCAGGAATATGCGCAGTGTCATTATGCCCATAGAGACAGCCCGAACTTGGAAACTGCTTGTACTACCTTTAGGCATAAATATCCTGTGCCACTACTAGACACATGAAGCTCAGCACAGAGGCCCAAACAAGGACAGTTACCAATAGACAAAGGCTCAATCTGCAGGGACCCCAAGAGAGACAATGAGATACCTGTGTGAAATACAGGGCACTATCTTACTGCTAATCTCACTGTGCCGTGAGTTGCCGTATGTCGCCCCAGTCTGGAGACAAACCGAGATTGGGTGACCTAGCACAGGTCAGAGTCTCTCTGGTAAACCCCTTGAGTGCTAACCCCAGAGTCCGATTAAACAAGCAGCTTCCTTCAAGGGAGTACAGCAGGAACATAGACATATAAAGCTGCCCAAGCTTGTCCCAAAGCTGGTGAAACACATACAACTTGTCTGAACCGGAAAGGAGAGAAGCCTCGGCATACCCTGACCAAAGTCAGCTGGAAACAAACTACCGGAACGCTGCAGCTCTCCCGCCATCGCCGGAGACCCATGCGCATGCCTGATTCTCGCTGACACGTGGCCGCTGCATCAACGCTCCTAGAAACATAGTCGGATTCGAGCCCCGCAAAATTTACCCTGCCGCGGCTTGCATAGAAAGAAAATCAGACTCGGGGAATAACCAGAAGAACGGCCCACAGCGCCGGAAAAAACATATCCCATCTCATGCGCGCTGCTATAAACCGGCACCTGCACAATCAGCTGCACATGGCCGTGACAAACACTGATGAAAGAGAGCCTCAGAATAAACAGGACTACTGCTGCACTGAAACCCAACAAAGAGAACAAGTACGAGCATGAAATCGCATCGCTACTACTGCTCTGTAACCAACAAGGAAACAAAGCGCGTGCATGCAAAGGGCGGGAAGTCCCGGCTCCCTCCATGGATTTCTAGTCATAAAACTTAGCCTCAATAAAATATCCATACCTTAAATGTATGATGACCGAACCCACAGTACTAAGACTCCCAAACAGAACCTGAAGTTTAAACAACTGTAAAAGCCAGACATACTCACAGCTTGTTGTTAGGGCTGGTTGAAGCCAGTTTGCAGCAAAAGCATGGCAGAATGTAACAACTGTGGTCTCTTTTTTTTTTTTTTTTACAGAGAAGGGAAAGAAGAAAAAATTTGAGACCCAGAGTCAGACCCTCTAGCAATGGAGGGAGGGTGAGGCAGGGACAAGGGGGGGGGGGCCCAAGTGTAACCTCTAAAGCCGGCACCATTCAGCCGGACACCCCTGTCTCACTGAAGAGAAAAATCTCAACAGGAGAAATAGCACTGCCAGCTCACTGAAGAGAAAATCTCAACAGGAGAAACAGAATGGCAGTCTCACTGAAGAGAAATCTCAACAGGAGAAACAGAATGGCAGTCTCACTGAAGAGAAACCTCAACAGGAGAAAATAAAGTTCCAGCTATTCTAGTTGAATAGCGACCTTTTCCTGCTGGGAGATAGAGATTACTGATGAGACAGGAGGAGTGCCAGCCAATAGAACCACCTGTTAATCAGTTTCTCTATCTCCGCCTGCTGGTAGATGTGAGCTATCCCATTGGTCTCTGGATTCATCTGCTGCTGTTGCTAGGGAAACACACATTTTTCAGTGCCAGGGGTCGGTGTTGAAGGGTTTATGAAGCTGGATGTGTTCATGTGTTTTAAAAAGGAAAATTTATTTCTGTATGTGGTTTTTTGTAGGGAAGTGGCAGATCTTCACGATCACAGGAACCTGTGGACAAAGTGTACATACTGATGATAAATCTATCCTGCTTGTGTTCTTTCTGCTTGTTTCAAAGAGAACCAGCAGTGATTGAACATAAACTAAAATTAAGACCTGAAGATGCTTGTGATTATGGTTGGTGGACTGGCAAAGGACTTTCCAAAACGCCACCAGAACTTAAATCAGTTATAAAGGTAGCTGTATACTGTATAAATAAATGTCTGCAAGGTGTGAAGGATGAAGACTGTGAAGCCTGTTTAATATGAGTTGGGGGCAAAAATACCATGATTGCTTGATGTGGGGGCAAAAGGATATACAACAGAAACTCAGGAAGACTTGTGACATGCTGTGCCAGGAATATGTGGTAAATGTAGTCACTTTTGTAGGCTATAAAATGAAAGCATTAATATAATCATTGATTTAATCAGAGATATTAAGTCCTCTATAAACGAAGCACGACTACTCAATAGATTGGTCAATTTCATGAGAGATGGTGAATTTGTAAAGATTGTAAATGATTTAATCCGTGACACCGATTATAAATCATTCTTCAAAAGAAATGCTTTTTAAAACATGTTTTTATTCTTGGGATTGAGGGAAATACAGTAGGTAACTGCTTGTTTTGTTTTTTTTGTATAAAAGTTTAAACATGTAACGTTTAACTAAAGTATATATTGATATAAAATAAAGATTTTTAAAATTATAAATATGTGCGGTGTGTTTTAGGAATTGCTAGCCACATGAATTAACAACCCAAACTAAAACAATAGAAGGTGTGACAGGTTATAAGGAACTATGCTCTAGGCACGTTGGGGTCATTTTGATATCTAAAATGACTAACCAAGTCAAACAAGATCTATATGTAGATGTAGCAGGGGCCTTAGACATACAATAAAGCCTTTGTGAATGGATAACTTCTGTAGAGGGTTGTAAGTGTATAAAAATACGCCATGACTAGACCTGTTTTCTCCCAAATTTGAGGTTTCATTGTGCGACTTTATCGATGATGAAATAGCCTGTATGTCTTGGAAGCAAAAGACCGCACTACTTTGCCCGGTAACACTAATGTTTTCATCGCCTGTTTTACAACAGCCTAGGCGCGTTTAGTTGTACAAACTTCTAGACAGTTTACAAGAGCGTTGTGTGTACCACGATACAGATTCTGTGATATTTGTGAGCCACGAGGGTGACTGGAACCCCCTCTGGGTGATTATTTTTTGGGTGATTATTGATTGGGTGACCAGAGAGCTGGATCGAGGACATATGCTAGATGTAATTTACTTAGATTTCAGCAAAGCCTTTGATACAGTTCCTCATAGGAGGCTGTTGAACAAACTTGAAGGACTGACGTTAGGACCCAAAGTGATGAACTGGGTTAGAAACTGGCTGTCTGACAGATGCCAGAGGGTTGTGGTTAATGGAAGTTGCTCGGAGAAAGAAAAGGTGAGTAGTGGAGTCCCTCAGGGTTTGGTGCTGGGGCCAATCCTGTTCAATATGTTTGTGAGTGACATTGCTGTAGGGTTAGAAGGAAAAGTGTGTCTTTTTGCAGATGATACCAAGATTTGTAACAGAGTACATAAGAACATAAGCAGTGCCTCCGCCGGGTCAGACCATAGGTCCATCACGCCCAGCATTCCGCTCCCGCGGCGGCCCAAACAGGTCATGACCTGTCTAAATCACCAGAAGGGGCCCCCATGCCACCTTGGTTTCCTGATGAGTCCTATCTTCCCATCGAAGTCCTAGCCCTCCGGTCTTGCACATGCACGACCTGGTTGGGTTTCTATACTTTCTCAGTATCCCAGTATCCCACTATACTTTCTCAGTATCCCACGATTCCTTTATCCCCCAGGAATCTGTCCAGTCTCTGTTTGAATCCCTGTACCGTACTCTGCCCGATCACTTCCTCCGGTAGCGCATTCCAAGTGTCCACGACCCTTTGGGTGAAGAAAAAGCACAGTTACTTACCGTAACAGGTGTTATCCAGGGACAGCAGGCATATATTCTCACATGTGGGTGACGTCATCTACGGAGCCCCAGCGCGGACAGCTTTTCAAGCAAACTTGCTAGAAGTTTCAAGTTTGCACACTGCACCACGCATGTGCATGCCTTCTCGCCCACTAGAGGGCGCATCCCACCTCGTGGTCCTCAGTTCCATAACTAGCATAGAAGCCATCCCCGGGGAGGCGGGCGGGTTGTGAGAATATATGCCTGCTGTCCCTGGATAACACCTGTTACGGTAAGTAACTGTGCTTTATCCCAGGACAAGCAGGCATGATATTCTCACATGTGGGTGACCTCCAAGCCAACCAAAAAAGGGCAGGTGGGAGGATGGCAATTTAGGAAAACAGATTTTGCAAAACTGACTGGCCAAACCGGCCGTCACTCCTGGATAAAGTGTCCAGACAGTAATGAGAGGTGAACGTATGAACCGAAGACCAAGTGGCAGCTTTACATATGTCCTCCATAGGAGTGGATCGGAGGAAAGCCACTGAAGCTGCCATCGCTCGGACCTTATGCCCCGTGACTCGACCCGGGGGCGGAAGGCCAGCCTGAGCATAGCAAAAGGAAATGCAAGCAGCCAACCAGTTAGACAGAGTGCGCTTGGAAACTGGATGCCCTAATCGATTGGGATCGAAGGACAAAAATAATTGAGGAACCTTCCGATGAGACCTGGTGCGTTGAAGGTAATATGCCAACGCCCTCTTACAGTCAAGCGTGTGAAGCGCTGTCTCGCCAGGATGGGAGTGGGGCTTAGGGAAGAACACAGGAAGGACAATGGACTGATTGAGGTGGAAATCAGAAACTACTTTAGGTACAAACTTAGGATGGGTGCGGAGAACCACCTTGTCATGATGGAAGACAGTGAAAGGGGGGTCCGCAACCAAGGCTTGCAACTCCCCAATCCGCCTAGCGGAGGTGAGGGCAATCAGAAACACCACCTTCCAAGTCAGAAATTTCAAGAGAGACTTGTTGAGTGGCTCAAAAGGAGGTTTCATCAGTTGAGCCAAAACCACATTCAAATTCCACACGACTGAAGGAGGCTTAAGAGGGGGACAAACCCTGAGTAACCCTTTCATGAAGCGTGTCACCAAAGGATGGAGTGACAGAGGACGGCCATCCAGATGTTGATGGAAGGCAGAAATAGCACTAAGATGAACACGCACCGAAGTGGTTTTCAGACCAGAGTGCGACAGGTGGAATAAATAGTCCAAAACCGAGGACACCGGAACCGACACCGGATCCAGGTGAAAAGACGAACACCAGGTAGAGAACCTGGTCCATTTCTGCGAATAACACAGCCTCGTCGAGATCTTGCGTGAGGCTTCCAATACCTCCCTCACCGATTGAGACAGATCAGGCGCAGTTAAGGAGCAAGAAACCAGGCTGTCAGGTGTAATGACTGCAGATTGGGATGTAACATGGATCCTTGACTCTGTGACAGCAGAGAAGGAAACACAGGCAGAAGAAGAGGCTCCCTGACACTGAGCTGAAGCAGCAGGGAGAACCAGTGCTGACGTGGCCACCGAGGTGCGATGAGAATCATCGTGGCCGTGGACGATTTCAGATGTACTAACGTTCGCATGATTAGAGGAAAAGGAGGGAATGCATACAGGAACCTCCCCTCCCAATCGAGAAGAAAGGCATCGGCCTCCAGACGATCCCGCGAGTACATCCGAGAACAATACAGGGGCAGTTTGCGAGTCTCCGGAGAGGCAAACAGATCCACCTGTGGCGTTCCCCAGCGAACGAAAACCTCGCGCAGAACTGCGGAGTGTAGAGTCCACTCGTGCGGTTGCAGAAGTCGACTGAGTTTGTCTGCCAGACAATTCAGTTCTCCTTGGATGTAGACCGCCCGAAGGAAGATGTTCCGGGAGACCGCCCACTCCCAAAGGCGAAGAGCCTCCGAGCAGAGGGGCCAAGAGCCCGTTCCGCCCTGCTTGTTCACATAGTACATTGCTACTTGATTGTCCGTGCGAACGAGGACAACCTGATTCCGCACTATGTGAACGAAAGCTCGGAGTGCTAGAAAGATGGCTCGAAGCTCTAGCACGTTGATGTGACACCGACGGTCCTCGGCAGACCACAGGCCCTGCGTGCGAAGACCGTCGATGTGGGCTCCCCACGCGTACTCCGAGGAGTCTGTAGTCAGAACCTTGCGAAACGGAGGGGTGAGAAACAGCAAACCCTTGGACAGATGTGAAGAGTTTGTCCACCAACTCAGCGATTTCCGCAAAAGCGGAGTCACCGCAATGAGGCGAGACACTGGGTCGCACTCCTGACGCCACTGGGAAGCAAGGGTCCATTGTGGGATCCTCAGATGCAGCCTGGCAAACGGAGCGACGTGGACCGTCGATGCCATATGCCCGAGCAGTATCATCATGCGGTGGGCCGACACCACCGATAGTTGAGAAACCTGACGGCCCATCCGGACCAAGGCCTCCAACCGCTGGGGCGGGAGAAAGGAGCGCAGGCGCACCGTGTCCAGCACCGCGCCTATAAATTGAAGAGACTGAGCCGGGCACAACTGAGATTTTGGGAAATTTATCTCGAACCCGAGGCTCTGCAGGAAGGCTATAGACCGTCGGGTCACTGAGATAACCCCCTCCCTGGTCGGGGCTTTGATAAGCCAATCGTCCAGGTAAGGGAACACATGAAGCCCACGAGACCTCAGGGCTGCCGCAACCACCACCATGCACTTCGTGAAGACTCGTGGAGAGGAAGCCAGGCCGAAGGGCAGGACCCTGTACTGTAGGTGCAAATCCCCCACCTGGAATCGTAAAAATCTTCGGAAGGCGGGATGCACCGGAACATGGGTGTAAGCTTCCTTCAAGTCGAGGGAGCACATCCAGTCCCCCTCCTCCAAAAGAGGATATAAGACCGGGAGAGACAGCATTCGAAACTTCTCCCGGACCAGGAATTTGTTGAGCTTCCTGAGGTCCAGTATGGGGCGCAGGTCCCCGGTCTTTTTTGGAACCAAAAAGTAACGGGAATAAAACCCCGTACCCCGTTGGTCCTGGGGGACCGGTTCGACTGCCCGAAGTACCAAGAGGGCCCTGGCCTCGGCCAGAAGGGTCGGCAGCTGTGATCGGTTGCAAGAGGCCAGATTTGGAGGATGGTCCGGTGGCGAGGATACAAAGTTGAGCGAGTAGCCCTCGGAGACGGTCCGGAGCACCCAAGCGTCTGAGATTATCTCGGCCCATGCCACCCGGAAGAACCGAAGACGCCCCCCGATAGGGAGGGGTTCCTGTGATATCGCGGAGGGGAACCCGCCCCGTCCGCTCAGCCCGTCAAAAGGAAGGCGCGGGCTTAGAAGGACCCTGCGCCGGGGCTTGGGTTTGTCCCCCTCTGCCTCGCTGAGACGGACGTCTCGGAGGTGGTCTTGAGAAAGCCGGGGTCGACTTCTGAGGATATCGGCGCGGCGGAGGCCGGAAAGGTTTCTGCGGTGGGGGCCTAGGTTTGGGGCGGACCAGGGATGCTAACGAGCGCTCCTGCTCCGACAACCGCTTGGTCGCCGCATCTAATGACTCGTCAAATAACTCGGACCCCATACAAGGCAAATCTGCAAGCCGTTCCTGCAGGTTTGGGTCCATGTCGAGGGTGCGAAGCCAGGCCAAGCGGCGCATGGCCACTGCGAAGGCCGACACCCTCGAAACCAGCTCAAATGCGTCATACACCGCATGAAACAGGTACAACCGCAATTGAGACAGGTTGGACATAAACTTATCGAATCCTGCTCTCTGGGAGTCCGGTAACGAGTCTCGATATTGAGGAAGGTCCTTCACCATACCACGCAAATAGGAGGAAAAGGTGAAGGCGTAATTTAGAACCCTGGTGGCCATCAGGGAATTTGAATAGAGGCGACGGCCAAACTTGTCCAGGGTCCGCCCCTCCCTGCCGGGTGGAACCGCCGCAGAAACCCGTGAGGGCTGTGATTTTTTAAGGGCAGACTCCACCAGAAGAGACTGGTGGGAGAGCTGCGCCTTTTCGAACCCTTTAGGGGGCACCGTCCTATATTTCGCTTCCATTTTTGAAGGCACAGACGTGACTGTAAGAGGGTTGGACAAGTTCTTCAACCAGGTCTGCAGAAGGACTCTGTTGAGGGGGAGCCTAGGCACCTCTCTAGGAGGAGCGGGAAGGTCCTGTTCCTCCAAAAATTCTTTGGAGTATTGAGAACCGACCATCAAGTCTAACCCCAGGGCTCGAGCCATGTCCTGAACAAAAGATGAAAATGAGGACGGCCTGGCCGGGGGAGACGGGGTTCTCGACCGCCCCACCGAGGAGAGGGGAGAGGCCTCATGGGAATAATGAGGATCCCTAACTGACCCCGAGTCCCAGGATCCCCTCCCCAAGGCCCTCGAGGGGGAAGGAGAAATTCTCCGCCTCGCAGAACCCTTGGGTGAGGACCCCGGGGTCCGGGGGGCACTCTCCCACTTCCTCGGCGAGGCGGCACGGGAAGACTTCCCATGAGGTGACCGGAGGAGCCTCGGGTTGTCGAGGCGTAACTCCGACACCTGCAGCGCCTCGCCCCCGAGCGGCGAGGAACGATCGTGCCGAGGCGAGCCTCGCGGCCGCTTAGACTTCCTCGATCGGCGCCTCGTCCGAGGTCGCGTCGAGGGCGAGGCGTCCCGGGAAGACCCCGAGGAAGAGGAGGAAAGACGGCGCACTCTGCGCAACTTTTCCTTGGGCCTCACACTCCGCTCAGGCGGCCCCCCCGAGGTCGAGGTCATGGGCGGGGCCGAGACCGAGGTTAAGGGGGCGACAGTACCCGAGACCGAGGTTACCGAGGCCGGGGCACCCGAGGTCGAGGGAGCCGAGGCCGGAGCCTCCGAGACCGAAGGCGCCCCGGCCGAGGTCGAGGCCGCCGGAACCGCAGCCCGCTGCAACACTTCCAGGGCCCCCGTCAGCTCCGAGGAAATCAGGGCTCGAAGGAGTTCCTGGAAGGCCGGAATCCCCACGAAGGTGGGGAGTTCCGAGTCCGGAGCACACTCCCTGGAGGGCGACCTCGGTCTCGAGTATTCCCTCGGGGTGTGCGAAGTCGAGGTCCGAGGCGGGGCCGGGGTCGACCCACCCGCCTTAGCCTGAGTAGAAGATGGCTTCTTTGCTGAAGGGGATGGAACAGAGGACTTACCCGAAGCCTGCTTCCCTGTAGACGCCTTCGAAGACGAGGGCCGAGGCGAAGACGAGGGCCGAGGCGAAGCCGAGGCCCCCGAGGATGCCGAGGCCGAGGTCAAGGCCGGGGCCGAGGCCGAGGCCGACGTCGAGGCCTTAGGCGGCGTGTCGACGGCGAACAATTCCGCCATTCTGGCCTTACGGCGACGGAGGGCTCTGTTTTGGAAAGTAGCACAGCGATCACACGACGCTGTCGGATGATCCGGCCCAAGACAGACAATGCACCACCGGTGAGGGTCAGTGATAGAAAGTAACCTCTCACACCGGCTGCACTTTTTAAATCCTGTAACAGGACGGGACATCAACGAAGAAGAAGGCCGGGAACGACCGACGTCCCACGGCCACGGCTTCCGGGAGCCCCCGGAGCCCAACGAAAAACAAAATATTTTTTTTTTTTTTTTTTTTGAAAAGAAAAGAAACGAAAAAACAAGAAAGCAGCACCGCGAACCTATTCCAAGAAAAGAACAACGAAAACGCGGCAGCTAGAAGGCAATACACTGGAGCTCAGATCCACAGGGCTTTCTGGCTCCGTGGAAAAAATTGAACTGAGGACCACGAGGTGGGATTCGCCCTCTAGTGGGCGAGAAGGCATGCACATGCGTGGTGCAGTGTGCAAACTTGAAACTTCTAGCAAGTTTGCTTGAAAAGCTGTCCGCGCTGGGGCTCCGTAGATGACGTCACCCACATGTGAGAATATCATGCCTGCTTGTCCTGGGATAAACTTCCTTGCATTTGTTTTGAACCTATCTCCCTTCAGTTTCTCCGAATGCCCCCTCGTACCTGTTGTCCCCTTCAGCCTGAAGAATCTGTCCCTATCCACCTTCTCTATGCCCCTCATGATCTTGAAGGTCTCTATCATATCACCACTGAGCCTCCTTTTTTCCAGAGAGAAGAGCCCCAGCCTGTCCAACCTCTCGGCGTATGGGCAGTGTTCCAGCCCTCTTACCAGTTTCGTTGCTCTCCTTTGGACTCTCTCAAGTACCGCCATGTCTTTCTTGAGGTACGGCGACCAATATTGAACGCAGTATTCCAGATGAGGACGCACCATCGATCGATACAATGGCATGATGACTTCCCGCGTCCTGGTTGTTATGCCCCTCTTTATGATGCCCAGCATCCTGTTGGCTTTTTTCGAGGCCGCTGCGCACTGTGCAGATGGCTTCAGTGATGCATCCACCAGCACACCCAAGTCTCTCTCAAGACTGCTTTCTCCCAACAATGCCCCCCCCAATTTGTAGTTGAACAACGGGTTCTTTTTCCCTATATGCATGACCTTGCATTTTTTCACATTAAAGCGCATTTGCCATTTGTTTGCCCAGTCTTCCAGCTTGTCTAGGTCCCTTTGCAGGTCCTCACACTCCTCCCTGGAGCTAACTCTGCCGCACAGTTTGGTATCGTCTGCAAATTTTATAACCTCGCACTTTGCCTCCTTTTCCAGGTCATTGATAAATATGTTGAAGAGTAACGGCCCCAGCACCGATCCCTGTGGCACACCGCTCGTGACTCCCCGCCAGTCAGAAAATTGGCCCTTTACTCCGACCCTCTGCAGTCTACCCGACAACCAGTACTCGATCCATCTGTGCACATCCCCTCCCACCCCATGGTTCCATAGCTTCCTAAGCAGCCTTTCATGTGGAACCTTGTCGAAAGCCATTTGGAAATCGAGGTAAATGATGTCGACGGGTTCCCCATTGTCCACCCGACTGCTTATTCCCTCAAAGAAGTACAGAAGGTTCGTTAAGCACGACCTTCCCTTACAGAATCCGTGCTGGCTTTTTCTCAGTAGGCCATTTCTCTCAATGTGCTCGCAAATGCTGTCCTTCAAGTAGACACCGAAGAGGGAGTGGAAAATATGAAAAAGGATCTGCAAAAGTTAGAGGAATGGTCTAATGCCTGGCATCTAAAATTCAATGCAGAGTAATGCATTTGGGGATTAATAACCTGAAGAAACCGTATATGCTGGGAGGAGAGAAGCTGATATGCATGGACGGGGAGAGGGACCTTGGGGTGATAGTGTCCGAAGATCTAAAGGCGAAAAATCAGTGTGACAAGGCAGTGGCTGTTGCCAAAAGGATGCTGGGCTGTATAAAGAGAGGCGTAGCCAGTAGAAGAAAGAAGATGCTGATGCCCCTGTACAGGTCATTGGTAAAGCCCCACTTGGAGTATTGTGTTCAGTTTTGGAGACCGTATCTGGCGAAGGACGTAAGAAGACTTGAAGTGGTCCAGAGGAGGGCGACAAAAATGATAGGCTTGCGCCAGAAGACCTATGAGGAGAGACTGGAAGCCCTGAATATGTATACCCTAGAGGAAAGGAGAGACAGGGGAGATATGATTCAGATGTTAAAATACTTGAAGGGTATTAACGTAGAACAAAATATTTTCCAGAGTAAGGAAAATGGTAAAACCAGAGGACATAATTTGAGGTTGAGGGGTGGTAGATTCAAGAGCAATGTTAGGAAATTCTACTTTACGGAGAGGGTGGTGGATGCCTGGAATGAGCTCCCGAGAGAGGTGGTGGAGAGTAAAACTGTGACTGAGTTCAAAGAAGCGTGGGATGAACACAGAGGATCTAGAATCAGAAAATAATATTAAAAATTGAACTAAGGCCAGTACTCGGCAGACTTGCACGGTCTGTGTTTGTATATGGCCATTTGGTAAGGATGGGCTAGGGAGGGCTTCAATGGCTGGGAGAGTGTAGATGGGCTGGAGTAGGTTTTAACGGAGATTTCAGCAGTTGGAACCCAAGCACAGTACTGGGTAGAGCTTTGGATTCTTGCCCAGAAATAGCTAAGAAGAAAAAATTTAAAAAAAATTTAAATTGAATCAGGTTGGGCAGACTGGATGGACCATTCGGGTCTTCATCTGCCGTCATCTACTATGTTTTATGTTTTTATTTAGGGGAGCTCACCAGTGAGATACCTGCAGATGAACATATAACAGAGTATGTATCAGCGGGACCTAAAACATACGGTTACAAACTGTCAAGTAGAAAAAACCTGTATGAAAGTCAAAGGGATAACGTTAAATGTACAAAACAGCCAGAAAATCAATTTTACTAGTTTAAAAGATCTAGTTTTTGACTACAAACCGGAGGCAGAGGGTTTACCCCAGAAAAAGATAGGTGTGCAAGAAACCAGTATTATAAGAAACAAAAAGAGGTGGGCTATAGAGACCGGTGTGATTAAAAAAAACACAGCAAGTTGTGTATGACAAAAGAGTGGAGGAGGATGGGCTCAGCACACTACCCTACGGATACTAGCACAATGGATGCCTATTGGTCGCACCCTTTCTCTGTATATTAGCAGGACCGTCCAATTCAGGAAGAGCTTCTTTGTTAAAAAACTGTTAGGATACGCTGGCCGTATATTGTCTGTCATACCTGACAATATTGTTTGGTGTTGGCAACCTGTGTATAAAGAAATGTTAAATATCCTTTTATTACTTTTACGGACATTTTGCCTGATACTTTTAACGATGACCGAATGTTTCCAACCCATAAAGTAAACTTGGTAATTGTAGATGATCTAATGGATTCTGCCTGTAAAAACGGCAAAATAGAGAATGTCTTTACTAAGTATGTACATCACAGAAACCTGAGCACCATTTATATAGTTCAGAATGTTTTCTGCCAGGGTAAAACAAACCGGACTATAACTTTAAATACCAAATACATGGTTCTCTTTAAGAATCCTAGAGATAAGTTACAGATAGCCATTCTAGCTAGACAGATGTACCCTGGAAAATCACAATTCTTTTTAAGAGGCCTTCAAGGATGCCACCAGAAAGCCGTACGGCTATCTTTATGGATTTAAATACCACAACGCCCGAGACTTACAGATTGAGAACAGATATTTTCCCGCTAGACTGGACAACGGTATATTGTGTAAAACCACAATCAGCCCGAAAAAGGCTGTGAATACAAAACCAGACCCCTTCATATACACTGGGGCTTGTCTCAGGTAAACATGTCTATCTGTGTAAAGAGAAACCTGCCACTTTTAAAACTTTTAGTCCAAGCCTCGCCGCAGCACAGAAAAGCCATCCTGAATACAGCTCCTGATGATTTGGTGGCTGCTATAGCTGAAATCACTCTCAACACCCTAAAACATAGAAACATAGAAACATAGAAATAGACGGCAGATAAGGGCCACGGCCCATCCAGTCTGCCCACCGCAATGACCCTTCCCCACCTAACTCAGTGAATAGATCCCACGTATCTATCCCATTTGGCCTTAAAATCAGGCACGCTGCTGGCCTCAGTGACCTGAAGTGGAAGATTATTCCAGCGGTCAACCACTCTCTCAGTGAAAAAGAATTTCCTGGTGTCACTGTGCAGTTTCCCTCCCCTGATTTTCCACGGGTGCCCCCTGGTTGCCGTGGGACCCATGAGAAGGAAGATATCTTCTTCCACTTCGATGCGACCCGTGAGATACTTGAACGTCTCTATCATGTCTCCCCTCTCTCTGCGTTCCTCGAGTGAGTAGAGCTGTAACTTATCCAGCCTTTCCTCGTAAGGGAGATCCTTGAGCCCAGCGATCATCCGGGTTGCCATTCTCTGCACCGACTCTAGTCTCAGCACATCTTTTCGGTAATGCGGCCTCCAAAATTGCACACAGTACTCCAGGTGTGGTCTCACCATGGATCTATACAATGGCATAATGACTTCAGGCTTACGGCTGACGAAACTCCTGCGTATGCAACCTATGATTTGCCTTGCTTTGGAGGAAGCTTGCTCCACTTGATTGGCAGCCTTCATGTCCTCACTGACGATCACCCCTAGGTCACGCTCTGCATTAGTTCTTGTTAGGATCTCGCCATTTAGGGTGTAAGTCTTGCATGGATTATGGCTGCCCAGGTGCATGACTTTGCATTTTTTGGCATTGAAGCTGAGTTGCCAGGACCTAGACCAGCGCTCCAGTAGTAGTAGGTCGTGCATCATGTTGTCGGGCATTGAGTTTTTGTCTGTTGTACTCTTGGCCACTACATTGCTTAGTTTGGCGTCATCAGCGAATAATGTTATTTTACCTCGGAGACCTTCTGCCAAGTCTCTTATGTAGATGTTGAACAGGATCGGGCCCAGGACGGAGCCCTGTGGCACTCCACTGATCACCTCCGTCGTTTCGGAGGGGGTGCCATTCACCATTACCCTCTGAAGCCTACCCTCAAGCCAGTTCCCAATCCATTTTGTCAGCGTGTCGCCCAATCCTATAGAACTGATTTTGCTCAGCAACCTGCGGTGTGGTACGCTATCGAATGCTTTGCTGAAGTCCAGGTATACGATGTCCAGGGACTCCCCAACATCCAGCTTTCTCGTCACCCAGTCAAAGAAGCCGATCAGGTTGGATTGGCAGGATCTCCCCTTAGTAAATCCATGTTGACGGGGATCACGTAGATTCTCCTCGTTCATGATCGTATCCAATTGGCATTTGATTAGAGTTTCCATTAGTTTGCTCACTATTGATGTGAGACTCACCGGTCTGTAGTTTGCTGTTTCCATCTTGGAGCCTTTCTTATGAAGTGGAATGACGTTAGCCATTTTCCAGTCCAACGGGACGTCACCTGTACTAAGGGAGAGATTGAAGAGTGCGGATAGCGGTTCCGCCAAGACATCACACAACTCCCTGAGCACCCTGGGGTGTAGGTTGTCAGGCCCCATTGCCTTGTTAACCTTGAGATTTGACAGCTCGCAGTAGACACTGCTGGGCGTAAACTCAAAATTACTAAATGGATCAGCTGAGTCAACCCTTGTCTGCAGCTGAGGACCAAGTCCCGGCGCCTCGCGGGTGAAGACTGAGCAGAAGTATTCATTTAACAGTTGGGCTTTCTCCGAGTCCGTTTCTGCATAGTCTCCCCCTGGTTTCCTGAGGCGTACTATCCCACCTGAGTTCTTGTTCCTGTCACTGATATACCTGAAAAAGGATTTATCTCCTCTCTTTATGTTCCTTGCTAAAGACTCCTCCATGCGGAATTTGGCCCCCCTAACTGCTGTTTTGACTGTTTTTGACTTGGTCAGATAGATTTCCCTGGAGTCCTGTTTCCCTGATTGTTTGTAAGAGATGAATGCTTTTTTCTTCTCCTTGATGAGGTCCGAGATCTCCGTAGAGAACCATTGTGGCTTATTGTTCCTACTCCTTTTACTTACCGATTTAACATAGCGGTTTGTTGCTTCCTGTATGGTGGCTTTTATAGTTGACCACATTTCTTCCACGTTATCGGTTTCTGTTTGGCTTTGTAGCACCTGGTGAACGAAGTCTCCCATTTCTTTGAAGTTTGTGTCCTTGAATTTAAGGACCTTGGTTAGTGTGGTAGATTTAGTGAAACCTTTTCTGAGATTGAACCATACCATGTTGTGGTCGCTGGAGGCCAATGTGTCGCCCACCGAGACCTCTGTGACACTTTCTCCATTGGTAAGTATCAGGTCTAGGATTGCCTGATCCCTTGTTGGTTCCAACACTAGTTGCCTTAGTCTTGCTCCTTTCAAGGAATTTAATAGCCTCCTGCTGCTGCATGAAGCAGAGGAAAGCGTGACCCAATCCACATCAGGCATGTTGAAGTCACCTAACAATACTGTGTCCCCACGCAAGGTGATATTCTCTATATCTCCGATTAATTCCATATCTTGGTCATCCTGTTGTCTTGGAGGTCTGTATACTACGCCAAGATACAAGCATTTGTCCTTCCCTCTGGCCAAATTTACCCAAAGGGATTCTCCAGTGTACCGTACATCTGTGATTCTGGTGACTTTAATGTCATCTTTAGTATATAATGCTACACCTCCTCCCATTTTGCCCTCCCTGTCCCGGCGAAGCAAGTTGTAACCCGGTATGACCATGTCCCACCCGTGGGAGTCTGTGAGCCAGGTCTCAGATATCGCCACCACATCCAAGTCGGCATTTATCATTTCTGTTTCCAGTTCCAGGATCTTGTTTCCCAGACTGTGGGCGTTGACGTACATAGCCCTCCATGTTGTATGTTTGTTATGTCTCAGTGGGGACATTCCTGCTATAGCAGCTAGGCCACCTTTAGCATTATTTGCATGTCTCGTATTCTTCCTAGACCCAGAGCTGCAATGTGCACCTTTCCCGGACTCCCCATACCCAAAACTACAGTTTATGGCTAACCCAGACTCAGAATTGTGTGTACTCTGTGGGGGTATTCCCTCTTGAGCAACTTGACTTCCTATAATATAGTTTGCAGTGTGTATTCTGTCGCTGGACCCAGAATTACAATGTGTACTTCTCCTAGTCCCAGAATCACAGTGTGCACCCCTCCTAGATCCAGAATTACAATTTGAACTCCCCTTAGACCCAGATTTACAATGTATACTCCCCTTAGCCCCAGCATAACAATGTGATCCAGAATTATAATGTGACCCTGAATTATAGTGTTTACTTTCTTTAGTCTCCCTTACTTCAGTCTCAAGAAGAAATTGGTAGCTTAGCTCGTCAAGTAGGTTGTTTGTGCCAGTACCCTCCCCCAACTTACCTAGTTTAAAGCCTTGTGAAGTAGACGGGCTAAGCGGTAACATCCCACTTTCACAAAACCAGATAAAGGTTTTAAAAGGGGAGTGTCACGCTATAAAAAGACTATGTGATAAAAGATTAACCCTTAAGAAAAAAAAGAAGCAGTTGGTGAAACAATTGGGCGGATTTATAGGGCCCTTGTTAAGTTTTGCTTTACCGCTGATAACGGATCTTCTGACAAACCGCTGATGTATCACGCTGAAAAAATGTACCTGGTCCCTAGTCAACAACTCGAGTGCTTGAGAAACCCCACAGATCGGGAAGAAAATATTAGAATTTCAACCATACATAGGTTAGACGAGGAAATGAAAAACATACTGCAGAGTCCTGGTATATCTGGCCATGAAAAAGTTAAACGTTACTCAGAAGTGTTACAACGCTATCTTGTGTTGAACAGACAAAGGGATATGGAAAAAGAAAAGCTAAATGTTTATCTACAGGAACTGGTTGATACTTCAACAACCCCCTCTCCAGAAAATAGTATACCTCCCGACTCTGTGGTTCAAGAAGTGTTAAACAGTATCAACATGCGCTATAGGAAAAATGCCGAAGTCAGAAAACAAAAGTGCTGCATCCTGGGAGGGAAATGGTACGTTTGTATACCAAGGAAAACATATTGGTGGTTCTAACCTGCTCACTGTGTTACACTGTGTGCTCGACCTCGTTCACTGTGTTACGCAGACCCACGCCCTTTCTGAGCAAAGAAGGCCCATAGGTTGGGGGGAGTTCATGCTAGCCCTAGCTGAATTAAATATGCCTTCCTCGGTTGTGGGTAACGCTATCAACAGAGATGTACTGTTACGCCTCCAGGAGAACCCAGCTATGAAGGCTGCTGAACTACATACGAAACCTACCAAGACCAAAGAACTCCTTTCTCTTAAAAAAACATAAATTATTTCTTAGTTACCGCTGGTTGAGTGTATAAAAACATATCTTCAATAAAATAATACTTTTTAAAAATGAAAATAAAGACTGCAGACATTTTGATTTTAAGGTTTACTTTTTTAAAATTTAGAAACAGCATGACATTCATGGTAGGAAATACAACCCTGGGGAGTATGAAACGGGTTTTGAAAATATCTACACAAGACTTGTTTTTTTTTACAAATTTCAGTACCATTTCATCATTTTGCATTAAATCTTCAGAATACATTTCTAAAATATTTTCAAAAGGTTGCCCTTTACAATGATGATGTAAAAAAAAACCCCACAACCACACAGTGATAGCCACAGGCCTCAGACAACGGGTGCTGTAACTGTCTGTTATGATATAATACGGTCTTACGGTGTTTACTGAAAAAGTTCATAATGCTGTTAGGAAAGAATAAACTATCCAGTAGTTGTCCGTAAGAATCAAAAAATTATCCTGTTCCATCCCCGGTAACATAGAGGGCTAACCAATGTTCTCCTGGTAGGTTGAGTGAGTGTGTGTTCATGACAATTCCTACAGGTTTCCTCAGTATTTCTAATCCTGTTAACCAGTCACTGCAACACAGGAGTCCTTCTTTAAAATACAGAAGATCTGTAGGATTTGAGACAGCGGCATAACCCCTTCTCCAGGTTATGAAGGGAGCAGGTGCATGTCAGACAGGATTAGAAGACAGTACTCTGAAAAATAGTTCAAATGGTTAATAGTGAACAAAAAAAGGGATAAAGATATTTGAACCTGTCTCAAATTAGGAATGGCATATTTCACTGGTTTCTGTTTTAATAAATAAGATGTTAATATATGGTTTGCTGTGCTAAATATGGCTTGTCCTGTAGAATCATAAGGCAAACCGTGAATCAGCAGGATATCCCATTGTAAGTCAAACTCAGAAAAAGCATTGGAAGAATATGTAGAGCCATTGCCTGTTTTTTAAAGGTTTTGGCTTTCCCATAACAGCAATGCATATCAGTAATTACATGATTCGTTGTTTCTCCTGTTTGTGATGTTACCCAGAGATAACCAGAATAGGTGTCAATAGTAAGTGCAGATATTTCCATTTCCCGAAAGGGGGATATTAGAAACATAGAAAAAAGCAGCAGAAAAGGGCTATAGCCCACCAAGTCTGCCCATTCCAAGTATTCCCTCCCCTGAATTTACTCCCTTAAAGATCCCACGTGAGTATCAAGTTTAATATTTTTCTTGATTGATCGCTTAATCAAATTCTAAGCGATGAACATATTAAAATATAGTCAAATAGAGACAAAACATTACAGACTTTAAATAATAACATTGGGTAGATAACTAATACATTATACATTATACTCATTACATAAGGTAAGATAAGGGTTTGAAATACAATTAATAAAGAAAAGCAAAACAAAGGAAAAATATAATAGGGAAATAAATAACCACAGAGCATAATACAATAAAATAAAATCGCTGGTTTAAGAACTGTTTAACTAAATATTAAAAGCATCTTTAAAAAGAAATGTTTTTAGATTACTTTTAAATTTTCCCAGATCCTGCTCATTCCGTAAATAAATGGGGAGAGCGTTCCAAGTTTGAGGAGCAGTTACAGAAAAAATAAACTGACGTCTAGTATTAATAACCTTAAGTGATGGAATGGTCAATAAATTTTGCTCATTAGACCTCAAAGTTCTGCTTGGATGATATGGTATTAAATGTTTAAATATGAATGCAGGAGTCTTGTAGAGACCTTTATCACCTGGAGTGGGAGTCTTTTCCAATGATCCACTACTCTTTCGGTGAAGAAGTACTTCCTGGAGTCGTCATGAAACATCCCTCCCCTGATTTTCAGCGGATGCTCTCTGGTGGTCGAGGGTCCCATGAGCCAGAAGATATCATCTTCTGACTCGATGACCCGTGATGTACTTATATGTTTCAATCTTATCTCCCCGTTCTCTTCTTTCCTCAAGTGAGTACAGCCGCAATTTTTTTAATCTTTCTTCATACGTGAGATCCTTGAGCCCCAAGACCATCCTGGTGGCCGTTTGCTGAACCGACTCGATCCTCAGCACGTCCTTTCGGTAGTGTGGTCTCCAAAACTGAACACAGTACTTCAAGTGAGGCCTCACCATGGCTCTGTACAACGGCATCATAACTTCAGGTCTCCTGCTGACGAAACCTCTGCGGATACACCCCATCATTTGTCTTGCCCTGGAGGAAGCCTTCTCCACTTGATTGGCAACCTTCATGTCCTCACTAATGATCACCCCTAGGTCGTGTTCCGCCGTGGTCCTAACCAAGGTCTCACCATTTAGTACATAAGTTCTACGCGGGTTTCTCTTACCCAGGTGCATTATCTTGCATTTTTTAGCATTGAAGCCTAGCTGCCAAGTAGTTGACCATTGTTCCAGCAACAGTAGGTCGTGTGTCATATTATCAGGTAATAAGCTTTTGCCTACTATGTTGCAAAGTTTGGCGTTGTCGGCGAACAGTGATACCCTTCCTCTAAGTCCTTGCGTCATATCTCTTATGAATAAGTTAAATAGAATCGGGCCCAGGACCGAGCCCTGCGGCACACCACTGATCACGTCCGATGCTTCGGATGGGGTACCGTTCACCACCACCTTCTGAAGTCTACCGCTCAGCCAATCCCCAACCCATGTAGTTAGAGTGTCTCCTAATCCTATCAATTTCAGCTTGTTCAGTAATCTTCGATGAGGGACGCTATCAAATGCTTTACTGAAGTCAAAATATACCACATCCAGTGACTCTCCGGCGTCCAGTTGTCTAGTAACCCAGTCAAAAAAGCTAATCAGATTAGATTGGCAGGATCTACCCTGGGTGAACCCGTGTTGGAGTGGATCACGCAGTTTTTCTTCTTCTAGGATTGTGTCAAGATTCTGTTTGATCAGTGTTTCCATGAGTTTACACACTATAGACGTGAGACTCACTGGTCTGTAGTTTGCTGTCTCTGTCCTGCAGCCCTTTTTGTGGAGTGGGATTACGTTGGCGGTTTTCCAGTCCAAGGGGACCCTTCCTGTGCCACACTTAATTTACTATAAGTCCCCTGGGGTTTACCCCGTACTCAGCAGCAGAAGGCAGCTGAGAGCATTGAGGGCAGGATTGAACTATTGTTGTAGCTTGATTTAAGGGAATTTTAAACATTTTCACCAGGGCTTTGGCTTTTTGGTGGAAGAATGCTTGACTGTCTATGAAAGTGGTAAATTGTGCAGCGTCTGCAATATTATCTCCTGTAGAAATGACTCCAGGAAGATTTTGATGGCTACAAATGTGAAACACTCTAAGAAAGCGTTTACATGTTGACAATAATGGGCGTTATTCAAGAAACAAGGATAGTAAGTTGTCATCAATTGATGGGGTGACGTAGGCACCAGGAAGCTGGTAAACTAAATTAAGAACGTACAGACTGTCTGTAATCAGGTTCAATGAACAGTGGGAAAAGGTTTGCAGCGCAAGAATAACAGCGGCTATTTCTGATTGCTGAGCAGATTGTTGTGGGGGAGTGAATAAGACCCGAGAAGCATTTTTTGGGTCCAGTGCATGACTCCGCGTGTCTTGCTGCCGTCTGTATAGACAGTGAGAGCGTCAATTATAGGTGTTAAGCTTAGTGCAGAATGAAAATCCAAAATGCCTTCTGCCACTAGAATTAAGCATTTATCTTTAGGATAATGATGACAGATATGACCGATGTAATTTGTTAATGCAATTTGCAATACCTCATTATATTGAAAAATAAATTCCCATTGCTCTTGCGAAAGGGGAATGGTGATAGATATCAGGTCCAATCCCATAATGTTTTAATGCTCTATTTCGTGCCTTACAAATCAGTGAACTATAGATTGTGACAGGGAAGCCCCTGTCCCAAGGGAAAGAACAGTTAAAACTCCTCAGCATGCATCAAGGGGCTCTGGAAAACCTGGCCTGGAGCAGGCACAGCTGACTCAGCCAGGAGGAAAGGTGCTGAGGCAGGGTTTTGCACAACCTAACAGCCAGGGGGGAAGGGCACTGCAAACTAATTATCTCCCCTATCGATCCTTTCCTCAAAGTGAGAAACCTAAACCCAACCCAGGAGAGGGTGGGGTCAGCACTCGTGGTATCCAGGAGAAGCTGCCTCAAATAGAGAAGAGGCAGAGCAAACTAGGGAGCTCAGCTGGCTCTAATCAGGAGAGTGCAGCTACACGCTGAGGCTCCAGAGTTCCAGTTCCCCAACCCAGGACGCTATCCAAAGGTCAGCCCAGCAGGAGGGAGATTGTAAGCCCTGGGAGGTTTATTGCCTGGCACAGCAGACCCTGGGAGGGTGACCCAGGAGGTTTGTCTGGAAGAGAAGACGTTAGCAGAGAGCTGACAAGCAGGCAAGGAGGGGGAGGGGAAGAACAGCCCAAGATAGGAACTTGGAGATACAGCCTGGACTCCCTGACTAATGAAGGGGAAATGACTAGTATTCCCGATGACAATGAATGGGAGGAGGACATGGATACAGGAGGGAAGGAAATATGAAGGGTGGTTGAGAACCCTAAGCTAAAGCAGGCTGTGAACAAGGCAGAAGTAGCTCTGCCTAATTAAGGGTAGTTTGAGAAAAGTCTGTTTGCCAGGCTTTCCAGTAAATCCCAAAAGACTCCCGAGGGAAAGTTATCAGTTTTGGTTCCTTCTGGGAGGGAGACAATTGGGGGAAAAACTCATGTGCTAGCAGCAGGGGTGACTGCCTGTATGAACCACGGAACCCTGGCTGGGAATTGCCAGTCTGCCCAGGAGGAAGGCGCGAGTCCAAGAGAACTGAGCACACATTTGAATGTACGTTTTGAAAACGTTTTTTCTTTTGCTGAAAGACTGTGGGGAGGGACCCATTATAAAGCCCAGGGCAGGTAGCCCACACGGGAGCAAGAGTGATTGCTTTAATGGACTTGTGGAAGATTGATTTGATGAACCTATTTTTGTTTGCCATACTCCTGGAATTGTTAATAAACTAGAGAGTCTTTTTTTACTGAAAATCCTTTTCCTGGTTTTTCTTTCTGCCAGCCATACAAAAGGCGCTACAAAGAATTTACCTGTGGTCCGAACCAGGCTTCCCACCTACTCGGGGACTGGCCCGGCCACAACATGTATTGAGGAGAACTGATATTCTTAGGGGGTGTATGTGGTAAATATATCCATTCCACTATATGTAAATGATTATCTGGGATTAGCTGGCCTAAAACCGCAATAGGTTGGCATTTCTGCGGAAGGATTAATAAGGAAAGTGCTATATTATCCTGAATCCTATCAATCCATTGCGTTAATAAATGCTGGTTAATAATCACTATCACCTTTTGAATGTCTGGTGTTATATAGATCAAGTCTGAAGGTTGTTTGCCTTAATTAAGTTTTAAAGTAATAATGATAGGAGCTGCATCTGATTGCAGTAATTTGTGACCTAAATAAATATAAGGATACCGCTTCTGAACCTTTTCAGGTGCAATGCACAATCCATAATGTTTTAAATTTGTGGCCAATTTAGAAATCCATTCAGTTTGTATCTTTGGTGCTGCTATTAAGATATCATCCATGACCAAAACCTCCCAATTTATCGGAATTATATTAGGATTTGGATGTTGTAAAGCTTCTAACTTTGGCTGGGTTAATGATTGTCTCTGTAGCACAGTATTGAATTGAGATAACACATCCTTGCTCCAGAAATTAAGATGGACTGGCAGGATATATTGTCTGACAGTCACACTCCAATAGCATACCGTTTATACGAAGCCAGCATTTTCTTTATGAATCAGTAATTCGTTCTTCCATCAAATTACCAAACTACAATTAATATCCAAATTTTAATGTGTGACCACTTAATGAGGAGGCAATTAATTCTTGTAATAACATGATTCAGAAATAGCTTACCATAATTGCAAATTATCTTGGAAGGCATTCCATATCTGGGGGTTTTCTTTAAAATATTTTTCTTTTCACAAATAAGACATGAAATATAACAAATTGCAAGTTCATTTATATGTAAACATTAATATCATCGTAGAAGGCTTCTGTCAGAAAAGTTTAAATTAACCTCTGAGCGAGCCCTGCCATCCAGTTAATAATTGGCTTACCCAGAGTGAGCAAATGCTATGGAAGGACACATCCTTCATATCTAATTTTGGATAAACCTAGATAACATCAAAGTTATAAGTATTGAAGAGCAGCAAACAAAAGACCTGGGCTGTAGTCTGTCAACAAACGTGATAAGAGGTGCAAAGATCAGGTAGTTTTGGGAAGAAATTTACTCTAGCCACAGTGTCGGAGAGAATCTAGAAATTTAACAGTGAATCTACTCCGGAAACTGAAGAACCATGGGGTGGAAGGAGACGTACATAGATGGATCAGAAACTGGTTGGAGGGTAGAAAACAAAGGGTAGGAGTGAAGGGTCACTACTCCGACTGGAGGAGGGTCACGAGTGGTGTCCCGCAGGGCTCGGTGCTCGGGCCGCTGCTATTTAATATCTTCATAAATGATCTAGAAACAGGGACGAAGTGCGAGATAATAAAATTTGCGGACGACACCAAACTATTTAATGGAGCTCGGACTACAGAGGACTGCGAAGAATTGCAAAGGGATTTGAACAAACTAGAAGAATGGGCGGCGAAATGGCAGATGAAGTTCAATATTGAGAAATGTAAAGTATTACATGTGGGGAGCAGAAACTCGAGGTAGAAAACAAAGGGTCTCTGAAATAGACCCTTTGAAATAGATTTACGGATTTCTCACAACATTGCAAAGGACAATGGTTGATAAGTAGCTATCTGTCCTGGACCATTAGGATCCTGGGCATATGTGACTGGATAGGTTTGAATTAAATCTTTCGTGTCCTCTGCTGCCAATTGTTCTTCCTCTCATTGCTTGAAACGTGCTTAAAGGTTGCGCTAATGTTTCTGCCTTTTTTTTCTGTAAAGAAGCTGGAGATACCTGTGCTGGAGGTATGATTTTTGGATATGTGTTCTGACTTGAATAGTCAGGGGGGAAAGGTTAATGAAACCGTGGCCACCTTGGAAGGCACCTCTGTCCCTACCATTTCCAAGGCATGCTCGCACTGATGCCATAAAATTAACATGGCTGCCGAGGCCATAGGCTCAGCATACAAAACTTTCCCGACTCTAAGCCAATCTTCTAATGTTAATAATCCCTTTTCCGGATACTGGGAGCAGCGCTCTCCTATCTCTTGTACTAAACAGTTTAACTGTGAATCAGAGGCCTCTCTATCTGTATGTCTCAGAACATTCTTCAATTCTGTCACATGAGCACGCTGTAAATCTGACAGGAAATTGCCCATACTTACTCAAAGGGATCCCGGAGGATGAGATTCACCAAGTCTAATTGTCAAACGGAGCAAGCAGGGCAAGGGTCGTCGAGAGTCCCTGTTTCCCGGCGCCATTTGTAGGAATGCCACAAAGGAAACACACACACGCAGTCTTAGAATCGGGATGGAGGTGCTCCCTAATGGATGGTCTCTCACCCTTTTATTGAGACTCTTAGCTCCATTAATTACTTAGCTAATGCTCTACAAGGTTATAATTTCATAATGCATTTACAGTGAGGATTAGACCAAGGTAATTCATTGTTTACATATTTCATGTGATTCTCAAAGTTACTATCTCACGTGACATATGAATACATAATAAGTTACAATAAAGTGATTCCCAATGTGTACATTTCTGATATGTCTCAAATCTTACTATAGCATGTGACAGTCCAAAGGTTATAATGCATGTTCCTTAAGCTCTCTTGATTAGCCTTAACTTAGGGCCTGCTCAGGTAAAGTCTGATTGTTGCCCATATAAGGGATGCTTAAACAAGATAAGAGATAAGATAAGGGTAAACCTGTGTCAGGTTAATATGTGGCGAGAGAGTCTTGGTCTTGTGAAAAAAGGGGAGGGGGGACTGCCTCAGCATTCTGTCTCAAAGTGCAAACCTTTTTCCTTGCTTTGTCAAGAGGGAAAGAGAAAGGATCCATACTTCTACACAGGGCCTCACAGGGCCTAGATCCGTACACAGGGCCTAGATCAGTATGCTGGTCTGGCCTGGTTCAGAATTGCCTGTGTGCGGACCTGTGTTCTGATGCCCTGAATCAGAACTTATTAGATCTCCATCCCTACAAGACACGGTCACTGAGGCGCAAAATCTATATATACCACGTATCACCCAGGGATCCAAGAGGAAAAATAACTGGGTACCGGCGTGGCTCACTGTAGCAATGAAGAAAGCGATCAGAGACAAGAAGACCTCGTTTAAGGAATGGAAAAGGTCAAAAACGGAAGAAAACTGGAAAAAGCACAAACAACATCAAAGCAGGTGCCACAAGGCAATAAGAAGGGCCAAAAAAGACTATGAGGAAAAAATACCCAAGGAGGCGAAAAACTTCAAGCCGTTCTTTCGATATGTTAAGGGGAAACAACCAGCGAAGGAAGCGGTGGGACCGTTGGATGACTAAGGAATAAAGGAGGACAAAGCCATCGCCGACAAACTGAACACATTTTTTGCATCTTTCTTTACTGAAGATGATATACGAAACATACCGGAAGCTGACAGGCTATACACAGGAAACGAGGATGGGAAACTAACAGGGATGACGGTCAGTCTAGAAGAGGTATGCAGGCAGATTGGTAGGCTTAAAAATGATAAATCCCTGGGACCGGATGGCATCCATCCGAAGGTGATCAACGAACTGAAAGGGGCTATAACTGAACTGCTTCAACTAATAGCCAATCTGTTTATCAAATTGGGAAGGATTCCGGAAGACTGGAAAGTGGCGAATGTCAAGCCGATCTTCAAAAAAGGTACTAGGGGAGATCCGGGAAACTACAAGCCGGTGAGTCTGACCTCGGTACCAGGAATGATGGTAGAGGCACGGATAAAGGACCCCATCATTGATCACTTTGACCGACACGAGCTAATGAGGACCAGCCAGCACGGCTTCAGCAAGGGAAGATCTTGCTTGACGAACTTGCTGCACTTCTTTGAGGGAATAAACAGGCAGATAGACAAGGGCAAGCCGGTCGACATTGTATATCTGGATTTTCAGAAGGCGTTTGAGAAGGTCCCGCATGAATGACTACTTTGAAAAATTGCGAGCCATGGAATCGAGGGCAAAATCCTCATGTGGATTAAAAACTGGTTGGCGGATAGGAAACAGAGAGTGGAGGTAAATGGACAATACTCAGACAGGAAAAGCGTCACGAGTGGAGTGCTGCAGGGTTCGGTGCTTGGGCCCGTGCTCTTCAACCTATTTATAAATGACCTGGAAACTGATATGACGAGCGAAGTATTAAATTTGCGGACAATACAAAGTTATTCGGAGTGGTGAAGACGCAGAAGGATTGCGAAGACCTTCAACGTGACAAACACATACGAGAAATGGGCTGCCACATGGCAAATGAGGTTTAATGTAGATAAGTGTAAGGTGATGCATGTTAGTAACAAAAATCTTATTCACGAATACAGGTCTGGTACAGTACTCGGAGAGACCCCCCAGGAAAGAGACCTGGGAGTACTGGTTGACAAGTTGATGAAGCCATCAACGCAATGTGCGGCGGTGGTGAAAAGGGCGAACAGAATGCTAGAAATGATTAAAAAGGGGATCACGAGCAGATCAGAGAAGGTTATCATGCTGCTGTACCGGGCCATGGTACGCCCCCCACCTGGAATACTGCGTCCAGCACTGGTTGCTGTATATGAAGAAGGACACGGTACTACTCGAAAGGGTCCAGAGAAGAGCGACTATAATGGTTAAAGGGCTGGAGGAGCTGCCGTACAGTGAGAGATTAGAGAAACTGGGCCTCTTCTCCCTTGAAAAGCAGAGACAGAGGGGACATGATCGAAACATTCAAGATAATGAAGGGAATAGACTTAGTTGTTCACCCTCTCTAAGGTAGAGAGAACGAGAGGGCACTCTCTAAAGTTAAAAGGGGATAAATTCCATACAAACGTAAGGAAGTTCTTCTTCACCCAGAGAGTGGTGGAAAGTTGGAATGCTCTTCCGGAGGCTGTTATAGGGGAAAACACCCTCCAGGCATTCAAGATAAAGTTAGACAAGTTCCTGCTGAACCAGAAAGTACACAGGTATAGCTATGCTCGGTTAGGGCACTGGTCTTTAAACCAACCGTGTGTGGACTGCTGGGCACGATGGACCACTGGTCTGACCCAGCAGCGGCAATTCTTATGTTCTTATGGCCCTGCCAATAACTCTACCAGAAGGTTTATTTTTATTAATGTCGCGTAAAGTGTTTGCATACATTTTGAGGAAAAAGCCACCATGGGTTCGTCGTGAGATGCAGGCCAGGCAGCCAGGAGAAAGTTGGGAGGCATGAGGAGAAAAATCAGCTGAAGGGAAATAGTGGAGTAAGAACTGAAAGGGCAGGAGAAGGCAGGCGAGAGTGAGGGGCAGCGGCGAGAGGTAGCTCCGTCCACCCCTCCGACGTCAGTGAAGCACAGATTCGTAGCTCCCCTTAAAAGGGGAGGGGCCAACGGCGAGTACACCACTGTGCCTAGAGAGCAGGGCAGCCAGCAGAAAGTCGGGAGGCAGGAGAAAGAGAAAAATCAGCTAAAGAGAAAGAGTGGAGTAAGAGGGGAAAGGGCAGGAGAAGGCATGCAAGAGTGAGGGACAGTGGCGAGAGGTAGCTCCATCCACCCCTCCGACGTCAGTGAAGCACAGATCCGTAGCTCCCCCTTAAAAAGGGAGGGGCCAGGTGATCAGATCTAAGATGGCTGCATGTCGCTGAGAGTGAGAGAGACGCTCTCAGGATTTTGGGCTTTCCAACTTACTTAAATTCCTTTGATATGCCGAAGAGGAGAGGGAAAAGCGCTGTTGTAGCCCTGCGGCGCTTGGAAACTCCATCCCAGGCAACTATTTACAAATTTCTGAGGTGCATTTGGCAGGAGCCATTATCATTGGGGAATTGCCCATTGGAGCCGCTGGCTATTAGTGAAGCCGCAGCGGGTTTCCTCGGGCTAGAATACACTCTGAGTCCCGATGCCAGGACCCAGCCTCCACAACCGCAGAGCGCCAGTTCCCCACGGGAGGACAGTCTGTCCAAAGTGGCAGACTCTATCTCCCGGTAGGCTGCATTGGGCCAGACGCTGGAAGAGATCCTGACGGTGGGAGAACCAACAGTGGAGCAAGAGGAACAAGACATTCAGGAGGGAGCCAAGAGAACTGAAGAAGATGATTCACAGACTGCAAGTATTTTTACTATTTCCAAACCCACTAATGTTACACTTGACTCTATTTGGGACTTAGTAATCACTCTGGGTCAGACCTTGTCATAACATATTAAAGGTTTAGAGATGAAGCTCCAGGAACAAAAGGAGGAATTAAAAAGTTTGAAACAAGATAATATCACAGTAAAAATAAAAGTGGACAAATTTGAAAAAGATTTATCAGAAGCAAATCAGATACAGTCTACTTTAATTAGAGACAATTTGAATTTGAGAAGGAAGATAGAAATTTTGGAGAATAATAATCATTTAAACTTTTAAACAATCTCAGAATCTTGAACTTTCCCAAAATATCCTCGTTTTCACCTAAAGAAATGTAAAAAAAATACTTTTGTGAGATATTAGATATCCCAGAAGAAGCTTTTCCTCCTTTCTCAAAAATCTATTATCTTCCGGTAAAAAAATAAAAAAGAATAACCTTTACAAGAACAAGTTCAGGCTCTACAAATGGACCTAACAACTTTGTTAAACACATCATTAAAAGAATTAGTTAGACCAGCTACTTTGTTGGTCACAGTGGTTTTGTCACCTGATAAGAATTGGATATTAAAATTATTCTTCAAGAATAGACATAAGGAATTTCTCGGTCAAAAAATTCAGATGTTCCCTGATGTGACAAAAGAAACCCAGAGACGTAGAAAACAATTCCTCCTGCTTAAGCCAGGCGTAACTGCAATGGGTGCTGTTTTTCTTCTACGATATCCATGTAAATGTGTTGTAAAACTTAAATCTTGTAATTATATATTCTTTGTACCTTCGCAGTTATCAGTATTTCTAACCATGAAACGTCTTGAAGGGGAAATAGTAATAACAACTTAAAGAGAAAAGAAAATGCTCTTGTAATCACTAGCATCAGGATGTGATTTTCTTTTTTCTTTCCTTTATTTTTTGCATCAGGATGTGATTTCCTTTTTTCTTTCCTTTATTGATATTCACTCATTAGAATTTTGGATCTTTTTAATTTGAGACTTTAATATTGATTAAGTAAATAATTTTCCTCTAATTTCCTTTTCTGTGAATTGAATATCTTACTCAATTTTCTGTAGAAGAAGTGTATTTCTTGGTTAAAGTGTTAAAATATAAATAAATAAAAAAAGAGGAGGGGCCAATGGCGTTCAGCCATTCGGCGCGTGTCAAAGGCACTCGCACTAGCGAGAATGCCTTAAGAAGGGACGAGTCACTGCAAAGAAGAAACACTAGGGAAGGACACCTACACAGGCAAGTACCACAAGGGCAACAGGACAGACAAGCAGCAGATAAACAAACACAGAAGTAGCAGAGGGTAAACAGAGCAACACAGAGGACAAACAACAGGGGAGCAGGTTTATAATCAGGAGAGGGACTGCACAGTTAACACCAAGGACTTACACAGATTCCTACATCAGGAGAAGCCACATCAGACAAAGCATGAGAAGGCATATAAGGGAAGAACAAGAAGCATAGAGGACCTGGGAAACAGGGAGAAGCCACTTCAGAAGGCAGACCGGCAAGCAGACAACAAATGGAAACAGCAGACAGAAGCAGGATGTTGAGCTACCCAGTTTTCTGCACCGTTTGTCATATGTATGACTACCTCACCTCTGGGAGGCAGTCTTATGTATGCACTCAATGCGAGGAACTGGAGGGCCTGAAGAAGCAAGTCAGACTACTGGAGGGAAGAGTTATAGAACTAGAAGTACTTCGAGCAGTTGAGGAGGAGAACAGAGAGGCAGAAAACTTCAGGACAGAGGGAACCATTGAGGAAGAAGTCAGGGAGTTAGAGAAGTTCATCGAGGAGGCATACAAAGAGGCCATGGAAAATCATCAACAACAGTGGAACTGCCAAGATATACCTACAGAGAGTGAGGACCACCTGGAGGACAATCTCAAGGAAGAAACAGACGACACAGCAGTGAGACCTGGAAACAGTGGAGGAAACCCACAGGAAATAGAGTCCAATGCAAGCCAACACCGGGATGAGGAAGGATGGAAGTGTGCCGAGGACACGGACCTGCAGCTAGAGAGATGGACATACACCGAGGACACGGACCTGCAGCTAGAGAGACAAGAGAAGATAGAGAAGACAACAATCATCTTGGGGGACTCCATCATCCGACAAGTCAACAGCCACATAGCCGGAGGAAGAAAGGATCAGCTGGTGACCTGCCTACCAGGAGCCAAGGTAGAAGATATAGTGAGCCACATCGACAGGATCATTGACAGCGTGGAAGGGGGAGATACGGCGGAGGTGATTCATGTTGGGACAAATGACGTGAGCAACAGGAATTACAGCAAACACTGAAAGACCAGTTCCGGATGCTAGGAAGAAAGCTGAAGACCAGAACGCCGAGGGTAGCATTCTCGGAGATCTTGCCAGTGCCCAGGGACAATGGGAAAAGGCAGACGGAGCTGCAAGCAGTCAACACATGGATGAGGCGCTGGTGTGAGGAAGGATTCCACTTTGTGTGCAACTGGAAGACATTCTGGGGGAAGAGCAAGCTATACAGGAAGGATGGACTCCACCTCAGCAGAGACGGAACGAGGCTACTTGCAAGCAACATAAAGAGAGAAATTGATAAGTTTTTGAACTAAGAAGGGGAAAGCCAACAGTCGACCAAGAGTTGATGGTTCGGGAAACGGTATACCCAGAGGATACTATGCAAGATTGTAGGGAAGACTCACCGGATCATAGGCATGACAGAAATCTTGATGGATCGAAAGGGACGGAAGGGAGGGAGACAGAAGAGGGAAGGAAATGCAAGAAAGTAACAGGCCGCAAACTTAAGTGTATGTACACCAACACAAGGAGCCTAAGGAATAAGATGGGGGAATTGGAAGCTATGGCACAAAAAGATAACCTAGATATCATCGGCATCACAGAAATATGGTGGAACGAGGAAAATGTTTGGGTCACTGCTACCGGGATACAAGCTATACCGCAGAGACAGAGTAGGACAAAAAAGTGGGGATATTGCCCTATACACAAAAGAGGGAATTGAGTCTACCGGAGAGAACATGCCGGAAATGAAAAATAAGGTAGAGTCTCTATGGGCCAAAATACTGGGAACAAATGGAACAGATACGAAGATCGGCATCTACTACTGACCTCCAGGGCAGTCCTTAGAGACAAATGGAGAAATGACAGATGATATTAAATGGAACTGGAAGGGAGGCAACGCAGTTATCATGGGTGACTTCAATTATCCGGGGATAGATTGGAACCTAGCCACCTGCAATAGGGAGACCAAGTTCCTGGATGCTGTAGGCGATTGCTTCCTGGAACAACTTGTCAAGGAAAATACAAGAGGAAATGCAATTCTGGATGTAATTCTAAATGGACTACGAGGACTGACACAAGGTATATAAGTAGAAGGGACGCTGGGAAACAGTGATCACAATATGATCTACTTCAACCTGGACACAAGAACAAAACATTGATCCAGAATGACAGCCATAGCACTGAACTTCTGAAAAGGGAACTACGAAGGGATGAGAGTCATGGTGGGGAAGATTAGGAAGAGGATAAGCACTGTAAAAACGCTAGAGCAAGCATGGTCCATTTTTAAGGACACAGTCACCGAGGTGCAAAATCTATATACGGCATATCAACAAGGGTTCCAAGAGGAAAAAGGACAAGGCAGTTATCAGAGACAATAAGAACTCGTTTAAGGAATGGAAACGGATAAAAACGGACGAAAACTGGAAAAAGCACAAAGTGTCATAAGGCGGTGAGAAGGGCCAAAAGAGACTATGAGGAAAAAATAGCCAAGGAGGCAAAAAATTTTAAGCCGTTCTTTCAATATATTAAAGGGAAACGACATGCTTCGAGCTGAGTTGGTTCAGCGAATGGCCACTAGGAAGGTCTCCGGACTCAAGGGTCTCTCATAGGAGGAAAGACTGGGCAAATTGCAGCTCTACTCTCTGGAGGAGCGCAGGGAAAGGGGTGACATGATTGAGACTTTTAAGTACGTCACAGGTCGTGTCGAGGTGGAAAACGATATATTCCTTCCCAAGGGACCCTCAGTCACAAGGGGGCACCCGCTCAAACTCAGAGGAGGGAAATTTAGTGGGGACACCAGGAAGTATTTCTTCACAGAAAGAGTGGTAGATCACTGGAACAAACTTCCGGTGCAGGTAATCAAGGCCACAAGTGTGCTCGACTTTAAGAATAAAAGGGACATCCACGTGGGATCCCTACGTGGGTCGAGCAGCACTCAGACTTAATGGGGTGGGTCAGTAGAGTGGGCAGACTTGATGGGCTGTAGCCCTTTTCTGCCGTCACCTTTCTATGTTTCTATGTTCTATGTTTCTATGACCCGCGAAGGAAGCCGTGGGGCCGTTAGATAACCATGGACTAAAGCAGTGGTCTCAAACTCGTGGCCCCCCAGGTACTGTGGGTACTGGTCTCAAACATGCGGCCCCCCAGGTATTGTTTTGAGGCCCTCAGTAAGTTTATCATAATCACAAAAGTAAAACAAAACAGTTTCTTGATCATATTTCTCTTTAGCTATAAATTACAATACTGTATTATTATTACGACTTAGCCAAAAGGAAAGATTTATAAACTATAGAGTTTTATCTCATGCAAAATTGTCATTTCTTTAATAAGACATTAACTATTTTTTTCTGAGGCCCTCCAAGTACCTACAAATCCAAAATGTGGCCCTGCAAAGGGTTCGAGTTTGAGACCACTGGACTAAAGGGAGTACTAAATGAGGACAAAGCCATCGCCGACAAACTAAACACATTTTTTGCGTCTGTATTTACCGAAGAGGATATATCCAATATACCAGAAGCCGACAGGCTGTACGCAGGAAACAAAGACGGGAAAGTGACAGGGTCGACGGTCAGCCTAGAAGAGGTATGCAGGCAGAATGATAGGCTTAAAAATGATAAATCCCTGGGACCTTTCTCCTGCATTAGCTGGGTAGACATTTTGGATGATTCACCAGTGCAGGCATCTGAGAGCACAGTTACTAACATTGTGGATAATCTAACACAAGTCCTTTGGTACAGTTGATCTAGCGATTAAGTGGACTTGATCCCATTGTGATAGATCTAACTGATGAGGACCAGCCAGCACAGCTTCAGCAAAGGAAGATCTTGCTTGACAAACTTACTACAGTTCTTCAAGGGAGTAAACAAGCAGATAGACAAGGGTGAACTGGTCGACATTGTATATCTGGATTTTCAGAATGCGTTTGACAAGGTCCCACATGAACTACTACTTAAAAAAATTGTGAGCCATGGAATCGAGGGTGATATACTCACATGGATTAAAAATTTGTTGGCGGATAGGAAAAAGAGAGTGGGGAATACTCGGACTGGAAAAACGTCACGAGTGGAGTGCCGCAGGGTTCGGTGCTTGGGCCTGTGCTTTTCAACATATTTATAAATGACCTGGAAATTGGTACGACGAGCGAGGTGATTAAATTTTCAAACAATACAAAGTTATTCAGAGTAGTGAGGACACAGAAGGCTTATGAAGACCTACAATGAGACATAAACACGCTTGAAGAATGGGCTGTGAAATGACATAAGAACTGCCATCCCCGGAACAGACCCTGGGTCCATCAAGTCCGGTGATCCGCTCACGCGGAAGCCCAGCCAGGTGTAACCTGGCGAAAACTTAGTCACCCGTATCCCTCTATGCGCCTTTCGAGGAGATGTGCATCTAACTTGCCCTTAAATCCTAGAACGGTGGTATCCCCAGCAATCTCCACCGGGAGAGCGTTCCAGGTGTCCACCACTCGCTGTGTGAAGCAGAACTTTCTGGCATTTGTCCTGGGCTTGTCCCCCCCTAAGCTTCAGTCCATGACCTCTTGTCCTAGTCACATTTGACAACGTAAATGACAAATGAGGTTCAATGTGGAGAAGTGCAAGGGGCCCGATCCTTTTCAACATCTTTATAAGAGACTTAGCGGAAGGGCTGCGAGGTAAAATGACATTATTCGCTGATGACGCCAAACTGGGCAATGTAGTGGGCAAAAGCACAACGGACATAGATTCAATGCCCGACAACATGATGCACGACCTACTACTACTGGAGCGCTGGTCTAGGTCCTGGCAACTCAACTTCAATGCCAAAAAATGCAAAGTCATGCACCTGGGCAGCCAAAATCCATACAAGACTTACACCCTTAATGGTGAGATCCTAACAAAAACTGAAGCAGAACGAGACTTAGGTGTGATCGTCAGTGAGAACATGAAGACTGCCAATCAAGTGGAGCAAGCTTCATCCAAGGCAAGGCAAATCATAGGTTGTATTCGCAGGAGTTTCGTCAGCCATAAGCCTGATGTCATTATGCCATTGTATAGATCCATGGTGAGACCCCACCTGGAGTACTGTGTGTAGTTCTGGAGGCCGCATTACCGCAAGGATGTGCAGAGACTTGATTCGGTCCAAAGAATGGCCACCAGGATGGTCTTGGGACTCAAGGATCTCCCGTACGAGGAACGGCTGGATAAATTAAAGCTATACTCACTCGAGGAACGCAGAGAGAGGGGTGACATGATCGAGACATTCAAGTATCTCAGGGGTCGCATCGAGGTGGAAGAAGATATCTTCTTTTTCAAGGGTCCAGCGGCAACAAGGGGGCATCCATGGAAAATCAGGGGCGGGAAACTGCACAGGGACACCAGGAAATTCTTTTTTACTGAAAGGGTGGTTGATTGCTGGAATAGTCTTCCACTTCAGGTTATTGAGGCCAGCAGCATGCCTGATTTTAAGGCCAAATGGGATAGACATGTGGGATCTATTCAAAGAGATAGGTAGGGGAGGGTCATTGGGGTGGGCAGACTAGATGGGCCGTGGCCCTTATCTGCCGTCTATTTCTATGTTTCTATGCATGTCGGTAGCAAAAATCTTATACACGAATACAAGATGTCCGGTGCAGTACTCGGAGACCCCCCCAGGAAAGAGACTTGGGAGTATTTGTAGACAAGTTAATGAAGCCGTCCGCGCAATGTGCGGCAGTGGCGAAAAGGCGAACATAATGCTTGGAATGATTAAGAAGAGGATCACAAACAGATCGGAGAAGGTTATCATGCCGCTGTACCGGGCCATGGTGTGCCCCCACCTAAAACACTGCATCCAACACTGGTCACCATACATGAAAAAGGACATAGTACTACTCGAAAGGGTCCAGAGAAGAGCTGTACCCAAGGAAATTGTATGCTAAACTTGACTTTCTATGTATAGCAACCTAAGATGATCAAACATGTAACATGATAACCCGTCTGTGTATGCATTATGTATGTCAACTTGTAACCTGTTCTAAGCTCGTTGGGGAAGACGGGATATAAATCTAATTAACTAACTGAATAAATAATTCAGATATCCCACATAAATAGGATACACCCTTATTATTAAAAATAAATACGTTATTTTTTTTTTCAAATAAGAAGCACCTTAACCTTTTATTCAGCAGCTTCAACCTACGGTATTTTTTAAATTATTATTAGCGACCTTGCTTCCTCCATATCTTCCTCCCTAGATGAATTTATAGACATGTGAACTTAATACATAGCTATCTCACGTTGTCGCTCATACGGCCTATCGCAGCATATTACTTCTTATTGCTAATTTTATTTGTATTTACCTTAATTTGCCGCCAATAGAGAAGCCATTTCCGTCTTACAAAAAAGAAAAAAAAAGGAACTCAACAGGAAACAACTAATCACCCTTCTCCTTAGCCGGCTAAACCATAAACTATAGAAAAAATAGTTCCTTTTCCTATTTTAACTGTGCTTCAACTTAATTTTTGCTGCACTCTTCATAACAATTGTGTTTCCTATTAACATACACAGAGAGATATAAACATTATATTTATGAGCCAAACACAAAAACAACTATTAAATATCGAGCTTTCTCCCCTCCCGGTTTTCTTAAACATCTTTTAGAACACTGCCTTTCGGGATTTGTAGTCTAGGGATCCGTTGCATAAGATTAAGCGGATTCCTTAAACTACAAATCCCATCGTTAGTCTTTTCCGGTTACGTATGTGCCATGCTGCTGGTAATTTTTGTTGTTGTTGTTGCATACGCTGTGTTATATTAAAGTTTCCAATTCATTTTTTTTTTTTAAATTAATGTATGATTGCTAGATACAGGCACTACGACCATCTTTGCTTTCTATTCTGTTCACAGTGCCTACGTGTCTCGTCTTAGACACTGTGGACTACAACTCCCATTATGCCCAGCATGTCGTGTGCATCCCTCGCGCCCCTAGGTCTTCGGGCGCATGCGTAGGCTACAGGGCAAGTAGTATCCCCCTAATGTAAGATGGTGGCCGTCTACTAGTGAAAGGAATAACAGGGAAAATTGGAAGCTTATAGTTATTACTTTTATCCACCACAGTATATTCACATCTCAGCAGGACGGGAAAAAGTAAATAAATACTCAAGTAAGGGGCAATAAAGCTGATATGAAAGACTGGTAGCCGCAGAAAGAAGAGCTTTTCTGAATATTGGCGGCTTCTGAGAAAGAGGTAAGGAGCGGTGTGGTGACGGGTCTCCCGGTGGTGTGTGTTAGAGGAAGCTTAGTAAATCTTAGGTGGCTGAGTATGCCAGGGAAGAAAATGAATCCCTGGTCAGTTGGTTGAGAGAGACTGTGCTAGGCGCTACGAGGGAGTGAAGGAAGAGATTTCGCCGGTAGGCTTCAGGCCTCGCTCCCTGTCCTCGGGCAGTGAAAAACCTTCCTAGATACAAGTAGGGAAAGGGGAAAGTCTGCAGCTCTGATAACTTACCTGACCTGTAGCATGAGAACAGAAGTATTCTTTAAAGATTGCTACCCCACTGATTCTTTGGCAGCGTGTAATATAATAATTTTAAAAAGCTTTTTACCATGTTGGTTTGTTTCTGTTACACTTGACTTTTCCCTTTTAATTTGCTTTCAAAATGATTTTGTTATGAACCTCTATTTTCCTGTTGGTGCAATATAGTGGTTAGAGCCAGATATTAGTTCTTCTATTAAGACTCTGACTTATTGCAAATCACATAAACTTTCTATTACTTTCAGTACGACTTGAATTGTAAATTATCTATAAGTGCTGGGACCCATCAATTTTACCTTGCGTTTTAACTCTTCTTAAACTTGGATTAGAGAGGTTTGTTAGTGAATTCAGATCCTTAGGTACTGTTAAGTAAAACATGGTGATCTATTAAGCACCTGGATTATTTTCTGGTCACTCTGGAATTTTTAATAAAAGTTTTTAATATATTGATTCCTCTTTTAAAGCCAGGACCCTTCCATTTTACTGATTTAGAAATAACAGTATTCAGGATTCTGTATGTATTCCAGAATCAACATTTTTATCGGGTGGTTTTTTAAAATCTGTATATATAGTATATATATTTCAAAATACTGTCAGTACCATAATGAAATGGTAGAACTTGCTGATAAATAAGTAGTCTCCGAATTTCCATCTATTTGGTAGTTATATGAGAATGGCCGTTAAGTATGTTGTTTGTCTTCATAGTGCCATGTTGCCTATATAATCTTAGCACTCATATTTATTTTTATGTTAGGTTTAGGAAGCAGTCTGTGAACAGTGTGTCATCAAACTTCAAACTCCGTATGCTGCTTATAAAAGCTAATGCAGACCAGTTACTGTTCTTTTAAGTATCAGCTTTAAATGGTAATTTTTTTTATTTTTAATGCTCTGAATGGATGCGTTAACGTTTAGCTTGTGTTAAAATGGCTAGCGCATTTTAGTAAAAGGACCACTGAGTTTTAAAATCTGATATAGTTGGTTTTAATTTTAAACATAGTTAATGTATAGATAAAAGACTTGCTCTGCTTATGCAATCTGGGCAATAAGGTGGTTAGAATTGTAACTGGTTTTGTGTTAATAACTTAGTGGTCCTATTATATTCTATGGGTGCCTTAGCATTTAATGCATGCTAATCAGTTAGCGTACCTTAATAAAAGGACCCCCTAATTTCTTCCCCCACCTGTTCCTGTTTATCAATTGTGAGTCATTTAAATTTTGCTCTGAGTTCAATTTATTTTATTCTTTTGCTATGTAAGGATCCTGTGTTAATCCCATGCCTTTTGAATTCCATCACTGTTTTGTCCCTATCATCTCCACTAAGAGGGCATTCAAGGCATCTGTCACCTTTTAATGTGGAAAAAAAAGTTGTCTTTTAACCTTACCTTTTTGTGGTTAGTTTATAGCTTCTTTTTCTTTGAAAAAAATTATTCACTAGTATCTATTAAGTGTTTAAAGGTTCATATTGTATTTCTTTTTTCTCCTCTAGGGCAGGCTTATGGCACCCAATAAAGAAAGATTAGACATTTTATGTTTTGTAACATTTGGAGGGCTAAAATGAGCACTGTCGAATTTGCTGCATGTTTCATAAAATAGTGGCAAAATGTGATGGTGTGTCATTCCCTCCCCAGCCTCCACCCAAACTTGTTCTCACTCACTCATGTACCCCTCAGCCTTCACCCAGTCCTCCTTGCAGGTACTCTCTGCAAGCTTGAGCACCATGGTCCAGGAAGTTCTGGTGGGTTTGCGGTTTCAAGTCTGACGAGAATTGGTATTGCGGTTTCAATCAGAACTTCTGATGAATGCATGGCATGGAGATTTGGGACTAGCTTTAGAGGATGAAATTTGGCAGGCAGTCTGGAAAAATTTGTAAAAACTCTCAATCTGCCAGCGTTCTTCAATCTATGTTCTTTCTGTTGCATAGAACTCACTGGACCCCAATTAAGGTAGCAAAACTCTCAACTGGACTTTCTTCTATGTGTTGGTCTTGTAACTTGCAGGAGGGCACTTTAACGCATATGATCTATGATTGTGCACACTTAGTGAATTATTGGAATAAAGTATAGGAAACTATTTCTAAAATCCTAAAAATGTCAGAGCCTCTGAGTTTACGCATTATTATACATTATAATACGCATTATTATGGCCTCCTTAATTCACAGCCTGATCACAATGCGCATCTGCTCAACATATTGATATTTCTAGCCCTTAAAAATATTTTACATTGCTGGAAAGACATGTCTAAGGTTAACTACAACACATGGTGGAATACGCTATACCTTACAGTAAAATATGAAAGCATTATAGCGGGATAACACAAGACCATGAGTTCCTATACTAAAATATGGAGTCCGGTTAACTCCTATTGCAACACAGGCTGACAACATTCAGCTCATGTACGAAAACATGACTGTCATCATTTAAACCTGGCTCTTACTTTATGGCTCATTCCCAATGTTTATATAGGTGTATGGCTCCGGTGTCTCTCTGTGTTTTGGATATTACATGTAATTTTGGCTGCTTGTTGTGCTGCTACTCTCCTCTTTCTAGATAGGCATGGGTCTGCCTGCTGTATCACATTATGTAGATAATTTCTTGTGACTCTTTGCATTGGTGCAGTGTGCATGTTTCTTGCCTTGTTAACATTTATTGTACTTTATATACCAAATTCAATAAAAAAATTTGAACTAAAAAGAACTTTTGGCATCAGGTGGCTTGAGCTTACAGAGAGCCGAGTTGTGGTGGGGAAGCAGGAATTACACTTGAAAGCACTACAAGAATTGCCAGGCTTCCAAGGGCTGGAATAAAGCCCATGCAAGTCCTTTTTATATCCTTGAGAGATATGGTCTTTAAAACTGAACACAGTAAACAAATTGAGGCCTTTCCAATAACTTGTTCAGAGGAATTATCATTTTTTTCCTTTCTGGTGATTCCCTTCTGCATACAACTTAGTATCTTTCTGGCTTTGGCCATTGCCTTGTCACTTTTTTTTACTATTTTGTTCCTCATGATGCATACCAAGGTTTCTTTCCTAATCTATGCATAAAGCCTATGGCCCACTGTTGCATAAGCTCCTTGGGTTTTCTGCATGCCAAGTGCATCACTGCATTGTTTGACACTGAACTAACTGTCAAGCATTAGACTATTCTACTTATTTTTCTAGATCACTCATAAAGAACATAAGAATAGCCTTATTGGGTCAGACTAATAATCCATCTAGCCCAGTAGCCCGCCTTCATGGTGGTGAATCCAGGTCACTAGTACCTGGTGAAAATCCAAATAGTAGCAACTTTCCATGCTTCCAATCCAGGGCAAGCAGTGGCTTCCCTAATGTCTGTCTCAATAACAAACTATTGACTTTTCCTCCAGGAAATTGTCCAAACCTTTCTTAACACCAGCTACGCTATCCGCTCTTACCACAACCTCTGGCAATGCATTCCAAAGCTTAACTATTCTGAGAAAAAAAAAATTTCCTCTTATTGTTTTTAAAAATATTTCCCTGTAACTTCAAGTGTCCCCTAGTCTGTAATTTTTGATGGAGTGAAAAATTGATCCACTTTTAAAATCGTTCTATACCACTCAGGTTTTGTAGAGTTCAATTATTGTATTTTTTTCACCCAAAAGTGGGTGGAAATCTCGGTGCATCTTACGAAGCAAAGGTACCACTTTTGTTACCCTCCCCCTGTACCATTGTAAAACCCGTCCGCCGCACCTCCTTTTTAAACCTGCTCGCTGCCGCCCCTCCTTTTAAAACCCGCCCACCTGCCCTCCTTTTTAAACCCAACTGCTGCCGCCGCACTTCCTTTTTAAACCTGCCCACCCGCTGCCACCGCGCCACCTTTTTTAACCCCCCTGGTCTGCCCGCCCGCCGTTGCTTCTGCTTTACCTGGTGGTCCAGCCAGTTCCTCACTTCCCTGACGGCGAAACAAATCAGCAGCGCGGCCGTTAGGAGCAAGCTTTACGCTCTCCTGCTCGGCCCTGTGCTGCTTTCCGAATGGCTGCCATAAGTTCTCACGAATCTCGCGAGAACCTACGGCAGCCATTCGGTAAGCAGCGCAGGGCTGAGCAGGAGAGCGTAAAGCTTGCTCCTGATGGCCGCGCTGCTGATTTGTTTCATTGCTGGCTGGGAAGAAAAGCAAGGCTGCTGCGGCAGGCAGGGATGGATTGAAGCCAGCTGGAGCTTTTGGAGAGATAAAAAGGTACGGGGCTTGCCTGGAGCTGGCTGGCTGGCTGGCTGGCCTGGGGCTGGCTTGTTTGGAGCTGGCTGGCTAGCTTGGAGCAGGCTGTCTGGGGGCAGGCTGGCTTGGGGTTGCCTACCATTAGACGTGCCCACCACTAGTGCCCTGTACCCTTTCCAGGCCTATCACTCGACCACCAGAGGAGGGACAGGGTATAGGGCACATAATTTGGTTTAGTGGTGTTTTTTTTTTTTTCCTCCTCTAGAGGTGGGTGTGTCTTATGGAGTGAAAAATACGGTATATCTCCCCTTAGCCTTCTCTTTTCCAAGCTGAAAAGCCCTAATCTTTTTATCCTTTCTTCATACGAGAGTTCTATCCCCTTTTATCATCTTAGTCACTCTTCTTTGAACCTTTTTTTTTAGTTCCGCCATATCTTTCTTGAGATAAGGCAACCAGAATTGAACGTAGTACTCAAGGTGAGGTTGCAATATAAAATTCTTAGTTTTGTTAACTATCCCTTTTTTAATAATCCCTAGCATCTTGTTTGCTTTTTTGACAGCTGCCGCATATTGGACAGAAGGTTTCGGTGTATTGTTTACAATGACAGCCATATCTTTTTCTTGGGCGCTAGCCCCCAAGGTTGACCCTAGCATCTGGTAACTATGATTTGGGATATTCTTTCCAATATGCATCACTTTCTATTTATCCACATTAATTTTTCTAATAATAATAACTTTATTTTTATATACCGCAATACCGCAAACAGTTCAGAGCGGTTTACAGAGGAAGAGACTGTATACAAACAGCGATATTAAAAAAACCTTTCAAAATTACATTAACATGGTTTAAGATTAATCAGTTTTTCCTGGAAGTGTTTTAGAAGTACATCTTGGTAGAAATGGAGTCAGAGAAATTTGTCAAAGAGATAAGTTTTGATTGACTTCCTAAAAGTTAGTTAAGAGAGGGTGTTTCAGATAAAGTTGGTTAAACATTTATTCTATTTGCCTGCTTGGAATGATAGTGTTCTTTTTTTGGTTTTTTTGTAATATCATTTTTATTGAGGCAGAGAAGAACCGGGTGCAGTATACATAAATAAAAATACAATAACACAAAGATACACATGGATCATTTGCACAGAAAATACACATCAATGAAAAGCAAGAAACAAGTCTGACACAGAGTTCCCAGTAAGATAAGAACATAAGAAATGCCTTCACCGGATTAGACCGAAGTCCATCTTGTCCGGCGATCCGTGCACGCGGTGGCCCATTTAAGTACACCTTTTGGGAGACCCGGATTTCCCGTATCCCTCAATATGGTTTTCAAGAAGATGTGCATCCAACTTGCGCTTGAAACCCAGAACAGTAGTCTCCGCCACAACCTCCTCCGGGAGAGCATTCCAAGCTCCAACCACTCGCTGTGAGAAACAGAACTTCCTGACGTTTGTCTTGAACCTGCTGCCACTCAGTTTCAGGCTGTGACTCCGTGTCCGTGTGACTTCCGAAAATGTTAACAATGCTGCTTCCTGGTCTATTTTATCAAATCCTTTAAATATTTTAAAAGTCTCTATCAAATCCCCTCGCAGTCTTCTCTTCTCTAGGGCGAACAGTCCCAGTTTTCTGAGACGTTCCTCGTAGCTCAAATTCTCCATACCTTTGACTAGTTTCGTGGCTCGTCTCTGCACTCTCTCCAGCAGAGTTATATCCTTCTTAAGGTATGGAGACTAGTGTTGGACACAGTATTCCAAGTGAGGTCTGACCATTGCTCTGTAAAGTGGCATTATGACCTCTTCCGATCTACTCGTGATCCCCTTCTTAATCATGCCCAACATCCTGTTTGCTTTCTTCGCCGCCGCCGCACATTGAGCTGAAGGCTTTAGGGTTCTGTCTATCAGTACCCCCAAATCCCTTTCTTGTTCGCATTTGGCTAATGTCACCCCCAACATCTTATACTCATGTTCTTTGTTTTTCTTTCCTAGATGCATCACCTTGCATTTGTCTATGTTAAAATTCATCTGCCACTTTTTCGCCCAAGTTTCCAGCTGGTTTAGATCCTTCTGGAGATCCTCGCAGTCCCCTAGAGAGCCAACCACCCGACATAGTTTTGTATCATCTGCAAACTTCGTTATATTGCATGTTGTTTTCTCTTCAAGGTCATTTATAAAAATATTAAACAAAATAGGCCCAAGAACCGAACCCTGGGGCACGCCGCTAGTCACTCTCTCCCAGTCTGAGAATTGCCCATTTATGCTCACCCTTTGCCTTCTGTTCTCTAGCCATTTGCCAATCCATCTGTGCACTTCTCCTATTCCATGGCTCAGTAGTTTTCTCATAAGCCTTTCATGCGGAACCTTGTCGAACGCTTTCTGGAAATCCAAGTAAACTATGTCCACTGGATCTCCACTATCCAATTGTTTGTTCACCTTCTCAAAGAATTGAAGCAAATTTGTCAGACATGACTTCCCTTTCCTAAAGCCGTGTTGACTAGCCCTTATTAAGTTGTGATCTTCCAAGTGTTGTACAATGTTGTCTTTAATTAGTGCTTCAATTATCTTCCCAGGAACTGATGTGAGGCTCACAGGTCTGTAATTTCCTGGTTCACCTCTTGATCCTTTTTTGAATATTGGTATGACGTTTGCTATCCTCCAGTCCTCTGGTATTTGCCCGGTTCTAATTGACATGTTAGCTAAGGATTGCAATAGTTCGCCAATTTCTACCTTAAGTTCCTTTAATACTCTCGGGTGAATTCCATCCGGTCCAGGGGATTTGTCACTTTTTAGTTTATCAATCTGAAAGTATATCATGTCCAACTCCACATTTACTGTTGTGAGGTTTTCTTCTATGTCTCCGGTGAATATCTTCCCTATGTCTGGCATTGCTGTTGTGTCCTCATTTGTGAAGACAGAGGCAAAGAATGCATTTAACTTATCAGCAACTTGTTTGTCTTCTTTGATTGACCCTTTCCTTCCTTGGTCATCGAGAGGGCCCACTGCCTCTCTTGTTGATTTCTTTCCTTTTATGTATCTAAAAAAGGGCTTGAAGTTTTTGGCTTCTTGCGCTATCTTTTCTTCATAGACTTTTTTGGCATCTCTTACCACTTTATGACACTTTTTCTGATCGATTTTGTGACAGTTCCAGGCCTCCTCCGTTTTTTCCCGTTTCCATTTTTTAAATGAGTTCCTCTTTTCCCTTACTGCATCCTTAACCTCTTTGGATAACCAAGCTGGTTCTCCTTTTTTCTTCTTTCGCCTTCCTTTGGCTATCTTTGGTATGTGGATATTCTGTGCTTCTGTGATGGTGTTTTTCAGTAGAGACCATGCTTGCTCAACTGTTTGGATTTCTGCTTTGCCCTTCTTGAGCCGTTTTCTAACCATGGCTCTCATACTGTCGTAATTCCCTTTTTTGAAGTTAAAGGTCGTGGCTTTAGTCTTGATTGGTTTCCCCCTTCCAGTGCCAATGGTCAATTGGATCATATTGTGATCACTTGTCCCCAGCGAGGCCGTAACTTTTACATCTGCTGTTCTCCCAGTAATGCCATTTATGACCAAGATATCAAATACAGACAGTCTAACACCACGGTAGCTAAGTGTGGGAAGACCCGTACTGGAGAAAGATCAACAAAAGTCCAGTAACAGAAGGGGTTCGGCATATGAAACAGTACAGGCAACACCGGTGTCTCTGTCAGTTTATCAAAAATCGGAACAGAATCCCCAAACGATTCGAAGCAACCAGACTCCCAGACACTTACCAGATGCACCACTCGCACGCAATCACAAATTGGAACGACAGTGTTCTATCAAGGAATCTCTTGTAGATACAGCCCTTCAAGGATGGGAAAGCGAACAAGTAGGCATTATGTGTACAAGTTACCTTACATTACATTAGAGATTTCTATTCCGCCATTGCCATACGGTTCAAGGCGGATTACAAAAGAATTTCAAAAGATGTATTACAAGATGAAGATATCTGGTAATTTCTAGAGGAGATAAACAGTAGATGAGGTTGCTTTGGGGAATCGGGAAGGTATTGGGAAGTGGGAAGAAGCTAGTGGTATTAAGTCGTTGCAGGAATTTCTTGAAAAGTAGCGTCTTTACTTCTTTTCTGAATGTTTTGTAAAATTATGCTGAAAAGTTCAGGTTATGGATCAAAGATGTGTTTTAGAAAAAGTGATCACAATAGTTAAAAAAAAACCCAAATCAAAAACAACCCCCCCACAAACAAACCATAATCATATTTCACATTGATAGACTTGGGTGCCGGTTACAGAATCATAACTTTGGGGAGTCCCTGCCACTCAGCTGATGGAGGGGTGTGTGTGAATGAATTCCCCTACTGCGATCTGTCTGCTGCATCTAGCTGCAAAGATAAGTGGCTGAAATGTAGGCCAGGGTTTTCCGGGCCTACATTTCAGCCACCTATCTTGACTGAATAGGTGCGATTCTGTAACCGGTGCCCTCAAATGATTGGCAGGTGATCGTCAGCCACTTTTAAGGCGGCCACCGACTTGGGCACTAGTTACAGAATCTGGCTCATACTGTCACTTAACTGGTGACAGAAACATTTTCCTCATAGAGAGTTTTGGCTTTTTAGATAGAAACGAGAAATGCTAATCCCCTTCAAGGGCTGTCTAGCTCTGGCCATGATCAGCCACTATTAAAAGCTCAATGTTCACATAGCCTTAATAGTAATTCAAAACCTCCTTCGAATCTTACCCTCTTGCTCAAGCATTTAACTGCTTTATTCTGTTCCTAATCTTTTTAGAGATAACATATGGATTATGCAGAACAGCAGTTTACATTTTCCTAAACTTTTAGCATAATAATGATTGCAGTTACTGAGCTTGTGCGATTTTCAAACCCCCTCATTCATTTTCTTTCTTGCCACTTGGTTAGCATTTTCATATTCAACCTCCCACCCTGCTCCTCCTGCTTTAAATGAGAAGATCCTGCAGTAGCTGTAGAGCTGCAGGACTTGGAGGGGCTTTTCCTTTGAAAAATATTATTACATCACTGCTCTCATGTTCTTGGGCCCAGAACTATGCATATCACATCCTACTTGCAGGAACAAACAGAAACAGGCTCCTGAGCCACAGAACATAGCACTCTAACGAAGACCCCAGGGCACCTGCTACTGCCCTCTCTCAGCTAGGTGATAGTGACTGGTGAGCTTATTGGAAGAGTTGTTGCAGGAACCAGGAGGGCAATGTTTGGGGAGCAGAGCTCCCAGGCTTGGTCAGAGATGCTGGCAGTGTCTCTCACTTCAGTCTTCTACAGGTTCAACTGGGTTTGCAGGCATCATGGGGTCATGATCATGTATCAAAAAAGGCTGAAAGCTCGGCAAGTTTAAAGAAGCAAAATCAGACAATTCAATATTCAGCTCGGGCACTTGGACATTGCCTGTTTGTCTAGAGAAAATGATAAAAAGTTGTATATTGTGAGTTGCCTAGGATTCTCTTGTGGAAGAGAAGAAACTGTATGATGTTAACGGCCTGATATTCAGCCAGCAGCAATTAGTGTTGGGCTATTCCTGTAAATTCAATACCAGGCCAAGTCCAGGCTCCAGAATCAAAGTCACAGGTTTGTGGAGCCAGCGAAAAACATTGGGAGATTAGACTTATACCTTCGATAATCTTCTATTAGTCCCTGGAGGATTCCTTAAGCTAGGTGTTCAATCCCAACCCGCAGCCCAGGCGCTGCAGAAATCCACATCCCCCCCCCGCTCCCGAACACATGTGCCACCCATCCAGGCTGAGTCGACAAACAACCTTAGTTCAGTCCGAAAGCCAAGCACATACCTGCAAATCCAGGACAAGGGGGTACGGGGAGAATCCCCATCAACACAAGTAAATCATGAAGTGGCTTGCTTTGCAAAATATAAACAAGTGAGAAATAGGCACAAAGGCAACTCAGAAAAAACATTGAAGAACAATGAAGTACTAACCTGCTGTGTGTAGCAAGCACCCCAATAAATGCCTTCAGTAATGTGTATATACTCACAGAAACTCTCCCACAGGATCCACCAACTGGCTGGAAAACTTCAAAACTGTAATGAGAGTGGGGCAGAAAGAGCAGTCTACTCCAACAACTGAGTGAAGACAGAGAGGGCGGATCGTATGGAACCCTCCAGGGACTAACAGAAAGAAGATTATGAAGGTATAAACCTAATCTTCCATTCTGTTACATCCCTTCCGGACTCCATATGCTAGGTGACATACCAAAGCCACAGTAGCTAGGAAGGGACAGAAGAAGAGCCTGCCCTCAAACCTGAGGTCTTGAAAAAGGGCATCAGAACGCACTGCCACAACAACTCAGTAAAACCGGGTAAAAGTATGAAGAGAGAAGAAAGAAACAGCCCTGCTAATTTCATCAGGATGAATCGCGCGAGATGCCCCCCATGACGCAGCCACGTTTCGTTGAATGCTGTAAACAAGATCAGTGGCTTCTTGCCGCGGGCGACAGAAGTTGCGGAAATGGACATTCCAAGTTGTGCCTGGGAAGTTGAAATGATGAGATAGATAGATTGGGGATGAACCTGTTATGGTTGTGAAGCAAAGGCAAGCAAACGTAAAAATAACCCTTGCTTCCATGGGCAGCCAGTGTAGTTTTTTGTAATATGGGCTTACATGATCCGATTCCTTGAGATTGTAGATGAGACGGACTGCAGCGTTCTTAACAATTCTCAGTCGTTTGATGGTTTTCTTAAAAGATCCCAAGTATATAATATTGCAATAGCCTAAGATACTTAAGATCAAAGATTGAACCAGCAGTTAAAAAGAGAAGTTAAAATAGTGTTTAATGGTGCGAAGTTTCCATAAAGTGAAAAAAATAATTTTTAACCTGAGAGTTAGTGTGATCTTCGAAAGTCAAGCTTCGGCCCAGTCTTCCAATTTCCTAAGGTTTGCCTGCAGTTTTTCACAATCTGCATGCATTTTAACAACTTTGAATAGTTTAGTGTCATCTGAAAATTCAATCACCTCACTCTTCATTCAAATTTCCAGATCATTTATAAATAAGTTAAATAGCACCTGTCCTACTTAGATCCCTGTGGCACTCCTCTATGGTTCAAATATATTTTATTGAGCCAAACAAGATAAGTAAAGAATACACAAGATGAAGCACAAACAAGCTCAAATTTTGTTATTATACAAAACTCCACGCAAGTCCCCCCCATACCTCCCCCCCAGGGTCTTCCTTCCAAATGTCACATCAACAGAGGTGAAAAATGAACACAAGATAATACAGGCATACTAACTGTAACAGAATGAGACACGGGAACCAAAAATCAACAGTTAAGCAATCGGATGCGAGCCAAGGGAGTCATGGTAGTCCAAAAAGGTTCCCAGGTGCGCTGAAAAACGCGCCCCGGGAGAGTATTGAAGTCCGTCACATCTTGGCGTTCCCACATCAGAATGGTAATCAGCTGGCACCGCCAGATGGAGTAATCCGATGCCTCCCCCTCAAGCCATTTCAACAAGATACATTTCAAGGCAGCGAGGACAGTCCACTTGAGAAAAGCAGCAGCCCCCCCCCCCGTATATGGGGGTGATAATGGGGAACAGCTCCAAATAAGAGCAAAGGTGAACGCTGAATTTTAATGGTCCAAATGCGCTCTACAAAATGAAAAATGGCGTTCCAAAAAGATTGAATGTGAGGACAAGTCCAGAACATATGTCCCAAACCCGCATCAGGGGCCTAGCATCTAGGACAGACCGCAGTCTCACGAAATCCAGAAAGATAAGCCCTCTTAGGAGAAACATACAAACGAAAGACCAACTTATAGTGTTGCTCCCAAATGGTGGTGTATTTTCGAAAGGCAGACAACCTGCGGACAGCCTGCAAAAGCATATTATCAGGCAAAGCCACAGCAAGGTCTCGGGCCCAAGCATCCCGCAATTTAGAATGGTCAAACAAAGGGGACTCATCTTTCAAATGGTGATGATGGAATTTAAGGGGAACAGACAGTTGGGAACCAATGGTAAAAGCCGTAGACAGTACCTCATGGCAAGAGGCCTGCAAGGAACTAGAGGGCAAAGAAGAAATGTAATGGTGAATTTGCATATAAGCAAAATAGTCAGTAGGTGATAGATCAAATTCGTCCCTCAGTTGTGCAAAAGACATAATTTTGCCATCATCATCAACCAATTGAAACAGATAGTGAATGCCCTTTGTTTCCCACCGAGCAAAACTCAGCCCCTCAATCCCTGGTAGAAATGAACTATTAAAGCGGATAGGCAAAAAAGATGTTATAGAAGCAGATAGAGAATGGTAGTTACAGACCCAGCGCCAAACCTTCCGCAATGGACGGTGGAGCACCCTTGCAGAGAGAGGCTCAGGAAAAGAAGAAGGAATAGAATGAAGATATGCACTAAAGTGAGTAGAGTGAAAACAGGAAAGTTCCAAAGAGGTGTTGGTGAACACATAAGTACCCTGAAAAAGATCATTGATATGGTGCATTCCACATCCAATAGTCAAATAGCGAAGATTCAGCAAGCCCAGACCACCCTTGTACCATGGAGCCGCCGCCCGTTTGTAAGGCAGGCGAGGCCGCTTCCAAGCCCAAAGAAAGTGCTGAACAAGATGTTTCAGACGGTGTTCATCCCGAGAAGTAAGATAAAGAGGAAGAACCTGAAAGACATATAGCCAACATGGGACAATAAGCATGTTATAAATGTGCACCCGACCCAAAAGGGAAAATGGAAGAGTTCCCTAAAGCTGAAGTTTATTCTGGAGTGCCAGGAACAACGGTTCCACATTCAAACAGTACAGGCTAGATAAATCCGATGGAATGGAGACCCCCAAATACTTCAATGTGGAGTCAGCCCAACGAAGAGGGAATACACCTCTCCACGCAGCACGTAACTCGTGGGAGGAAGGTAAGGCAATGGACTTATCCAGATTAAGAGAAAGACCAGAATAAAAGCCAAATTCAGAAATAAGGTCCAATGCCGTTGGTAAGGAATCTTCAGGCCTAGTAAGAATCAAAAATAGGTCATCCGCAAATGCTAAAGTCTTTAACTCCACCCCAGCAACCCAGAGGCCCCTTACTTCAGCAAACCCCCGAAGGGTACAAAGCAGCGATTCTAAAGAAAGTAGAAAAAGTAATGGAGAAAGGGGGCAGCCCTGGCGAGTACCGCAAAGGATAGGAAAGGAGTCCGTTCATGTCCCATTGACCAGAAGGGAAGCCCTCGGGTTAGAGTAAAGAGAACGTACAGCATTAAGATAAAAACCACCCAACCCAACATGCTCCAGGGTACGAAACAAAAAGGACCAATGGACATTATCAAAGGCTTTAGAAGCATCTAAGCTGACAAACAAGGCTGGAATGCGATGAGATTGACAATGGGCTAATGCAAAGAGAACCTTACGAACATTACAAACTGATTGACGCCCCCGGACAAACCCTACTTGATCCCCGTGAATAACCACAGGAAGATGTGACGCAAGACGATCGGCCAACATACAAGAGAAGAGTTTAAGATCCACATTGATCAAGGAGATAGGACGATAAGAGCCCGGGGCATCCGCCTCTTTACCAGATTTCAATAACAAGGAAATAAGGGCCTCATTAGCATAATGCGGAAATGACCCCTTTTCAATAGCAGCGTTAAAGTAAGCTAGTAAGGGACCACAGAGATGGGGAGAGAGAAGACGTTAAAATTCCCCCGAAAATCCATCCGGACCAGAGGCCTTACCAGAACGAAGAGCTTTGATAGCGCATTCTAGTTCCGCCGTTCTAAAGGGACTATTAAGAGAGAACACCACATCCTCCGGTAATTGAGGAAGGCCAGAGGATTGAAGATAGTCCGTCAACAATTCCGAAAAAACAACGTCAGGGGAATCATATAAGCGGCTAAAAAAATTGTAAAGAACCGCAGAGATGTAAGCCGTACTAGTCACTCTATCCCCACCCTGGGTCCGAAGAAACAATATCGGTTTCCTGCGAGACTCTCCCTTTATCAAACGTGCCATAAGGCGCCCCGGTTTGTTACCAAAACGGTGAAAGCGATGTTTATGAAAAGCTACCCATTTTTGAGAACGGGAATGGAGTAAAGAGTTGAGAGCCTCCTGAGTAGTCAAATAACTTTCCCGAGTTTCCCTTGAGGGATTCGAATGAAACGACCGCTTAGCTATGCGTAAGGCCCGTTCCAGGGTAAGGATGCCACTATGAATATGTTTATTGCATGCAATCAAAAAGGAAATGATGTGGCCCCGAAGCACCATCTTGGCAGTTTCCCAAAACAAAATAGGATCATCCTTGTGCAGGGCATTATTAATAGAATAATCCTCCTACTGAGCCTGCAAAAAAGTGCTGAATTCCATATCCTGAGCAAGATAAAATGGGAACCTCCAAAAAGGCGTAAATACGCTGCATCCAGATAAACGTCAACCCAAATCGGGGTATGGTCCGAAATATTCAAAGGCCCAATCTTTGCTGAAATGACCGAAGAGAACAATGTCGAGGACACAAAAATATGGTCGATCCGAGACCAAGTATTATGGGCCCGAGATAAATGAGTATAGTCTCGGACTTCAGGATGAAAAAGACGCCAAGGGTCTATAAAGTTATTATTACCATGGAGAGAGTATCACAAAAGTCAGAAAGAAGACGACCCTTAGCCCCCAAAGAGGCAAAAGATGTACCGGATTTATCAGATGCCGGGTCCAGCACCAAATTAAAATCGCCCACGATAAGAAGCGGAGCCCCAGAGTAGCAAGAGCAAAGTTGAATCATCTTTTGTAAGAAAGCAGGTTCAGACAAGTTAGGGCCATAAACCATGAGTAACAGATAGCAACGGTCAGCTAACGTCAGACGCAGGAGCAAATATCTACCATCAAGGGTTTTCTCAAGGACCGTCACTCCAAGAGGCAAGGACTTGCGGACTAACACAGCCAGTGTTCTCCCTAGCGCCTTTCAGCCGGGCGCCCCGCCCGGCTAGATTAGGTGAGCGCCCGGCTGTCATCTTGGCTGCAAATTCGCCTCCGCCTGACTTTTTTTTTTTTTTAAGCGCCAGAAAAAGGGTTTTCAGCTTTACTTTTTAAAACAATTTTCCTACTGCTGGTCGATTTTTACAGTCGCAGTTGAAGACAGGGGCTGCAGGCTCATTATGACCCAGTGCACAAACAGGAAGAACCCCGACGTCGTGTTTACTTTTGTTCTGCAGTTTATCGCACAAGACGCTCCTGCACAAAGCGAAACCAATCGGAAAGAGGAGAGGCGGAAGCTCGCAGCTGCGTGCTTCAGTAACTGCTGCTGGCTAATGGAGGGAGAAGGTACCTAAGAGAAATGAAGTAGGTCCGAGAAATAGATTCGCTACAGGCTAAGGCGGGAGATAGGGCAGGGAGGAAAGCTTATAACTTGGTGTTCTTGCTTGCTTCGGGTCTTCCTCGCTGCCGGGTCCTGCCTACCTTCTGTTTCCATGAAGGCAAGACCCAGCAGCGAGGAAGGCCTGAAGCAAGGAAGAGCTCCAAGTTGTAAGCTTACCTCCGTCGCTGACCTTTCTCCTGCCTTAGCCTGTAGCGAATCTGCCGACCGAGGCGGGGGGGGGGAAGTGATGGGGGGAGAGAAATGCTGTTACTGCTGCACCCAATTAGGGGGGAGAGAAATTCTGCTGCTGCACCCAATGGGGGGGGGGAGGAAGACCAGGGAAAGGAGAGGAGAGGAAAGAGATGCCAAGACCATAGGAGGGAGGGAAAAGAAAGGAGATATCAGACTATGGGGGGGGGGGGAAGGAGACAGATGCCAGACCAGGGGAAAGGAAGGAAGGAAGGAGAGAAAAGAAGGAGTGGAGATGCAAGATAATGGAGGGGGTATGGGAGAGGAGTGAGATGCCAGGGCATGGGGGAGGGTAGGGAAGGGAAACTAAGGAGACAAATGCCAGACCAGAGGGAAAGGAAAGAAAGGTGCCAGAACAAGCAAGCAGAGGGAGACATAGGAAAAGAGAGAGATTCCAGGGCATGAGGGGAGGGATGGGAAGAGAAATGCTGCTGCAACATCCAATTGGGGTGGGGGGGAGAGGAAGAGAAGTGCTGCTGCTGCACACAATTGGGGAGAGAGAGGGGAGAAGGAAGACCAGGGAAGGGAGAGGAGAGGAAAGAGATGCCAAGACCATAGGAGGGAGGGAAAGGAAAGGAGCTACCAGACCATGCAGGGGGGAGAGATGTCAGGGCATATGGGGGGAGGGGGAGGAGACAGATGCCAGACCAGGTGAAAGGAAGGAAGGAGAAGAGATGCCAGATAATGGAGTGGAAGGGGGAGATGGAAGGAGAGGAGAGAGATGCCAGGGCATGGGGGGAGAGAAGGGGATAGAGGTGCCAGAGCATAGAGGAAGTGGTGGAGACAAAAAAAATGGAGAGGGGGATAAGCTGAAATGGAGAGAAAGGGCAAAGGATATACAGTTTATTGGGACATAGAAAGAGGGAAGATGCCATATGGAACAGAGAGAGGGCGGACACTGGATGGAAAGGGTAGAGAGGGTGGACAGTGGATGCAAGGGGGAGAGAGGGCAGAGGCTGGGTGGAAGGGGCAAAGAGAGAGGACAGATGTTGCATGGAAGGGAGCAAGGACAAACGCTGAATAGAAAGAAGAGAATGAAGAGAAGATGATTAAAGTAGAAACGACAAAAGGTGGAAAAAAAAATTTGTTGTTGCTTTATGTAGAATCAAGTAGTATTGTAACTGTATTGATTAAAGTTTATCAATAGAAAATGGAAATAAGGCAGTTTTTTGGGGACTAAACCCCTTTCCTCAGGTCAGGACAGGATACCATAACAGCAGTATACTGTACTGTCTTGAAGAAAGATTTGGCCTCTGAAAGCTAATTACTACTAATTGAAAAATGGATTAGTCCAATGAAATGGTATTTTCTTATTTCTCTCTTCCCTGTTTTATTTATATTTGTTAATTTGTAAAGTGGTGATTGTTATGTAGCAGTTTTTTCAAATTTACATCTACTGTCTTTATATTTTGCACAGTATTAGGGTACGTGCCACTGTTTCTGTGGTGTTGCATTGTATGCAGAGTCTGGTTTATTGGCGTTTCAGTTTAACTTTTGTCTACATATTTCTATTTTTAGTTTGTGATTATTCCATATTAGGCGAGAGTGTATCTCTGTTCTGTGTGTATGAAAAGGACATGGCTTTCTGTTAGCAATGACTGTACAGGATCAATTGACTGTGCAGGATCTGGCTTGTTTAGTTTTACAATGCATGTGTTGGTGTTCTAGTGCTCACTGCAGTGTTTAAGATGCTGCCTTTTCTTAGGTGCACCCTTGTTGTGTAACTCATGGATTATTACTAAAAATAACTTTTTTTATATAGAGGAGGGGGTTATTAAAAAATGATCAGCACTGGCTGTCATATATACTAGGAACGCCACTGGATATGACCCTATGCTAACTTTACTGTTGATGTAGTGTCGTCGTCCCCCACATACACACTATAATGAATTAAATTAAAGCTGTATTAACATCAAACAGCTTTCAAATGACATTAGCAAATAAAAATAAAATATTTTTAATACATTGCTAATTATTACCTGCATTTTTACCTAAACTGTTTTGCCTAGCTCTCACTTTGATTTTTATCTGCTACTTTTTTATTTTGCTGTAGTACGATCACACAGGTCTCCTTCAAATTATGTGGAAGAGGTTTGGAAGTGGGGATCGCATCTATTTCATATCCTCAGTGAGACCTCAGGAAGAAATATAGTGATCAAAATATTATTAGAGGTGCTGTAGAGATGTTTCTTGTATGACTGGATGAGCTATATTTATCTTTTTTTTTTAGTTGTTTAAATTCATGCAGAAATAAATGGCTAGATTGAACCTAATGATTTCATTAATGCATTTCCCTTTTTTAAACCTCTATACCAGCGGTCTCAAACACGTGGCTGCGGGGCACATGCGGCCCCCCAGGGACTATTTTGCAGCCCGCGATCTGTCCTTGCCTAAAGCAGGGGTCCCCAATCTGCTTCCCTTCCCCACTGCCCTCCCCCAAGCCACCGCAATCAGGGAACAGGTCAGCGCCCGAGGTCTTAGCTCTCCCTACATATCTTCCCCAGCTCGGAGCCGACCAATTCTCGCCACCCAACGTTCAATTCTAATGTTGGGGAGGAAGTTCTGGGCCAGCCAATTACTGCCTGGCTGGCCCGGAAGTTCCTCCCCGATGTTAGAATTGACGTCGGGTGGCGTGAATTGGTTGGGCCGCGCTGGGGAAGATATGCAGGGAGAGTTAAGACCTTGGCACTGGCCTGTATCCTGATTGCGGCGGTGGCGGCCTGTTACCTGTTTGCGGCGGTGGCGGCCTGTTCCCCAATAGTGGTGGCTTGGGGGAGGGGAGGGAGAAGTAAAGAAAGAAAGGGGGGGACAGAGAGACAGAAAGAAGGGAAACGGGATACAGACAGAAAGGGGCATGGAGAGAGAAAGGGCGGGCATGGAGAAAGAAAAAAAGAAAGAAAGGGGGCACGGAGAGAGAGAGAAAGACAGACATATAGAAAGAATGGGGGCATGGATAGAGAGAGAAAGAAAGAAGGGGGCAGGGTGAAAGAAATAAAAAGTTGGGGGAGGGAAGGAGACAGATGCCAGACCAGGGGAAAGGAAGGAAGGAGGGATGGAGAGAAAGGAAAGAAAGAGATGCAGACCATGGAAATAGGGACAGAAGAAGAGAGAAATAGAAGGGAAGGTAAGACATGGAAACTGATTTTGAAAAGAAAGCAGAAAAATTGAATATTAAGTTAATGCCAAAGATGGATGCAAGGCAGAAAGTGAAGACGGAGAGAAAAACAGTCAAAGGACAAGAAGACCCTGGAAACATAGTTAAATGCACAGAAAAATAAAGTCGATGCACAAAAGGGAGAAAGAAAGTCCAACGTAGTCTGCAGTAAACAACAGCAACCAGAAAACAACGAACAGACTGCAGATAATGTACAAGATGCAGGCGTTGTTTATTAGTAAATGCAGTAACATATACAACCTTATAGCCAACCAAGGGACCCGACACGGTCCATGTTTCGGACAATACGCCTTCCTCAGGGGTCCATGGTGGTTAAGGTATAAAGCAAACTGCATAAAAGATAACAAACATGATCAAATGGCATTGTGTAAGACTTGCTTGACCCCATTTGACCGTGTTAGGTCCCTTGGTTGGCTATAAGGTTGTATATGTTACTGCATTTATTAATAAACAACACCTGTATCTTGTACATTATCTGCAGTCTATTCATTGTTTTCAGAAAAATAAAGTCACCAGACAACAAAGGTAGGGAAAATGATTTTTATTTTCAATATAGTGATTGAAATGTGTCAGTTTTGAGAAAGGAAAAATATTAAACTTTAAATATGAGGGCTGCAGAAAAAATAGGGTACTTGGAGGGCCGCAGAAAAAATAATTAATGACAATTTTGCATGAGGTAAAACTCTTTATAGTTTATAAATCTTTCCTTTAATTGTTAAAGGAAAGATTTATAAACTCTAAAGAGTTTTACCTCATGCAAAGTTGTAATTTCTTTAATAAGACTTTAACTATTTTTTCTGTGGCCCTCCAAGTACCTACAAATCCAAAATGTGGCCTCGCAAAGGGTTTAAGTTTGAGACCACTGCTCTATACCATTTGAAAGAGGGCAAATATCTAATTATTCACTTCTAGAATTGGATACTTCTTAAATTTAGTAAAAATATTCTGGCACAAGTGTCAAACCTTAAAAAAGGAAGCAATAGTGAACATTGGAAAATAATAATTAATAAAAATAGTACACATTTAGGGCTCCTTTTACAAAGGTGCGCTAGTGTTTTTAGCGCACACACCAGATTAGCGTATGCTATCTGAAAAACTACCGCCTGCTTAAGAGGCGGTAGCGGCTACATGCGCGGCAATTTAGCGCACGCTATTCCGCGCATTAAGGTGCTAACGCATCTTTGTAAAAGGAGCCCTTAATTTTCCCCACCATCAAATTTCCCTGTCTCGCCCACCCCACCCAGCTACTTTTTCATGCCACCCGGCTGGAAAAAATTTCTGGGGAGAACACTGACAGCAATACCACCATGTCGGCCCTGAGAGGAGGCAAAATAAACGTCTCCTACCCAAGAACGATCCAGCTTAAGATGCTCCACGTCCGTCAACCGGGTTTCTTGTAAGCAAGCGATGTCCGAGTGATAACGCTGGAGAGCAGCTAATATTTTCGACCGCTTAATTGGGGATGTAATTCCCCCGACATTCCAGGATGTTATCCGAAAGGGAGTACTCAAGTCGGAAAATCAGAAAAAAAATAGAGTAGAAAGGACAAAAGAAAAATTGTGAGACCACCCCAGGAGCCCAGCCATCCCCCCAGAGCAGTGAGGCCAAATAGAATGCAGAGCCTGAAAAACAGAGCAACAATAAGGCAAGATCCCAAGAAACTGAATACAAATAGTGAAGGAGGACCCCCCACCCCTCTGCCTCCCCATCCATCCCACCAACCCGACCCCCCCATCAAATACAAAACAACCCCCCCAAAAACACAGCAATACAACAACCCGCACCGCCCCACCCAGGTGGGACGGAACGAGGGAGTCACTACGATGGGAAGGAGGCCCCCCCCCCAGAGAACTCAAGGAAAGAATATAGCAATAACAGCCAAAAGAAAACCCCAAAAAAGGTTAGTGAGAAACAGCCCAGGCGGGCTGAGGGTAACCCACAAAAGCCACCCAAGGGGAGAGCCAAAATATAGATAAAGGAAGAAGCCCAATGCCTCAGAAAGGGTACCCCCACAGGCCCCGATCAGGAAGGGGACCAGAAAGCAAGGAAACCACAGACATATCCCTCCTCACAAACAGGCAAACAACGTAAGAGAAAAAAAGGGGGGGGGGGAGAGCATGCCAGAAAGATCCAAGAAATACGCAGACATACAAGACACATTCATACTCTCCAACCCCCCCATCATACAAAACACCCTACCCCAAAAGACACCCCACAGAATACCCCTCCAACAGGCAATCAGGCAATCAAACACACCTCCCCATAGCTTCCCAAATCCTAGAACATGAGCAAAAAACCATCACACCCCCAAGCATCAGCTCCCAGTCCAGTCTCAGGTCAAGGCAGGTCCAAAAGCAAAACAACAGCAAACAGGTTAGAGGCAGAGACTACTCATGTGCAAAGCGCTGGAAACACAAGGCGTCTCATACACCAAAAGGTGCGGACATCTCCAGGCCTCCACCAAGCTGCAGCCCCCTGCCAGGATGACCCGGTAAAGGCTCAGGAACACAAGACCACCTCCTCATCACCAAGAACTCAGGAAGCAGTAGAGGGTCCAGACTCCGAAGGTAGGGCATCCAAATAGGCTTGAGCCGCTTCCACAGTGTCGTACGCCTTCCACCCGGTTCCCGTCCAGATCTTCAAAAGCGCCGGGTAAAGCAGCATGAAACGCTGTTTCCGATTGTAAAGCGCTGAACAGACCCGGGAAAATCGCCGGCAATGTTCTTGTAGAGCCGGGGAGTAATCTTGAAAGAGCCTGATCGGGTCCCCCTCATAGCAGATGGTGTTCCTCTTCTGCTTATACTGCCGCATCAGTTCGGCCTTGTGAGCATAATTATGGACTTTAAAAATGACCACCCGAGCACATGCACGATCATCCGCCCTCCTGCCCAGGCGGTGCGCTCGCTTGAGCCGTAAAGGCCCCATACCAGAGGGTAGTGGAAACTCCACCTGCAGCCAGGACTCAAGAGCGGGCAACAAGCGGGAATCGGAGACAGCTTCAGGTAAGCCCACAAGGTGAAGGTTATCCCTCCGAGAACGGTTCTCCAGGTCTTCAAGTTTTTCTGATTGCCGTTGTAATTGTTCTCGGAGGGAAAGTACAGCAGCAGCAGAGGAAGTGTGAGCATCTTCGACCAACACCACTCGCGTTTCCAACTCCCTGGTGCGCCTAGTCATGTCAATCAACAAAGTCTCCATTGACGATAACTGCCCGAAGAGTTGATCAAATCTGGATTCAAGGGCACGCACCACCGATGCTGACAGAGCCTCAATGTGCGCCTCAGAGAGGGGAAGCGCGGGGCCCGATTCCACCGCTGCCATCTTCGGGTCAGTTTTTTGTAGCCGTGCGTCTGTCTTTATCCTTCCTCGCTGTTCTCCCACTCATAGTCGGGCTCGTATGGGTGACAAACTTGTCCATGTACCGCTCACACCCCAACGTGTAGGAAATAGGCACTTAAAAAATTTCAAAAAGGGGAAAAGGGGGCTAAAGGCCCCGGAGCTCCAGCAAGACACGTCTTGCTCCACTCAGCACATCACGTGACTCATAATAATTTTTGCGGCACTCCTCTATTTATTCTCCATTGAGAGAAATTTTCTATCTGGTAACCAATTCCTAATCCACAACTGAACATTGCCTTCTATCCCACGACTCTTTAATTTTCTCAGGTGGAGGAATGAAGGAACTCATGAGCGTGCTAATGTTCCGGAGACAGTTGAGTTGATGGGGAAGAGAGTATTGGTGAGGTGTGAGGTGAAGTATCTTGGTGTGCTTTTGGAATCGACTCACTATGAGAGGCAGGTACTTGCTGTAGTTTGGAAGCTGTATTTTCATCTTCGTTTAGTTAATGGATTGAGACCTTATCTAGTTGCCACAATGTTTAGGATGGCATTACACAGTCAATGGTTTTGTCCATTTTCAACTGTTGCAGTCTGGTGTTCTTGGAAGTATCAGAATCAGTCCTGGGGGCGCTTCAGGTGGCCCAAAATTCAGTGGTGCGCTCTCTGTTTAATTGGACAGACATGAGCATGTAACAGAATATTTTATGAGGCTGAAAGTAAAGATCCAGTACAAGCTACTGGTGAATGTCTTTATGTGCTTACAGAAGTTGGCTCCTAAACACCTGGTCCAGAGCATCTTGCCGCATGAGCCGGCTCGACTGCTCCGCTCAATTGAGCATTGTGATCTGTCTGTACCATCTGTGCTGGTGTTAAGGCTTTCCTCTTCCAGAAACAGTGTCTTTCACTTCATCGGCCCCTGGAGTGGAACAATCTTCCAGGATACATTCGCCAGCAGCAAAATGTTCAGAACTTTAGGAAACTGCTGAAAAGACTTCTGTTCTGTAAAATGAAATATAGTGTCTGAGTTCGGTTGAGGGTGAAGGAGTGATGACTTTTTGAGTGCTGGTCACGGAGGTGTTCGATGGTCTGGTTTGTTGTATTTGGTTTATTGATGTCTGTTATTGAGGCATCTTGTATGACTTTTTTATTTTTATTCATTATTATGTTATTCACAAGTAATACAACTTATTAAAGCAATACAGAGTCATAATCCATTATGTAGAAAACCAAATCACATTTATTATCAATAAGAAAACCAATTCTAAATGGTTATAACTCTTTCATAGACTTCAAATTAGTAGAACGATCCAGTTACAGGGAGATAATCAAAGAAAAAATTCAAATTAAAAAGTAAGAAAAAGGCTTTTTACGTCTACCCCCTGGATTTTATTAGAGCTAGACTCTCCACCTCTGATTAACCCCTTAAGTTCTAAAAAGGATCTTAGATGATCAGGTGCGTAAAAAACATTTTAAACCCATATATTTAAATATACATTTACAATCTAATCTAATCCTTAGGTTTGTATACCGCATCATCTCCACGTTCGTAGAGCTCGACGCGGTTTACAATAGGAGAAATAGGAAGGAACTACAACAGAGGGTTAGAGGTAGAAGTGTGAAGAAAATTTAGAGGACTTGGGATGCCAAGATATAAGAGTTTCCTTGATTCCTAAGGATAAGCTAAAGTTAAAGTAGCCCCCAATTTCTTGGTATCTTCTCGCATTGCTAAAAAAAAGCTTATGCCTTTCTTGTGTTGATTTTGTAACATCATGGTATAGCCATATATGTTGACCATAGAAAGGTGTACCTATTTTTTTAAACAATAGTCTCATGATTGAATTAAGATCTTGCTCAAATCTGAAATTCACAATTAATGTACACTTCTCCCTCCGGATTTGCGGGGGATAGGGGCAGAGCCGGGCCACGAATGGCGAAAAACCGTGAATATCCGGCTCTGACCCACCCCCGCCTCCCTCCCGCCTTCCCGGCCTTACCTGGTTGTCTAGCGGGCTTTCGGGACAGGAGCGATCTTCCTATGCTCCTGCCCCGTGCAGATCGCCATTAGGAAATGGCTGCTGTGAGTTCCTGTAGTCTCTCGAGACTACGATGGGAACTCCCTACAGCCATTTCCTAATGGCGAAGTGCACGGGGCAGGAGCGTAGGAAGATCGCTCCTGCCCCGAAAGCCCGCTAGACCACCAGGTAAGGCCGGGATGCCAGGGGGAAGACTTAACAATGTTTGTTTTTTTATTCTTTTTTCCCCCTCCCCAAAAAATCACGAATATGTGAAACCGTGATTACCAAAACCGCGAATGGGGAGGAGGAAGTGTAGCTCTGTCCTTTACATCCATAAAAGAGTCTTCCAAGACTATTGTTAAATTTTGTAGGTCAGTGTCAACTAATGACTTCCCAAGAGGTAATACTTTTTCAGAAAGAGATCCTTCTTCCAGACCAGCTTTTATTTTGGAAGCTGATAAGTAATAAATCTTATTAATAGGCGGTAATTGATCTGGTGAAAAAGACAAATTCTCCACCAGAAATTTTTTAAAGAGATCAATCGGTAACTTTGAAGAAATTTTTGGAAAATTCAATACTCTTAAGACGTCGATTGTAGTTTTCAATCGTTTCTATCTTACGTGAAAGAACAGTCTGATCTTTAATTATAGTGGTAATAGCGTTTTTCAAAGGAATAGTCTCAGAGTCTACCTTTTCTAAACATTCTTGTTTCACTTTTTCAATATTTGAGGTAAAAGAGTCTACTTTAAGTTACCAATACTTGTAAATCAGAAGCCATCTTCTCCACCTTCTCTTCCATTCTCCTTATAGCCTCCAGGAGAATATCCAGGGTGTTAATAGGGGTTCTTCCTGAGGCTTCAACTCCCTCAGGGCTCTTACCCCCCTGCTCTTCAGCCGAGAGTGAAGCTCCACCAGCTACCTGCTCCGGGACAACTCCCTCCTCTCCTCCGGAGAATGAGTCACTACTCTGTCTGCCCGCTGCACAGAGCGGTGCAGAGATCATTGCTAGTTGAGGGAGGTGTTGCACTGAAGAACACTCAGGATCGGAAGATTGAATCTTTGCTAAAGCTTTCTTTTGAGGTGATGGCAGTTGTGTGTAGTTCCTATGCGGCACGCCCATGTCTGCAGTGGGTCCAACAGATGGCCGGTTTACAGTTTCAAAAATTAGAGAATAAAAAAAAATAAGAAAAGAAAAAGTAAAATGGGGCAATATACGGTAATGACAGGACCAAGACAAAGATTTGGATAAAACTGATATAAAAGGTACTGGGGGAAAGGAAAATTCAAATTACATAAGTCAAAATAAAAATAAGAAGGAAGTTGGTACAAAGTTCTCTTCAGGTTCTTCTGGATTTTGGAGGGGTAGTTCCGGTTCCTCCGGAGCAGAAGGGCCAGGGGAGGTATTCCATTTACTTTGTTGTGTCCAAGAAAAGGAGTTCAGTCAGACCGGTTCTGGATCTTAAATAAGTCAATCAGTTTCTCAACATCAGGCATTTCCGTATGGAAACGGTGAGGTTGGTTATTGCAGCAGTTCAGCCGGTGGAGTTTCTTACAGCACTACTAGATCTCATTCCCATCTGGCTGTCGCATCAACAGTATCTATGCTTTTCTGTGCTCAGGCACCATTATCAGTTTCTGGCGATGCCGTTTATTCTGGCGATGCCGTTTATTCTGGCCACGGCTCTGCAGACTTTTTCAAAGGTGATGGTGGTAGTGGCAGCCTTCCTTAACAAGGAAGGGATTAAGGTCCATTCCTACTTGGACGACTGATTGAGTCGGGCGTCATCCAGACGAGAGGGTGGAGGGTGATTTCACTTCTTCAATCTTTGGGGTGGGTCATCAACTTTCCAAAGAGCATTCTGGTTAGCTTGGAGGTCTCCCACATGTAGAGAATATGCTGCCTGCTTGTCCTGGGATAAAGCACAGTTACTTACCGTAACAGGTGTTATCCAAGGACAGCAGGCAGATATTCTCGCAACCCACCCACCTCCCCATGGTTGGCTTCTTTGCTAGCTATCTGAACTGAGGAGATGCATGCCCTAGGCAGGGCGGGAGGGGCACGTGCGCATGTGCAGGCCAATCGCAAGCCTTAAGGTCTTCGAGCAAGTCTGCTTGCGAAAACATCCGCTAGGGGGCTCCGTCGGTGTTGTCACCCACATCTAGAGAATATCTGCCTGCTGCCCCAGGATAACACCTGTTACGGTAAGTAACTGTGCTCTCTCCTGTTGAAGTTTCTCTTCAGTGAGACAGGGGTGTCCGGCTGAACGGTGCCGGCATTAGGGGTTACACCTGGCCCCCCCCCAATGATAAGAGGGTCTGACTGGGTCTTGAATTTTCTTCTTTCCCTTCAATGTAAAAAAAAAAAAAAAAGAGACCTTAGTGACTATTAAACATTATCCCAGGACAAGCAGGCAGCCTATTCTAACATATGGGTGACATCATCCACGGAGCCTGGAGGCAGACAGCCTTGCAAGCAGACTTGCTTGTTGAAACTCAGAAGTTTCGAGTCTGCTGCACTGTGCAAGTGCCTTCCCGCCGAGCACAGGGCGAGTCTTCTCAGTTCTCTACAGAGTCGTGTCTTTGACGCTCTGCGCTAAACTTAGTTTGTTTTGTGCCTTCTCTCACCGTGGCTCGTGTTTTATTTTACTTATTACTGGGTCGCTGTGTTTTTCTTTTAGTTATTGTGTAAAAAAAAATAAAAATAAAATTTTATTTTCGTCAGCTGATTGGCAGGGCCTACTGCTCTCCCTCAGCCTGCGGGCTTCAACTTTGCGGCATCTATCTTTTCTTCTATGTCCTGACCGGTCAGGGGCTTCAAGAAGTGTAGCCAGTGTTAGCCCTCAAACGTCGAGTTTAAGTGGAGAAGATTTTTAGTATGGAAACCCCTGCTATACCCTCAAACTCGGACTTGGTCAAGCCTGCTGCGCGGTATCCACCTGCCTTTACAACTCCGACCTCAATTCTCATCAGACCTTCCTTGTTTGTAAAGTCCTCGACCTTGAGTAAATCTGCCAAGTCTTCTGAGCTTCCCTCAGGTTAGATACCTCAGCAGACGGTTACAGCAGTGATCCTCAAGCATCATTTCTCCAAGTCGAAGCATGCTTCCTCTGTTACCTCAGAGCCTTTAGCCTAAGCAAGTGCTCTAGTTTCAGACTCGGATCCACAATTGCAGGCTACCATCCAGACCATTCTAGAACGGGAATTTTTTCAGTTACTGAGCAAATACTGTCCTGTCTCGAATCTGCTTCCTGCAGTCCAGCCTAGGCACTCAGCAGGCTCACAATAGGTCGAGTCCTTGTCTGTGCCTCAAGCTGAATCTACACTCTATGCATGGAGTTGAGTCTTTGTGAGTATCTCGACTGGAATCTTCACACATAAGAACATAAGAATTACTGCTGCTGGGTCAGACCAGTGGTCCATCGTGCCCAGAAGTCCACTCATACGGCGGCCCTCTGGTCAAAGACCAGCGCCCTAACTGAGACTAGCCCTACCTGCATACGTTCTGGTTCAGCAGGAACTTGTCTAACTTTGTCTTGAATCCCTGGAGGATGTTTTCCCCTATGCAGACTCCGGAAGAGTGTTTCAGTTTTCTACTCTACGGAAGGAGTCAAGTCTTTGCGAGTGTCTCGACTGGAATCGTCACACTCTATGCAAGGAGTCGAGTCTTTGCAAGTGTCTCGACTGCCATCGTCACACTCTATGCAAGGAGTCGAGTCTTTGCAAGTGTCTCGACTGCAATCGTCACACCCTATGCAAGGAGTCGAGTCTTTGCGAGTGTCTCGACTGCAATCGTCACATTCTATGCAAGGAGTCGAGTCTCTTTGCGAGTGTCTCGACTGCAATCGTCACATTCTATGCAAGGAGTCGAGTCTCTTTGCGAGTGTCTCGACTGCAATCGTCACACTCTATGCAAGGAGTCAAGTCTTTGCGAGTGTCTCGACTGCAATCGTCACACCCTATGCAAGGAGTCGAGTCTCTTTGCGAGTGTCTCGACTGCAATCGTCACACTCTATGCAAGGAGTCGAGTCTCTTTGCGAGTGTCTCGACTGCAATCGTCACACTCTATGCAAGGAGTCGAGTCTTTGCGAGTGTCTCGACTGCAATTGTCACACTATGCAAGGAGTCGAGTCTTTGCGAGTGTCTCGACTGCAATCGTCACACTCTATGCAAGGAGTCGAGTCTTTGCGAGTGTCTCGACTGCAATCGTCACACTCTATGCAAGGAGTCGAGTCTTTGCGAGTGTCTCGACTGCAATCGTCACACTCTATGCAAGGAGTCGAGTCTTTGCGAGTGTCTTGACTGCAATCGTCACACTCTGTGCAAGGAGTCGAGTCTTTGCGAGTGTCTCGACTGCAATCGTCACACTCTGTGCAAGGAGTCGAGTCTTTGCGAGTGTCTCGACTGCAATCGTCACACTCTGTGCAAGGAGTCGAGTCTTTGCGAGTGTCTCGACTGCAATCGTCACACTCTGTGCAAGGAGTCGAGTCTTTGCGAGTGTCTCGACTGCAATCGTCACACTCTGTGCAAGGAGTCGAGTCTTTGCAAGTGTCTCGACTGCAATCGTCACACTATGCAAGGAGTCGAGTCTTTGCGAGTGTCTCGATTGGAATCCTCATACTCTATGCAAGGAGCTGTGTCTTTGGGAGTGCTTCGAGATTCCTCGATCCAAAGCACTGAGTCTATGGCTTCGATCTACAGCTTCCAGCCCTATACCCTCTCCAAAGGCATTGCCTGTTTCGAGGCACAGGGTGAAGTCTCAACGTTACACGAGACCTGTTCCAGGCAGCACTCTCATTGCCAGTTGAGGCCCTCATTGAGGCATTCATCGAGGCGCAGGCTCTCTTCCAGAGAGAAGCCTACCTCGTCCAGGCCTGCCTGCTCTTCGAGGCCTCTAACTCCTCGATCGAGGACATCGATCGTAGAACCAGAGGACTCAGCTGATTCCAATGCCTCATCCCAGTCTTGTCTATTCGCTGGGATATCAATACTCCAGAGTGGCCGTGTCTTTGTTTTCCAGTCGAGGTGTCTCTAGCTCATCGAGTCCCTCCGAGGCCATGCGCTGACGGATTCAGTTGGGCGCTGGATCGAAGTACTCTAAGAAGTATTTAGAGGAAATTACTATGCCTCGACCTCCTGTAGAGTCTCTCAAGCTTCCTCTTAACAGGCTTCTGTCTCAGACTTTCATACGAAACCTGGAGACTCCTTATGCTATTCCCTGCTGTTGGAATCGAGGTATAGAACTCTAAATTGCAAGGGCTTTGAGAACTCCCAACTAGAGAATGACACGGTGATGAAATTCATCACCGTTCCCGTCCCCGCGGATAACCGCAGGAAATAATCCCATGACATTTTTTAGTGTTTATTTCAGCCTCAGTCCTTCTACACCAGCATTCTTCAAAGCAAAGCTTGAGGGTCACTGGTTGTAGCCATTCATACTCTGATTCTTCTTTCTCTCCTTAAAGAATGACATGAAGATTGTTTACCGCGATTATCCGCAGAGACGGTAACGGTGATGAATTTTGTCACCGTGTCATTCTCTACTCTCAACTATCTCATCAATCCTTTTTTGTGGAATTTTCACTGAAGAGGAGTCATCCTTCCAGGGTCTATGCTACCATACCTCCTTGAAGAGAGGGCAGGACCATGGACAAATTTGGCTGTCTTCTTTATCAAAATTCGATGATTGCCTCCAGGATTTTAAATTATTTTTTCATCTTTACTACTTATTTCAAGTATTTTATTGATTTACTCCCTGGTTTCTCTAAAGACCTTGGTCAATACAGGCTTTTAGAGTTTCAGCAAGTTATTGCAACTTTGGCACAACTCATGTTTCATCTTCTTCAGCAATCTTATGATGCCTTTGAACTTTCCTCGAGGGTCACTGCATTCTCTGTAGCAATGCGCTGTCTGGCCTGGCTTCGCACCATCGATATGGTTCCCTACCTTCAGGATCACCTGGTTAATATTCCTTGTGCGGGCAATGACCTTTTTGATGTATCCATGAGAGGCTGCCACCAAGAAATTGTCTGAGCATGAGAAATCTTTTGCTTCCATCGTCAGACCAAAGCCTAAACCAGCTCCTGCAAAGCCTTCTCGACTTCCTCTATCCTATCGGAGGCATTATCCTCCAAGGGCAGTTCCTTACACTCAAGCACCCTTCCAGAAACCACAACAGCAGAAGCAACAGAAACCTCAGCCTTCTGCTACATCCAAGGCTTCTCTGCCTTTTTGACTGTCTCACACAGAGCATATCATTTTGCCTCTTTCCTCCTCTTCCCATAGGGGGTCATCTCCATCTTTTTTACCATCAATGAGAGATCATTACATCTGACCTCTAAGTGCTGTCAATAATCAGGGAAGGATACTCTCTTCATTTCGCTCAGCTTCCACCAGAGCTCCCTCCAAGAGAATATCCTTCCAATGCATCCCAGACCGTCCTTCTTCTTCAGGAAGCTCAAGCTCTGTTTCCTCTCCATGCCATTGAAGAAGTTCCTCTGGAACAACAGAGCAGGGGGTTTTACTTCCTAGTTCCGAAGAAGACAGGCGATCTGTGACCCATTCTGCTTCTTAAGGTTCTCAACAAATTTTTAGTCAAATAAAAATTTTGCATGCTGTCCCTGGCGTCCCTCTAGCCCCTTCTAGATCAGAACGATTGGTTATGTTCTCTAGATCTCTAGGAGGCTTACACTCACATTCCCATTCACCTGGCCTCCTGTCAATACCTTAAATTTCGGGTGGGGAATCTGCATAATCAATACAGAGTGCTACCCTTTGGCCTGGCATCATCTCCCAGAGTGTTCACCAAGTGCCTAGTAGTGGTAGCAGCAGCTCTAAGGAACCATGGTCTTCAGGTGTTTCCCTACCTATACGACTGGCTCATCAAAGATTCAACATCTCTTATTGTAGCAACCCAATGGACTACGTGGTTCCTACAAAGCTTGGGATTCGCAATCAGCTTTCCCAAATCCCAACTTCAGCCCTCTCAGAATCTACAGTTCATCATGGCTATTCTGGACATTAGCCAACTCAGAGCATTCCTTCCTCAACAAAGTCTGGATGTTCTTTTTCAGCTCTGTCTCAATGTGTCTTCCCGCTCTTCACTCTCAGCGAGACATATGATGGTACAACTAGGTCACATGGTCTCTACAGTTCACGTGACTCCTTTTGTCAGACTTCACCTAAAAATTCCTCTGTGGACCCAGGCTTGCGAACCACTCTCTCAAAACATTATAGTCACTCCTTCATTGAAACAATCTCTCCGCTGGTGGATGCTCTCTTCCAATCTCTCCAGAGGTTTACTGTTTCAGACACACCTTCATCAGAAGGTCCTCACCATAGATTCCTCGACCTATGCTTGGGGGGCTCACCTCGATGGTCTCTATACACTTGGCCATTGGTCCAGCACAGATCGTTAGTGTCATATCAATCTGTTGGAACTCAGAGCAATCTTCAATGTTCTCAAAGCTTTTCAACATCTTCACGACCAGGTAGTCCTCATTCGGACGAATAACCAAGTCGCCATGTACTATGTTAACAAGCAGGGAGGAACGGGATCTCTCTCTCTTTGCCAAGAAGCTCTGAAGGTTTGGAATTGTGCAATCCTTCACAACACTTTCTTGAAAGCTGTCTACATTAAAGGGGAGAAAAATTGTGTGGCGGAGAAATTGAATTGTCTTCTGCAACCTCACGAATGGACACTCAATTCCTCGCCTCTTCATCACATTTTTTTTCAGTGGGGAACTCCTCAGCTAGATCTCTTTGCATCTCCCCACAACCACAAACTGCCTCAGTTCTGCTCTAGGATATACACAAAGCTATGCCGGGCAATCAGATCGCAAAAGGATAGCAAGGAACTCCAGAGAGATTTGGGTCAGTTAGAGAAATGGGCGGAGAAATGGCAGATGAAGTTTAACGTGGAGAAATGCAAAGTGATGCATTTAGGCAGTAAGAATAAGGAACACGAGTATAGAATGTCAGGTGCAACTCTAGGTAAGAGCGAACAAGAAAAGGACCTGGGTGTACTGATAGATAGGACCCTGAAACCATCAGCACAATGTGCGGCAGCGGCAAAGAAAGCAAATAGAATGTTAGGCATGATAAAAGAAGGGAATCACGAGTAGATTGGAGAAGGTCATGATGCCGCTTTATAGATCAATGGTGAGACCCCACTTGGAATACTGTGTCCAATATTGGTCTCCCAACCTAAAGAAGAATATAAAACTGCTGGAGAGGGTGCAGAGACGAGCAACAAAACTAGTAAAAGGTACGGAGAAAATGGAATACGAGGATCGACTTAAGAGACTGGGATTGTTCTCCCTTGAGAAAAGGAGACTGCGAGGGAATATGATCCACGCTGTTCCTGAAGTACTTAGGTAGCTGATTTGTACAATCTTTCCCACAATAACTGATCTCTAGAGCTGTTAGTCACTAGTTTTTAATTTTGTTAGTTCTACTCAATTTGTAGCATTTTTAATCATTGTAAACCGCATAGAACTTCACAGTCCTGCGGTATATAAACTGTTGTTATTATTATTATTACTCTGTACTCTTTCAAGTAGTACTGTGTTCTTCTTCAAGTATGGCGATCGGTGCTGGACTCAATATTCCAGGTGGGGGCATACCATGGCCCGGTACAGTGGCATGATAACCTTCTCCGATCTGTTTGTGATCCCCCCTCTTAATCATTCCTAGCATTCTGTTCGCCCTTTTTGCCGCCGCCACAGGGGGTCTCTTCAAGTACTGCATTGAAAATCCTTTACTCGTGTATAAGATTTTTGTTACCGACATGCATCACCTTACACTTATCCACGTTAAACTTCATTTGCCATGTCGCAGCCCAATTCTCGAGCATGTTTATGTCACATTGCAGGTCTTCACAATCCTTCTGTATTTTCACTACTCTGAATAACTTCGTATCGTCTGCAAATTTAATCACCTTGCTCATCGTACCAATTTCCAGGTAGTTTATAAATATGTTGAAGACACGGGTCCCAGCACCGAACCCTACGGCACTCCACTCGTAACGCTTTTCCAGTCCTACGTCATTACACTTGTTTACACTCAAATGAACTTGTTAAACACATTATAGCTGAAATAAAATGAAAACACTTTTTGAAATGTACATAATCCAGATTACAATAATGTGAATGTCAGGTTGTAAAATAGCTCAGCTGAACTTCACACTAGTAGAAATACAACTATGCACTTGGCTTTATTCTTACATCAGAGAAGTACTTAAACACGTTGTTGGCGGGAAACGTTTTTCGCATACTATCACTAGAGAGCGGGAGCTGACAAAACTCGTTTTCTACAAATTAGCGCTGGGGTGTGGCAAAAGTGTGAACACAGCTATTAGGCAAATTAAAAATTACGCCTTATCTATCGTTAGGCGGTGAAGAGATACCTGACGATTCATAGAATTAGGGTCGGAAGGGAGATCAAAATTGTAAATAACGGTAAATTCAGTTGTCTTTCCTTAAATTTCTTCGGTATAAAAGAGTAGTTTTTTAAAATTAACCTTCAATGTAATTGTTTATAACAAAATAATTAAAAATGTGTTCAAATTATAATAACGAATTCAATTTAAGAAAAGAAACAAAGTTTTATTCAAAAATAAACAATGGTTCAGAAGTTACAACTATTCTACATTAAAAAAATTTGCCAGCTTTTCGGCGTGGATCTGCGAAAAATGCCCGCAAACAATGTGTTAATTATGACTATTGTTTGTGAAATGGGACATTTGAACTTACTGCATTTTTTTAAAATTATAATTTAAATTTATGAGGAGTCGGTACATTTTTATTGACTCAGACTCCAGGTACCCAAAATTGACTCTGACTTTGACTCCACAGCCCTGGATTTGAACCAAAGGTGCTCAGCATAGCGGGTACAAGAATGTAACTAATAGACGCTGGGAGTGAGCCAAGGTTGAGGTTTGGTATAGAGAGCTGCACTGGGAACGGGGACGACGGGAATCCCGCGGGTTTCCCCTTCGGGTCGCGGGGATCCCGTGGGGACGCCCCTAGGGTCGCGGGGATCCCGTGGGGACGCCCCCTAGGGTCACGGGGATCCCATGGGGACACCTCCGAGGGTCGCGGGGCTCCTGCGGGGCTGGATGTACTCAGTCGCGCGGCTCTTCTCCCTACCTTCTCTGCTTGCAGCACAGAGCCGAACGGAAGTCTTCCCGACGTCAGCGCTGACGTCGGAGGGGAGGGCTTAAACAAAGCTTAAACAAAGCCCTTCCTCCCTCCGACGTCAGCGCTGACGTCGGGAAGACTTCCGTTCGGCTCTGTGCTGCAGGCAGGGCAGGTAAGGAGAAGGAAAGTAGCCTCGCGGTTCGAGTGGCTACCAAGGGAGGGGGGCGGTCCGCCCCGCCCCGGTTGCAGCACAGCCGGCCAGGTCCCCTTACTTTTGTGGCACTTCCCCGACCGACCGATAACAGCCTCCCTGCCCTGTAGCCGCGAATCTAAATTACCTTCTTACAGCAGCTGTAAGAAGGTAATTTAGATTCGCGGTTAAGGGCAGGGAGGTTTGTCGGACCGGGGCTGTTGTCGGTCGGTCGGGGAAGTGCCACAAAAGTAAGGGGACCTGGCTGGCTGTGCTGCACCCGGGGCGGTAGAGAAGGAGGGGGGAGAAGGACGCTGAAAGGCCATGGTGAAGACAGAGGAGGGAGAAGGACGCTGAACGCACATGGAGGAATACAAAGGGGTGGAGAAGGACGCTGAAAGGCCATGGGAAGGGCGGGGGGGGGAAGGACTCTGAAAGCACTTGTGGAAGACAGAGGGGGGATAAGGATGCTGAAAGCACATGGGGAAGACAAAGGGGTGGAGAAGGACGCTGAATGGCCATGGGGAAGACAGAGAGGGAGAAGGACGCTGAAAGGACATGGAGAAGATGGGGGGGAGAAGGACACTGAAAGGAAATGAGGAAGAGAGAGTAGGGAGAAGACGCTGGCAGGGAAGAAGACAGATGCCAGACTATGGGGGGAGCGGAGAGAAGAAGATGGGTGCCAGACCAATTTGGAAGGGGTAAGAAAGGGAGAGGCACAGTAACAGAGCAAATGGAAGATGCAGAAGGAAGAGAGACAGTGGATGGAAGGAATTGAATGAGAACATGAGGAAAGCAGAAACCAAGCAACAAAGGTCGGAAAAGAATTCTATTTCTTTTTTTATTTTTTTTTTTGCTTCAGGATAAAGTAGTATATTAGTTGTGTTGATAAAAATTTATAAACATTAGAGGCTCTGGTAGAAACCCGTTTACAAAGTATGTATTTTTCCCAATTAATATTTTCAAATTAATAAAGTCTTTTTGCTTATTTGTAAATGGGTTTCTACTAGAGCCTTTAATTCAGTAGCATAATTAAATGAAATAACTATTTCTGAAGTTTATAGGGACGGGTGGGGACGGAGGGGATTCCTCGCGGGGACGGGTGGGGACGGAGGGGATTCCTCGCGGGGACGGGTGGGGACGGAGGGATTCCTCACGGGGACGGGTGGGATTCCTCATGGGGACGGGTGGGATTTCGGCGGGGATGGGTGGGATTTCTGTCCCCGCGCAACTCTCTAGTTTGGTACGCCTGACAGAGCGAGGAACAGGGGAGGCTAGGGAGTTCAGAGCAGAGGAAAGAATAGAGTTGTACGACGAGACAGGCTCGTGGACAAACTTGGATAAACATAGTGGAGGCAAGGAGAGGTGAAACAGTGGTTGAGAGCGTGGAAGGAGTGAAGGCTTGGAAGATTTTGAAAACCCCTTGGAGGTGACTGGATGTGGCTGAGGGGGAGTAGTGGTGAAGGTTATCGGATGATGATCAGAGATGGGGATCAGTGAGGTAGAGAAGTTAGAGAGAGAGCAGTTGGAGAAAAAGACAAGATGAAGGCAGTGGCTATCCCAGTGAGTGGGGGTTGTGGAGCAAAGCTAGAGATCAAATGAGGAAGTCTGTACAATTCATCAAAATGTGAAACTTACACTTTCTCTGCTATTTCACTTTCAGATGACTACAAATTGCTTTTGGGCAAAAACTGTGTGATATTAAATGACTGCATGTTGCAGTGGTATGAAAAATGCCCTGGGTGGATGCTGGTTATTTTAAAGTGATTCTGATGTTGTTGCATTTAAGTAATTATCCTTAGATGATTTTACTTCAGAATTAGTTGGCAAAATTTGTAACCTGGCCAGCCACCATTTAGGCCTAAAAAGGCTGGCTGTGAAAAGGATAGTGGTACACTATTGTTTACTATCAATACCAAAGTGCCTATCTGAAGGAAATGAAAGAAAATCTAAAGGAGGGTCATGTCGTCATTTTGATTAACTTTGCTGAGAATTAATCTTTTCTTTTTCAGAAAGCAGTGCAGGGGTTTCATTGGGAAAATAGGCAACACACCACCTTTTTGTTTATATATTTATTTGGATTAATTTACTTCTTTATGAAGAGTCACCTAAGGCAGTGTTGTTTGCTGCAAACTTAATATCCAATGACTATACAGTGATACCTTGGAATCCAAATTTAATTCGTTCCAGAGCCCTGTTTGAGTTCCAAATTGTTCGAGTTTCAAGACAATTTTTCCCATTCAAAATAATAGAAACTGTATTAATCCGTTCCTGGGCCCCACAAACTCAAATTTTAACACACCAGAGTTTACTTAGATGTTGCAATTGTCTTTGTTATCTATGAAGAAGTAGTAAAAGTCCTCAACCGAATATGGAAAACTGTTTAATCCAAAAACTGCCCCATTTTGGCACTATTATAATATAAAACAACCAAACAGGCTCTGAATTCCTCCTGCAATTACCAGCTACTCCTTAACAAATTAGAAAATGCTCAAATTTTTCCTTAAGCACTTCTTAATTAACCATATGTTCTTCCTATTATCATAGCAACTCTTATGTAAGCTGCCTTGAACCACAAGGTAAAGGCGGAATAGAAATCACTGATGTAATGTAATGTAATTGTAAGTGGAAAAACTGTGAATCATTGTAAATGTCATTGTCTTTACAACTCAGTTGTTTTATTTGATAAATCAAGATTTATGTACTCCTAAAACCTACTAAATTCAAGTTTATTTAAAATATTTGATTTGATTGCAAAATCCAAATCCAATGCGATTTACATTTAGTTAAAAATTAGGTTAAAAAACAAAACAAGACAATTAGTACTATTTTAACAAAACAATATATGTGAAAAAGGGAAAAAAATTTGAAGGATTAAATACAATTTGTAAATAAATAAAAAGGGGTAGGTAATAAAACAAGAGGTTGGGGAAGGTTACCCACTTAATTTTCGCTTACCAGCACTACTAGTCCACTGTAAAATATCCTAATAAAATAGAATTTAAATGATTCAGTTAAAAGTGTCCTTAAAAAGCCAGCTTTTAGAAGACTTTTAAACTTACTAAGTAATTTTTCTTCTCTTATACTGATCGAGAGTGATTTCCAAATTTGAGGGACTGTAACAGAAAAAATCGTATCCCTCTTTGAATAAATGAATTTTAGCGAAGGGACTACAAGTAAAGATTTTTCTTTGGATCTTAAAGATTTTGTGGGAGTATAAGGAATTAGAAATCTTTCTAAGAATGCAGGAACTTTGTTTATTAGTATTTTGTGGGAGTATAAGGAATTAGAAATCTTTCTAAGAATGCAGGAACTTTGTTTATTAGTATTTTATGTTTGAGTAATGGTATTTTATATATAATTCTGTGGTTTACAGGTAACTAATGCTTTTCTTTTAAAAGGGGAGTTACGTGATCAAATTTTTCCTTATAGTGATTATTTTTATTGCGGTATTTTGAATAATTTGCAGCCTATGTCAGTCTTTGATATGACTAACGTAAGTATTAGAATATTCAGCGATGATTCATCAAGAAATGCGGATAATGATCTGATCAACCTTAACCTATAAAAACATGTTCTCACAAGTGAACTTATTTGATCGTGGTAGCTAAGTTTTTGTTTCAATATGACCCCAAGTATCTTTACCTTAGTGATTACCTTAAGTGTAGTTTATGGTTATGTCGTCTCCTAATTTCTGACCCTCCCTGCATGGAAACAGCATAATCTCTGTTTTAGATGTGTTAAGTGCCAGCTTATTGTCATGTAACCATTTGGATATTTTTGATAGTTTCTCGTTAACTGTTGTAATTTCTACAACTGAGCTAGAATCTAAAGATACAAAAGTTGTACATCTTTTGTATAAGCAAATGGTATAAACCCAATTGACTGACTAAGGGTTAACAGTGGTGCCAAAAATACATTAAATAATAGGGGAGATAGGATTGAGCCTTGTGGAATCCCAAAGCTTGTCGAAATTATACTTGAAGATGAGTTATTGAATGTAACCTTTGATGATCGTTCAGAGAAATAAGACTGAAACTACTGGAAAGCGACTTCCGAAATTCCCAAAGATTCTAGTCTACTCAAGAGAAGATGGTAATTTATTGTATCAAAGGCTGATGATAAGTCTAATGATATGAGGAGAACTGATTGATGATGATCCCAGAAATATAGGACAGAGGATGTCAGCCCAATTAGAGAATGTTCAGTCAAATAATGTTCAAATCCTGTTTGATGTGGATATAATGCTCCAGTTTTCTTGAGGAATTCATAAATTTGATTAAAAACTATTTTTTCCATCATTTTTGCTATAAATGGTATTTTTGCTATTGGACGGAAATAGCTGGGATCATTCAAGTTCCCTTTTGTATCTTTTGGTATTGGGTGAATAGTAGAATTTTTCCATAATCCTTTTCTCTAAGGAGGTAGAAATTAATTGGTGAATATATTTACCAAAAATATTAAAACATTTTTTCAAAATGCGTGGTGGAAGTGAATCTACTTTGTTCCCCTTTACATTCAGTGAGGCAAACAGCCTTTTCAGGTCCAAAAATGTAGGTAGTGTAAAGTGGGAGCACTTTGAAATTTGAATACGAGAATCTGGAGCACAATAGTCCGGCTCTGGATCTAAGGAGTTCGCAAATTTTCTCCTGATCCCTTGAATTTTCTCTACAAAAAAGTTGGCCAAATCTTGAGCAGTTAGGGTGCTGATTGCTTCCTGAGTTGAACAGGATTTAAGCGTTGTTAAGGATTTTAGAATAGAAAATAATGTTGAGGAATTATTTGCTGTTTGAATACGGGAAACATAGTATCATTTTTTTTGTCTCATTGATTTTATTTTTATAATATTGTGCTTGGCTTTGATATCTTGCTAGATTAGCAAGTGTTTTTTCCCGACGCCATTTTCTTTCTAAGGAACGCAATTGTTTTTTGATAAAAGACAATTCAGCAGTATACCAGGGAATTTTTTGTTTTTTTGCTGTAATAGTTTTTGTTACTAATGGGGCAAGTTTATCCAGTAATGTCTCGCATAGATTCTCCCAATGAAGTATTTGACCCTCAATAGATAACTTTGTAAAATCTTCAATAGATAGGTCAATTGCTGAATTTAATTTAGATTAATCTAAATTATTGAAGTCCTGATAAGCGAAATATTTTTTTCCTGATAACCATTAGCAAATGATTTGTGTTCATAATGCAAGGAGATTAGGCTATGGTCAGTCTATGGAACAGGCTCAATTTTTGGAGAAGAAAAAGGCGAGCTAAGATAATTAGAGGCGAACACCATGTCTATAGTATGGCCTGCAATATGCGTTGGTTGGGATATTTTAGGAATTAAATCTAAATTAGATACAAAATTAAGTAGATCTGATGTAAAAAGATTTTCCAGATTATCAAAGTGAATATTGAAATCTCCAAGTATTACTATATTTTGTGATATTGTACTGAAATCCATAAGTAGTGATTGTAGATGAGTAACCTGATCTCTGGTAATAGGAGGTGGAATATATGAAAGAAGTACAACAAGATCCGGTTTAACATTGATTTTAAATTGTAAGTACTCGATTGGGGCCCTAGGTGGTGATTTTTTCAAAATCTTTGGCCATCTGCTGCTTGTAGATAACTGCAATGCCTCCTCCCTTTTTACTAGTACGATGATTAAATTGGTATGTGAAGTCAGGAGGACAAGCATAGTAATGTAATAGTTATTCATCTCCTGCTTTACCTCTTTTTGTCCCAGGAAGTTCTGCTCCTTTTTGGGTCTTCTATTACGACTTATGGGTCGCCCAAGCGCTGTGGAAACGTATGCACAAACACATACGAACAATGTGCAGGGCATTCGGTTTCCGGGGCAAAATTTGCTCAAAATTTTCATTCGGATTCCAAGTTGTTCGAGTACTGGGGCGTTCGGATTCCAAGGTATCACTGTACAGTATATGCATAATCAGTGACTGTTTATACTATGACACAATAGCTGTGCACATGTTTTTGAGAAAATTCATTGAGCATTTGAAGGACATTTAACCTTTTTTAGAGCATATTTGCTACTTTAGCAATGGTTCTTCTCAATACAAAAACTGCAGAAATTTCATTAATCTTTTCAGTCAAAATAATGACTTTCATGTCAAAGCTGAATGGAACATTTTTGGCACCCTTTGATGCACCCTGTGATGCAATTGGAGGAACTATGAAATATTTAGCTGCCCGTTCTAGTTTACAGTGCCCCCTCAAGAACCAAATTTTGACTCCAAAGGATCTGTTTGACTTTTGGATAAAAGTGTCCCTAGTATCAAAATTTTTTTTAATTCTAAAGGAAGACATTGAATCATTCAGACATGTTTAGAATGAGAGATTTTTACAAAGTTATACAGTTGCTGAGACAAAGGAAAATCATCAATTGAAGCCCTTTGATTCCTACCCTTCAAGTATCCAGCCTTCAACCTGGTCAGTATTTACCTTTCATCTATGACAATTGGTGGATTGGCCACATTTGTGAGATCTAAGTTGAGGAGCTTGATGTCTTGGTTTGCATTTTCCACCCTCAAGGTCCTGCCAGGTAATTTTATTGGCTACTCTGTAGAGACACCTGTTGGGTTTCAGAAGAGCATATTACTGCTACCCTTGATGCACCCACAACAACTTCATCAATTTGGAGGCGGTTGAGCGTGGCTGATTGTCCAAAATTGGTCCATTAGATATGGAGTGACCAAAAAGATACAATGCAAAGCTTTCTAACTGCTTTATCTCAGAGGTCCAATGTGGTTTACAAAATGAGGAAAATACAATATATAGAAATAAATTATTTTATAAATTTTTATTTTTTTATTTTTTTCTGTTTTTCTAAAATGATGATAAATTTAGATTTAGTTTAGGTACATATAGGTAAACTATTCCAAAAAGGTCACTCAAAAAGGAAAATGAGTTAAACGTGCTTTAAGCACAGACCCTTAACAGATAGAAGGGATAATCTAGGCCAGGGGTGTCGAACTCAATCAGAGAAGAGGCCAAAATCTAAAATCCAGCCTAAATCGCGGGCCGAATGGTTTACTGAACAGTCATAAACTGACAATGTTAACCAGAAATGTGAATTTAAAATGAGTGGAACAATCTTTTCCTTAACAGTGCTGTTAACCAACTCACATGCTATCAAGCAAAACAGTAATATTGGTATCAAGTAAAACAGTAATATTGGAATGTACCTAAAATGCTCATTGTTTTGTTTTCTGGCTAGATGTCTGACACCGTTTTCCCCGTATCAATGAGTCAATGTTCGGTTTTATTTCTTGGGCTGTAGCAACCCGCAAAACAGCATGGATGTTGTCATCGGTAATGCGTGATCTGTGCTTGTTTTTGTTCAGATTCATTATTGAAAACATCTGTTCACAAAGATAGGTGCTCCCGAACATGGATAGAATACGGGCAGCATGAAGTCGGAGCTCTGGCATTGAGTCAGGGGGCAGTAGAGGGTAGAAGTCCTCAATTTCAACATCCTGAAACCTTGATTTCAGGCCACTGTCAGACTGAAGCTCGATTATCTCCATCTGAAGGTGATGGGGCACATTGTTGACATCAACTGTAAAAGGATTGGCAAAGATGTCAAAGCCTGAGTGCTGTGTTCTAAAGTCAGAGAAGCGCCGCTCAAATTCACTTAGTAAACGGCTAACTTTGGTAGCCAGCCGACTGCAAGGAAAAGTACCAGAAATAGTGGTTGAGATACTCAAACAAACGGGAAAGTGGGCAAGATTGTCCTGTTCCAGTTGGGACTTCCATAGTTGAACTTTACGCTGGAATGCTGTGATCATGTCAGACATCTTCGTGATGACTTGTTTGCGTCTCTGCAGCTTCAGATTCAGTTGGGCGAGATGCTCGCATATGTCACACATCATAGCAAAATCACATAGCCAGGCGGGATCCGACAGTTCAGGCAAGGGCTTTCCTTTACTTTCCATGAAAAGAGCAATTTGTTCTCTGAGCTCAAAAAATCTTTTGAGGACTGCGCTCTTGCTCAGCCATCTTACTTCTGTGTGGTATGGCACGTCTCCATGCTCTGCACCCACCTCCTGTAAAAACTGCTGGAACTGGCGATGATTCAGGCCACGTGCCCTTATAAAGTTAATAGTTTTAATGACTGTGGTCATTATGTCATTCATGTCCAGAACTTTTCCACACATAGCCTCTTGGTGGATAATGCAATGATAAGTAATCAAGGGTGTGTGGCAGTGACTTTTTTGCATTCTTTCCTTCATTAGTCCAACCAAGCCTTTCTTTTCTCCGTACATTGAAGGTGCGCCATCGGTAGTTAGCCCCACCAACTTTTCCCAGGGTAATTTAAAATTATTTATAGATTTCTCCACAGCCTCAAATATATCTCTACCAGTTGTCGTCCCATGCATGGCAGCTACATCCAAAAGTTCCTCAGTGACAGAGAGGTCGGTCTTCGTAGCACGTATAAAGATGGACAGCTGCGCTGTATCAGTGTTGTCTGTGCTTTCATCGATAGCAAGTGAAAAAGCGAGATAACTGCATGCCTGTTCGGCCAGCTGTGATGATAGATTTCCTGAGAGTTCTTGAACTCTGTCTGCAATGGTGTTTCTTGACAAACTGACAGTTTGAAAACTCTGTATCTGGTCTGGGCATACTTTCTCACACACTTTTAGCATGCATTGCTTCAAAAAGGCACCCTCTGAAAAACACCTTGAAGTACGGGCAATTTCTTCAGCCACTATAAAGCTTGCTTTCACTGCAGCATCATTTTTCGCTGTAGCCTTTGTAAACATTTGCTGCTGTGATTGTAGTTTGCCTTTTAGTTCTTTAACAATTTTATGCTTTTCTTCCAAAGTATATTTGCCATACTTAACATTATGTTTGGTGTCAAAATGACGACGTATATTGTACTCTTTCATCACCGACACTGTCTCATAACACAATATACACACTGGTTTGCCCTCACTAAGCACAAACATGTATTCATTTTCCCATTTGTCATTAAATTGTCTGCCTTCACCGTCAATTTTTCTTTTCCTGGACATTTTGGGATCAATATTGACAGTAAAAGATGTAGTTTATTGGAAATCTGCGTTAGAATGAAAAAGTCAGTCAATAAATGCCTGGCTGGGTACAGATAGCAGATTCTGTTGCGATTTTTATGCCTACACTTTATGCCAGGAACTGGCAGCTTCTGCTGTGTATTTTTTATGCCCGCACACTCACTCTCTCCTCTGCTCTGCCACCCGCACAACCACATCGGATGCCGGACTGTAGGTCACGCCTCCTGAATCTCGCGTGACTTGTTATCTATGCGCATGCGTAATACCGTATTTTCACGCATATAACGCGCGCGTTATACGTGTTTTTACAAACCGTGCATACCCTTGCGTGGTATACGCGTGAGCGCGTTGTACAAAATTTTTTTTACATAGTTCCCCCCCCCCGACGTCCGATTCACCCCAAGCAGGACCGCTCGCACGCACCTGCACCCCCACCCCGAAGGACCGCCGACTCCCCGACTCCCAACACGATCGGGGCAAGAGGGAGCTCAAGCCCTCTTGCCCCAGCCAACCGCGGCACCCCCGACACGATCGGGGCAAGAGGGAGCTCAAGCCCTCTTGCCCCCCCGACTCCCCGACACGATCGGGGCAAAAAGGAGCCCAAGCCCTCTTGCCCCGCCGATTCCCCAACTCCCCGACAATATCGGGCCAGGAGGGAGCCCAAGTCCTCCTGGCCCTGGTGACCCCCCCCCCCCCCCGCTAGTTGTTCGGGCCAGGAGGGAGCCCAAACCTTCCTGACCACGGCGACCCCCTACCCCCACCCCGCACTACATTACGGGCAGGAGGGATCCCAGGCCCTCCTGCCCTCGACGCAAACCCCCCTCCCCCCCATCGACCGACCCCCCTGGCCGACCCCCACGACACCCCCACCCCCCTTCCCCTTACCTTTCTGTAGCTGGCCGGACAGACCGGAGCCAAACCCGCCTGTCCGGCAGGCAGCCAACGACGGAATGAGGCCGGATTGGCCCATCCGTCTCAAAGCTCCGCCTACTGGTGGGACCTAAGGCCTTAGGCCCCACCAGTAGGCGGAGCTTTGAGACGGATGGGCCAATCCGGCCTCATTCCGTCATTGGCTGCCTGCCGGACAGGCGGGTTTGGCTCCCGTCTGTCCGGCCAACTACAGAAAGGTACAGGGAAGGGGGGTGGGGGTGTCGTGGAGGTCGGCCAGGGGGGTCGTGGGTCGGCTGGGGGGGGCGGTCGATGGGGGGAGATAGATAGCAAGTACGGTCGGCGAGATCACAAGCCTCCTATGTCACCGCGCGTCATTGTGATGGAACGCAGCGGCGTGCAGTGATGACAGCGCGGTGCGGGCCACATTGCAAGGCCTGGCAGGCCGGATTTGGCCCGCGGGCCTTGTGTTTGACACATGTGATCTAGGCTGTAACTTAAATAGTAAGTTGATCACAAACAAGCAAGTAAGAGCATAAAAAGATTGATGTCAAATATAACTTAAAACTATGGGTTCACATAGAAAACCAATGTAATATCTTAAGCAATAGTTAAACATTGTAATTTTTTTGTGTAAAGAAATGAAACATACAGAATTGTTTTAAGTAAGTTGAATTATACATAAATTTGGTTGACAAACTTAAACAGTAGGAATTATAATCCAAATGTGTTAAAGCTAACATTTATACCAACAAAGCAAAGTGTCTTTCGTAGAAATAGAATCTAAATACTGGGCTATAATTGGTTCAGGAAAGACAGAGTAAGAAGAAAAGGAGACGGAGTGGCATTATATGTTAAAGGTCTTATTAAAGTCCCACATTTGTAGGATTTACAGGGTAATGAAGAGGCACCGTGAGTAAATCTGGAAAGAAGGAATGGAAAAAGTATTTATATTGGTGTGATAAACAGACCCTCTTCAGACTGAAGAAGTGGACAGAGATTTAATAGATGTTCAAAATATAGCTGTAAAAAGAGAAGTACTATTAATAAGTGATTTTAATATGCCAGATGTTGATTGGGGTATTCCTATTGTAGGGTTTCCTGGAAGTAGGGAGATCCTAGATTCTCTACAAGGAAAACTATTCTAGCAATTGGTAATGGAACTCACATGGGATGGGGACATAATGAACTTGGTGCTTACAAAGGTGTTTCAGATGGGCGATCCTTCTGGTATCTAGTGATCACCACATGGTTGGTTTAATATTAAAACAGGTGTGGAAGAGGGTTCATTCAAAAGTGAAGGCTTTAAACTTTAAAAATCCAACTTTGTTAGATGGGTATTATGTCAAGGAATTATTGCCTGGATAGGAACATTTGGAAGAAGTAGAAATGCAATGGGCAAAACTGAAAGGAGCTATTGTAAGGGCAACAAATCATTTTGTAAGGAAAATAAGTAAAAGCAAGAGGAAAAGAAGGCCACGTTAGTTCTCAAAAATAGTAGCTTAGAAGATAAGGAAAATGAGGTTAACTTTAATAAACTACAAAAGATCACAGAAATAAGAAGACAGGCAAAAAGATTTGGAAAAGTTAGAGAGGCTGGCCAAGAAGTCAGGAAAGTAAAGAATGCAAATGGAAGAAAAATCTGATCAATTTCTTTGGATAGAGGGAAAATGCTAGATGTGCTGTATTTAGATTTTAGCAAAGCCTTTGACAGTGTTCCGCATAGGCGTCTAATAAATAAACTGAGTACCTTTGGTATGGGTGTCAAAATTACAGACTGGATCAGGCACTGGTTGAGTGGAAGATGACAGAGTAGTGGTTAATGGAGATTGCTATAAGAAAAGGGATGTTACCAGTGGTGTGTCTCAAGGCTTGGTTCTTGGTCCTGTTCTTTTTTAAAAATTTAAGCAATATTGCTGAAGGGCTGTCGGGTAAGATTTGCCTCTGTGGATTATACCAAAATCTACAATAGAGTGGACACCCCTGATGGTGTGGATAACCTGAGGAAGGACCTAGTGAAGCTTGAGGAATGATCTAAAATTTGGCAACTATGATTTAATGATAACAAATGCAAGGCCCTTTTAGAAATGCACGATACATTTTAGGGGATAAAGAACTTTTGTGCATGAAAGAGGAGCAGAAGTTAGGTGTGATAGTATGTGATGATCTTGAGGTGGCCAAATAAGTTGAAAAGATGACAGCAAAAGCTAGAAGGATGCTTGGGTGCAAAGGGAGAGGAATGGTTGGTAGGAAGAATTAGGTATTGACACTTCTGTATAAGACTCGGGTGAGACCTCATTAAGAATATTGTGTACAATTCTGGAGACTGTACCTTCAAGAAGATATAAATGGGATGGAGTCAGTCCAGAGGAAGGCTACTAAAATGGTCAGTGGTCTTTGTCGTAAGGTGTATGGGGACAGACTTAAAGATCTCAATATGTATATTTTGGAGGAAAGGCAGGAGAAAGAAGATATGGTAGAGATGTGGCATAAATGTATGTTTCAGGTAAATGGAAACTCTGGAATGAGGGTTCATAGGATGAAGGTGAAAAGAGAATAGATTCAGAATTAACCTCAGAAAATACTTTTTCATAGAAATGGTTCTGAATGCTTGGAATGGCCTCCTGGTTGATGTGGTGAAGCGAAAAAGTGTATTTGAATTCAAGAAAGCTAGGAACAAGTATGTTGGATTTCTAAGGGAGAGGAGGGTATAGTAGATGGTATGGTTAGGCAGACTAGATGTTTATTTATTAAAAAATGTGTTATACTGCCCAATCATACTTCTAGGTGATTTACATCCAATAAAAATGAAAAAATAAAATTGTACAAATAAAATATTACAATCATCAATACTACTATATTAACATAGACTAAGCTGAAACAATAGGAAAGGGTAAAAAAATTACAATAAGAAAAAAAACAGAACAAGAGGGAGGGAAAATCACAGGGTCCCGTGAAAAGTGAGCTTAAAATGATTGAGATGTCCTTAAAAGGACGGTCATAGATCAAAAGCATCCTTAAACAAGAAAGTTTTTAATTTTGATTTGAAATTATTTCCTCTCTCAAATGGATTGGGGCTGAATTCCAAAGTGTGGGAGCGGTGACAGAGAAAATATTTGTCCACATAGTGTTGATATATCTTAAGGATTGAATCGAAAGTAAATACTGATTAACAGATCTGAGGGATTGATGAGGGGAATATGGAATTAGAAGCTTATCGATAAACTCAGGTTGACTGGAGGCTTTAGTTTTGAACGTAGTATTTTATATATAATTTGATGCTCAAATGGTAACCAATGTGCATTGATCAGCAGTGGGGTTACATGATCATATTTTCTAGCATTAGTTATAATTTTAGTAGAGGTATTCTGTACAATTTATAGGTGTCACATTTCTTTTTGGGTAATTCCTTTATATAATGCGTTACTGTAATGAAGACATGAAATAACCAGCGAGTGGATTAGCATGTTTAGGGAGGATGAATTTAACAGTTTGGTGAGCAAACGAATCATATGTAAATGGTAGAAGCACTTTTTTATGACTCAGCTAATTTGATTGTGATACGAAAGTTTCTCGTCAAAGGTAACCCCTAATAGTTTAATGGTTGATACTGTTTTTATTGGGGTAGAATTGAGTTTAAATGGACTAGACAATGATAACCCGTCTTTAATGGGAACAGCATAGTTTTTGATTTACTAGTATTTAGAGTTAACATATTAGTTCTAAGCCAATTGCTAATTTTGCCTAACTTCTAATTGATGATAGGAATCTTGTCAGGATTATCACGATCAATGGAAATGGATTAATTGTATGTCATCAGCGAAGGTGAACACTGTAAACCCGATGGGACTGTCCTAATATCAGTAATGGAGCCAAGAATATATTAAACAGTAACGGTGAAAGGACAGAACCTTGGGAAATACTATATTTGATAGGAAAGGTGTCTGATGTAGTGTCGTTAAACATAACTTTGGATGATCACCACATGAAAAGGAGGAAAACCAATCCAAGACCTGATCTGTAATTCCAATATCTTGAAGACGATGTGGTAGAAGTTTATGATCAATTGTATCAAATGCGGCAGATAAATCCAAAGAAATGAGAAGAACTGATTTGTGGTGATCAAGGTGATAAATGATATTAGTAGTTGGACCTATCAGTTAGAGAATGACACGGGGAGCGATCCCCGCAGGGAGCTGCGGCGTGGCTGCAGTTTGGCTGCGGGTTATGGAGACTCCAAAGCCAAATCGCCGCAGACACGGGGACAAAAGTTTTCACCACCCGCAAAAACGGTGAAAAGATTTGTCCCCGCAGGCCAATGTACCCCCTTCTAGGAACCGCTATTTACCTGTGTTTCACCGTGCTCCTCATTTGTCAGATCAACCCTTCCTGCCAAAAGAACCCGCCCCCCCCCCGACGATCGCCGGCAGGAAGGTGCTCAGCCCTTCATGCCGACAGAACCAGCCCTCCCCAACGATCGCGGCAGGAGGGTACCCATCCCCTCCTGCCTACCCCAACAGCCCCCCCGACGATCGCAGCAGGAGGATATCCAACCCCTCCTGCCAGCTCCCCAACAGCCCCCCTATGATCACTGGTAGGAGGGTGCCCAACCCCTCCTGCCGGCCCCCCCAACGGCCCCCTATATCGCCAATAGGAGGGTGCCCAACCCCTCCTGCCGGACCCTCCCCCAACAAACCCTGCCATCCCGAAACACCACCCTTAGTCTTACTTTCCAAGTTGGACCGGACAGCTCCTCGCTCGTCTGGCCAGCAGGCCTGCCTCCGTCCAAATGAGGCGGGCCCGCCCCTCCCCTCCCCTGCCTAACCCACAGGATCCTAGGGCCTGATTGGCCCAAGCACCTAAGGCCCCTCCTATAGCGGGAGTGGCTTTAGGTGCCTAGACCAATCAGGCCCTAGGATCCTGTGGGTTGGGCAGGGTAGGGGCGGGCCCGCCTCATTTGGATGGAGGCAAGCCTGCTGGCCATACGTGTGAGGAGCCGTCCGGTCCAACTTGGAAAGTAAGACTAAGGGGGTTCCGGGGTGGGAGGGTTCGTTGGGGGGGGGTCCAGCAGGAGGGGTTGGGTACCCTCCTGCCGGCGATCTTAGGGGAGGCCATTGGGAGGACCGGCAGGAGGGGTTGGGTACCCTTCTGCTGCGATTGTCGGGAGGGCCGTTGGGGGGGGTCTACAGGAGGGGTTGGGTGCCCTCCTGCCGTGATCGCTGGGGGGAGGGGAGACTTGCAGCCGTAGCCGCGGTCACTATGCTAATCACGGCAGAGAGATCTTTGCCGCGATTAGGTACAGCGGCCGCGTCTACTTACCATGTAGGCTAACATTGTAAGCATTAAAAGTACATGTCGTGTTTGTTTTTGTATAGTTATTAACTAATATTTAACTAAGTTTTAAAGTTTTAAAGAATGTTTCCTTTATACGTAAATAAAGAAAAGTATATAAAATCGTACCCGTTTGAGGCTTTTATGTATGCAGCGGTGACGGTGACGGGGCGGTGAATGGGGTTGCAGTGGCGGTGACGGGGCGGTGATGGGGTGGCAGTGGCGGTGACGGGGCGGTGAAGGGAATGGCGGTGACGGGGCGGTGCAGAGGATGGTGAGACGGGGACGGGGCGGTGACGGGGACCAATTTTTTCACCGTGTCATTCTCTACTATCAGTGACAGCTTCATTGAGTGGTCTTTATCTGACTTCATTTTTCTATGTTTAAGCTTAAAAAATGCTTTCTTCTAAAGGTTGTTAATAGTTTAAAAGATAAAAATATTCCAGAATAACATCCAACTCCTTGGTTTTATCCTCTACTAATAAATGTTTATCCAAAGGCGAAGGAACAGTAGCTCTTACCGCTCTGAACTAGACTACATTTTGGTCATAGTAGTTTTGGGATTTTGGAAGTTAATGTTGAGTTTGGAGTATGGAGAATTCAATTTAAGATCTTAATTTTAGTGTATAAGGCTTTACATCATTCCTTACCGAAAGTGGTGAATTATTTATTGGAATTGTATATGCCGTCCTATACAAACGTAAGGAAGTTCTTCACCCAGAGAGTGGTAGAAATCTGGAACGCTCTTCCAGAGGCTATTATAGGGGAAAGCACCCTACAGGGATTCAAGAAAAGGAAAAATTATGTTCTTACCTGTTAATTTTCTTTCCTTTAGACGCAGCAGATGAATCCAGAGACCGATGGGATAGCACACATCTACCAGCAGACGGAGACAGAAAAACTGATTAACAGGTGGTCCTATTGGCTGGCACTCCTCCTGTATCTTCAGTATAGCTCCTTGTCCAAGCATCCGTAACCATAAAAAGGCATAGCATGTAAAAAACTTCTTTCCCATAACAAATCTCAAAAGTCAATAATACAGAATACAATCATCAATAATAACAAACTTCGAAAGTTGCAAAAAAAAAAAAAAAAAAAACCAAAAAAACAACAACCCCAAAAAACAAAACAAAAAACCCAAAAACTGACAGACAATATCCAGAAAGGGTGGGGCTCTGGACTCATCTGCTGCGTCTAAAGGGAAGAAAATTAACAGGTAAGAACAATTTTTCCTTCCTTAGCAACAGCAGCAGATGAATCCAGAGACCAATGGGATGTAGCAAAGCAATCCTCAATCTGGGTGGGAACCAAACGCCGCCTCCGCAACAACTGAAGCACTAAACGCATTCACCGCATGCGCCCCCACATCCAAGCAGAAATGTGGAGAGAAAGCACTCTCGGAAGAACAAGTAGCCGTAAGACAAAACTCTTCCAAGGAAAAAAACCTCTGGGAAAAAAACCTCTGGACCAAGTCCAAGAAGTAGCCATTGCTCTGGTGGAATAGTCATGAAGTTCTTTTGCCAACCACTTCCCTGCCATCAAGCAAGCATAAAGAATGTCCTCCTGGACCCATCCAGCGATGGACGCTTTGGATGCCGCCATATGTTTGAGGCGTCCCTTGAAGAATACAAAAAAAGTGATCTAAACAACTAAAAGTCGTTAGAAACCTAGTTCGCGGAGAACGCTGTGCACTTTCAAAAAATGAAGTGAATAAAAGCACGTCTGACCGGATGACTGGAAGATAGCGAATGTCACTCCAATCTTCAAAAAAGGATCGAGAGGAGAACCGGGCAACTATAGACCTGTGAGTCTTACGTCGGTTCCTGGGAAGATGGTTGAAGCACTAATAAAGGATAGCATAGTGCAACACCTGGAAAACCACGACCTGATGAGAGCTAGTCAGCATGGCTTCAGGAAGGGGAAGTCATGTTGACAAACTTACTTCAATTTTTTGAGGAGGTGAACAAACAAATCGATAACGGTGAACCAGTGGATATAATATACTTGGACTTCCAGAAAGCGTTCGACAAGGTTCCACATGCAAGGCTTCTGAAGAAACTACAAAGCCATGGAATAGAAGGAGATATACTAAGATGGATAGGCAATGGCTGGAAAACAGATTGCAGAGGGTGGGCATAAATGGGAAGTTCTCAGACTGGGAAAAGGTGACGAGCGGTGTACCCCAGGGTTCGGTCCTTGGGCCCATCTTGTTCAATATCTTCATAAACGACCTGGAAGAAGAAACAACAAGTAATTTAATCAAGTTTGCAGACGACACAAAACTATGTAGGATAGTTGGATCACAAAAGGACAGAGAAGAACTCCAGAGAGATTTGAACCAGCTAGAGAAATGGGCAGAAAAATGGCAGATGAAGTTCAACATAGACAAATGCAAAGTGATGCACCTGGGTAAGAAAAACAAAGAACATGAATATAAAATGTTAGGTGTAACATTGGGCAAGAGCGAACAAGAAAGCGACCTGGGGGTACTGATAGACAGGACCCTGAAGCCATCAGCACAATGTGCAGCGGCAGCAAAGAAAGCAAACAGGATGTTGGGCATGATAAAGAAGGGGATCACGAGTAGATCAGAGGACATCATAATGCCGCTTTACAGAGCAATGGTCAGACCACACTTGGAATACTGTGTCCAACACTGGTCTCCCTACCTAAAGAAGGATATAACCCTGCTGGAGAGAGTGCAAAGACGAGCCACGAAGCTAGTTACAGATATCAAGAACTTGAGCTTCAAAGAACGCCTCGGAAAACTGGGATTGTTCACCCTCGAGAAGAGAAGACTGCGAGGGGACATGATAGAGACTTTTAAAATATTAAAAGGATTCGACAAAATAGAGCAAGAAACATCGTTACTCACATTGTCCAATGTGACTCGGACAAGAGGTCATGGATTGAAGCTGAGGGGCACCAGGCCTAGGACAAATATCAGGAAATTCTGCTTCGCACAACGAGTGGTGGACGCTTGGAACACACTCCCGGAGGAGTTCGAGATGGAGACCACCATTCCGGGATTCAAGGGCAAGTTGGATGCACCTCTTCTCGCAAATCACATTGAGGGATACGAGTAAACAAGGTTTCTCAACAGGGAACACCTGGCTTGGCCTCCGCGGTTGCGGGTCGCCAGACTGGATGGACCTAGGGTCTGATCCGGCGAAGCCATTTCTTATGTTTCTTATGTACCCATTTCTCCTTCCAGGAAGAAGGAAGGAAAAGTGAGAGTGTCATAAAAGAAAGGATGACACCGCCTTAGAAAGAAATTGTGGTACTGACCGAACTGACACCCCAGATTTTGTAAATCAGAAATAGGAATCCCTGCCAAACAAGACCTGCAATTCAGAAAACCACCGAGCTGAAGCCATGGCCACAAGAAACCCCGTGTTCAACGGCACAGCCCTTTAGAGTCTCAAAAGACAAGGATGAAATGAAGGCTTCGGTAATCTGCGAAGAAGTACTTTAAGACTGTACTCCGGACAGGGCTTTCTAAGAGGTGTACGAATATACCTTACTCCATTTAGGAACTGAACTACATGAAGCTGAGAAGTAAGCGAAGAGCAATATACCTAGCCCTTGTAACAAGCTAAGAATGGCACATGAAGCTGAAGGGAATTGAATGCTAAGCCCTTGGCAATACACTTGTGCCAAAAAAGAACTCTGAAAGGGTGCAAATGTTGAGAAGTACCCAAGAAAGGAAAATCGTCCAAAAGGAAGCAGAAACCACAGGTGAAGATGTCTGTATCGCCTGGATAAGAGAAGAAACAACCTGCTTCGCATAACACTTGCACGTCAGCCATGACTTTTCAAAAGCTAGGTCATAATACCAAAGTAGTATGAATATCCATGTTGATCGGACCCTAGGTGAGCAAATCCGGAGATATCGGGAAACTCAACAGTCCGGCTGTCGAAAGACTCATCAGATCCGCATAGCAAGGATGGTGCAGCCAATCCAGAAATTCTACAAATACTGTGCCCTAAAAGCGAGCTTGAGATGGCAAATCCAAGCCATCATCAGCCAGGGGAAAATATTGCAAAAAGAGAAACCAGAGGCAAGAAAGTAGCTATGCTGCTACCGCCTCTGACTCCCACTCCCTGTGCCTGCCGAAAAAGCTAGGAAGCTTAGAATTTCAAGACGAGGCCATGAGGTCTAGTTCCAGGAGATCTCACTTCCATTAAAAGAGCTGGAACGCCTGAGCAAGAATTCTCAATATCCAGGATGTAGAAGATTTCACTATTACTAACATTTACACTTTCTAGAGCATACACAGCGCTGTACGCTGTAACATACAATAAATGGGCCATGCTCAGATTTCGCGGAGAGAAAATCTATCCAAACTCTTTTCTTGACTCATAAAATGATCTGCCAACAGAAGAGGAAGTTGAGGGTCCACTCATTGAAGTAGAACCCCAACTTTACCCGCCAACTGAGTACATCACCTACTGCCTAGGCTGTAGAGAAATACCCCCATCATAATACTGACTGAAAAGACCTTCAGCACCATTCCGGAAGAATGGTCTGAAGCTCCAGAAACGGTAGCCTGACCATGCTCCTGAGTAGAAGAATGAACAAGTACTGAGTCGCCTCTTAAGACCAGACTCCTGGAGCTGAGGATGGAAGGTACCGAGCCCCCCGATAGCCCGGGATGTTTGGTGACCATGAGCTAGTCCAGCAAAGACTGAGGCATGCCTTTGAAAAGAGAAATCTCGCTGAGCCACCAAATCATACAGAGCGATGCTTGAGGAGCCTACCAAATAATTGGAGCCCTGAGATACGGGGAACCACTTGAACAAAAGCAACTGCTATAGCATTATAATGGGAAAGCAAGCCGAAGTTCCCAGTGGAGTCAGCAACATGGATCCTAGAACCTGTACAGAATCCCATACTCTTGCTCATGGTGACCAAAGAAGAATGCAAACCTGAGACTGTGACCCATCGCCCTAGTCTCAGGAAGAAGCACATTTCTTTCCTATATGAATCAAAACATCTCCCTGATATACCTATAAATAGTACAGGAGAAAAGAGTGCTGTGCAAATTGGAAGATTCATGTCCAAAGAACTGAGGAAAAGAAACCACCCTTTTCGTGTCAGTCAAATGGCCCGACTGGAAGACGTCCGAATCAAGCAGTCAGTCAAGAAGAAAGTAGATGAATCGCCTGGTAGCGCCAAAACGGTACCACTGCCCACATTTTCTAAGATGTTCGTAGGCAAAATGGCATGTGCCAAAACCGAAAGCGCTGCTCCAAGAGAGGCAAGCAAACCTAGTGCCGATTCGGAGTCCATAGTGAAAATGTAACCCTGAGAAACTAATTCAGCAGAATGGGATCCAGCCTGCCCAATGTCCCCGTCTTGGGCACCATGCAGTAAGTGGAACAACGTCCCTTAGTTCCTGAAGAACTACAAGAACTGCCCTGAGGACCAGTAACCCTTAGGGAAACACAAAACATAGAGACTCCAAGAACAAACCGGAAACCTGAGGAGGATGCAAAGTTGCAAGCATCCTGAAAAATGTTCACAGCCCCCTGACCTGACATTATAGTGTCTTCTCCCTCATGAGAAAGCCTGAAGAGTCATTGGAAGAAGTCAAGATCCCCTCAGAATGAAGTGAAGAAGGTCAGGGAACGGCAGGATGAAAACTGTGTGATCTGTAAGAAGAAAGAAACTCTCCTAGGAAAAAAAAGTTTCACAATGTAAAGAGGAGTATACTGGAACCATGAAAACAGTACTAACTCCATGAAACGTGAGCGAAATACGTATGTCCTTTAAAGTGAATACGTACTAGACTCAATCAAGATGCTGCATCTACCGCCCCGTGGAAAACAACAGCATCCTAACAGGTATCAGACAAAGCTCATATCACTAATGAGAGCTTCAGGGATGAGGCTAACAGCCACATAGCACGTGCTCCTCCGTGGGTTTGATAGAATAGATAACTGGCTCTTGGTTAGAAGGAGCTGCACAGTCCTTCCTGTCTGGTTGGGGGGTCCTTCTAGCATGTGCCATGAGAAAATGGCGACAGGAGAGACCAGCGTGATAAGCATGGAAATCTGAAGTCCAGGCCCCCTCAGAGAAAGAGAAAGTGAGTCCTGGCTACAGGAAGATGTGAAGTGTCATGCCCATAGAGACAGCCCGAACTTGGAAATTGTTTGTACTACCTTTAGGCATATATATTCTATGCCACTACTAGACACATGCAGCGCAGCACAGAGGCCCAAATAAGAAGGACAGTTACCAACAGACAAAGGCTCAATCTACATGGACACCAAGAGAGACCATGAGATAACCGTGTGAAATACAGGGCACTATCTTACTGCTGATCTCACTGTGCCGTGATTTGCCATATGTCGACCCAGTCCGGAGACAAACCAAGACTGGGTGACCTAGCACAGGTCAGAGTCTCTCTAGTAATCCCCTTGAATGCTAATTCCAGAGTCCGATTAAACTAGCAGCTTCCTTCAAGTGAATACAGCAGGAACACAGACATAGACATATAAATCTACCGAAGCTTGTCCCAAAGCTGGTGAAACACAAACAACTTGTCTGAACCGGAAAGGAGAGAAGCCAAAGCATACCCTGACCAAAGTCAGCTGGAAATAAACTACTGGAACGCTGCAGCTCTCCCGTCATCGCCGGAGACCCAAGCACGCGCCTGATTCTCTCTGAAACTTGGCCGCTGCATCAACGCTCCTAGAAACATAGTCGGATTCAAGCACCGCAAAATTTACCCTGCCGCGTGGCCTGCATAGAAAGAAAATCGGACTCGAGGAATAACCAGAAGAAATGTGCGGTGCTTCCTACAGCACCGGAAAAAACATGTCCCATCTCAAGCGCGCTGCTATAAACCGGCACCTGCACAATCAGCTGCACATGGCCGCGATAAACACCGATGAAAGAGAGCCTCGGAATAAACAGTTCTACTACTGCTGCACTGAAACCCAACAATGAGAACAAGTTAGAACATAAGAAGCGCCATCTCCGGATCAGACCTTCGGTCCATCAAGTCCGGCGATCCGCACACGCGGAGGCCCTGCTAGGTATACACCTGGCTTATTTTATAGCCAACCATATCTTTATATGCCTCTCTCAAGGAGATATGCATCTAGTTTGCTTTTGAAGCCTAGGACTGTCGATTCCGCAATAATCTCCCCTGGGAGAGTATTCCAGATGTCAACCACTCTCTGTGTGAAGCAGAACTTCCTGATATTAGTCCTGAACTTGCCCCCCCTTAGCTTCATTTCATGTCCTCTTGTCCGTGTCAAATTGGACAATGTAAATAGTTTTTTCTGCTCTATTTTGTCGATTCCTTTCAGTATTTTGAAGGTTTCGATCATATCCCCACGCAGTCTCCTTTTCTCAAGGGAGAACAATCCCAGTGTTTTAAGTCGATCCTCATATTCCAGTTTCTCCATACCCTTCACTAGTTTAGTTGCTCGTCTCTGCACCCTCTCCAGCAGTTTTATATCCTTCTTTAAGTAGGGAGACCAATGTTGGACGCAGTATTCCAAGTGGGGTCTGACCATTGCCCTATAAAGCGGCATTATAACTTTCTCCGATCTACTCGAGATTCCTTTCTTTATCATGCCCAACATTCTATTTGCCTTATTTGCCGCTGCCGCGCATTGTGCCGATGGCTTCAGGGTCTTATCTATCAGTACACCCAGATCCCTTTCTTGTTCACTTTTTCCCAGAGTTGCACCTGACATTCTGTACTCGTATTCCTTATTTTTACTGCCTAAATGCATTACCTTGCATTTCTCCACGTTGAACTTCATCTGCCATTTCTCCGCCCATTTTTCTAACCGACACAAGTCGCTCTGGAGTTCCTCACTGTCCTCCTGCGATCTGATTGCCCGGCAGAGTTTTGTGTCGTCTGCAAACTTGATGATCTCACTGGATGTTCCGTTTTCCAGGTCATTGATATAAATATTAAAAAGGATCGGCCCAAGTACCGAGCCTTGGGGTACACCACTAGTCACTTTCTCCCAGTCGGAGAACTTCCCATTTATGCCCACTCTCTGCTTCCTGTTTTCCAGCCATTTGCCTATCCATCTTTGTATATCTCCCTCTATGCCATGGCTTTGTAGTTTCCTAAGAAGTCTTTTGTGTGGAACTTTGTCAAATGCTTTCTGGAAGTCCAAGTATATTATGTCCACCGGCTTTCCACTATCAATTTGCTCGTTCACGGTCTCAAAGAATTGGAGTAAATTCGTCAAACACGATTTCCCTTTCCTGAATCCATGTTGACTGGGTTTCATCAAGTCATGTGTGTCCAAGTGCTGAACTATGCTATCCTTGATCGAGCATGAAATCGCACCGCTACTGCCGCGCTGTAACCAACAAGGAAACCAAGCGCGTGCATGCAAAGGGCGGTTAAGTCCCAGCTCCCTCAACGGATTTCTAGTCATAAAACTTAGCCTCAATAAAATATCCATTCCTTAAACATACGTTGACCTAACCCACAGTACTAAGACTCTCAAACAGTAAAAAACACATATACTCACAAGCTTGTTATTAGTGTCAGTAAGAGCTGGTTGTGCAGGACTAATAGGGCAGAATGTAGCAACTGTGGTCTCCTTTGTTTTTTTTTTAAACAGAGAAGGGAAAGAGGAAAAAAATCGAGACCCAGTCAGACCCTCTAGCAATGGAGGGAGGTAAGGCAGGAACCTGGGGGTGCCCAGGTGTAACCCCTAAATCCGGTACCGTTCACTGAAGAGAGAAATAAAATGGCAGTCTCACTGAAGAGAAACCTCAACAGGAGAAAATAATTTTCCAGTCAGCCAGAATTCAGGAGCTATTTGAATAGCAATCATCACCTGCTGGGATTTAGAACATACTGAAGATACAGGAGGAGTGCCAGCCAATAGGACCACCTGATAATCAGTTTCTCTATCTCTGCCTGCTGGTAGATGTGTGCTATCCCATTGGTCTCTGGATTCATCTGCTGCTGTTGCTAAGGAAAGATAGATAAGTTCCTGCTGGATCAGAACATATGCACGTAAGACTAGACTCTAGTAGGGCACTTTTCTTTGATCTAAGGGCCACCACATGAACGTACTGCTGTGCACGATGGACCACTGGTCTGACTCAGCAGCGGCAGATCCAGGAATCTTGTATTTGACTCATATATAAGGCAACTAGCCGTTCTCATTTTTTTGTTGAGTCAGTTCATGTGAGCCCTATATTTTTTAGCTTTTTTGGAAAGGCTTTTCATGATCTTTGATGGGTATTTGTTATTTTAATTTTTTAAACTTATACTTTATTGGTTATTAGTTTTATAAGACACGTATATATGTGTTTGTATAATTTGAATTATGTTACTTCTGAAACCCACATTTGAATATGTGGGCTATAAATGTTAATAAATAAATACATTCAATCTGTTATCCTAGCAGAAGTGTAATCAAAATGATCAAGAACAGGAAATAGCATCGCAATATCAACTGCATATAAAAGGACATATTGTTTAATCCAGGTTTGTCCAGCCTGCTGGCCAGAAGTTGGCCCACCATCCTCAGCTTCTTGCCTTGCAGAAGCTGTGTAAAATCCTCAACGATCTTCTTTCCCTGCTGTGAGAGTTCTGAGAGAGCCCTGTGAAGCCCTGCTTCTATGCTGCGATTGGTCTAACTGAAAAAACACCACGAACACCTTCTCTCTCACCAAGCAGCCCTATGGGGTAAAGATCTAGACCAACTGGTCAAATTAGAGGTGAGCCAGGAGGATGTCCTCAGGCAGATAGACAAGCTAAAGAGCGACAAGTCGCCAGGTCCGGATAGCATTCACCCAAGGGTGCTCAAGGAATTAAGAAATGAAATAGCAGAGACACTTCAGCAAATATGCAACCTATCCCTAAAAACTGGAGAGATCCCGGAGGACTGGAAAATAGCTAATGTCACGCCCATCTTCAAGAAGGGTTCGAGGGGCGACCCGGGAAACTATAGGCCGGTAAGCCTCACATCGGTCCCGGGAAAGATGATGGAGGCACTGATTAAGGACAGCATCTGTGACCATATCGAAAAAAATGGACAGCTAAGGTCGAGCCAGCATGGGTTCTGCAAGGGTAGGTCGTGCCTCACAAACTTGTTGTACTTCTTTGAGGGGGTAAACAACCAGGTGGACAAAGGAGAACCCATAGACATAATTTACCTAGACTTCCAGAAAGCCTTCGATAAGGTACCACATGAGCGGTTGCTCAGGAAGCTATGGAACCATGGGGTGCACGGGGAGGTCCACCGATGGATCAAAAACTGGCTGGCAGACAGGAAGCAGAGGGTTGGTGTAAAGGGCCATTACTCGGACTGGCAAGGGGTCACGAGCGGGGTTCCTCAAGGATCGGTGCTGGGACCGCTCCTGTTTAACATATTCATTGACGACCTGGAGGAGGGAACAAAATGCGAAGTCATCAAATTTGCAGATGACACCAAACTATTCAGCAAGGTTGAAACCACGGTTGACTGCGAGAATCTCCAAAGGGATCTTACGACATTGGAAGAATGGGCGAAAAAGTGGCAAATGAGCTTCAATGTAGGGAAATGCAAGGTCATGCATATAGGGAGAAGGAACCCGATGTTCACTTACAAAATGGGGGGATCAATGCTAGGGGTCAGTAATCTGGAAAGAGACTTGGGAGTGATGGTAGACACGACATTGAAGGCGTCGGCACAATGCGCCACAGCCTCGAGGAAAGCAAACCAAATGTTAGGTATCATTAAGAAGGGTATCTCGACCAGAACGAAGGAAGTCATCCTGCCACTGTACCGGGCTATGGTGCGCCCGCATCTGGAATACTGTGTACAGTACTGGTCACCGTACCTCAAAAAGGACATGGCGATGCTTGAGGGAGTCCAGAGAAGAGCAACTAAACTGATTAAGGGTATGGAAAACCTTACATACACTGACAGACTGAAGAAGCTGGGGTTGTTCTCCCTGGAAAAGCGGAGACTCAGAGGAGATATGATAGAGACCTTCAAGATCCTGAGGGGCATCGAAAAGGTTGACAAAGACAGATTTTTCAATTTGAAAGAAACCACAAGAACAAGGGGTCACTCGATGAAATTGAAGGGGGACAGGTTTAAAACAAACGCAAGGAAGTACTTTTTCACACAGAGGGTGGTGGACACATGGAACACCCTTCCGGAGGCCGTGATAGGAAATAGCACAGTACAGGGTTTCAAGGAAGACCTGGATAGGTTCCTGGAAGACAAAGGGATTGAGGGGTACAGATAAGACCAGTGGAAGGTTTAGAGATAACTGTAGAGGTAGGCAATAAAATTAGTCAGGGACCGCTGACCAGGCAATATGCCTGATGGGCCGCCGCGTGAGCGGACCGCTGGGCTGGATGGACCTCTGGTCTGCCCCGGCGGAGGCGACTACTTATGTACTTATGTACTTATAACTGCTTTTGCCCACTACCTATGGGGAATTTAGGAAATGCCTAAACACATACCTGTTCCTGAAATACCTAAACAATTGACCCGCTCTCCTCTCTCTCTCCCTAATAACGGTCCCCCCTACCCCCTATCTTTACCCCCCTCCTTAGCCCACCTGAATTTTACGGTACTGTGATACATATAAACTGTTATCTTCATCTTATCATAATTTTTTGTTGTTATTTATTCCAAATAGGTCCTGTTGGACATTACCTACCAAAATGTACATCTTATACTCTTGCTCAGAAAATTGTATTTCTATATTCTTGCTTTCTTAAAGTCTCTGCTCTCTGTATTTCCTCTGATTATCTGCATATTGTATTTCGCTGAATGTCCAGCTATCTTGATTGTAAACCGCCTAGAAGTCGTAAGATTATCTGCATATTGTATTTCGCTGAATGTCCAGCTATCTTGATTGTAAACTGCCTAGAAGTCGCAAGATTGTGGCGGTATAGAAGAATAAAGTTATTATTATTATTATTATTAACTGGGAGTTGAGGTTGGTCCCATGGTGAATCTCGTGAGACTTACCGTATATACTTAAATATAAGTTGATCCAAATATAAGTCAAGACCCCCCATTTTTCCCCTAAAAAGGAGGAAAAATGGTTGACTCAAATATAAGACGGGCGCTTAATATTCAAGTGCCATGCCCTGCCAGGATCTGCACCCAGTTTTCTCTCCCTCACGCCCTCCCTTGCCAGGCCCTGCACTCATCCCCCCTGCCTGCCAGGTTCTGCACCCAACCCCCTTCCTTCCCTGCAAGGCTTTGCACCCAGCCCCCTTCCCTACCAGGCTCTGCACCCAGTCCCCTTCCCTCCCTGCCCTGCAAAGCTCTGCACCCAGCCCCCTTCCTTTCCTGCCCTACCAGGCTATGCAGCCAGCTCCCCTCATTACGTGCCAGGCTCTGCTCTGCACCCTGTCCCCCCTCCCTGCCAGGCTCTGCACTGTACCCTGTACCTTGTGTCTGCTAGGCTCTGCACCCTGTCCCACCTCCTCTTCCACCTCTAGTGGTAAGCCGGGACAGGAGAGATCCCTCCCATCGTCCGGCCGATACAAATAATTTAGCTAGCCTTAAAACAAACAGGCTGTTTGTTCTAGATGGAACAATAGCATCTATAAAATGCTAGTATCAATGTGTAAAATCTTTTATCCCAGGACAAGCAGGCAGGTATTCTCACAAGTAGGTATTCTCACAAGTGGGTGACGTGATCCAACAGAGCCCCGATGCGGACGCCTCACAAGCAGTCTTGCTTGAAGAAACTCGAAGTTTTGAGTCGCCCGCACCGCGCATGCGCGAGTGCCTTCCCGCCCAGTGCAGGGCGCGTCTCCTCAGTTCTTACTTTTCCGTGGAGCCGAGAAGTCCGTCTTCGACTCTCTGCGTGAAGTATTTTCACTTGTGCCTTCTTAAGTCTGCGGTTTTGAGTTCTTTTTCTCTTAATCGCTGATTTTTGTCATACTTTTCTTGTTTAAAAAAAAAAAATTCTTCCATCCGTTCGACCGGGCAGGCCACGTGGCCGCAGCCACGCGGCTTCGATCTTGCAGCAGAGCTCTTCCGGCCTAAGCCCCGGCCTGCTACCGGTTTTAAAAAGTGTTCCAATTGCCAGCACGCGATTTCACTGACGGACTCTCATCGGCGCTGTCTTCGGTGTCTCGGGCCTCAACACCTCCCGAAATCGTGCCAGCCTTGCTCAACATTTACAGTCTGCTTTCAAGCGTCTTGCATCTTGTGGGAGCAGCTATACAGCATGGAGTCTTTGATGGATCTTTCGTCATCGAAGGGTGCTTCACCATCGGCCTTTCCTGAGGCTCTCCAGGCTTCCACATCTTATGCTCCGAGCCTCATCAAACAGGCCTCATTTGTACCGGCTCTGTCTTCGATGCAGGCTGCGGTGCCTTCCTCTGTCTCTTCAGGTCAGATAGCGCAGCAGCCCATTCCCCCGGTAGTGCTTAAAGTGCCCAAGGTTTCTATGTCCAAGCACTCTCACACTACCTCGAAGGAGCACGAAGCCCGTGCAGGTGGTCCCGTTGGTGACGCAGATCCATCCTTGCCGGCTTCGTTCCAGACCTTACTTGAGAAGCAATTCATTCATCCCTTTACCACAATGGGGCCGAAGCTTCTCTCTCAAATCCAGCCTGGGCACATGGAGGTCTCCCGTGAAGTTGAGCCACCTCCGGTGCCTCAGCCATATGCACACTCTCTACAGGGAGCAGAGTCTCTGCCAGTGTCTGGTCTGGTATCGATGCATGCATCGCAAGGAGCAGAGTCTTTGCCCATGCATTGGATCCGATTCACTCGATGCAAGGAGTAGAGTCTTTGCGAGTGCCTCCATTGGAACCTATCCACTCGATGCAAGGGCTCGAGTCTTTGCAGTGCCTCGTGGTTCTTCCAGTCAACCACCTCTGCTTCGATCCACCGCTTCCAGCCCCATACACTCTCTGGGGCCTAAGCGAAGCCACATTCGCCTCGTTTGTCCAGGCCTGCTTCGAGACATAGCTCGCATCATCGATCGAGGCACTCTTTGAAGCACTCCTCCAGGCATGCCTCATCGGAAACAGCCTTTTCGTCAGTATTCTCCATGGGCTACTTCTCCTACTCCACTACCGGATCTCGAGGACATGGTGGTTTTTTTTTTTCCATCTAGATCCCCGTCCTCATTGGATCAAGATGCCTTAACGTCCTCGAGTCCCTCTCGAGGCACTGCTTTGGCTGACCAGCTGTCTTTTTCTTCTTTTCTCTGTCAGATGGCAGCTGATTTGGACATTCAACTGGACACTTGGTCCAAATTTTCAAAGGAGTATCTTGAGACCATGCATCTCCCTCAACCTCCTGCTGAATCCCTCAAGCTTCCTCTTCATAAGCTGCTGGATCAGACCTTTGTCCGCTGTCTGGAGACCCCCCTATTCCATCCCCGCTGTTCCAGGAAAATTGGATTCCAGATACCGCACGGTTTATCATAAGGAGTTTGACTGTGCCCAGCTATCCCATCAATCCATTTTGGTGGAATCTTCATTGAAGCGATCTCAACCCTCCCAGGTATATGCCACTGTTCCACCTGGCAGGGAGGGCAAGACGATGGACAGGTTCGGCAGGCGCATTTACCAGAACTCTATGATGACGTCCAGAGTTCTCAATTACAATTTTCATTTTATTACCTATTTTGAATTTTTCCTGTCTGTCCTTCCCAAGTTCATGCTATACTTGGATTCTCGAGCTCATTTTGAATACCAGGAAGTCCTAGCTTCTTTGTCCCAACTCCAGTTGCAACTGATGCAGTCCTCATATGATGCCTTTGAGCTGTCTGCTCGGGCTACTGCTTGCTCGGTAGCCATGCGCCGCCTTCCGTGGCTCCGGACCATCGACATGGACCCCAATCTGCAGGAGAGGCTGGCTAATGACCCGGGCGCTAGTACTGACCTCTTCGATGAGTCCATTGAGGCAGCAACCAAGAAGCTTTCGGACCACGAGAAGTCTTTCCAATCTATTCTCCGCCCGAAGCCAAAGCCAGCTCCTCCTCGTCCTTCACACCCGCCTTTGATTTACCAGCGGCATTTTCCACCTAAACAGGCTACTGCCATCCGTCAGCCTGTTAAGAGGCAGCATCCACAGAAGCAGCAGCAGAAGCCTCAGCCGTCTGCTGTCCCCAAGGCTCCTCAGCCTTTTTTGACTGTCTCCTTCAAAGCATAACGTCAGTCGTTCTGCCTTTCCCACTTTCGGAGGTCGTCTCCATCATTTTTACCACCGATGGACGACTATTACCTCCGACCTCTGGGTCCTTTCCATCGTAAGGGAGGGATACTCTCTTCAGTTCCATCAAGTTCCACTGGAACATCCTCCAAGAGAATATCCTTCCTCCTCTGCCCAGACCGCCCTTCTTCTTCAGGAAGCTCAAGCTTTGCTGCAGCTCCGGGCTGTCGAGCCAGTTCATTTGATTCAACAGAACAAGGGTTTTTACTCCCGGTACTTCCTTGTTCCGAAGAAGACAGGCGATCTGCGTCCTATTTTGGATCTCAGAGTGCTCAACAAATATCTGGTCAAAGAAAAGTTTTGCATGCTGACCCTGGCATCTCTGTATCCCCTCCTCGAGCAGAACGACTAGTTATGCTCTCTGGATCTCAAGGAGGCCTACACACACATTCCAATTCATCCGACCTCCCGTCAATACCTCAGATTTCGGGTGGGACATCTTCATCTTCAATACCGAGTGCTCTCTTTCGGCCTGGCATCGTCACCCAGAGTCTTCACCAAGTGTCTGGTTGTGGTGGCCGCAGTGCTCAGGAACCATGATCTTCAGGTGTTTCCCTACCTGGACGACTGGCTCATAAAGGATTCCACGTCTCAGGGGGACGTCCTGGCGACTCAGCGCACTATCTGGTTCCTGCAGAGTCTGGGATTCGAGATCAACTTTCCAGAATCCCATCTACAACCTTCCCAGACTCTTCCCTTCATCGGAGCTGTTCTGGATACTATCCAACTCAGAGCGTTCCTCCCTCCGCAACATCTGGAAGCTATTCTCCATCTTTGTCATTCAGTGTCCTCTCGCCCATCCATCTCAGCGAGACACATGATGGTTCTTCTGGGCCACATGGCCCTTACAGTACACGTGACTCCTTTTGCCAGACTTCACCTCAAAATTCCTCAGTGGTCACTGGCATCTCAATGGACGCAGGTTTCTGACCCTCTGACTCAACACATCCAGATCACTCCTGCTCTGACACAGTCTCTTCGCTGGTGGATGCTCTTTTCCAATCTATCCAGAGGCTTACTTTTTCACACGCCCCCCCCCCCCCATCAGAAGGTGCTCACGACCGACTCTTCGACTTACGCTTGGGGAGCTCATCTAGATGGTTTCCTACTCAAGGCTATTGGACCAGTACGGATCGACAGTGTCACATCAATCTCTTGGAACTCAGGGCGAACTCAGGGCGATCTTCAGTGCTCTCAATGCTTTTCAACATCTGCTTCACGACCGTGTAGTCCTTAAGCGCATGGACAACCAAGTCGCCATGTATTATGTCAACAAACATTGAGGCACAGGATCAGCCTCCCTCTGTCAAGAAGCTCTGACAGTTTGGGATTGGGCAATTCGCCACAATACCTTTCTCAAAGCTGTCTACATTCAGGGGTGGACAATGCCTTAGCAGACAACTTGAGTCGTCTTCTGCAACCTCACGGGTGGACTCTCCATTCCACGCCTCTTCATCACATCTTCTCTCTGTGGGGAACGCCTCAGATAGACCTCTTTGCAGCCCCCACAACTTCAAGCTGCCACAGTTCTGCTCCAGGATCTACCCTCCTCATCGCCTCGAGGCAGATGCTTTTCTTCTGGACTGGACAAATCTCTTTCTGTATGCGTTTCCTCCATTTCCTCTCATTCAAAAGACTTTGGTCAAGCTGAAGTCCGACCATGCCACCATGATTCTGATTGCTCCTCGGTGGCCCAGGCAACCTTGGTACTCCCTTCTACTTCAACTCAGCAGCAGGGAGCCCTTCCTTCTACCAGTGTTTCCATCGCTGCTTACACAGCATCAGGAATCTCTGCTTCATCCCAACCTGCAGTCTCTCCAGCTGTCAGCTTGGTTCCTCTCAAGTTAACTCCTCTCCAGTTTTCGCAAGCTGTGAGGGATATTTTGGAAGCTTCACGGAAGCCTGCTACTAGACAATGCTATCACCAAAAATGGACTAGATTTTCTACTTGGTGTTTTTCTCATCAGGAGCCTCAACATTCCTCCTTATCTTCAGTTTTGGACTATCTTTTGCACCTTTCTCATTCTGGCCTCAAGTCTACATCGATACGAGTCCATCTTAGTGCAATTGCTGCTTTCCATCAGCCGCTTCAAGGGAAACCTCTCTCTGCTCATCCTGTGGTTTCCAGATTCATGAAAGGACTTTTCCATGTCAATCCTCCTCTCAGACCGCCTCCAGTGGTTTGGGACCTCAATATTGTTCTTTCTCAGCTTATGAAACCTCCATTTGAACCTATTGACAAGGCTCATCTGAAGTATCTCTCTTGGAAAGTTGTGTTTCTCATTGGCCTCACTTCTGCTCGTTGAGTTAGTGAGCATCCATCTTTTACAGTGTTCTATCATGACAAGGTGGTTCTTCGCACTCATCCAAAATTCCTTCCTAAAGTTGTCTCGGAATTTCATCTCAATCAATCCATTGTTCTTCCAGTGTTTTTTCCAAAGCCTCATTCTCATCCTGGAGAATCGGCTCTTCATACTCTGGACTATAAGCGTGCTTTGGCTTTTTATCTGGAACGCACCAAACCGCACAGAACTACTCCTCAACTTTTCATCTCCTTTGATCCGAACAAGTTGGGACGTCCTATCTCTAAGCGTACCATCTCCAACTGGATGGCGGCTTTTATCTCTTTCTGCTATGCCCTAGCTGGATTACCCCTTCACAGTAAAGTCACAGCCAATAAAGTCAGAGTAATGGCAGCTTCTGTAGCTTTCCTCAGATCTACACCTATTGAGGAAATTTGTGGAGCTGCTACATGGTCCTCGGTTCATACCTTCACTTCTCACTATTGTCTGGATGCTTTCTCCAGACGGGATGGACAGTTTGGCCAAACAGTATTACAAAATTTATTCTCCTAAGTTGCCAACTCTCCCACCATCCTACTTTTGTTAGCTTGGAGGTCACCCACTTGTGAGAATACCTGCCTTCTTGTCCTGGGATAAAGCACAGTTACTTACCGTAACAGTTGTTATCCAGAGACAGCAGGCAGCTATTCTCACATCCCACCCACCTCCCCTGGGTTGGCTTCTCTGCTAGCTATCTAAACTTAGGAGACACGCCCTGTTCTGGGTGGGTAGGCACTCGCGCATGCGCGATGCGGGCGACTCGAAACTTCGAGTTTCTTCAAGCAAGACTGCTTGTGAGACATCCGCATCGGGGCTCTGTTGGATCACGTCACCCACTTGTGAGAATACTTACTTGTGAGAATAGCTGCCTGCTCTCCCTGGATAACAACTACGGTAAGTAACTGTGCTAACACGTCTTAAGACAACTGGTAACTGAATTCATTGGTTAAAACAAACTGCAGAAGTTTCTTTTGGATTTAAATGAACTACCGTTAAATAACATCATTTGTCTTGTTTGCATTTGATGTGGCAATAAGAGTCTTGTCTGCTGATCAGACTCCTACCACCTGCAATGTCCTTCCATTTATATGCCCAGTTCAAGCATCTTACTGGTACTGCAACAGATTCATCCATCATTGCTGGCATCAAGGAGCATTTCTATTATTTAATAGACACTTCCCTAGCAACAGCAGCAGATGAATCCAGAGACCAATGTGATAGCCCACATCTACCAGCAGGCGGAGATAGAGAAACTGATTAACAGGTGGTCCTATTGGCTGGCACTCCTCCTGTTTATCCAGTATTCTCTATCTCCCAGCAGGAAAAGGTCGCTATTCAACTAGCTCCTGAATTCTGGCTGTGACTGGAACTTTATTTTCTCCTGTTGAGGTTTCTCTTCAGTGAGACTGCCATTCTGTTTCTCCTGTTGAGGTTTCTCTTCAGTGAGCTGGCAATGCTATTTCTCCTGTTGAGATTTTCTCTTCAGTGAGACAGGGGTGTCTGGCTGAACGGTGCCGGCTTTAGGGGTTACACCTGGTCCCCCCCAGGTCCCTGCCTCACCCTCCCTCCAGTGATAGAGGGTTTGACTGGGTCTCAATTTTTTTCTTCTTTCCCTTCTCTGTAAAAAAAAAAAAAAAGAGAGAGACCACAGTTCCTCCATTCTGCTCGGTTACTGCTGATCAACCAGCTTTAACTGGCTTCAACCGGCCCTAACAACAAGTTTGTGAGTATGTCTGGTTTTTTACTGTCGGTTGAACTTCAGGTTCTGTTTGGGAGTCTTAGTAATGTCAACGTATGTTTAAGGCATGGATATTTTATTGAGGCTAAGTTTTATGACTAGAAATCAGTGGAGGGAGCCGGGACTTCCCGCCCTTTGCTTGCAAGCGCTTGTTTTCCTTGTTGGTTACAGCGCGGCAGTAGCGGTGCGATTTCATGCTCACACTTGTTCTCATTGTTGGGTTTCAGTGTAGCAATAGTAGTCCTGTTTATTCTGAGGCTCTCTTTCATCGGTGTTTGTCATGGCCATGTGCAACTGATTGTGCAGGTGCCGGTTTATAGCAGCACGTATGAGATGAGACATGTTTTTGGGTTTTTTTTCCGGCGCTGTGGGCCGTTCTTCTGGTTATTCCCTGAGTCTGATTTTCTTTCTATGCAAGCCGCGGCAGGGTAAATTTTGTGGGGCTTGAATCCGACTATGTTTCTAGGAGTGTTGATGCAGCGGCCACGTGTCAGTGAGAATCAGGCATGCGCTTGCGTCTCCGGCGATGGTGGGAGAGCTGCAGCGTTCCGGTAGTTTGATTCCAGCTGACTTTGGTCAGGGTATGCTTTGGCTTCTCTCCTTTCCGGTTCAGACAAGTTGTATGTGTTTCACCATCTTTGGGACAAGCTTGGGCAGATTTATATGTCTATGTCTGTGTTCCTGCTGTACTCCCTTGAAGGAAGCTGCATGTATAATCGGACTCTGGGGTTAGCACTCAAGGGGTTTACCAAAGAGACTCTGACCTGTGGTAGGTCACCCAGTCTCGGTTTGTCTGGGGCGACATACGGCAACTCACGGCACGGTGAGATCAGCAGTAAGATAGTGCTCTGTATTTCACACAGGTATCTCATTGTCTCTCTTGGGGTCCCTGCAGATTTAGCCTTTGTCTGTTGGTAACTGTCCTTATTTGGGCCTCTGTGCTGAGCTGCATGTGTCTAGTAGTGGCACAGGATATATATGCCTAAAGGTAGTACAAACAGTTTCCAAGTTCAGGCTGTCTCTATGGGCATAATGACACTGCGCATCTTCCTGCGGCCAGTACTCTCTTTCTCTATTTCTGAGGGGACCTGGACTTCAGATTTCCATGCTTATCACGCTGGTTTCTCCTGTCACCATTTTCTCATGGCACATGCTAGTCGGCCCCCCCCCCCCCCGACCAGACAGGAAGGGCTGTATAGCTCCTTTTAACCAGGAAGCCAGTTACCTATTCTATCAAACCCGCGGAGGATCATGCGCTATGTGGCAGTTAGCCTCATCCCTGAAGCTCTCATTAGCAATGTGAGCTTTGTCTGATACCTGTAAGGATGCTGTTGTTTACCATGGGGCGGTAGAGAATGACACGGTGGCGGTTACCCACGGCTAGCTGCGTTTAGCCGTGGGTAACCCGCCGGAACGGGGAATGAAAAATAACAGTCACTGCGGGGACGGGGACAAGGCCATTCACCACCCGTGGAGCGGTGAATGGTCTTGTCTCCGCAGTGAGGCATTTAGGATCGCGCGGTCCCCGCAGCCACCGCCCGCCCGTAGCGTTTAGCCAGCTCCCTCCCTCTACTTCACCTTAAATTCTGAGTTTGCCGGCTTCCATTTTCCTGAGCCGCACGTATTCAAAAAGCCGTGCACGCGCGGCTGCGCGAGTCCATCAAGCTTCTCCTCTGACGCAACTGGAAACAGAAAGTTGCAGGAGAGGAGAAGCTTGATGGACTTGCGCAACCGCGCGTGCGCGTCTTTTTAAACGCGTGCGGCTCGGGGAAAAAGGAAGCCGGCAAACTCAGAATGTAAGGTGAGTTGGAGGGAGGGAGCTGACTAAACGCTGCGATCGGGTAGGTGGGGGCTGCTAGACCATGAGATCGCGTTTGTTCCCGGCTCATACTAGGAAGGAAAAAATATTCTGGGCCAAGGGGATGAAGAGGGAAAGAAAGAAACCCACAGCAGGAAAGAAAGGGGAAGACAGGCAGGTGAGCCAGATGCTGGAAGCAGGGGGGAGGGGGGGGAGAAAGAGGGAAAGAAACTAGATGGGGTTGAAAAGAATAGACACACTGGTATGGAAGAGGAAGATAGGGGAAATCTGGACAGAGGAAGGTAACAGAAAGAGGGGAAATTATGTGTATGGGGCATGGGGACAGAGACATAAAGGGGACATGCCATGGGGATGGTATATGGATACAGGGGGGGGCAATGGCAGATACATAGGAGAGATATTAGAAATGGGGAAAATAGGAACACAGAAGCGAGATAGTTTGTGGGAATGGGACAGGGACAGAGCTCGCAGGCTCCAGCGGCTTGCACAAATTATATTGTAACATGCCACGAAAATAAGAGGGAGGGAGGGAGGTAGATAGATAGGCCACGTGAGAGGAGCTGAAGGGTGGTAGAAAGGAACAGATTGTAAAGGAGGGAGGGAAGGGTGGTGGTGGAAAGGAATAGAACAGACATTGAAAGAGGGTAGAGAGGAACAGACCCTGAAGGGAAATGTGGAAGACAGAGTGGGGAGAAGATGCTGGAAGGGAAGAAGACAGATGCCAGACTATGGGGGAGCGGAGGGAAGAAGATGGGTGCTAGACCAATTGGGGGAAGGTGAAGGGAGAGGCACAGTAACAGCAAATGGAAGACGCAGAGAGAAGACACACAGTGGATGGAAGGAATTGAATGAGAAGATGTGGAAAGCAGAAACCAGACAACAAAGGTAGAAAAAAAATTCTATTTACAGTGGTGCCTCGCATAACGGACGCCTCGCACAGCGAACGCTGCGCACAACGAACTTTATGTCTTGATTCGTACAACGAACTTCGTTTCACACAACGAAGTCGCCCGAGCTGCATCCTTCCGCGCAGGCACTGCGCTTAACTGCCCTCTCTCCGCCTGGCTCCCTCTTGCCCCCCCCGACTCCCCGACACGATCGGGGCAAGAGGGAGCCCAAGCCCTCTTGCCCCCCCGACTCCCCGACACGATCGGGGCAAGAGGGAGCCCAAGCCCTCTTGCCCCCCCGACTCCCCGACACGATCGGGGCAAGAGGGAGCCCAAGCCCTCTTGCCCCCCCGACTCCCCGACACGATCGGGGCAAGAGGGAGCTCAAGCCCTCTTGCCCCCCCGACTCCCCGACACGATTGGGGCAAGAGGGAGCCCAAGCCCTCTTGCCCCCCCCCCCCGACTCCCCGACACGATCGGGCCAGGAGGGAGCCCAAGTCCTCCTGGCCACGGCGACCCCCTAACCCCACCCTGCACTACATTACGGGCAGGAGGGACCCCAGGCCCTCCTGCCCTCGACGCATACCCCCCCTCCCCCCAACGACCGCCCCCCCCAAGAACCTCCGACCGCCCCCCAGCCGACCCGCGACCCCCCTGGCCGACCCCCACGACACCCCCAACCCCCTTCCCCGTACCTTTCTGTAGTTGGCCGGACAGACGGGAGCCAAACCCGCCTGTCCGGCAGGCAGCCAACGACGGAATGAGGCCGGATTGGCCCATCCGTCCCAAAGCTCCGCCTACTGGTGGGGCCTAAGGCGCCTGGGCCAATCAGAATAGGCCCGGGAGCCTTAGGTCCCTCCTGGGGGCGGGGCCTGAGGCACATGGGCCCAACCCGACCATGTGCCTCAGGCCCTGCCCCCAGGAGGGACCTAAGGCTCCCGGGCCTATTCTGATTGGCCCAGGCGCCTTAGGCCCCACCAGTAGGCGGAGCTTTGGGACGGATGGGCCAATCCGGCCTCATTCCGTCGTTGGCTGCCTGCCGGACAGGCGGGTTTGGCTCCCGTCTGTCCGGCCAACTACAGAAAGGTACGGGGAAGGGGGTTGGGGGTGTCGTGGGGGTCGGCCAGGGGGGTCGCGGGTCGGCTGGGGGGGCGGTCGGAGGTTCTTGGTGGGGGCGGTCGTTGGGGGGAGGGGGGGTTTGCGTCGAGGGCAGGAGGGCCTGGGATCCCTCCTGCCCGTAATGTAGTGCAGGGTGGGGTTAGGGGGTCGCCGTGGCCAGGAGGACTTGGGCTCCCTCCTGGCCCGATATTGTCGGGGAGTTGGGGAATCGGCGGGGCAAGAGGGCTTGGGCTCCCTCTTGCCCCGATCGTGTCGGGGAGTCGGGGGGGCAAGAGGGCTTGGGCTCCCTCTTGCCCCGATCGTGTCGGGGAGTCGGGGGGGCAAGAGGGCTTGGGCTCCCTCTTGCCCCGATGGTGTCGGGGAGTCGGGGGGGGGGGGGCAAGAGGGCTTGGGCTCCCTCTTGCCCCGATCGTGTCGGGGAGTCGGGGGGCAAGAGGGCTTGGGCTCCCTCTTGCCCCGATCGTGTTGGGGGTGCCAGGGACCACACGGAGTCACCCACCGTACCACCCGATTCGGGTAAGCGCAGGTATCGGTGGGTGGCTTATTTGCGGGGGGGTGCCTTATTTTACATTTTTTTCTAAAAAGGGGGGGCTGTCTTATTTGATGGCCCTGCCTTATCATCGGGGAAACACGGTAGAAAAAAAAAAAAATGAACAGTTAAGTCCCAGTTTTTGCCGCTGAGACTCTGCCCTCTCTCACTGTAAAATTAGACTCTACTTAGTCTGTCTTTAAATTTAAAAAATGTGTGTTGTTTTAAAAAACAATTATGTTTTTAGATGTATCTAAATAAAAATAATAACCAAAAATTTATCTTTTTTTATGTCATCTTAGCATATTTTATGCTGCAGAACGAATTATTTTTTTTTACATGTATTCTTATGGGAAAATGCGTTTCACATAACGAACGTTTCGCATAACAAACTTGCTCCTGGAACCAATTAAGTTCGTTGTGTGAGGCACCACTGTATTTATTTTTTGCTTTAGGATAAAGTAGTATATTAGTTGTGTTGATAAAAATTTATAAACAAAGCCCTGCCAGCTGAACATCTCTTTCTCTAGTTCAGCAGCAGGAACTTTGATTTATAAGAAAGGAATAAGCTAAATATTACAGTACTAAGGCTTATATGGATGCTGTGGGGACGGTGATGGGACGGTGAATGGGATGGCGATGGCGGTGACGGGGCGGTGAAGGGAATGGCGATGATGGAGCGGTGACAGAGCGGTGCAGAGGATGGTGGGCCGTGGCGGTGACGGGGACAGATTTTTTCCCCGTGTCATTCTCTACGGGGCGGTAGATGCAGCATCTTGATTGAGTCTAGTACGTATTCACTTTAAAGGACATACGTATTTTGCTCATGTTGCATGGGGTTAGTACTGTTTTCATGGTTCCAGTATATTCCTCTTTACATTGTGAAACTTGATTTTTATTAGGAGAATCTTCTTGCAGATCTTACAGTCTCATCCTGCCATTCCCTGACCTTCTGCACTTCATTCTGAGGGGATCTTGACTTCTTCCAATGACTCTTCAGGCTTTCTCATGAGGGAGAAGACGCTATAATGTCAGGTCAGGGGGCTGTGAAGATTTTTCAGGATGCTTGCATCTTTGCATCCTCCTCAGGTTTCCAGTTCGTTCTTGGAGTTTCTGTTTTGTGTTTCCCTTTTCAGTGTTACTGGTCCTCAGGACAGTTCTTGTAGTTCTTCGGGAACTAAGGGATGTTGTTCCACTTACTGCATGGTGCCCGAGACTGGGGCATTGGGCAGGCTGGATCCCATTCTGCTGAATTAGTTTCTCGGGGTTACGCATTTCTGCAGACAACCTGGGAGTATATTTACATTTTCTCTATGGACTCTGAATTGGCACTTGGTTTGCCTGCCTCTCTTGGAGCAGCGCTTTCGGTTTTGGCACATGCCATTTCGCCTACCCAAGGCTTCACGAACGTTTTAGGTGATGTGGGCGGTGGTACCGTTTTGGCGCTACCAGGCGATTGATTCATCTAATTTCTTCTTGACTGCCTGCTTGATTCGGACGACTTCCAGTCGGGGCATTTGACTAACACGAAAAGGGTGGTATCTTTCCTCAGTTCTTTACACATGCATCTTCGAATTTGCACAGCGCTCTTTTCTCCTGTACTATTTATAGGTATATCGGGGTGATGTTTTCATTCATATAGGAGAGACATGTGTTTCTTTTCGGAAACTTGGGCGTGGGGTCTCGGTCTCAGATTGGTATTCTTCTTCGCTTACCATGACCAAGAGTATGGGATTCTTTACAGTTTCTGGGATCCATATTGCTGACTCCACTGGGAACTTCGGCTTGCTTTCCCCTTCTTACGCTACAGCAGTCGCTTTTGTTCCGGTGGTTCCTGGTATCTCAGGGCTCCAATTATTTGGTATGCTCCTCCTGCATCAGTCTGTATGATTTGGTGGCTCAGCGCGATTTTTCTTTTTAATGCATGCCTCGGTCTTTGCTGGACTAGCTCATGACTACCAACCATCTCGCGCTGTCGGGTTGGGGGGCTCGGTGGCTTCCATCCTCAGCTCCAGGAGTCTGATCTTCAGAGGCGACTCAGTACTTGTTCATTCTTCTACTCTTGAGCAGGGTCAGGCTACCTTTCTGGAGCTTCAGATCATTCTTCCGGATTGCTGCTGAGGGTCCTTTTGGTCAGTATTAGGATGGGGGTATTTCTCTACAGCTTAGGCAGTAGGTGTTTTACTCAGTTGGCAGATGAAATTGTTCTGCTTCAATGGGTGGACTCTCATCTTCGTCTTCTGTTGGCAGATCCTTTTATGGATCAGGATAAGAGTTTGGATAGACTTTCTCTCCGCGGAATCTGAGCATGGCCCATTTATTGTATGTTACAGTGTACAGCGCTGTGTACGCTCTGGAAAGTGTGCATGTTAGTAATAGTGTAATCTTCTGCATCCTGGATATTGAGATTTGTGGCTCAGGCTGCATCCTGGATATTGAGATTTGTGGCTCAGGCGTTCTAGCCCTTTTTATGGACGTGAGATATCCTTGATCTAGACCTCATGGCCTCGTCTCTCAATTCTAAGCTTCCTACCTTCTTCGGCGGGCCCAGGGAGTGGGAGTTAGAGGGGGTATCTGCATGGCTCCTTTTTCACCTCTACCTTCTCTTTTTCAGTGTTTTCCGCTGGCTGATGATGGCTTGGATTTGCCATCTCGAGCTCGCTTTCCAGGTACAGTATTTGTAGAATCTCTGGATTGGCGGCGCTATCCTTACTATGCGGATTTGATGAGTCTTTCGACAGCCGGACTAAGAACTTTCCTGGTATCTCCAGCTTTGCTCGCCTAGGGTCCAATCAACATGGATATTTGTACTAATTTAGTATTACGACCTAGTTTTTTGAAAAATGTTGGCTGACGTGTAAGGGTTATGCGAAGTAGGTTGTTTCTTCTCTTATCAAGGTGCTACGGACGTCTTCTCCTGTGGGTTCTGCTTCCTTTTGGAGGTTTTTCCTTTCTTGGGTGCTTCTTAACGTTTGAACTAGAGAATGACACGGTGACAAAATTCATCACCGTCCCCGTCCCCGCGGATAACCGGGAGAAACCATCTTCATGTCATTCTTTAAGGAGGGAAGGAGAATCAGAGTATGAATGGCCACCACCACTGACCCGCAAGCTTTGCTTTGAAGAATGCTGGTGTAGAAGGACCGAGGTTGAAATAGACACTAGAAAATGACATGGGATTATTTCCCGCGGTTATCTGCGGGGACGGGAACGGTGATGAATTTTGTCACCGTGTCATTCTCTAGTTTGAACCACTCCAGAGTTCCTTTTTGGTATAAGTGTATTGCCAAGGGCTTAGCGTTCAATTCTCTTCAGCTTCTAGTGCCATTCTTGGCTTGTTACAAGGGCTAGGTATATTGCTCTTCGCTTACTTCTCAGCTTCATGTAGTTCAGTTCCTAAACAGAGTGCGGTATATTCATGCGCCTCTTAGAAAGTCCGGTTTGGAGTACAATCTTCGCGTACTTCTTCTCAGTTTACCGAAGGCTTCATTTCATCCTTGTCTTTTGGGACTCTAAAGGGCTGTGCCATTGAACATGGGGTTTCTTGTGGCCATGGCTTCAGCTCTGCAGTTTTCTATGTTGCAGGCCTTGTTCAACGGGGATTCCTATTTCTGATTTCCGAAATATGGGGTATCAGTTCGGATGGTAGCACTATTTATTTCTAGGGGGGTGTCATCCTTTATTTTATTTCATGCTCGCTTTTCCTTCCTTCTTCCTGGGAGGAGAAATTGGGAGCAGTGCGTTTATTCACTGCATTTTTTGATACATTCGTAACGTTCTCCGCAAGCTCGGTTTCTAACGACTTTTAGTTGTTTATATCTCCTTTTTGTATTCTTCAAGGGATGCCTCAAACGTATAGCGGCGTCTGAAGCCTCCATCGCTCGATGGATCCAGGAGGACATTCTTTATGCTTGCTTGCTGGCAGGGAAGCGGTTGGCGAAAGAACTTCATGACCATTCCGCCGGAGCGATGGCTACTTCTTGGGCTCGGCCTAGAGGTTTTTTTTCCTTGGAGGAGATTTGTCTCGTGGCTAATTGGTCTTCCGAGAGTGCTTTCTCTCCGCATTTCTGCTTGGATGTGGGGGCGCATGCGGTAGGGGCGTTTTGTGCTTCGGTTGTTGCGGAGGTGGCGTTTGCTTCCCACCCAGATTGAGGATTGCTTTGCTACATCCCATTGGTCTCTGGATTCATCTGCTGCTATAGCTAAGAAGAAAAAATTAAAAAAATTAAATTGAATCAGGTTGGGCAGACTGGATGGACTATTCGGGTCTTTATCTGCCGTCATCTACTATGTATGTTACTATGTATGTTGCTAGGGAAGGAAAAATTATGTTCTTAACCTGTTAATTTTCTTTCCCTTAGACGCAGCAGATGAATCCAGAGCCCCACCCTTTCTGGATATTGTCTCTCGGTTTTTTCTTTTGCAACTTTCGCAGTTTGTTATTATGGCAGGTTGTTTTCTGTATTATTGCATTTTGAGATTTGTTATGGGAAATAAGTTTTTTACATGCTATGCCTATTGATGGTTACGGATGCTTGGGCAAGGAGCTATACTGGATAAACAGGAGGAGTGCCAGTCAATAGGACCACCTGTTAATCAGTTTCTCTATCTCCGCCTGCTGGTAGATGTGGGCTATCCCATTGGTCTCTGGATTCATCTGCTGCGTCTAAGGGAAAGAAAATTAACAGGTAAGAACATAATTTTTCCTTATTTTTCTTTTCATCTACTACACCCATGTCTGAAAGACAATCCAATTATCTTTCCAGATGATGTGAAAACACAAGCAACAGAATCTTTGGAAAGATTATGCTAAAGCCAGATCATAATGGAAGGCTATTTGTGATTTACAAATAACAGTTGTACAGAATGTTGTCTCTTTTTATATTTTAATAAAATTTTTAAATATAAAATCATATGTTTGAGGCTTGTGCAGATGACAGTTTGGGTTTGGACAGGGGCAGAGCTCGTGAGGATGGGGACAAACTTTGTTGTTGTCTTGTCATTCTCTACGAATCATTTATATAGCACTAGTAGAGGTACATAGTGTTGTGTTGTACACACACACACACACACACACACACAAAAAAAAACAGTTCCTGCTTTGATAGAATTTATAATCTATGTAAAAAAGACAAATAGGACTAATAAGGGATTAGGAAGTTATTTATTGTGGGAATGATTAAAACAAACATGGATACAGAACAGCCTCAATGATTAACATGTGGTAATGGTGGAACCCCCCCCCCCCTGGCATTAAATGGGGCATTCTGCACACGGTCCCCTTCAATTAAAGCAAAGGTGTTTTTTTTTTTTTTTTTTGAAGTGCAGGTAACTCCATGCAGTTGTACCTATTCAGGTGGGGTTAACTGCATTGTGATCCCTGTCCATTCTCCATCCTTTTAACTGTATGCTTGCTCTTAAGACAGAAATTACACAACTCTTGGCATGATGTCTAATAAAGCTTAGTAAGTAGGGCCCCAAATGCTTTACCTAATTCAATGGAATAATTTTTTGATTGGATAGTGTACCAGCTGCTGTAATAATCTAATGATGCATACTTGTATAAAATCCTTTTGAGTAGTTTTAGTATGCTATAACTAAAACTAATGCTGACTGAAAACTAGAATTCCTTATCTTTTCTACAGCAGATTAATTCAGAGACTTGTGGGTTGTTACTATCTACCAGCAGGTGGAGATAGAGCGCACTGACCAAATTGTTTTATCTCCACCTGCTGGTAGATAGTCACAAGTCTCTGGATTCATCTGCTGTGTTTAAAGAAAATTATCAGGTAAGACATAATTTCTCCTTTGCTGAAGTGGAACTTGGAACTTCCATATTTCCACAATAAGCATTATAGGCCTCAGTGGAGAAGAGGGACCAAAAAATACTTGGTGGCTTTTATGATGATGTACACCATTATCAGCAAATAGTTCAATTTTTCATTTATGTTTCATGGCTGTGATGGGAAACTTTTTTAAAATGAGCAATAGTCACACATTGAGTTAGGAAAATTGGGACTAGATTTCTGATGGGTAAAATGTAATGATGTGTGAAGCTTTAACTGCTGGCTTAATTTATTTGCATTTTGTTGGAAAATGCTGATTATAATGAAGTAGTATTGTATGTTGTTGTGCAATATAGATTTTGTATTTAGCAATTTTGTAATGTTTTTTTTCTTTCTTGGATTGTTGTCTTTTTCTTACAGAACTTGACTCTACTGGATTTTTACATTTTTGTTCTTTCTTACGTGAGCCTCAGTTGCCTTTAAAAAAAAAATTCTCTTTGCTTTGTGATACTGTGACAATGTCTCGCAGCCCTGAGGTAAAAGAAGATCCTGTAGAATGCCCTCTTTGCATGGAGCCCTTGGAAATCGATGATATCAACTTCTTCCCCTGTACCTGTGGCTACCAGATCTGTCGCTTCTGTTGGCATCGTATCCGTACAGATGAAAATGGACTCTGTCCCGCTTGCCGAAAGGTAAATATTAATTCTGCCTCAAATAGATATTAGCAATGATGCACTTTGGGGACTGTGTTCATTTCAGGAAATGTTACAAAACAAAAGAGAAGCAAAAAAGCAATAAATTCAGAAAATTATTTTGTAAAAAAAAAAAAAAAAAGTATTTAAGAATTCAGAGTTTTATTAAGAGCTTTCATTGGTACAATAAAGGAATATCAAATCAGAAAATTGCAAGAAAACAAAACAATTGTTACATCACATTACTATTAACCAGCTCACATCGAGGAGAGTAGCTGAAAGTGTGGAGTTGCTAATTAACAAATTCATACTGAAACTAAACAAAGAAAAGAATTATCCTCCAGACCTAGAGCCAGATTCTCAAAACTTTAATGCGGTCGCTAAACTGGTTGCAAATGGTTTAGCCTGCATGCATTTTAGCAGCGGATTATCAAAACGGCTTATCACTGTCTTCAGCGAGCTTTCTAGCAGTCTCCGACACTGCCATGCAAATGGGCTCTTGAATATTGAAATGAGCACTCCGGTGGATTCTTAAAAATCTCAAAGAGCGGCGTCTACTTTTGGTGACAAAAATCAGTGACTGGTCCAGGGTGCCAGTACAGTGACAGCACTATTAAAAGTGCATATTGTTGCGTGTGTTTTGACTGTGGCTAATGAAAAAAAAAAAAATTACAGGAAGAATCATAAATTGTCTATTTCTTTTTTTAGTGGTGGTAGTAAAAGCATGCTTCCTTAGCAACAGCAGCAGATGAATCCAGAGACCAATGGGATAGCACACATCTACCCGCAGGTGGAGATAGAGAAACTGATTAACAGGTGGTCCTATTGGCTCGCACGCCTCCTGCATCTTCAGTATGCTCTATCTCCCAGCAGGTGATGGTCACTATTCAACTAGCTCCTGAATTCTGGCTGTGACTGGAAACTTATTTCTCCTTTTGAGGTTTCTCTTCAACTTGGGTGACTTGGGTGTCCGGCTGAACGGTGCCGGTTTTAGGGTTATACCTTGGCCTCCCCAGGTCCCTGCCTCACCCTCCCTCCATTGATAGAGGAGACCCAGATACTACATTCTGACCTGTTTTTCCTGACCAACCGACGTTTACCGGCTTCACTTGGCACTATCTGACAGCTTGTGCTTATTTTGTCTGTTCCTGTATTCAAGGCGGGTTCTGAGTCGCGTGAGTACCACAGCTGTTGTTTTGTGTTTTGTACGCTGAGGTTTCAGTTGGGCAGAACTGACATTTGGTATTTCAAGTGTGCATGTCTGTTTTTGGAGGCCTCCGGTTTTGTATTTTACAAGCCGTTGAATGGCAGACATTTTTCCCCGCGCGCTGACAGTGTGTGCTTCATCTTTTCTGCTATCAGCAGAATTGTTGTGTTTCCCGAAGCTGTAATTTTCAGCGGGACTGAGCTCTTTTGCTGTCAGCAGAGCTGCAGCGTTTCCTGAGGCTGTACATTTCAGCAGAATCGAGCTCCTTCGCTGTTGGCAGAGCCGCAGCGTTTCCTGCGGCTGTATTTTTCAGCGGGCCAAACTCCTTCGCTGTTGGCAGTACTGCAGCGTTTCACGTGGCAGTTATTTTTGGTGGGCCGAACTCCTTCGCTGTCGGCTGAACCGCAGTGTTTACCTAGGCAGTGATTTTCTATGGGACCACCTCGAGGTGCCTGGGTTGTCGGACATAGATGAGTTGGCTGTTCTTTTTTTTTCTGCAATTAAAAAAAAATACCAAACAACCCAAAAACATAACAATGACACAGTTTTTGGTCTCAGGGAGTGTTTCTTTGCACTTTGCCTGGGGTTTCTGATGCGTGCTTGTGTTATGCGCCCAGCTTGTTCGGTATGGCAGAGTGTGGCTTGGAGAATTTCATTTGGTGTTTGCCTGCCCAGTTCGGATGCCTTGTACACCGGTTTGGCTCACGTCGCATCGCCAAGGGAATGTCAATTCTTTCCCTGAACCTACACCTTTGAAGGCCAACACAAATCGATTGAGATCGTATCGAGTCCCCTTTTGGCATTTACTCCCGGGTCAGATCTCTATGCTTTCTCTCTTTTTGCCACAGATTGGTTTCGAGAGGGGCGTAGGATATCTGGAAGTTGGTTTTTTATCTGAATGGGGCGGTAAATGCAGTATCTTGATCACGTCTCATATGTCTTCACTTAAAAGGCAGTACGTTTGTTCACTAACATTGCATGGAGTTAGTAATGTTTTCAGAGTTCTGATCTACTCCTTTTGACATCGCGAACCTGGATTTTTCGTATGAGAGTTTCTTTCTTCTTCCAGATCTTACGGTTCTCGTCCAGCCATTCCCCGACCTTCTGCTCTTCATTCTGAAGGGGTCCTGGCTTCCTCTAACTCCACTTGAGGATTTCTCATGAGTGGGGAAATGCTATGATCTCAGGTCAGGGGGCCTTGACAATTTTTCAGGATGCTTGCAGCTTTTCAGGGTGCTTTGCATACTCCTCTGCTTTCCGATTCTTTCTTGGAGTCCCATGTATTGAGCTTCCTTACGTTGTTTTTAGTTCTTCCAGAGCTAAGGGAAGTTATTCCATTTACTTCATAGTGCCTAGGACGGGGGGATTGGTCAGTCTGGGACTGCATCTCATTCTGCTGAATTAGTTTCTCTGAGTTAATCTTTCCGAGGAAACACTGTGAGAATGTTTTCCTTTTCACTATGGTCACTGAATCAGCACTAGCTTCGCTTGCCTCTTTTTGAGCAGCTCTATCGGTTTTGGTGGATGCCATTTCACCTAGCCAGGGCTTCACGAACGTTATAGAAAATGAGGGCAGTAGTGGCGTTTTGGCGCATACAGGAAATTCAGCTACTTTCTTAGCTAACTGCTTGATTTGGACGTCTTCCAGCCAGGTCCATTTGACGGACTCACACAGGTGATTTCATTTCTCCTGTTCTTTGGAAGTGAATCTTCAATTTACATCGAGCTCTTTTCTCATGCACTAATTATTGGAATATCGGGGAGATGATGTTGTTCATGTAGGGGAGAAATGTGTTTCTTACCGGAGCCTAGGGCGATGGGTTGTTGTATCAGGTTTGTCGCCTTCTTGGGTCACCAAGAGCATGAGCATGGGTTTCTGTATAGGTTCTAGGTTCCAGGGTGCTGACTCCACTGGGAACTTAGGCTCGCTTTTGCATTAGCATGATACAGCAGTCGCTTTTGTTCCGGGGGTTCCTGGTATCTCCAGGCTCCAATTGTATTATTTGGTAGCTCCTCTGGCATCACTCGGTATCCTTTGGTGGCTCAGCAAAATTCATCTTTTCAGGGGCAGGCCTCGGTCTTTGCTGACTTGGCTCAGAGTCACCAAGCTGTAGGTTGGGGGTTCAGTGCCTTCAATTCTCTGTGCAAGGAGTCGGGTCTTCAGGGGTGACTCAGTACTCGTTACTAATTCTAGACTGAAGCATGATCAGGCTACCATTTCAGGAGTTTCAGACCATTCTTCCGGAATGACGATAAGGGTCTTTTAGGGCAGTGTTATGACAGTGGTGTTTCTCTACAGCCAGGAAGTATGTGATGTACTCAGTTGGCGAGTAAAGTATTGGTTCTACTTCAATGGGTGGAATCTCATCTTCCTATTCTGTCAGTGCATCATTTTACAGGACAGGAGAAGGGTTTAGATAGACTTTCTTGCCACAAAATCTGAGCAGGGACCGTCTATTGCATGTTAAAATGTACAGCGCTGTGTATGCCTTTCAGCACTTTAGAAATAATCTATAGTAGTGGTAGTAGTATCATCTTTTACATCCTAGAAATTGGGACCTCTTTGCTCAGGCGTTCCAGCTCTTTGTATAATGGTGAGATCTGCTAGAACCAGACCTCATGGCCTCGTCTCGAAGTTCACGGCTTCCTAGTTTCTTCAGCAGATGCAGGGAGTGGCAGTCAGAGGGGGTAGCAGCATTGCTTCTTTCTCGCCTCTGGTTTCTCTTTTTAAGTGTTTTCCCTTTGCTGATGATCGGATGGATTTACCATCTCAAGCTCGCTTTCAGGGCACAGTAATAAGAAAATCTCCGGATTGGCTGCACCATCATTGCTTTGCGGATCTGATGAATCTTTTAGCAGCCGAAATGTTGAGATTCCTGGTATCTCCAGATTTACTCACCTGGGGTCTGATCAACATAGATATTTGTCCTCTGTTGGTGTTCCGACCTAGCTTTTGAAAAGTCAAGTTATTTATTTTCTTCTCCAGGTGAAACAGACATCTTCACCTGTGGTTTATGCTCCCGTTTGGAGGCTTGTCCTTTCTTGGGTACTTATCAGCATTGGCACTCTTCCAGAGTTCTATGGTTTATTGGCTTTCTTTTTTGGCACAAGTGTATTGCCACGGGCTTAGTGTTCAATTCCCTTCAGCTTCAAGTGGAATTCTTAGCTTGTTAGATGGGCTAGGTATCTCGCTCTTTGCTTACTTCTCGGCTTCCTGTAGTTCAGTTCCTAAAAGGAGTACAGTATATTCGTACACCTCTTAAGCCCTGTCCGGAGTACGATCTTAAAGTACTCCTTTGCAGTTTACAGGAGGCTTTGTTTCCACCTTGTCTTTTGAGCCTCTAACAGGCGGTGACATTGCCCGCGGTGTTTCTTGTGGCCATGGCTTCAGCTCAGCAGTTTTCTGAGTTGCAGTCCTTGTACGGCGGGGATTCTTATTTCTGTTTTACCAATTCTGGGGTGTCAGTTCGGACAGTACCTCAATTTCTTTTATGCCAGTCTCACTTTTCCTTCCTTATTCCTGGGAGGAGGAATGAGGAGGCAAGCTTTTCTTCACTGCATTTTGTAAAAGTGCGTAGCAGTCTCTGCAATCTGTAGGTTTCTAACGACTTTTAGTCGTTTAGTTCACCTGCTGGTATTCTTCAAGGGATGTGACAAACGTATAGCAGCATCCAATGCCTTCATCACTCGAGGGATCCAGGAGGACATTCTTTACGCTTACTTGATGGCAGGGAAGCGGTTGTCAGAAGACTTTTATGTCCATTCAGCCGGTGCAGTGGCTGCTACTTGAACATAGTCCAGAGGTTTTTTCCTTGGAGGAGTTTTGTCCTGCGACTACTTGGTCTTCCAAGATTACTTTATCTCTGCATTACTGGTTGGATGTGGGGGTGCATGCGAAGGCAGCGTTTAGTGCTTCGATTGTTGCGGAGGCGGCATTTACTTCCCACCCTGATTGAGGATTGCTTTGCTACATCCCATTGGTCTCTGGATTCATCTGCTGCTGTTGCTAAGGAAGGAAAAATTATGTTCTTACCTGTTAATTTTTTTTTCCTTTTAGATGCAGCAGATGAATCTAGAGTCCCACCCTTTCTGGATATTGTTTGGGTGTCAGGTCAAAAGCGCGTCGGGACAAAGGCACGCCCAGACAATTGAGCGCAGCGCGGAGGCATGCGCCGCTCAAAATTAATGTTTTTAGGGCTCCGACGTGGGGGGGAACCCCCCCACTTTACTTAATAGACATTGCGCCGCGTTGTGGGGGCGATGTGGGGGGTTGTAACCCCCACATTTTACTGAAAACTTCACTTTTTCCCTGTTTTTAGGGAAAAAGTTGTTTACAGTAAAATGTGGAGGGTTACAACCCCCCAAACCCCCCATAACGCCAGCGCGATGTCTATTAAGTAAAGTGGGGCGGAGCCCATAAAAACAGTAATTTTGAGCGGCGCACGCCTCCGCGCTGCGCTAAATTGTCTGGGCGCTCCTTTGTCTTTCGCGCCGTTGTCTATGAACCATTGTTTGTCAGTTTTTTCTTTTGCAACTTTCGAAGTCCGTTGTTATTGATCGTTGTATTCTGTATTATTACCTTTTGAAATTTGTTATGGGAAAGAAGTTTTTTACAAGCTGAGCATATTGATGATTACGAATGCTTGGGCAAGGAGCTATACTGAAGATGCAGGAGGCGTGCCAGCCAATAGGACTACCTGTTATCAGTTTCTCTATCTCTGCCTGCTGGTAGATGTGTGCTATCCCATTGGTCTCTGGATTCATCTGCTGCGTCTAAAGGAAAGAAAATTAACAAGTAAGAACATAATTTTTCCTTCTTGAGAACGTGTATTATAGCCCCCCTCGGCAGCGGGAGAGATGCCCAATCTCTCCCGTCGCTAAGAAACGCCCACCGGTAGTGGAAGAGATGCCCAATCTCTCCCGCCACCAACCAACACCCCTAACCCCCTTGGCAGTAGGAGAGATGCCCATGCTCTCCCACCGCAATGCAACACCCGGTCCTCCTCCCCTTACCTTACTGTCAAATGGCTGGCCGAAGAGATGCCTACTCTCTCAGGCCTGCTGGCTCGCCTCTTCAAAATATAAACAGTACAGGTGTAAGGATAGAACCTTGAGGAATGTCGTATTTCTTGCATGTCCAACTTCGAACAGGTTGTGATCTACTTTTTATCCCAGGACAAGCAGGCAGCTATTCTCACATATGGGTGACGTCATCCACGGAGTCCGGATGCAGACAGCCTCGCAAGCGTACTTGTAGAAACTTCAGAAGTTTCGAGTCAGCCACACCACGCATGCTTTCCCGCCCAGCACAGGGTGAGTCTCCTCAGTTTTCTGCGGAGCCGAGAAGTCTGTACTTTGACATTCTGCGCTGAAGTTCCTTTGTTTCGTGCCTTCTCTCACCGTGGTTTGTGTTCTTTTTAGTCGCGAATCGCTGTGTTACTTATTTCTTTTACTTTAAAAAAAAAAAAAAAGACTTTATTTTATTTTTCTTCATCGACTGATTGGCGAGGCAGGCCGCTCGGCCTCAGCGTGCTTTGGCCTTCTACTTAGAACACACCAAACCACACAGATCTGCTTCTCAACTTTTTGTCTCCTTTGATCCGAACAAGTTGGGACATCCAGTTTCTAAGCGTACCATCTCCAACTGGATGGCTGCTTGTATCTCTTTCTGCTATGCCCAGGCTGGACTGCATCTACAGAGTCGAGTCACAGCCCACAAAGTCAGAGCCACGGTGGCTTCAGTAGCTTTTCTCAGATGCACTCCTATTGAGTAAATTTGCAAAGCTGCCACCTGGTCCTCGGTTCATACTTTCATCTCTCATTATTGTCTGGATGTTTTCTCCATTTTAGCCAGAGAGTATTACAAAATGTATTCTCCTAAGTAGCCAACATCCCACCATCCCATTCTGATTAGCTTGGAGGCCACCCATATGTGAGAATAGGCTGCCTGCTTGTCCTGGGATAATTCAACTATTAAACAGGCTAATGGCAAGCACTATTCAAAGTTCAACAAAAATTCTTTTGCCATGAAAGTGCGAAGAACTACATATTAATAGTAACACACTAGGGATATCTCAGAACGCTACTCCGATAAAGTTGTATCGGAATAGCAGCACTCCTCACCAACTTCACTTATACGTGTGTACACTTTATATCTCCTTTATTTTATATCAATCTGTATTTTATATTATAGCTCATTTTAGTCTAATTTAATTTTTTATAAAACTTCTTTTTCATTCCACATTCATATGTTTTCATAAAATATTTCTTATAAACCTTTTAATCCTTAAAGGTCAAAAATGCACTTAGCTTTTATGTAGCATTTTTCAACTGAATATTGTACTGCCTCCCATTGACGCGTTTCAGCTCTTCATCAGGATGGGGCTACTACTATCACTAAATCAAAACAGCAAATATTCTTCATATTAATGCAAAGCAAACCTCAGTGTTTTCCACTCATAATTAATATGAACCTACTAACCTGATAGGTTTCTCCTTTCCATTCATTTTGCGACCATTGTAGCAGTTAAATATGGCCGCGGCGTCCTTCACAAACTTATTATACTCCTCCTCCCTGCCGTCATTCGACTAACTGGCCAACCCCGAAGCAACATCTCACTCTACATCTTTAATGAAAGGGCTCAGTATCCAAACCAAGCCGAAATCCATAATTTAACCCAAGGGAAAACCCCATTCTTATGTTCAGTCAGCCAACATCATCCAATCACTCGTTTCGTTTAACCCACTAGGGTACATACTGTCCAACTCATACATCCATCTTAATTCCTTCAAATTCAACAAACGCTCATAATTTCCTCCCTCCCCACCCCATTTTTATCATATCAATCACTCTCCACTTTAAATCTTTCATTGTGTGTTTCAATAGCATCCAATGACTCAAAAAAGAAGGAAAGAATTTCTACTTCTAAAACCTGGAGTGACTCAAATAGGGGGTATTTTCTTTCTAAGGTATCCATATAAATGTGTGGTTAGATATTTATCATTGAAGTATATTTTTACAGAACCGTCTCAACTGATTAGTTTTCTCTCAGCGAAACGTCTTGAAAAAGGAATAACAGCGCCCATGGAAGGTTAGCTCCCCGCACTGTAGTAAGACATGGATTTTCTTTTAATTAATTTGATTTATATTTGTCCTACTCTTTAAATCTTGGATCCAATATATGGAGGACTAGTGTGTGATCAGCTAGATCATTATTACCTTATTTATCTATTTTTATTTTCAACTGAATTATGATTGTGGTATATTTTAATTTTGGAAATTTAGTTCAGTATGTTGTTTGATCTCACTTTACTGTACAAGATGTATATGCTTGGTAATATTGTAAAATTCTATAAATAAATAAATTAAAAAAAAAAAAAAAGATATTCCATCAGTTGGGTGTGAACTAATCCCTCCATGATTTTTACAATGAATGGGATAGATGCTATAGGTCTGTAATTGGTTATTAGCGCTGAAGATTCTTTTCTATTTTTTGGGATGGGGGTTATTATTATGTGACTGTTGTTAGTGAGGAAAGTCCCATTTTTTAGGTTGTGGGCTAAATAGTGTAGTAGTGATATTTTAAATTCTGATGGTGCCGCTTTCATAATCTCCGGGGGGCACGTATCTAGGATGCAATGAGATTTAGAGTATTTGTTGTATAGTTTGGTGTAGGTATTCCATTCTAGATCCTGAAAGGAACTCCAGATCATGTCTGTTGGTATTTCATTGTCATGTGAGTTAGCTATTTGATAATTGCTGGGGATGATTGTTACATCGTTATTTCTTATACAGTTACTTCTTAGGTTTTTAATTTTGGAATCAAAATATAGGGCTAGGTCTTTCGCAGTGGGTAATTTCGTGTTGTGCACAGGTGTGGTGTGGCGGGTGGTGTCAAATAGATTTGTGACTATGTTGAATAACTCTTTTGTATTGATTCCTTGTGAATCATTGCAGGATAGGTTAATTTTGGTAGAGTAGAACGCTTTGCGTTTGTCTTTTATCAGTTGTTTGTAGGTTTTTATGTAGGCTCTCCATTTGTTGCGGTCTGTCAATTCTCCTGTTTTATTCCAAATTCTTTCTAGTCACCTAGCTAGTTGATTCGTTTTTAGTAATTCGGCGTCGAACCATTTGTTGTATTTGTTTGTGTTGCTTTTGCTTTTATGTATGGGGGCGATTTTATCTAGGATGGATGTGCTGGTTGTCTTCCAGTGGTCCCAGAAATCTACTCCTTCCTCTATTATTGTCTGCAGTTCGTATTCTGACCAGTATTCTTCTGGATTAATATAACCTCTTGTTTGGTGTTCTTTTTTTATCATTGGACGTGTTTTAGATTTTTGGTGCGACTAGATCAGCTTAAAATAATAAGTGAAATGGTCGTGACGCCAGGTGCCTTCCGGCAGAGAGATGATTGGGTCAAGGTTTTCCTTTGTGGACATGGCAACTAGATCTAAATGATGGCCTTTTTTGTGAGTTTGTGTGGGTGCAGGGATGTTGTAGTTGAGTAGAGATAGGAAGTTTTTAAGCTCTTTTGTGTCTGTGTTGTTCTCTTCGTCTAGGTGTAAGTTTATGTCCCCTGCGATGATGTTGTAGTTAGGGCCAATAGAATTGTGCAGGATAAATTCACAGAAGTCTTCTTTGGCTTCAATGGACTCAAGTCTACCCCACCAAGTCAAGTGCAAAGGGGACCACTGAGAACATAATGTTTGAATTTTGGACAGCAGTACCGTAACATTTAAATCCAACGTAGCCTGCCATGTGTTGCAGAATCGGATACCCAAATATTTGATATCGTTGGGACACCATGTTAGGCCAAAGGGGGATATCATCGCCTGAGTGCAGTACGAATTCAAAGGGAGCACTTCAATCTTTTCCCAGTTGATAGTATAACCGGAAAGAGTACCAAATACTGAAAGAAGAGTGAATACAGCCGGTAGAGTATTCACGGGATTTGAGACATAGAGGAGCACATCATCCGCAAAGGCGGAAAGACGTACCTCTCGAGAACCCACTGTTATACCCTGTATGGCATTAGATGTATCCAAATGTCGCAACAAGGGCTCCAGGGCCAGATTGAATAGGAGTGGTGATAGGGGGCACCCCTGACGAGTTCCCAGAGATAGGGAGAAATAAGATGAAAAATGACCATCCACATTCAATCTGGCCCTAGGATTGGAATATAAAAGGCTTACCATATCAATGAAGTCATCTCCCAATTGGAACCAGCGTAAGGTATAGAACAGATATCTCCATTCCACATAGTCGAAAGCCTTTTCGGCATCTAAAGACATCACACATTGAGGGATGGAGACATTGCGGGCGGCCTACAACACATGACAAAGTACTCTGGAGTTATCAGCAGTAAGTCGGCCCTTAACAAAACCACATTGAGTAGGATGTATGAGCAAAGGTAGAACCTTGGCGAGTCTATCCGCAAGGATCTTAGCATAGATTTTACAATCATAATTGAGTAAAGAGCTCGGCCTATAATTTTTAGGGAGCAAGGGATCTCGTCCGGGTTTGGGGAAAACCGCTATATCCGCTTCCGTAAAGGTTCCCCCACTCGAACCCTTATCCAGAAAGTCGGTATAGAGCCGAAGGAGCAGTGGAGTTACAGTGGATTGAAAAGTTTTATAGAAGCCCAGAGGGAGGCCATCTCCTCCCGGGGCCTTGCCAGAGCATAGGCCGCCAATGGCCATATTGATATCCGAAGCTGTTATAGGAAGATTAAGCTCTGCATGTAATTTAGATGGAAACGAAGGAGGCAGTAGGTCTCGAAAGAACTCATCAAAGTCACTCTCCGAGGGAGTGGCCCCTGATGTGTATAATATCTCATAGAACGAGCGAAACTGATTAGTGATGGCGACAGGGTCAGTGATGAGAGAGCCCTCCGGTTTAAGAGCAGTGATATGATGAGCTCGTTTTTTTAGTTTAAGGTAATTAGCTAAGAGGGTACCCGCTTTATTTCGATGTTCATAATATAAAGCACCTTCATTAAGTAGCAATACACCAGCTTGTTCAGACAGAATGGAATTATATTGAAATTTCAATTTACGAATTTGCTGCAGATCTGGGGCATCAGATGAAATATGATATCGGGTCTCTAGCACTTTTATCTGAGTATCAAGATCAAGAAGAGATTGTTTACGTACTTTAGCAAGATGGGCTGAATAGGCTATAGTTCGTCCCCTTAAATATGCCTTGTAAGCATCCCAGACTGTCTGACATGAAACTAGTGGCGTATCGTTATACATGAGATATTCAGCTGTCCACATCTCAACTTGGGACATAAACTCTTGGTCAGTCAAAAGAGCAGTGTTCAACCGCCATGAGGGTGTTGAAGCTGAGGAGGCTGATATAGTGTAAATTACTGAGATAGCAGAGTGGTCCGAGAGAGGACAAGAAATGATGGACGTAGATTGAACAGAACGTATGAGTGAATTAGAGAGCAAAAAATAGTCCAACCGCATAGCAGACGCGTGTGGTGTGACCAAAAAGTATATTCTTGGTCTTTGGGATGAAATAGACGCCAGACATCAGTGAGGTCAGAAGACTGGAGAATATTTAACAAGAGGGAATGTGTCGCCGGTGGACGATAAGTTGAATGAGATTTACGGTCTAAGTGTGTATCAAGGACTAGATTCCAGTCACCACCCACAATGACATAGTCTGTGGAAAGGGAAGCCAACACCCTTGAGATTTCATGAAAAAACTTCAGGTCTGCATTATTGAGTCCATAAATCGAGAGGAATGTGTATCTGCTGGAGGCAATTTTAAGGGTAACTGATACCCATCTACCTTGAGAGTCATGGGAGGAGTCAAGTATAGAATATTGAAGGCGTTTAGACAGAAGAATAGCGACCCCCCCCCCTTGGTGGACACAGCTGGAGAAAAGAAACAATGGGATACCCAATCTCTCTTTAGTTTGGCAGATTCAGTGACATTCAAATTGGTTTCTTGCAAAAAAAAAAACCACCTGTGCGGAATGGTGTTTACAGAACAACAGCATTTTTTTTCCTCTTAATAGGATGGTTCAAACCTCTGATATTTAAAGACAAAACTTTACATACAGCCATCATGTAAAAACAGTTTCTGGATCAAGAGCAAGAACAGCACAGCACCAATGCGTAAAGTCCCATGCCAATCAAATTGCATATATAGATTCTGCTGCCTTAGGCTGAACTCAAAAAGAAAAACCCCATACATACACACAGTCGCACACCCTCCCAACAGTCACAGCAACTCCCGGCCACCCACAAGACAAGAGCCTTGTAACCATCCCGCCCATAAGGCGACCCGAGGGCCTGTGGAGGGGAGGAGACACAACAACAACATGGAGGCTCAGCGTCCTCTCACCCCCCCCCCAGCAATCCCAATGTAAATAGAATGGTTCAAACAGTAAATAGAAATAGTGGAAATACAGCACCCAAAACCACCATAGTGGATCAAAAACATCAGACAAATATGCAGCAGCCTGCACATACATCAGCACATTATATCATGACTCCAGCAAATATTAGCAAAGAAAATGTAGATGATCAAGTGTCCATATGGATAAGATCTTCTTGTTCTTTCAGGAATTTGTCTACTTCATTAGGATCAGTATAAGTTTTAGTTCTGTTGTGATATGTGATCTTGAAGCGTGCAGGAGCCAAGAGACCGAAGCGGGCCTCAATGGCACGCAGGCGAGGGCGCAGGGCCAGAAATTTGCGATGCTTCTCAGCCGTATCCTTAGTGTAATCCGCAGAGATGTAGATTTATGACCTTGCCATTCTACTTTCTTCAGAGATCGCATTTTCTCCAGGATCATAGTAACATGTGGAAAACTCAATAATTTTAGCACCATAGGGCATGCACACTGGGAACCCGCCGATGTCTTGGTCGGTACTCTATGGGCGCGCTCCACCTCTAATGCCCAATCGAACTTGAGAGAGAGCACCTTAGGAAGCCAGTCCTCGAAAAATTTGCAGGCATCTGACCCTTCCGTCCCTTCATTTAAGCCATTGATACGTAGGTTCTGTCTCCTGCCGCGGTTACCGAGGTCCTCCAGCAGACTCTCTAGCGCATGCAGGGCTCAGCGGTCCATTTTCTGGTTAGTGGCAAGCTCATCAACAACCTGATGCTTGCGTTCCAGTGCGAGCAGGTGAGCATCCATTGCAGAAAACTTTTCAGTTAAGTTTATAATTTCATGTTTGATGTCTTTAATGTCATCTTTGCTCTCGAACATCATGTTCGAGATTAATTGTAATTGCTCAGAAATTGTAATGTCGGGATCGACACATGGTCGGGCCGTGTCCCCTTTGGTTGGCGTCGGCGGGTCTTGTTTTGGCCGTTTCGCGCCCGAGGTGCCGGCAAAAGCAGCCTCTATTTTACCTTGTTTAGGTTGAGGCATCTTTGCGTATGGAGAGAGCAATGCAGTTGCAGGTTAGAAAGGATGATATGCGCTGTATATCGGGATCGCTAGCGGGAGCTCCGGACCTAAGCCTCCATCTTGTTCGGGCTCTCTAGCGCCCCCCCCCAGGGTTTCCTTTCTTGAAATGGAACCACACCATGTTGTGATTGCTGGATGCCAAGGTGTCTCCCACTGATACCTCTGTGACACTGTCCCCATTGGTGAGCAATAAGTCCAAGGTTGCCTGACCCCTAGTGGGTTCCAATGCCATCTGCTTTAGGCATGGAGGCTAGTATCCTCTTGTCGCTGGTTGTAGCGGAAGGTTCGTTCCAGTCCACGTCAGGCATATTGAAATCTCCCACTAGCACTGATCTCCACGCAGTGTTATGGTCTCATTGTCTTCCATTAGCTCATCGTCTGCTTGCTCCTTTTGTTTAGGCGGTCTGTATACAACACCAAGATACAGGCATTTGTTATTGCCCCTGGCCAGGTTCTCCCAGAGGGACTCTCCCGTATACTTGATGTCTGTGATTTTAGTAACTTTGATATTTTCTTTAATGTATAGAGCTACCCCACCTCCTGATTTGCCCTCTCTGTCTCGACGGAGTAGATTATAACCTGGTATGACCATATCCCATCCGTGGGACTCCGAGAACCAAGTTTCTGATATCGCCACTACATCAAGGTCAGCGTTTCTCATTTCTGTTTCCAGTTCTAGTATTTTGTTGCCTAAGCTGCGGGCATTTTTATATGGAGTGTTTTCTTGTAGAGATAGTTTGTCCCCTTCAGTCGTGCCTTTGTCACCCCTTCTGATGCCACGGTCTCCTTCAGTGTCTAAGCGATTCCTCCACCCTGACTTCCTGACCATGCGAGTTTTCCCCACTGGCTCCAAGAAGGAGACTCCGTCTTTTCCTTTGTCCCCTATTCTACCGACTTTATTGCTTACCCCAGATACTAAGTCCTTGTCTTCCACTCTTCCTTCTTCCCGTCTCCTTTAGTATTGGCGCGGTTTCTTGCCTCCGAGTTACTTTCCCAGCTTGTGTTAGTGTGGGTCCCCTCCCCCGGCTCACCTAGTTTTAAGCTTTATGAAGTAAGTGAGCCAGGCTTCATCCCAGGACATTCTTCCCTCTACTGGTCAGGTGTAGGCCATCAGGCCCCTGCAGTCCTTGAAGTGCCCCTCCGTGGTACAGGAAGCCAAAGTTCATCTCCCTGCACCAACCCCTTAGCCACTTGTTAGTCCTGTTGATCCGTTCCTCTCTGGCTCTCCCCTTGTTTCTCACCGGTAGGATGGAGGAGAAGACCACTTGCGCTTTCATTAGCTTCAGTTTTACTCCTAGGGCTCTGAAGTCTTCCTGTATCTGCTCCGGGGAGTTCCTGGCTGTGTCATTTGTCCCAACGTGGATGAGGAGCATTGGGTAGTGGTCTTGGGATTTGATTATTTTACCTATTCAGGTATTCACATCCTGGATCTTGGCTCCTGGTAGACAGCAGACCTCTCTTGCTTGTAGATCAGGTCTACATACCGGTATGTTACCTCTGTCGCGATCCTGTACATCAGAGGAGGGGTGGGACCGCATCAGAGGGAATGTGGTAACGAGGTCGACAACGGCCAGTGATCTTCAGCAGGCTGCTTTGAAGAGGAGACCAGGTGAAGGCAGACGCGAGTGACGAGCAGCAGCAGTAGCAGAGGCAGCAGTTCGTGCCGGCGGGCCAGAGGAGATCAGAAAGCTGGGATGGAGGGAGAGTAGGAACGGTAGGCCAAATTTGAAGGTGAGACCAGGAAGAAGAAGGGGGGAAACATGCAGGCCTTCAGGTTGGGGGTGGGCCCTGGTGCAGAAGTACCCGGAGGGAGAGAAGGAGGGGTCCAGATGTGCATATGCCGGACTGAGTGGCGGGTGGGGTGGGTAAGAAATAAAACAGAGGAGAGGGATAGAGATGGTGGGCAATGGAATGTAGGGAGGGAGGGAAGCAACAAAAAGGGAGAGAAGTTGGACACAAGGGATGGTGTAGAGGGGGGGATAGAGATACTGGATAGGAGGGTAGTTGGGAAGAAAAACGGAGAGATAGTGGACCCTGCGGTGGTGGGGAAGGAGGGAGAGATGCTGGATGAAAGGGTAGTTGAGAAAAGAGCAGATGGTGGATCTGGGGATGGTGGGGCCCATTGCTGTGGATATGGACATGAAAAAAAGGAAAGATGCCAGACCTCCGAGGGAGGGAAGGGAAATGGAAGGGGAGGACAGAAATGGAAGATGGATGGTTAGCACGGAGAAAGAAGAAAATGACAAATGGGCAAGAGACCCTGGCAAGCGAATTATCAGAAGACAACCAGAACCTGGGACCAACAAAAGGTAGAAAAAATAATTTTATTCCCTTTTTTGTGATTGCAATATTTAGTTTTTTTACACCACAGAGACGGTGTAGGGTTGGAGACGTTGTAACCCTATATTTCTGCTAAGACTAAGCCTTAGTCACTTAGGAGTCCTTTTATTAAGGTGCGCATTTAGCACGCACTAAATTGATTAATGTATCTTAATAAAAGGACCCCTAAGTATCTTAATTAAAAATTTGGCCCGTGACTTAGCCTTTGTTACAGTTTTCGGCCCCTTATGTGATTGAGTTTGACACCCCTGCCCTAAGTCTAACAAATACCAACCGAGTACCCCGCCCAAGCTCCGCCCCAGACCCCACACCATAATAATAGTATTAATTGTAATGCAATTTCTTCCATCCATTTTTCATATACACACAATATAATCTTAATACATAATTGCCCATGTTCTTTCTATTGTAGCTCACTAACAATGGTCAGCCCAACTCTTTTGTAAACTGCATAGAACCAAAAGGCTTTTGCTTGTATATAAATAAAAATTTGTTATGTTATGTTATAATGGTACAAAAAAATAAAAATGGAATTGTCCAGATCAGAATGATATACACTAAAAAAGTATCCTCCAACTCATCTGGTATTGTGAATGTCTTTATTCTTCCAATATCACAATAGTACATCCAACGACTCAATGATTCTCAGTGAGAGGGAGAATTAGAAGTCCTTGAGCATGCGCAGATGCATGCTCAAGCTAGGCAGGCAGAAGCGGAAGCCGGAAGATCTTCTAGGCACATGATCTGTGCCTGCGCTAGACGGGGGGGAGGGGAGGGGGTAAGTTTAAGTTGTTCGGGCAGGGGGGTTGCCGGTTGGAGCGAGGGGGCCTTTGCGAGTAGGGGGGAGCAATGCCGGTTATCGGGGGGGGGGGAAGGTGGGAACATATCAAAGCGAGTTTCCATTATTTTCTATGGGGAAACTCACTTTGATAAATGAGCATTTTGGATTACGAGCATGCTCTTGGAACGGATTATGCTCGTAATCCAAGGTGCCACTGTATTATATCGTTAAAAACAGAATTAAAATCATAAACAAATGTAAGCATAAAAAAGTAGGAAAAAACATGAACTTAATAAATGTATAAATCACTAGCTTTAAGATGGCACATAAATACATAAGGCAAAGGCACAAAAAAAGATAAAACGACTTAACAATACATAAAACACTTAGAAACCATCAAAAACTATAAAAACATACCTTAAGAATCACGAATGATGATATTCGAAAGAAGTTGTCACTCACATCGATTTACCCAAAGTTCAAACAAAGGAAGGAATATCATTTGACTATGTAAAAAAGGGGGGAAGAGGAGGGAGGGAGGAGGGGGGTGGAGGAAAGGATGAAGGAAGGAGGATGGGGTGGGGGAGGGTGGTAAGAGGGATGGATGGGGGAGAGAGAGGGGGGACGGGGAAAGGTGGGGGTTGGGGGGGGTGGGGGTGGGGGGTGAGTGCTGGGGGGAGGTGATAAGGTGTAGGGAAGGGAGAGGAGGAGGGGAAAGGAAGGAATGGGAGGAGAGGAGTGGGAGGGAAGAAAAGGAAGCAGGGGGAAGGGGAGGAAAGGCAGAAAGGAAAAACAGGGAAAAAAGAGGGGGTTGAAAAAACATCTAAAAACACATATATAGCCATACAAGTGATATAAGTCATAGAAATAAAGTAACAGCCATACTAAAATGTTAAAGCTAATAAGAAAAATGTGGTGAACCAAAAAGCTGATGAAGAACAGGCTCTCACAATGAATAATGCATTGTAAAAAATTATATACTAAAACTAGCAACTTTATTAGAATGTGGAGTCAAATGCATAATAAAAAGAAAAAAATACTGAAACAAGCAATGTGATTAAAAACTTAAAAACAACCTATAGGTGTGCTTTAAAAACTAACGGAAAACATGGCCAGCAAATTACATAGAGAAACCAACTGCCAAAAACTGAACTGAACCGAACTGAGACGATGATATTGAAAGAAGACATACAAGAACCAAATTATAAAACAACCTTACTAAATAAATAATCTCACACATTGCTTGCATCTTTCTATCTTATATTTAGGAACCTAGCCCAATACTCACTGAGGTGACATAAATAAAAAGGCCTAAATGAAAAGCACACAGCCGGCCGGAAAGACGCTAAAACTCGATAAATGAATTCTAATGAAGGAAATAAAAAGAGTCCACTGCAACAAGACCATAATCCAACTTGCTAAACACATAACAAATATTTTAAAACGTTACTTACATCTCATGTATTTCAGCTGTTGCCAACTGGTGCCGTACAACTTGATACTAAAAAAAGCTATCGAAGAGAAGCAATTTAAAACCAGCTACAACGTATGACGTTGCACTTTCATCAAATCAGCTGATATGCCTGGAGATTCCAGCGGACTGGCTTGTCACTTTAGACAGAACATAAAATAAAACTCAAAAAAGGAATATTTGACTCCATAATATATAATGGCACTGAATAATAAATTAACTTCTTACAAAATATCAATGCAGCATAATGGTGCCATACAAAAAAAATAATATTAACTTCTTAAAAAATATAAATGCAGCATGATGGTGCCATACAAAAAAAAGTGAAGAAATGAGTAAAAAACAACTGCATCCTCACTATATATGTCATTGAAAACAAGAAATGGGCTATGTACCATAAAAAAATATATATATATATTGTCACCAACCGGCTCAGGACAATGGGCCCTGAGTGGCTGGGACACGGGAGTTGTGCTCTTGTGAGCCGCAGTGAGCTGCACAAGGAAAATAATAGCGGAAGAAAAACACTGCCACACCAGGTAAGGGTAGTTACTTAAATCAAAATCAAGGTTTATTCTTGCACGGGTAGTAAACATAAACCTTGTCAGGATATTCCTGCGTTTAGCAAATAGTCCCAAACAGTAAAAAGAAAAAAAACACAAAACAGCAAACTGTCCCAAAATGGAAATGTTCAAAAGTTCAAGTCTTTCCAAAACTCAGGCTATTGGCTTCAGCCCATACTTATTTCTCAGCAATGAAAAACAAAATATTCAAAATACAAACAGTCTTTGAATTGACTACCACAGCACTAGTCAGAGCTACGGCTGTGACTTACCCAGCTGCTAGAATACTGGGCAGGTACTGCGCTTCACGTGGTGATATACTGCCAAACAGGCCCACAATCCCACCAGAAAATACGTGAGGCGAACCCCCACTACCTGGGCTGGTAACAGTCCTTTCTCATGTAAGAGAAACACAAACAAAAAACTTTCACAAAAGTCTTTCAATCTTCTGGAGCTCTGGTTTCTAAAGCTCCTACAGGGCATTGCATAAACATAAGAACATAAGAAGTTGCCTCCGCTGAGGCAGACCATAGGTCCATCCTGCTCAGCGGTCCGCACCCGCGGCGGCCCATCAGGCCCATTGCCTGAGCAATGGTCTATACCTATCTATACCCCCCAATCCCTTTTTCTTCTAGGAATCTATCCAAACCTTCTTTGAAACCATTTAATGTTTTCTTGTCTACAACAGCCTCTGGAAGCGCGTTCCATGTATCCACCACCCTCTGAGTGAAAAAGAACTTCCTAGCGTTTGTTCTAAACCTGTCCCCTTTCAATTTCTCCGAGTGCCCCCTTGTACTTGTGGCGCCCCTTAATTTGAAAAATCTGCCCCTGTCTATTTTTTCTATGCCCTTCAGGATCTTGAAGGTTTCTATCATGTCTCCTCTAAGTCTTCGCTTCTCCAGGGAGAAAAGTCCAACTGCTTCAATCTGTCGGTATATGGGAGATTTTCCATTCCCTTTATCAGTTTGGTTGCTCTTCTTTGTACTCCCTCAAGTACCGCCATGTCTTTCTTGAGGTACGGCGACCAGTACTGGACACAGTACTCCAGATGCGGCCGTACCATTGCACGATACAGCGGCATGATGACTTCCTTCGTCCTGGTCGTAATACCCTTCTTAATGATACCCAGCATTCTGTTTGCTTTCCTAGAGGCTGTGGCGCATTGCGCCGATGCCTTCAGTGTTGCGTCTACCATCACTCCCAGGTCTCTCTCCAGGTTACTAACCCCTAGTGGTGTTCCCCCCATGGAAGTCCTTTATATAATAAGGTCGCAGCTACTCACTTTTATTCCCCGAGCGGCTTGCCTTCCATGAAGCAAACTTCCATTGGCAGAATCTCACTCACTGGAGCAGCAGATGAATCCGGGTCAATTTCAATGGCCTGAGGTTCTTCATTCTCCTTCAAAGCAGATTCTTCTCCGGCTTCCATCAGCTCCATAGATTCCAGTGGAGAACTGCCATCAGTATCTCCCAGCCCTGAGCTCTCCTTCTTGTCCTGTGTTTCTCCTCCTTTTAACTGACTTCCCAGGAGCTTTCCTCTCTGGGCAACTAGTTTGCATCCCCGCCCCCAACCCTCAGGTGGGAAGTATTTCCTATCAGCAACCCTGGGCCTGAGAAGGGGGATGGGCGCTCTGCACTCGTGCTCTCTGACTCCCTCTAGAGAGCAAGGGAGAAATAGCATCAGGAGAATCAAGAAAAGGTTTATCGGTAAGGGTTGGCCTTTAAACTGGGCTCTGCACTAGGGACACACCTAGCAGGCATAGGCTGCGTACCACAATATATATAATAACATGATGTATGAAAAGGGTAATGTTCCCATGGTCCACTCGATAAAGAAAAACTTCACAGAGTGGACCATGGTCCCATATATCCTTCGTTGGGGAAACACCTCCAGACGTATTTTCTTTTTTTAAAATATAAAATCATAACTGCCTGCATACAATGCACATGAAAGGACATAAAAATATGTATGATGAAAACAACGAGAATTTCTTTTTTTTTTTTTTGTTCAATATTTTTTATTGAGTTTTATGAAAAAATACAAGAAGCAGTCCAAATACAAGACATCAGAACAAAAAAAAAACACTTAGTAGATCACATATTCAGTTACAGTCTGCAATAGAAGAATCAAAACATTCTAAAAGATCCAGAGTATTGGAACTGCTTACGAAAGAATAAGAGAGAAAAATAGAGAGAAGAGAGAGGAAGAAGAAGAGGATGAAGAAGAAGATAAAGATAAAGAAGAAAAAGACAGGAGTGTCTATGAAACAGAACGAACATAAGAGTCCAAGAATCTCCAAGGTGATTTACATTGCACCAAGTTTGTGAAAAGTCGAGCTATATTTTTCTTTTCATATGCATATGATTCAAATTTATGATACATGCTCAAAGAGTTCCACCAAAAAGTATAATCTAGTAACGAAGAGGTCTTCCAATTTTTCAAGATGTGCATATGGGCAGTCACAAACATGGTATCAATGAGTTTAGGAGGACAGTTCGACTGAGCAAAGCAGGGGTGTTGAGATCGAAGAATTATAGTGTCCAAAGAAATTTCTTCTGAGCAGTTAGTAATATGTTTTATGGTGTCCCAAATGCGAGTCCAAAAGGAACGAACTGGAGTACAATGGAAAAGCATATGATCAAGAGTTCCGGCATCTTTCATACAGTTCCAACATATAGAGTCTTGTTTTAGGTTAGCTTTCCACATCCGAAACGGAGTCCATACTGCATTCCACATAATAAAGAACATTGATTGTGAGACTCTGGAGGATAGGAGGGGACGAATTGTCGAGGACCAAAAAAGTTCCCAGTCAACCTCAGAGAGCGGGGTTATCAGCATAGAGTCCCAATGTTTCTTTTTTTTCATATATAAATTTTTATTGAAAAGTTTTCAATATATTGTACAATAATAGCAAAACCGCAAGAAACAAGTAATATCAGATACAAGTACAATACAGGTAATACAGTAGTAGAAGCAATAAAACCACAACCCAAAATCAAAAACAAAACCATTCAGCCTCATCTAGTCTTCTCCATCCCTTCCCCACCTCCAGCCCATGTTCCCCATCCCAAAGTACCCCACAGTCCCCCCTCCCCCCTCCCCGTTCACTTAGCAGACAACAGAGCAACCAATACTAGGAGATCCCTTAGAGTGTGTCCAGCAGGTCTTCCAACTTACTCCAAGTGTGGAAGTAAATGATATAGGTGTGGCGCCTCTTGGCCATGGCTATCTCCATCCTCCCCAAAGATAACAAGCGGTTAACCCATGTGGTATGAGAGGGGGCCTCTGTATTTTTCCAATGGTTGGCAAAGAGGCATTTAGCAGCCGCCAACCCCCAACGAATAAACTTAGTTTGCCAGGTATGCTCCCTAGTATTATACAATCCTAGAAGGCAACTCAGAGGAGAAAGCACAACACATTCACCCAGACACTCAGATAAAGTGCCAATCACCGCTTTCCAAAAGGATTTGAGGACCCCACATTCCCACCAGATATGTAAAAAGGACCCCACATGTGAGCCGCATCTCCAACATTGATCAGATACTCCAGGAAACATTCTATGCAGGCGTTCCGGGGTATAATACCACCTTGTGAGAACCTTATAAGCGTTTTCCTGAACCAAAGCACAGGAAGAAGCTTTATATACCTCCCTACGTATTGTCTCCCAATCTTTAACTGTCAACCGGGAGTCTAAGTCCCTCTCCCATTGCTGACAAAACGAATAAGTAGTAGGTGAATATCCCCTCCTATATTGATACAGCACCGATAATGATTTAGGAACCTTCTGAAGTAAGAGCCACAGATTTTCCAGCGTTTCCCTCTCGAGCGGCAGTCCAGAGTCCCAACCCTGAGCTTGCATAAAATGTCTAATTTGAAAATAGGCGAAACAATCACCATCAGGTAAGTCATATTTCTGTTGGATTGTATTAATAGAAACAATCCCAGTCATCCCAATTAAATCTCTAAATACTTGAATCCCCTTTTGAGACCATTGATGAAAAACCCGATTATCACGACTTGTGGAGAATAAAGGTTCGGTCTTGATATTAGCCAGGGAAGATACCAAAGCCCCTCCTCCCAACTTAGTACGCACCTGGGTCCATACCCTTGCCAAATGTTGTACGAAAGGGTTAGATATGCTCTGTATCCATGAACGCTGCGGGCCAGAAGTCCACAGCCTATATTTCAAAGGCTCCAGACCACTATATCACTGTTCCAGCTGTACCCCACTTTTGTGTTCCCCCAGTTCCCAATCAAGCACTAACTTCAGCTGTGCCGCTTGATAATACCACACCAGATTAGGTAACCCTCTACCCCCCTCTTCCCGAGGAGCCCACAACAGGGATTGGGAGAGTCGTGGGGATTTACGATGCCAAATAAAAGTGCGGATTTCTCTGCCCAATCTCCTCAGTTCAGCTAAAGGAACCGATATAGGCAAAGTCTGAAACAGGAACAACAATCTAGGAAGTACATTCATTTTGATGATCGCTATCCTGCCCCACCAGGACAGCCATAGGCCATTCCAGCGCTGTAAGTCAGCCCTTATACGTCGATAAATAGGCAAATAGTTTTTCTCATATATTCTTCCAAGATCCGAGGGAATAAAGATACCCAAATATTTGATCCCATGACTAGCCCATCTAAAGGGAAAAGTGCCCCGTAACCCATCCACTTCCCCCTGTGTCAAGGTCAGATTCAAGATTTCTGTTTTAGCCAAGTTTATTTTAAACCCAGAGATCTGTCCATAGGTGTCAAATAACTGTAATAGGTAGGGTATAGAAATCTCAGGTTGTCCCACATATAGTAGAATATCATCCGCAAACATCGCTATTCGATGTTCCACCCCTCCACTGACAAACCCAACCAGCGATAGATGATGTCTAATGGCCAAAGCAAGGGGTTCAAGGTACACTGCAAACAATAATGGAGAGAGTGGGCATCCCTGCCAAGTTCCACGAAAGATGGAAAAAAAATCAGTATAAGATTGATTAATCCGCAAGCATGCCCTCGGAGCAGCATACAGAGCCCGAACCCAATCTCCAAATGGGCCCCCTAGTCCCATCCTATCCATGACATCCCATAAAAACCCCCAGATAACCCGATCGAATGCCTTCTCAGCATCAACCGAGATCAAAACCACCTTTTCCCGACCATTGACCGCTTCCCAAAGTAAATTAAGGGTTCTCCTAATATTATCGCTCACCTGTCGCCGTTGTATAAACCCCGCTTGGTCTTGATGGATCAGGGACGGCAATACCTTCCCCAAGCGTTGGGCTAGAACCTTAGCCAAAATTTTTGCATCTAAATTCAGCAATGATATGGGCCGATAAGACCCACATAATAAAGGATCTCTACCCGGTTTGGGCAATATAACCACCCCAGCCTCACCCATCGTAGGCGGCAGCTTACCGCCAGTAGAAATTCCATTAGCCACCCGGACCAGAAGAGGCCCCAATTGCGCCGAGAACTGTTTATAATAACGACTAGTATACCCATCTAACCCTGGGGATTTACCATTCTTCAATCCCCCGATCACCCCCAAGATCTCAGAGAGTTGTACCGGTTCCCTTAAATACTCCTGATCCGACTCTGCCAGCTTAAGTATCTGCAGCGAGTCTTGAAATCCAGTCTGCGCTCCAGCATCTAGTGGCCCCGGGTGTCCATAAAGCCCAGAGTAAAAGTCCTGGAACTCACGCTGGATAGCAGAGTCCGTGACATGTAGGTCCCCCCCCTATATCTCCCTTAATACAAGTGATAGTAGTCCGAGTTTGTTTAATACGAATATATCTAGCCAATTGAGCACTAGCCTTATTGCTATGCTCATAGATGTTAAGATGAAATCTCTCGCGCATACGCTCTGTTTCCTCTACCTGAAGCTGGTATAATTCATCCCGGACTCTTTGCAGCTGGGCCAAAGTCTGGGGATCTCTGGTGTTCTGGTGGTTCAACTCCAACTGGGTCAGTCGGGTTCTCAATTGAAGAAAGGCTCGGGCTCTCTGTTTTTTAAATCTAGCCCCCCACTTTATAAATTCTCCCCGGACTACCGCTTTCAGGGCATCCCACAAAATAGCGTCTGATACCTCCCCAGTGTCATTCAACTCCAAATAATCTCTCATAGTATTTTCCACCGCAGAAACCACCTGGGGGGAACTCAGCAGGGATTCATTAAGCCTCCAATATGTACAACCCCCCGGATCTAACATGCCAGTGCAAGATAACCAAACCGGTGCATGATACTCGCAGCCCCCCTGCTTGGTTCCTATGAATCCATACCCCATCTAGTCTAGTATAAGTGTTCTGTGCATGGGAATAAAAAGTATATGATCTCTGAGCACCATGAAGCAATCGCCAGCCATCTACGAGGCCAAGCGAACCCATCAGATCGCGAAATGCAGCAGCTGACTTTCTCAATGATCTACGCCCTCCCCCTGAATGATCTACAGCAGGGTACGGAGGGATGTTAAAGTCTCCTCCCAGATAGACCACCCTTTGCGTAAAAGTATTCAGAGCCCCCCTCAAGTTCCGATAGTAAGCTTCTTGTCCCACGTTAGGACCATAAATATTGATAATAGTCAGAGGGCGACCTGAAGCACACTTTTCACCGCTAAACACCTGCCCTCTCTATCCCTATAGACATGTTCCACCTGTAATCCCAGGCCCTTACGTGCCAGAATAGCCAATCCTCCTGCCCTTTTTGTAGCCCCCTCCCCCTGATGGGTCCAGAGCATATCAAACTGTGGTCGTTGGAGCAAAGAAACATCCCTAGGTCTCAAGTGCGTCTCTTGCAGGAGACATATGTCCCACTTCATACGATGGACGTCGCGGAAGACTATACTCCTTTTGCCCGGGCTATTAAGCCCATTTACGTTCCAGGAGCCTATGATCAATTCCGGATCTTTCCCTGGGGACCGCCCAGTACCCAAATTCCGTTGCCTGCTAGGCCCCCTACAAACAGACCCCCCTCCCCCCCTCCAATTAGCTGATTCTCCAAGTTTCGAATCAGCCATGTTAAGAAAATGAGTCATACTGAAAAGGCCCATAGATAGCACCTTGTGTTGCTTTACCTCCCCACTCATCCCCCCAGTTCCCCAGGCATACATATAAAACTCACACTCAAAAAAGCACTCCATCCAAACCTGTACAGACAAACAATCAACCTTATCTGCAGAAAGCAAGAGCACATAACAAGTGGAATAGCTATTCCCTAGTGAACAATCAAACCATTTTCAGCCAGCAGAATAACAAAAACACATTCAGTGGCAGTCCAAAGATACAGAAGTCAAATTTCCTTCCGGAGAACCGGATCAGGTAACTGAGGTGGAGAGTTGACTAGCTGCTATAGGGCTCTGAGAGACACCATCTCTGATCTCCGATGCTGGTCCCGATATAGCTCGATCAGGGGTGTCATGCGGCATCCGACATCCAAGGTCTTTCAACGCCAACCATGCATCTGCCACGTTATCCACCTTCCGGTGAGTCCCATTGATGGTGAAATGCAATCCAAAGGGGAAGAGCCACCTGTAGCAGTAGCCCTCAGAACGCAGTATTTGGGTGACTTCCCGAAAAGATCTGCGTTTCTGGAGTGTTGCGAGGGCCAGATCTTGATAGACCCCCACTTTCAACCCCTGCCATACAAAATCGGGACGACGACGTGCAGCCTGTAAAACTTTTTCCTTCAATTGAAAGTCACCAAAGCAGGCTACAATATCACGGTTGCCAGGACCCCTCACCTGGCCCAGGCTTCTGTGAGCCCTCTGTAAGTCAATCACTAATGGTAGCATCTGAGATTCATCAGCAAGTAGGGCTTTGCAAAAGTCTGACACCACTTCCCTGGCATCCTTGTAGCGATCCAAATCTGGCACTCCCTTAAAGCGTAAATTATTTCGCCTTGAGCGATTCTCCAAGTCCTCAACCTGCCTTTTTAAATCGTCCAGTTGCGCCACTGCTGTGTCCATAGCAGCGGATCGTTCCTCCGCCAAAAGTTCCACGTGGCCCAAGCGCTCTTAGAACTCTGCCGCTCAGATCTCCCACTTCCGCTCGGATCTCTCCCAGCGCTGCCTTTACATCAGACCTCAGCCCCACCATTTCTGCCTTAAGTTCTTTAAACCACGACTCGATTTTCCCTTCCATAGGTCGATCATTCGGCAGGGAGCTGGTCTGGGAAGACTCTGTCTGTAGGTGCGGCTCCGCCATCATGAGCAGCGCCGTTGGGGAGCCGGGAACGTGCGATCGAGTTTTCACACTCGTTGCGCCGGGAAAGTGAAATTTCTCCAATTTCTTCCGGCTCGCCATACAATCTGCGAGCTCGGGCTCCAAAGAATAGTGCTCAATTCACCACGGGAAGCAAATATTAAACTTTCAACCGCGAGCCCCGACAGAGCTCTAAGTTTAAGCGGCCATATTCCGTGATGACGTCACTTCCTCTCGAGTCCCAATGTTTCATGGAGTGAGAGGAAAAGGTAAAGGAGTGGTCTCTTAAAATACTATAAAATAGAGATATCGCTTTACCTTTTGATATAGCCAATGTGGACCAGTGATGTATAGTGTGAATGGATGTCAGAAAATCAAAGCGTATAGACACAGAGGATATCGCTCCAGTAAGAGAAAGCCATTGTGAATAGGTAGAAGAAGGCAACGAGTAGGCAGAGCAGAGTGTATCAAAAGGAACAAGAGAAGTGAGAGTAGTTATCTGGTGAGGAAACCACAAACCAGCCCGCTGCCATCGTTTCCATGAAAAAGATTTCCCATTATTCTGGAGTTTGGGATTGTTCCAGATGGACATGAATGGGCTATCTTTAACTGAAATCTCTGCTATTGCATCCAGTAGGTGGAGGGCATGCTGCGTTGCACTCAACAAGGAATACTTCCTCAATTGTCTAGGAACTGGAACCGTTGTCAGACAGGAGACGTGTAAAGGTGCACATAAAAATCGTTCCATTTCGATGGCAGATGATGTGGAGGCAGAGCTTACCTAAGATGGCGATCTGAATGTTTGCGGAGACGCCGTCGTTCTCGTGGTGGAATTTTCCTGAGGACTATGGTGAAAAGGAAGTCAAAGGTTCGGGTTTTTCCCGTTGAAGTAACGGCACCATTGGGTCCGATGGATTCCTTCGTGGAACATGGCTCACGAATGCCACAACCGGAGGTATCCTCGGCTGGAGAGACCGCACAAGCTGAGGCGCGGGATCTATCCTTTGAGGCAGTCATCCTTTCTCCGGATGAGCGTAGACCGCCTTCCTGCCCCGTAGCAACGGACGAGTCGTTTGCCGACGTGCCGGCTCGGGATGCCCTCTTGCTGTCCTCTCGGAGTGGGAGGACTAACCCTGTATGGGGGAAGGAGGAGCCCTTAGGATCTCAGGAAGCGGTTGAGAGAACTCAGCAAGCTCATGTATTCTCTTCAACTATTCAGGAGGCTGCAGGTACTTTGGGAGCCCATGAACTTTCCCAGATTTCTGAAGTGGTTACTGATACTTAGGTCACAACAGGGCATATCGGAACTGAGATTGTCCCCTTGCAAAGGCCTAAGGTAATTACAATGGAATCCATATGGGAGGCCATATCAAATATGCAAACTTCTCTGGGGAGTCAAATTCAACAGTTATCTTCACGCTGTACTACTGTTCTCTCAGAAAATCTGGAACTTAAAAAATAAGGTATCAAGTCTGGAGAATAAAATGAGTGACATTGAGACTAAAGTTAAAACTTTGGAAGTACAAGCCCTGACTTGGGTTAAGGATAGTGCTAGCTTGCACTTTAAACAAGAAATTCTGGAAAACTCTATTAGGAGGAATAATCTTCGGATTATTAATTTTCCAAAAGTACAATCTACAACTGCCCTTATTATGTTTAAAAGATATCTGTCAGAAATTTTGAAAGTACCAGAAACCTCGTATCCACCTCTCTCAAAAATATATTACCTTTTAAAAAGAATTAAACCTCAAAATCCAAACCTAGATCAGCAGAATTTATCCGCTGATAGTTTGGATTTGACTCAGTTTTTAGAGAGATTGGATACTGAGATTCAGGTCCCAGCTACTTTAATAGTACAGTTTGCAGTTGATTCGGACAGGGACTGGATGCTTAAGATGTTTTTTAAGCATAAAGATGTTCCGTTTATGACAAACATAATTAAGATGTACCCTGATGTATCTCGTCCAACCCAGAGAAGAAGAAAACAGTTTTTGGTATTAAGACCTCAGGCTGTACAACTAGGGGCAACCTTTGTTCTAAGATACCCCTGTAAGTGTGTTATGATATTTGGAGGAAATAGATATGTATTTTATGAACCACAACAGTTATCTAAATTTATCTCAGATAGAGAGTCATCATGAGCTTCTTTGTTTTCAAGTTAGCTCAATGTAGATTGTTCAAGAGCAGTCAGATCGCCTCTTTATTGTCTTCTACTTAATTTCCTGACTATTTTATCTCAGTTTTTTCCTTAACTTCGTCTCCAATATATTGTGGACTAACAATGCTTTGTATAGTTTGATTTTCTTTAAGAATTTTGGAATGTGATTTATTTCAATGTACAGTGTATGTTTGCTTATTGACAATTGTCAATTATTAAAAATCAATAAATATTAAATTCTAAAAAAATAAATAAAATCGTTCCATTTCAAACCAGGCTGGTGGATCCTGGGGACATGGATCGATGATCCAGTAAGCTCCATATTTGGCCAATGATGCAATATAATAAAGATAGAAATCTGGTAAGTTTAAACCACCATTAATCTTAGAGGCTTTCAGCTTGGCGAGAGCAATACGAGGCTTTTTCTTTATCCAAACAAATTCAGATATCTTCGTATTCAGCCAATGGAAAAATGTCTTTCTGCATAGAGAGGGAAGCATTGAGAGGGTATAATTTATCTGAGGGGCAAGAGTCATTTTGATGGAAGCAATTCTGCCCCACCAAGATATATAGAGTGGGGACCAGCGAGACATTGTGTTCAGGATTAAGTTTTTAATTTTAGATATATTTAGATCTTGAGCGTGAACCGGATCTTTATGTATTAAAACACCCAGGTACTTCACAGCCCCACGCGACCATGGAAAAGGGAAATGAGCGAGATCTGAGGGAGAGATATGATCATTAAGAGGAAAAATCTCTGATTTCTCCCAATTGACTGAGTATCCAGAGAGCAGGGAGTACTGAGAAACAATGTTAACGAAGGCAGGGAGGGAATCAACAGGATCCCGGATAAAGAGAAGGACATCATCAGCATATGCTGCTAATTTGATGTGGCAAGTAGAGGTGGAAATACCTTTAATTGTGGGGCATTGTCGGATGGCAGAAAGAAGAGGTTCCAGCGCTAAATTAAATAGTAAAGGCGAAAGTGGGCAGCCCTGGCGAGTACCTCTGTGAAGTGAGAATTTATTAGAAAGAGAGTTATTAATTAAAATGCGAGCTGTTGGCTGTCGATATAAGGCTTCAACCCACTCCGTGAAGAATGGACCAAAGTTATACCACTTCAAGATTCGGAACAGAAAGGGCCACTCCACACGGTTGAAGGCCTTTTCGGCGTCAATAGCCAGGCCAATTACAGGATCTGGAAGTGTTTTAGCATGGGCGTTAATATGATGGAAGAGGCCTAAGTTATCACCTATAAACCTTTGCTTAATAAACCCTACTTGATCTTTTATGGATTAGAGAAGGGATTGCTTTATTGAGTCTCAGTGAAAGGAGTTTTGCCATAATCTTATAATCTAAATTAAGAAGAGAAATGGGGCGAAAGTTTTTAACCAAAGTAGGGTCTCTGTCAGGCTTGGGAATGACTACAATAGTGGCCTCAGTAAAATTGAATTGCTTGTCCGGAGTGGAGTGGAGGAATTCATAGTATGTAAGAAGCTGAGGAGCCAAGAGGGTGCGAAATTGCTTGAAAAACTCATTGGTAAAACCGTCGCGACCCGGGGCCTTGCCGTTGGGCAGGGATGAAATTGCAGTTTCTATCTCGGATATAGTTATAGGAGAGTCTAGTTCCAACTTTATAGAGTCCGATAAGGTCGGGTGGACCAGGGAGGCAAGAAAAGAGTCTATCCCTGAATCAGAAGCAGAGTAATCGGATTTGTATAGGGTAGCATAAAAATTTTCAAATTGAGAGGAGATCAGAGACCGGGTCTTGACCATCTGCCCTGATGGGTCCTGAACAGCCGTAATATGTAAACGTTTAGATTTAGTTTTAAGATATCTAGCCAAAGGGCGACCCATGAGGTTGTCACCCATGTAGTGACCAGAGGCTGAAATAAAAATGTCTCGCCTGGCCGTACATGAAACCAGTGTGTTGTATTCATATTTAAGATTTTGGATACGTTGAAATATGGACAGGTCTTGTAAATGGTCAGACATGTGTTGTAATTCTAACTTTTTGATAGAGGATTCTAAGTCCTTCTCTTTTTGCATAGATTGTTTCTTTTTCCAAGAGGCAAATTTGATCAGTTCACCTCTAAGTGAGGCTTTGTAAGCCTCCCAAACAATGGAAGGGCAAATCTCAGGATCTTTGGAATTAAGTTCGAAGAATTCACTAGTAAAGGATTTAATTTTGTCAGCTATTTCAGTGTCTAGGAGTAAAGCATTATTTAGTCTCCATGAGGAAGACTCTTTGCGAGGGGCAGAAAGAAGTAAATGCAGAGAGATGGCCGCATGATCTGTAAGAGAGATCGGATGAATAATGGTGTTCGTCAGGTCATGAATAAGAGAGGAGGATAGCAGGAAGAAGTCTATTCTTGCGAGGTATTATGTGGTGGTGAAAAATGAGAGTACTCCCTACCTTTTGGATTGAACAATCGCCACGGATCCACAAGAAAGAAGGCGTCTTTGAGGGCATGTAAGGCTGCGAAGGACCTGGATTTAGAAGGTTTACAGGATGATGATCTATCAATATAGATATCTTGAACTTGATTGAAATCGCCTCCTAGTATCAGAGAACATGATCCATATTCTACCAATGCCAGCTGAAGGTCTTGAAAAAATTCTGGGTGATCCAGAACTGGAGCGTATATGTTAAGGAACACAAAATCCACTGAGTGCAACGCAGCATGTACCAAACACCATCTGCCATCTGCATCTGTCTTGGAGGAATGAATGATAGGAGAAAGTTTATCCTTAAATAGGATTGATACCCCATTTTTCTTACGTTGGGTCGCAGGAGAATATAAATGAGTGGAATATCCCTTGAGTTGGAATTTTAAAGCGGCAGCAGGTGGAAGGTGGGTCTCCTGCAGAAAAACCACATCTGGGTGTTTATTAGAAATATAATTAGCTATCTTTTTCCTCTTAATGGGATGATTCAAACCATTCACATTAAAAGAAAAAACATGCAAGTCAGCCATAAGCCTTAGTGTGTAGTACTATAGTGTAACAGATATTACCCATGCTCATGAAAAGCAGACAGCAAGTAAAATGCGCAAAATAGGCATTCCTGTCAGAAAGCAGAGATATAAAAAGCATGAAGAGAAAAGAGAGAAAGCTAGAAATGTCAGCACAAAGCATAGTCATAAAGGACCACACTTTGTGCATACAGTAAAACAGTTTAAGGGTGCTCCTGTGAGCACAGAGATATAACACAGATGAAACAACTAGCAAACCCCACACCTATACAATAGCAATAACATGAAGCTGGTGTGCTTATCAGAAAAACAAGTGACTGCATTTTACATCAACAGAGGAGAAAAAACAGATTTAACCATCAGCAGCCCTACGTATCAGCGCATTTTTAAAGATTCAAGAAATGCTGCTAACTCATCTGGATCTGTATATGAAGTGGTACGGTTGTTGTAGGTTACTTTCATCCTGGCCGGGTACATAAGACCATATTTAGCTCCTATGTCTTTGAGCTCCTGGTGATGAGACAGAAATGCCTTTCTCTTCAATGCTGTGGTCTTAGCCAGATCTGGAACAATGAAGAACTTCCTGCCCTGGTGAAGCAGCTGGGGTTTAGCTTTTGCAGCTGTGAGAATCTGCAGCATGTGTTGAAATCTAAGCAGCTTAGCCACTATGGGCCGAGGTGTAGTAGCATGTGCAGAAAGATGAGAGGGCACGCGGTGAGCACGTTCTATTTCCAATGGAGGAGAGAAAACTAGTCCCAGAGTTGCAGGCAGGAAATTAGACAGGAAGGAGATCATATCAGAGCCCTCTGCTGATTCAGGTAATCCAATGATTCTCAAATTAGACCTTCTACTGCGATTGGAAAGATCCTCGATGTCCCGTTGCAGGGTGGTGAGCATTTTTTCATGTTTTTGTACCAGCACTTGTGTGGACTGCAAATCAGCCGTTTTCTCTTCCAGGGCGTCAAGGCGGGGGCGCACATCGACGAATTGGGAATTCAACGCCTCTATTTCCCCCCTTAAAAGTTTTGTTTCCTCGACCTGCTCCTGCACTACGGACCAAATTGAGCGCATTTCTTTTAAGAGCAGGTCGAATGAGGCCTCGTCGCCCTTTGGTGCTATTTTCTCCGGTGTGCTCGGATCAGGCTTGGGCCTCTTACCGCTGAGTGGCGCGGGTGTGACAGACTCCGTTTTCGGCGGTTTTGGAGGCGACATAATATGCGCGGGATACAGGATGGTATCAGCGGCAGCGGCGATTTTTATGAAAAAGCACTTTATTATGGATTTCGGGTATGGTGTGGAGGAGCAGTTACACCATGCGTGCGATCTCCATGGCAGTCAGGCTCCGCCCCCCAACAACGAAAATTTCTTATGCACTCATGACAGATCACAAAAATGGTCTCAGATCGAGTTCCATATTCAACTCACTAGGAGTGACTGTATTAAAGTTATGAATGTAACGCTGTTCTTCCTGCAAGAGCAAAGAATCTAAGTCGCCACCCCTCCATCTTGTTTGAATAATTCTTAACACAAAAAACTTCAAATCCTCAATACAATGACCTTTTTCATACCAATGTTCCACAATTGGTGCTGACTGTATGTTCAACTTCTATGTTCGATCATAGATCACATTAATGGTGTTACAATTACTATGTTCTCTTAATGTGACATTTGCACCAGTAACAGGATGTGAAAAATTTGAAATGGTCATACTGTGTTTACAAATAGAACAATGTCCACAAGGTCTGTGCCCTGCTGGGCCAATAGTATTCTCTCTATGATCCGGAAGTGTGGATAGTACTAACATATCCCTAAGGTTCCTATTTCTAGAAAATGCCACTACTGGATTGATATTTTTAAAACATTCATGAGTTCCTAAAATGTGCCAATTCTTCTTGATTATATCTTGGATATCATAAGCAAGGTGAGAAAACCTGAGAGCGCATACTATATCTGGTTTGGGTTTATCTAATATAGGGTTCAATAGTATCTCTCTATGTTGGGTTTGTGCCCTTTTAAAACAATTTTGTACACAATCCTCTGGATAGCCTCTTGCTAAAAAATTATTTGCCATCATTGGCGCCTGTCGTTCAAATTCATCAAAATCAGTGCACAGCCTGCATAATCGTAAAAACTGTAAATATGGGAGATTCTTCTTCAAACTTTTATTATGAAAGCTAGTGAAGTGAAGTGTTTCTATCAGTATTTTTCCTATGGATTGAAGTTTTCAAACAGAATCTTGTTTTATAAATCTTGATATCTAAAAAAGAGATGGATTGATTATTATATTCCATCTTAAATTTCAAATTGGCATCACATGTATTTAGCTACTGATGAAAACTGGTCAGTTTCTCACTATCACCCTTCCATAGGATGAACACATCATCAATGTATCTTTTATAAAGTACAATGTTATCTTGGAAAGGCTGTGATTCCAAAAATTACTCCTCGAAGTCAGCTACATAAAGGTTTGCTATACCTGGTGTCATTGAAGAACCCATTGCAGTTCCTTTGATCTGTTGGAATAATTTTTTTGGAAACAAAAGTAGTTATTCATTAAGGCTATACTTGCCAAAGTTAAAATAAAATGGTTAGGGACCCTCCTGTATGTTTCTCTTCCCTTCAGTGTTTTCTCTGTGACTTCCAATGCTGATAATTGCGGAATGTTCATATATAGTGACTCAATATCAAATAATATCAGTAAGTGTACCTTCATACTCTTCAATTATGTTAATCATATAAGAGGAGTTCTAATATATGATTTAATGCATGGGAAAAAGGGTCTTAATAAAAAGTCAACAAATTTTGACAATGGCTCTAAAATAGAACCATTACCTGTGATAATTGGACATCCAGGCAGGCTGGTGATTGACTTATGGATCTTAGGTAATACATAAATAGTAGGAATTATGGGATGACTTACAGTTAAAAACAAGCTCTCTTTTGTTGTAATATAACCTGCGTCCTTTGCTATTGAAACTAAGGAATCAATTTCCGCTATAAAAACATACCTTAAGAATCATGAATGATGATATTCGAAAGAAGCTGTCACTCACATCGATTTAACCAAAGTTCAAACAAAGGAAGGAATATCATCTTACTATGTAAAAAAGGGGGGAAGAGGGGGGAGGAAAGGAAGGGGGATGGGGTGGGGGAGGGGGGTAAGGGGGGTAGATGGGGGGAAGATAGAGAGATAGGGGGAGGGGTGGGGGGTGTTGTGGGGGGGTGGGGTGCACATCATTCTGATCTGGACAATTCCATTTTTATTTCTTTGTGTTTGTGGTTTTATTTTCCCCTGGTTTGTTCTTTCTACATGTTATAATGGTAACCACAAAATTAAAAAAAAAAACAAAGCACACTATATGCACAGAAAATGTTAATTATTTATATTCAGTGGGTTTTTTTTCAAAGAGGTCAAGGCAGATGACTTTAAAATATGCAATCGGTAATAACTATAGAAAAATAGACATAGGAAATATATAGTCAGCAGATATAAATTCTCAAAACTGATGCATTTTGATCACTAAATTGAAAATAAAATTATTTTTCCTACCTTTATTGTCTGGTGATTTTATGAGTCTCTGGTTGCATATCCAATATTTCTGCCTTCTGCATGATTCCTGTCCTCTGGACCCCATTCCCTCCCCTTCCCCCAAAGCTAAGCTGTCCACAGAAGCTGCAGGCGCTGCTGGGGATCCCTGCCTGCCCCCCCCTACTGAAGCCGCCGCTGGCGAGGATGCCTCCCTGCTTCCATCTGCATGCCTGCTGCACCACCCTCCACCCCCGAGGCAGATACGCTCCACCCCCCCAGCAACAACTCCACACAGGGATGGTCCATGGCGCCTGGGACTTTCTCTCTGATGTCAGAATTGACAGGGGGTAGGCTTGTGAGCTGCTCAGGTTACAACTTCTGTCTCTGTGCAGACAGAAAATGTTACTGAGGCAGAGGAAGTGGTTCCATATGCAAGCTGTCTTCAGCTTGAATCTCTCATGAAGGAAGTAAAGGAACTGAGAGAGGAGGTGGCAAGACTGAGAAGCATCTGTGAGAACGAGTGGACATTGATTAAATAGTTCATGAGGTGTCAAAGATTTCCAGGAGTGGGGAAGCTGTCCTGGAAGTGGAGAAGATGAGAGTATTCCAAGGAGAGGAAGAACCAAAGCTTGAAATCCCAAAAATGAGTGGATCTGTGACCATTAGGAGGTGTAAGATAGTGGTAGTTGGCGATTCCATTCTGAGGGGTATAGAAGCATCCATCTGCAGACCAGACATGATGTCATGAGATGTATGCTGCCTGCCTAGTGTCAAAATCCAAGATGTTACATAGGGCTTGCCGAAACTCGTCAAGCCTGATGACTATTATCCGATACTGCTCATGTACATTGGGAAAGAAGGTGAAGCAGGCAGGTGGTATTCTCGTCCATCCTTATTGTCAAGGGTAAAGGCCAGGGCAGAGAAGCTTGCATCCTGGAGATGAATGCGTGGCTACATGGATGGTGTCATCGAGAGCGTTTTTGCTACCTGGACCATGGGATGATTTTCAAAGGGCTCTGGTAAGGGATGGTGTTCATCCTATCAAAAGAGGGAAGAAGTGTCTTCAGCGGCAGACTGGCTAATCTACTGAAGAGGGCTTTAAACTAGAAGTGATGGGGCAGGGTGATCAAAGCCTCCGGATAAGTATAAGCCCTCAGGTAAGTAAATCACTAAATACCTCTATACAGATGGGAAAAGGGGGCAATGTCTGGAAAGCAGTATATACCAATGCTCAAAATATGGGAAACAAGTTTCTAGATCTAGACACTGTGATGGAAGTTGATGAGTTGGATATAATGGCGATCACGGAGATGTTCACGGAGAACCATGACTGGGATGTAGTTATACTGGGCTATAATGTGTTCAGGAAAGACAGGGTAGGAAGAAAAGGAGGGGGAGTAGCGTTATATGTTAAATATCATATTAAAGCCACAGAATTGCAGAATCTGCAGGTAAAGGAAGAGACACTGTGGATCAATGTGGGAAGAGGGAATGATGAATATATTTACATTGGTGTGATATAGAGGCCTCCTTCACAAACGGAAGAAGTGGACAAAGATCTAATAGTTAACATTCAGAATATATCTAAAAAAGGGAAGTTTTACTAATAGGTGATTTTTAACATGCCGGATGTTGATAGGGGTATCCCTATTGTGAGGTCTTCTAGAAGTAAGGAGATCCTGGATTCTCTACAAGGAGAACTGTTCCAGCAGTTGGTAATGGAACCCACATGGGAAGGGATCATACTGGACTAAGACGCCTCCAAATTGTAAAAAACACTGCAATAAAAATTATATTTAACGCCAAAAAATACGACCACGTTTCCCCCTCTTGCGTAAAGCACACTGGTTGCCTGTATAACATAGGATTAGTTGCAAAATTGTATTACTTACATTTAAACATGCCAAAGTAACCAACCAGATTTTATCAATAGTCTATTCCCCACTGTCCATCTAAAACACTTCGTTCTCATTCCATCCCTAAAGCAAAAAACACAATAAGATCAAATAACTTTGCCATCACTCTGGAATTATATTCCTAATCACATTCATTTTAAAACAAAGTTAAAAACATTTCTGTTTCAAGACACATTTGATACCTAATTGCCCTTGTAAGGGCTAAACACATGCTGACTGCAGAAGGCTTTTTCCTTCCCCTCCCTCTCGTTTTTTCCCTAATTGTTCTCTTTTTAAAATATTGTAGTTCATCTCCTTTTCCCATTTGTTTCTGTTTGTCATTGTGTGAACTTATGTAGATTTTAGTAGTTAAATGCTTACCCCTATTTTATATGACAAAAGCTGTATTTTTATTATACGCCGTTCAGAAGTTTGATAAGAAATTTTAAATATTACATTACATTACATTTGTGATTTCTATTCCGCCTGTGCCTTGCGGTTCTAAGCGGATTACAGTTAAAAGAGATCAGGACATTACCGAGAGAATTACATTACAACGATTTAAGTAAATTACATGTTGTGGTATAGAAATACAAGTATAAGATATCTGGATTTATCGATAGAATAACTTGACAGGGTTCAAGTAGTTACAAGGTTCAGTGAGGTAAACAATATAGGCAACTGAAGAAAGATACCTAACTTTGAAGGAATCAGTTAAGTGGATACCTAAGGGAGATGCTTATTTAGGAGTTTGGATATTTTTGGGAAATGAGGTTCAAGGGGATGACTAGTGTGTTTTTTGCTGGGGAGAGTGCATGTGCGATTGGGGAGGGGAATATTAAGTAAGGACGTGTTTTTTGAAAAGAAATGTTTTGATTTCTTTACGAAACACTTTGATGTCTGTTGTTTTGATCATCAGTTTGGTGATGGTGGGGTCAATTTTCGCTGCCTGAGTTGCTAGAAGGCTGTCGTAAAGTTTCTTACGTCGGGTACCATTATGAGGGGGGAAGGTGAAAAGATTCTGAGTTCTTCTTGATCTGGGTAAACTTGAAACTTGACAATGCTTACAAATGGGGAGAGTATTTCTGATGTTATAGTGGGTGATCATCTGGCATCCAGTTATCACTGCATGATACGATTTAATATTAAGATAGGTACAGGGAGGGCTCATTCAATAGTAGAAGTTCTGGACTTTGAAAAAAACTAACTTTGTTCAGATGGGCGATTACATCAAGGAATTATCTGGAAGAAGTGGAAATGCAGTGGGCAAAACTAAAAGGAATAATTGTAAGAGCAACAAACCTTTTTGGGAGGCAAGTAAGTAAAAATAAGAGGAAAAGAAGGCCGCTTTGTTTCTCAAACGTAGTAGCTGAGAAGGAAAGGAAAGGAATAAGAGGCTAGCTTTCATAAACTACAAAAGATCACAAAAAGAGAGAGGCAAAAATATCTGGAAAAGTTAAGAGAAGGTGGTCTTATAGTCAGGAAAGCAAAGATGCAAATGGAAGAAAAAAATAGCTGACATGATAAAACGGGGCAAGAAGACAATTTTTTAGATATATTAGCGATTGGAAGAAGTGCAAAAGTGGCATTGTGAGACTCAAAGGTGAAGGGACAAAATATGTAGAAGCTGATAAAGAAAAGGCTGAATTGCTTAGCAGATATTTCTGTTCTGTGTTCACAGCTGTAGTGCCGGGAGCGGGACCACAGGAGACAAACATGAATAGGGATGGAGGAGTGGTAGATCCTGATCGATTTTCAGAGGGTTGTGATCATGAGGAGCTAGCTAAAGTAAAAGTAGACAAAGTGATGTTGCCGATGTAGGAACTTAGGGATGTTCTGGTGGCTCCACAGATTGACTTTTTCAATGAGTCTCTAGAGTTGGGAGTGGTACCGGAGGACTGGAGAATAGTGAATGTGATTCTTCGCTACAAAAGTGGAAGTAAGAAAGAAGTAGGGCTTCTGTGGTAAGCAAATTAATGTAAATGCTTTTAAAACAGAGAATGATATAGTTTCTGGAATCCTTTGAATTACTGGACCGGAGGTAATGTGGATTCACTAGAAGTAGGTCTTGTCAGACAAATCCGATTAATTTCTTTGACTGGGAACCAGAGAATTGGACAGATGTAGTGCGCTAGATGTGGTGTATTTAGATTTTAGTAAAGCCTTTGACAGTGTTCCAAATAGACGTCTAATAAATAAACTGAGTGCCCTCGGGATGAGTCCCAAAGTGAGCTAGGTCAAGATCTGGTTGAATGGAAGGCGACAGAGGGTAGTGATCAATTAGGATTGCTCTGAGGAAAGGGATGTTACCAGTGATGTGCCTCAAGGTTCTGTTCTTGGGTCTATTCTTTTGAACATTTTTTAAAGGTTTAAATATATTCATTGAGAACACAAAACAGAGAATTACACATCATTGGCAATAAACAGAAAGAGATCCAAACAAGTGTTAATTTTCAATACCCCTCAAAAAAAAAAAAAACCCAACATAGTCCCACAACAAAAAATCCCTTTCCCACAGCCATACTAACCCAGTAGTTAAGAGACCCACACAGAAAAAGGAACAATCAACCCTAAAACCATGTAGTGCTATGAGCACAGTGAACTTAGCAAAACAATCCCTGGGGAATTCCCACTAGTGAAGCAACCCAAACATAATGCCAACGAAACTACGGTCATGACCACACTGGGAGAACATCTTGTTAACATTTTTATAAATGATATTACTGCAGGGCTGTCGGGAAAGAGGAGAAACTTTCACCGATAGACGCACGTGACTGCAGGCAGACTTTGGCGGCTTGAGCAAGTTGCTCTCTAAACTTAAAACGCGCCACGAAGGTAAGGGGGAGGGAGATGCTCAGACTGCGCGAGAGGTGCTGAAAGGCAGTGAGGTGGCGAGAGGGAAGGATGGTGGTGGAAAGGAACAGATGCTGAAAGGAAATGGGGAGCAGAGAGTGGGAAGAAGACACTGAAGGGAAATGGGGGAGTTAGAGTGGGGAGAAGACGCTGGAAGGGAAGAAGACAGAGATGCCAGACTATGGGGGGAGCGGAGGGAAGAAGCTGGATGCCAGACCAATTGAGGGGAGGGGATAAAGAGAGAGGCACAGTAACAGACTAAATGGAAGATGCAGAGAGAAGACAGATAGTGGATGGAAGGAATTGAATGAGAAGATGAGGAAAACAGAAACCAGACAACAAAGGTAGAAAAAAAAAATTCTTTTTTTTTTTTTTTTGCTTTAGGATAAAGTAGTATATTAGTTGTGTTGATAAAAATTTATAAACAAAGCCCTGCCAGCTGAACATCTCTTTCTCTAGTTCAGCAACCAGAACTTTGATTTATAAGGAAGGAATAAGCTAAATATTGCAGTACTGAGGCTTATATGGATATTGCGGGGATAGTAGTCGCAGGGTAGGGGTAGGGACAGTGGTGACAGTTATGGGGCTGGGACAGTGGTTGTGGGGATGGGGTGGTGACAGGGACAGTGCTCTCAGGGACGGGGCGGTGACGGAGACAGATTTTTTCCCCCATGTCATTCTCTAGTTTCTATCTCATTCTGGTGGCTTCAGATTGGTCTTGTAGACTAGTGTTCTTCAACCGTGAAGGATTCGGGTTTTCTTCACAGATTGCACACTAAGCAGGAAGAGAGGCTGCAGTGCCGGTGTCAGCTGACTTGCAACTTCCTGTTACCATCGTGTATGCCGTTACTCCTGCCTTCGCTGGGTCTCTTGCCTCCTGCCTTTACTGCGTATGTCTGCACATCTCCAGACAAGCAGCAGCAGCTGTGTTTACTTTTAACTTCGGCACACAGCTGCCCCTAAGCAGTAGTTTAGGCACGGTTTCATGAGGCAATCTCGGGGCCTTTGCTAGGCCTAGCAAAGGCCCCGAGGCTGCCTCATGAAACTGTGGCTAAACTACTGCTTAGGGGCAGCTGTGTGCTGAAGTTAAAAGCACACAGAGCTGCCGTTAGGCTAAAGAGAGGAAACATTTGCTGGAGAGGGAAGGGAGAAGGGATACTGCTGGACAGGGGAGGAGGAAAGAGAGTTACTGTTGGATAAGGGGAAGAGGAAAGGGAAAAGGGGTACTGCTTTGCAGGGAAGGAAGGAAAATAGGAAGGAAACATCTGGCAGGGAGATTAGAGGAGGGGAAGGTGTTAGGATGGAATGGAGAGATTAGATGAGGGAAAGGGGAGAGACAGAGGAATAAGAAAGTAGAGAGAGATTGATGTTGGAAAGGGGGTCAGATGAGAAATAAGGAGAGAAGAACAGATGCTAGATTTGGTGTAGGAGAGATAAAAATGAAGAGAGCAGAATGATCATGTAAAAAGGAGAGAGGGGGCACAGGCTGGATGGAAAGGGGAGAAGGGCATAGAAAGAAGGCATATACCATATGGAAGGGGGAGAAGGCAGACAGTGGATAGAAGGGGCAGACACTGGACTGAAGAGACAGAGGGCAGACGCTGGATGGAAGAGAGTGAAAAGATGATGAAAGCAGAAACCAGAGACAACAAAAGGTAGAAAAAATAATTTTATTTCTATCTTGTGTTTAGAATATATCAGATTTTAAATATGTATCCTGCTAGAGCTGTTGTTTGACATAACTGGAGACTGCAAAGCCCAAACAGTGTCTCTTTAGCTTCTAGCTGGCTTAGGGCTCTCTGTGACCAGGGGGCAGTTGCCCTAGTTGCACGCCCCTACCACTATTCATGTGTGCCTGTATTCTGTTAGCATGATATTTCTGTGCACCATTCTGTAATAATTTGGCTTATTCAGTTTATTTGATAGTAGAGGTGATATATGTGAAGGGGAGGGGAGACAGGGGTTTTGCTGATCCTTGACCTGTATTATTTGTATTTATAAAATAACAATTGTACAGAATATTGTTTCTTTTTATACTTTAATAAAATACGTTCAATATAAAATCATAACTATTTGAGGCTTGTGCAGATGGGATCAGATGGTTTGTGGGACTGAGCTTGGGGGACGTGGCGGAGATGGGGTTTTTTATTTCAGTCTTAGTAGTTTACTGGTCCACAAAATAATTCTTTTATTTCCGCCTGTCTATAGGTGTTAAAAGGTTGAAGAACACTGTTGTAGACCATGGTACGCAGTTCTGATGCATGTGTTGGAACTACAGGCTCTGTCGTACTTTACTTTGGAGACTGGGGTTTCCCTTCACACAGTTCCTTCCTTCTTGTTGAAGGTGGTTTCAGCTTTCCATGTTAATCAGGACGTGTGTTTGACTGCCTTTCAGTCTATTGGTTCCAGGACACATGATCGACTGTTGAAGAAACTGGAAGTACGCAGAGTTCTTCTGTGTTATCTGGAGGTCACTAACGAGTTTTGTGTCTCTGAACATTTGTTTGTGCTGACTCATTCAGTTAAGCAGGGCGCTCCCTCTTCTAAGCCCACAATTTCCAGATGGATCAGTAGGGCCATTTCATCAATCTGTATTCTTTCTGGGAAGCATTCCTGTTTCTATCAAGACACATTCTATCAGGAGTGTGATTTCTTTGTGGGCCGAATCTAGATCTGTCTCTTTGAGGAGATTTGCAGGGCGGCAACTTGGTCTTCTCTTTACACATTTGCCAAGTACTACAAAGTGTTTGTGGCAACAAGACAGGACTCTGCTTTTGGTTCCTCGGTTTTAAGGTTCAGCGCAGCATGCCCACTCTAGCTTTTTGGGGACTTCTTTTGTACGTTCCATCTGTCTAGACCAGGGGTGTCAAAGTCCCTCCTCGAGGGCCACAATGCAGTCAAGTTTTCAGGATTTCCCCAATGAATATGCATGAGATCTATTAGCATACAATAAAAGCAGTGCATGCCAATAGATTTAGTGCATATTCATTGTCGAAATTCTGAAAACTCAACTGGATTGTGGCCCTCGAGAAGGGATTTTGACACCCCTGGTCTAGACTGTCTCGCCTATTGCACTGTAAATAGAGATTATGTACTTGCCCTGGTAAGCTCTTTTCCAGTATATTGGTGAGATATTTTATACTCTCACCCAGTTCTTACTGCGCATGCTTACTGTTTCAGACTGTTTATGCTTCACCAAGCTGATTCTTGGATGCCAGCCAGCCCTTGGGGGCTAGGATGAATTTGTATATATTTTCAGTTTATAGGGGAGTAGTTTCTGTGCTCTTTTGCAGCCTGTGTTGGCGGTTAACTTTACTGTTGAATTGATTTTTGAGCAGAACAGTTTGTTTAAGCTTGATGCTAGAGGTGGCTCTCGGTGCTTGGGTACTAATTGTAGGTGGAGCTAGAAAACCGAGTAAAGTACAGTAGAGGCAGAGTGAAAAACCCAGAGTGGATTCCTTCTTCGGCAGCATGCGGCTGTGGGGAAATAACCTATCTGTCTAGAATGTCTCACTTATCTACTGGAAAAGTGCTTACTAGGGTAAGTACTTAATCTCTTTTTACTCCTTGTCAGGTACTTGTGACTTGGTTGGACATTGTTGTAAACGGGATACTTAGCTTGATGGACCTTCAGTCTTTTCCAGTATAGTAACTCTCTTGTTCTTATACCTATTGTTAAACCTTTTATAATCTAGTCCTTCACTTTAGGATAACCCCGAGGCAGCTGAGTTTACTAATGAACTTACTTTGGGGGACAGTATCAGAATGCTTTGCTCAAATCAGTGTAAATTTATTCTGGTGCATGTCTTCAGTTTGTCTGTGGACAGCTGAAGAAATCTGAATTTTTCAACGTGATCTGCCTTTGCTAAGTAACCAAACACAACCAACAAAAGGAGAGAAAACTTGCCTTGTAGTCGGAGAACAAACAAAGCAAAAGGCAAGGGAGATGCCCTAATTATCCAATATTATTGGGGGGGGGGGTCTGAATTTCCATTTTTTTGAAGGTTTCTGCATGTACCCCCCTGAATTTTACCACCTGAAAAATCCTAAAATCCGCAGTTTTGAAGGTAGTTGATTAGGACATCTCCCTTGCCTTCTGCCTTTGCTAAGATCATGTAGATTTAGATCATGATTGTAAATATGAATAGTTGGCTATTTTTTCCTTCACAGAGTCTCCATTAACTTTCTCACTAGCTGCCTGGAATTTCCAGCTTCTTCTCTGTTATCAGTCTTGTGAAGAGGAACCACAGCTGCCCTTCTCTAGTCCTAAGGAAACACTTTTGTCACTAAAGTTTTATTGATCATGTATTTTAGTAGACCTGATAGCATTTTTATGAGTTCTCTTAGAGTTCGGGGTTATAGCTCACCAGTCTCTATGGTTTTGTCTACTTTCCAGTTTTACAAATTGCAAGCATCATATTATAAATGATGTGCCATATGTATTCGTTCCAGTCTTCAATAGGCTTCCTCTAAGATCATTATCTTAAATGTGCCTTTGATTTTGCTGATTTTATTTTCTAATCTTGATTAGCTTTACCAAATGTTGTTCTGCAACTTTTTTTAAGGGATTCATTGTGCTTTTTGAAAGATTAACTTTTAATGAGACATGGTTCATGCTGAGTGAGGTTTACATGAGGTAATCAGTGAATTTTTATCTTATAACATGTTAACCTGCTGAATTTTTGTAGTATATGTTGTAGTTAAAGTTGTATTCTTTATTTATCCCAGAACAAGCAGGCAGCCTATTCTCACATATGGGTGACGTTATCCACGGAGCCCGGATGTGGACAGCTTTGCAAGCAGACTTGCTTGTAGAAACTCAGAAGTTTCGAGTCTGCCGCACCACGTATGCACGAGTGCCTTCCCGCCCAGCAAAGGGCGAGTCTCCTCAGTTCTTAGTTTTCCATGGAGACGAGAAGTCTGTACTTTGACGCTCTGCGCTGAACTTCATTCGCTTCGTGCCTTCTTTTCACTGCGGTTTGTGTTATTTTCTTTTGAGAATTGCTGTGTCTTTCTTTCTTTTCTGTTAGTTAAAAAAAAAAAGTTTTATTTTTTTGTTGGCTGAATGGGTTGCGCGGCCTGGCTTCGCTCCATTGATATGGACCTCAATCTTCAGGACTGTCTGGCTAATATTCCTTGTGAGGGCAATGACCTCTTTGATGAATCCATAGAGGCTACCACCAAGAAGTTGTCTGAGCATGAAAAATCTTTTGCTTCACTTGTCAGACCAAAGCTCAAGCCAGCTCCTGCAAAACCTTCTTTACCTCTTCCATCCTTCCAGAGGCGTTATCCTCCAAGGGCGGCCCCTTACACTCGAGCACCCCCCAAGAAACAACAGCAGCAGAATCAACAGAAACCTCAGCCGTCTGCTGCACGTAAGGCTGCACAACCTTTTTGACTTTCTCAAACATAGCATAACCTCCATCGTTCTGCCTCTGTCCTTCCTTACCCCCCCCCATAGGAGGTCGTCTCCATCATTTTTACCATCGATGGGAGACCATTACATCCGACCTCTGGGTGTTGTCAATCATCAGGGAAAGATACTCTCTTAATTTCATTCAGGTTCCACCAGAGCTTCCTCCAAGAGAGTATCCTTCCAATCAATCCCAGAACACCCTTCTTCTTCAGGAAGCTCAAGCTCTTCTTCATCTCCATACCATCGAGGAACAGCAGAGCAGGAGGGTTTTACTCCCGTTACTTTCAAGTTCCGAAGAAGATGGGCGATCTGCGACCCATTCTGGATCTCAGGGCTCTCAACAAATTTTTAGTCAAAGAAAAATTTTGCCCTCTATCCCCTTCTAGATCAGAACGATTACCGTATTTTCGCGGATATAACGCGCACCATTGTAAAACGCGCACAGGGGTATAGCGCGCAGAAATCACGATGATATGTACAAAAACTTTTCTATACCGCGCTCAGGCATATAACGCGCATGCTGCCCGACTCTCCTCTGGCCACCCCGACTCTCCTTTCGCCCTCCCCGACTCTCATCTGGTTGCCCCGACTCACCCTGACTTTCGGTGCACTGCCCCGACTCTCCTCTGGTTGCCCCGACTCACCCTGACTTTCGGTGCACTGCCCCGACTCTCCTCTGGTTGCCCCGATCTGCCTGTCCCCCTTGAAGATCTGCCTGTCCCCCTTGAAGTCCTGTCCCCCCTTGAAGGTCTGCCTGTCCCCCCTTGAAGGTCTGCCTGTCCCCCCTTGAAGTCCTGTCCCCCTTGAAGGTCTGCCTGTCCCCCTTGAAGATCTGCCTGTCCCCCCTTGAAGTCCTGTCCCCATCCTGAAAGCCTGATGCCCCCCCTCGACGTCCGATTCTTCTCCCCCCTCGGCAGGACCACTCGCACCCCCACCCCGAAGGACCGCCGACTCCCCGACAATATTGGGCCAGGAGGGAGCCCAAATCCTCCTGGCCACGGCGACCCCCTAACCCCACCCCGCACTACATTACGGGCAGGAGGGATCCCAGGCCCTCCTGCCCTCGACGCAAACCCCCCTCCCCCCCAGCCGACCCGCGACCCCCCTGGCCGACCCCCACGACCCCCCCACCCCCCTTCCCCGTACCTTTGGAAGTTGGCCGGACAGACGGGAGCCAAACCCGCCTGTCCGGCAGGCAGCCAACGAAGGAATGAGGCCGGATTGGCCCATCCGTCCTAAAGCTCCGCCTACTGGTGGGGCCTAAGGCGCGTGGGCCAATCAGAATAGGCCCTGGAGCCTTAGGTCCCACCTGGGGGCGCGGCCTGAGACACATGGTCGGGTTTGGCCCATGTGCCTCAGGCCGCGCCCCCAGGTGGGACCTAAGGCTCCAGGGCCTATTCTGATTGGCCCACGCGCCTTAGGCCCCACCAGTAGGCGGAGCTTTAGGACGGATGGGCCAATCCGGCCTCATTCCTTCGTTGGCTGCCTGCCGGACAGGCGGGTTTGGCTCCCGTCTGTCCGGCCAACTTCCAAAGGTACGGGGAAGGGGGGTGGGGGGGTCGTGGGGGTCGGCCAGGGGGGTCGCGGGTCGGCTGGGGGGGCGGTCGGAGGTTCTTGGGGGGGGGGGCGGTCGTTGGAAGGAGGGGGGTTTGCGTCGAGGGCAGGAGGGCCTGGGATCCCTCCTGCCCGTAATGTAGTGCGGGGTGGGGTTAGGGGGTCGCCGTGGCCAGGAGGGTTTGGGCTCCCTCCTGGCCCGATATTGTTGGGGAGTCGGCGGTCCTTCGGGGTGAGGGTGCGAGTGGTCCTGCCGGGGGGGCGATGTATCGGACGTCGGGGAGTCAGCCGGGCAAGAGGGCTTGGGCTCCCTCTTGCTCCGATCGTGGATGTGGGTGCGGGTGGGAGCGCGTGCGAGCGGTCGTTCGGGGTGGGGGTGCGAGCGGTCCTGCTGGGGGGGTGAATCGGGCGTCGGGCGGGGTGGGAACTATGTTTAAAAACTTTTGTATACCGCGCTCAGGCATATAACGCGCGAGGGGTATGCGCGGTACGTAAAATCACGTATAACGCGCGCGTTATATCCGCGAAAATTCGGTAGTTATGTTCTCTAGATCTCAAGGAGGCTTACACTCACATTCCCTTTCACCTGGCCTCCCATTAAATACCTCAGATTTCAGGTGGGGAATCTGTATTATCAATACAGAGTGCTATCCTTTGGCCTGGCGTCATCTCCCAGAGTGTTCACCAAGTGCCTGGTGGTGGTAGCCGCAGCTCTAAGGAACCATGATCTTCAGGTGTTTCCCTACCCAGATGACTGGCTCATCAAAGATTCAACATCTCAGGGGGTTATTGTAGCGACCCAACGGACTACATGGTTCCTACAAAGCTTGGGATTCGAAAACAACTTTCCCAAATCTCAACTTCAGCCCTCTCAGAATCTACAGATCATTGGGGATGTTCTGGACGTGTCATTCCATGTCAAGTGATCAGATTCTTGGAAAGTGCCCTGCATGACCATCACGGATTTTGATGAAACTTCATATGCAGAGTCCACCATGTCTCAAATGAACTTTGGTAAAGTTTTAGTTTCGCCTGTGGAATATTTGTGGAGATATAGCCATTTGTTTGACCCCATACCACAATGAAATACAGTACGACAATGACATTCTGACAACTTTGAGACACAATATCTCCCGAGCTGTGTTTCCAAAAAAACTGAAACTTAGCTACCCTGCACAACTTTTTGAGCTCTGTTCATTGCTACCAATAACAATTTTTGCTGAGCACTGATTGAATGCCTGAATTACAGTAAACTTGGCCGAAAAAATTAGTGCTCCAAAAAAAGTCAAAGTTTGACATTACTTAACTCCCACAATAATTGAGTAATAAATGCGAAATTTGGCGCATAATGTCTCAGTACATTATGTTTTCAAACGTCTCAGTACATTATGTTTTCAAACGTACAATTTCAACCTCCAAGCTCTTTTCATTAGTTTACAAATTAAGTGTAAAGTTGCTAATTTGTGTAAAAAGGCCAAAAATAGGGTATTTTCAGCCTGCTTTTACAGAAAAATACCTTTTAGAAACTCTTTCAAATCAGTCTCATTAGAAAGAGCATATTTCAAACCCCCTAGAAAAGTGGACTTCATTTTTCAGCGCAGGTTAACAATGGCTGAAAAAGGGGGACAAAGTTGGGAGACGTTGCCACGGCAACAACCTCTATTTCAACATAGTTCTGTCATTTTTAAAGTTACAATTTTGTATTGACGTAGTATTACTACTACTCTATTGCGTTGGTCCATGGTGACATTGTCACTACCAGTTCAAGAGTTTGAACTGGCAACCCCATCGCCATAGGGGTCATGCCCGATAGCTGTGCAATACCAGCCACGGATGGGCCACTTCGTCCAGGTTCCCAAGCCTATCCAACTCAGAGCATTCCTTTCTCAACAACATCTGGATGCTCTTCTTCAGCTCTGTCACAAAGTGTCTTCCTGTTCTTCACTCTCAGCGAGACACATAACGGTACTACTAGTTCACATGGCTTCGACAGTTCACGTGACTCCTTTTGCATGACTTCACCTCAGAATTCCTCAGTGGACCCTGGAATCTCAGTGGATGTAGGCTTGCGAACCACTCTCTCGACACATTACAGTCACTCCTTCCTTGATACAGTCTCTCCACTGGTGGATGCTCTCTTCCAATCTCTCCAGAGGTTTTCTGTTTTAGACACACCCTTATCAGAAGGTCCTCACCGTAGATTCCTCGACCTATGCTTGGGGGGCTCACCTCGATGGTCTCCATACACTTGGCCATTGGTCCAGCACAGATCGTTAGTGTCATATCAATCTGTTGGAACTCAGAGCGATTTTCAATGCTCTCAAAGCTTTTCAACTTCTTCTTCATGACCAGGTAGTCCTCATTCGGATGATTAACCAAGTCGCCATGCACTATGTCAACAAGCAGGGAGGAACGGTATCTCTCTCTCTTTGCCAAGAAGCTCTGAAGGTTTGGAATTGTGCAATCCTTCACAACACTTTCCTGAAAGCTGTCTACATTCAAGGGGAGAAAAATTGTTTGGCAGAGAAATTGAGTTGTCTTCTGCAACCTCACGAATGGACACTCAATTCCTCACCTCTTCATCACATTTTTTCTCAGTGGGGAACTCCTCAGATAGATCTCTTTGCATCTCCCCACAACCACAAACTGTCTCAGTTCTGCTCCAGGATATATTCTCATCGCCTCGAGGCAGATGCTTTTCTACTGGAATGGACGAATCTCTTCCTGTATGCATTCTCTCCATTCCCTCTCATTCTCAAAGTTCTTGTCTAGCTCAAGAACGATCATGCCACCATGATTCTGATAGCTCCTCAGTGGCTGAGACAATCTTGGTACTGTCTTGTACTTCAACTGAGCAGCAGGGAGCCATACCTTCTACCAGATTTTCTGTCTTTGCTTACACAGAGTCAAGGATCTCTCCTTCATTCCTACCTGCAGTCTCTACACCTGACAGCTTGGTACCTTTCAACATAACTCCTCTTCAGTTTTCTCAACCTGTACGAGAAATTTTAGAGGCTTCTAGACAATGCTACCACCAAAAATGAACTAGATTTTCTACGTGGTGCATATCTCATGACAAGGAGCCTCAAGATTCCTCCTTATCTTCTGTTCTGGATTATCTTTTGCACTTATCTACCTCTGGCCTGAAGTCTACATCTATCCGAGTCCATCTCAGTGTAGTTGCTGCTTTACATCAGCATATTTAAGGGAAACACCTCTCTGCTCATATGGTGGTTTCCAAATTTATGAAAAGACTTTTCAATGTCAAACCGCCTCCAGTGGTTTGGGATCTCAATGTTGTTCATGCTCAGCTAATGAAGCCTCCAGTTGAACCAATTTCTATGACTCATCTGAAATATCTTACTTGCTTTAGTTGCTGATCCGGCTTTCTCAGGTTTCCATCATGATAAGGTGGTCCTTCGTACTCATCCTAAATTCTTACCTAAAGTGGTTTCAGAATTTCATCTCAACCATTCGATTGTACTTCTAGTGTTTTCTCCAAGGCCTCATTCTCACTCTGGAGAATCAGCTCTTCATACTCTGGACTGTAAATGTGCTTTGGCCTTCTATTTAGAACACACCAAACCACACAGATCTGCTCAACTTTTTGTCTCCTTCGATCCGAACAAGTTGGGACATCCAATTTCTAAGCGTACCATCTCCAACTGGATGGCTGCTTGTATCACTTTCTGCTATGCCCAGGCTGGACTGCATCTACAGAGTTGAGTCACAGCCCACAAAATCAGAGCTGTGGCAGCTTCAGGAGCTTTCCTCACGTCCACTCCTATTGAGGAAATTTGCAAAGCTGCCACCTAGTCCTCGGTTCATACTTTTACCTCTCGTTATTGTCTGGATGTTTTCTCCAGACGAGATAGCCATTTTGGCCAGAGAGTATTACAAAATTTATTCTCCTAAGTTGCCAACACTCCCACTATCCCATTCTGGTTAGCTTGGAGGTCACCCATATGTGAGAATAGACTGCCTGCTTGTCCTGGGATAAAGCACAGTTACTTACCGTTACAGTTGTTATCCAGGGACAGCAAGCAGCTATTCTCACAACCCACCCACCTCCCCTGGTTGGCTTCTCTGCTAGCTATCTGAACTGAGGAGACTCGCTCTGTGCTGGGCGGGAAGGTAATCGCGCATGCGCTGTGCGGCAGACTCGAAACTTCTGAGTTTCTATAAGCAAGTCTGCTTGCGAGGCTGTCCGCATCCGGCTCCGTGGATAACGTCACCCATGTGTGAGAATAGCTGCCTGCTGTCCCTGGATAAAAACTGTTACGGTAAGTAACTGTGCTTTCTTGTATGTTCTTTTGAAGCCATATCCAGAAGACCCCGCAGTCTACAAACCACTATCCCAAGAAGAACTACTAAGGATAAAGAATGAGAAGAAACAGAAACAGAATGAACGTAAACAGAAAATTTCAGAAAACCGTAAACATCTGGCTAGTGTGCGGGTTGTTCAGAAAAACTTAGTTTTTGTTGTTGGTCTTTCCCAGCGCCTTGCAGATCCAGAGGTGAGCCCATTCTTGTGTGCTTATTTGTAACTACTTTATGATTTTGTTTGGACAATCTGTATCTGCTGTATTGAGGATTTTTGATCTTCAAGTTTATTAGGTTTTTATATATCACCTATCAATATTATCTAAATGGTTTTACAATCAGGTAGTCAAGTATTTTCCCTATCTGTCCCAGTGGGCTCACAATATATCTAACTCACCTTCTGTATTCACCTTCATTTTTATTCTGCACTGTTAAGAATCACGTTCAAATTGATAAATGTTAATCCAGAAAGAACATTATTGTTTGAATTTTTTAAACTTAAGATATACAAGCATCTGTTAAAGAAGAAACTTTGAACACTTCTATGAAATTAAATACACTTCTCCCTCCGGATTCACGGGGGATAGGGGCAGAGCCGGACCGCGAATGGTGAAATACCGCAAATATCTTCTGGTCCGGCTCTGACCCACCCCCGCCTCCCTCCTGCCTTCCCCCCAGCATCCTGGCCTTACCTGGTGGTCTAGTGGGCTTTCGGGGCAGGAGCGATCTTCCTACGCTCCTGCCCCGTGCAGATCACCAATAGGAAATAGCTGCCGTGAGTTCCCATAGTCTCTCAAGACTACGACGGGAACTCCCCACAGCCATTTCCTATTGGCGATCTACACGGGGCAGGAGTGTAGGAAGATCGCTCCTGCCCCGAAAGCCCGCTAGACCACCAGGTAAGGCCGGGACGCTGGGGGGGAAGGCTAAACTGTGTTTTTTTTTTCTTTTTTCCCCCTCCCCCCAAAATCGCGAATATGTGAAATTGCGATTGCCGAAACCACAAATGGGGAGGGGGATGTGTAATGCCATACTCTCCCTTTTGGTTAAACAGTAAGTAATAACCAGTTTTCCAATTTTTGAAATATTAGAAAGTTTTCATCTAGAGCAGATAACACATTTTCCAGTGCAATAGTTGAGATATTCTAGACAAATGAGCTGTGTCCCAATAGCCGTGTACCATATGCAGAAGGAATCCACTGTGGATTTCTTCTGTGATTCTGCTATACTTCACTGTGCTCTCTGTCTCCAGCTGTAGTTTTTCCCTTCTGCACACTTGCCAGAAGGAGTGTGCTGCTACTTCTCTCTCCTTTTTATTATTTGGTGTTTTTGTTTCCTTTTTTCTGGATTTACTTGTGCTTGGAACGATTCTTCAGCTCTGACAAACTTTGGTGGTACCTGTTAGCCAGCCTACATCTGCTTCTAAGGAGTTTGGGGCCATCCCTGCTTTCTCTATTTTTGCTGAATGAAGGTTCGAGTGCAGGCTGTTAGGTATATCGATGAGACTTAGCAGTGTCTCACAGGGTGCCAGCTTCGTTTCTTACCTACATCTGTTTCTGAGCGCATTTGTCATTCCGTGAGGGTAAAAGTGCTTTCAGGCACGGAATCTGGCTGGCAACTCGAAGATCAGTGTTGAGGCATTCCCAGCATGAGGCAGTGATTCTTTGATTCCAGCTACTGAAGAGAGCTTAGGAAGGCTGCAGCACATTCCCACCACAGTCACAGTGAGTAAAGGCTATTAACCTGTGAGGTGGATTGGGGGGGGGGGGGTCATGAATTTCCAAGTTTTGAAGGTTTCTGCATGTCCCCCCTGTGTTTCACCACCTAAAAAATCCTAAAATCACAGTTTAAGTTTTTTGACTGTGAAAAATATTACGATTTTGATGCAAATTTCTTAGTGGTAGCCATCTTGGATTTTTAGCAATCACTTTTTCAAGAGCTCCCTGCTTCTCCAAAACTGCTATTTTTGCCTCAAACCTTGTTGGGATGGATTCTTTGGGCTCTCCTAGTATGAATTATTGCTAAGATTGCATACTTTTAATGCCTCAGAAGCGTCCTTGCACCATGTGCCACGCAGCACAACTGGTAGTGGTGGCAACACAAAGTTTACCCTCTCCCCTGATTAAGCAAGTGACCAAATGCTCAGCTAGTCCAGTGGGGCAGCCCTCTTTGTTTTCAGGGCTTGGCATGACTGAAAGTTCTGTACGCGACAGACCTTCTGCAGCCTAAGAAACACAAGATTAAATCATCTAAGGGTGGCTCTGCCGGAGGTCTTCTCAGACTTTATGAAATATTTGTAGAATGAATTTTACAGCAGGCGTTCTCTCACTGTGTAGTCCTGCTCTGCCTCAGATTCTTCTCTCAGTGGCGTTACTTCTATGAGCACATCTTCCTCTCAGGTGGCCGCTGTTCTAAGGATGCCTGACCCTGGTGATTCTTATGATGATGACTAGCTCACTGACCCTTTATTCTTTGGTGGTGCCCTCTGGAGCTTTAGAACCCAGAGATGATCTCATAGTTCTGCACATGTTTAAGTCTGTGAATTTGCCAGATCTTATTTTTGAGTCTTTGCAGGATTTGAATTTGGTCACTCATCTGGCTCTGTCCACTTCTTTCTCCTAGTTTTGTGTTGTGTGCTTGCAGTTTTCCACTTTTCCCTGGCAACCTGATATGAGAATTTTAATTTCGGAGCAATATGACTCTTCAGAAGGTGCTCTTAAGATAGCGAGGGCCATGTCTCGCTTGTACCCGCTTGGCGGTTCTCCTCAGCATGCCCATTTGTAGCTTCACTGTGGGGCTGCAATGAGGATGCATTGGACTTGCAAGGGTCACCTGCAGCAGACAACACAGCCAATCAGGAGCACAGCCCCACCTGAAACTACTTTAGCTAGACTTCCCTTTAAGGGATAGTTATTGTTTGGCAAGGGCCTGGGCGACCTCATGAATTCTTTGGTGGACTGTCACCCTAAGACCCTGCCTGATAGCAGATCCAGATCCTTAGATGCTCTGGATGCTTTGAATTTTAGTGGCTCCAGTTGTTCCTGCCCGTATGTGAGCGCCGCCACGTTCCATCGATTTTTGCACAGCTCACGGGAGTGGTACTCTGGCTACAGGCAAACTCAACCTTCTGCCTCCCATTCCCTGCCCTCCACCAAAAAGGTGTAATGATACCAGGCCATGGGATGCCTCTCTACAGATCAGGGACAGACTTTCAGCTTTCCTGCCAGTGTGGGTTCGCATTTCGTCCTGGACATCATTCAGTTGGACTACAAGTTGGAATTTGCCCAGCCTCTGATGGATTGGTTTGTGGTCTCTCTCACAGGACAGCTGGACAATGCGCTCAGGAGGTTTCTAATGAGTTTCACATCTCTGACCATCTTTTTGTGCCGATTCATTCTTCTAAGTGGGGCGCTGCCACTTCCAAGGTCACTATTTTCAGGTTGATATGTAAGGCTATTTCGTCAGCCTATATTCTTTGCGGTAAAGTTTCCTGTGTCTGTTAAGGCATATTCTATCAGAAGCATGGGCTCCTTGTTTGCTGAGGCTAAAACGATCTCCCTGAGGAGATCTGTAGAGAAACTACTTGGTCCACTCAGCACACGTTTGCCAGCTTCTACAGAGTGGATGTAGTGACGAGACGGGACTCTGCCTTCGGATCCTCAGTCTGGAGGGTCGGCGTAGTCAGCCTGCCCTAGCCTTTTTGGACTTTTTATGTATGTCCCACTTGTCTAGAATGTCTTGCCTATTGCAGTAGTTTAATTACCAGAATTTCAGCTAAGCGCAAAAAAAAGAGATTATGTAGATAGGTGAGACATTCTAGATTTTCACCCTGTCCTTCCTGCACCTGCCTACTGTCTCAGTCTGTTTATGCTTCTCCAAGTTGATTCTTGGATGTCAGTCAGCCCATAGGCTGGGAAGAATCTGTATATATGTTCCTGTTTTATACAGGGGTTGTTTCTGATCTCCTTTAGTACATTTTTGGGCTGTTTGCAGTTAGTGTTTGCATATTAATTCTTGAGAACTGTTGTTTATGGACTTGATTGCCATGGATGTCTCTACTTCACGTTTTGTGAGGTGGCTCTTAGTGCTTGGGTACTAACTAGAGTTGGAGCCAGAGAGCACAGTGAAGTAGAATAAAGTCACAAAAAAAATCTGGAGTGGATTCTTTCTGCATATAGCATGCAAGAAAACAAAAAGAAAGGACAAAGTCTCGAGATACTATGGAGAACAGCAAAAAGAGGCACTGGAGATGTCACAACCAGCTAGGGAAAAAAAGTCTTTTATTGATTTGATGTCTTTAAAAATATAAAAACAGATGAAATCCCAACTAGGACCCAGTTTCGGTGACCATGTTGCCTTCTTCAGGGGAAATATTTATCTGACTTTGTATATTTTATCATATCTGGTTGTGTATTTTATAGATAAATATTGTCCCCTGAAGATTACTTTGTATATTTTATCATATCTAGTTATGTATTTTATAGATAAATATTGTCCCCTGAAAAAGGTGACATGGTCACCGAAACTGGGTCCTAGTTGGGATCTCTTCTGTTTTTACATTGTGTTTTTATATTTTTAAAGACATCAAATCAATAAAATATTTTTTTTCCCTAGCTGGTTGTGACATCTCCAGTACCTCTTTTTGTTGTTCTGCATATGGCATGCAGCCATTGTGACAGAACCCACTTGTCTAGAATGTCTCACCTATCTACTGGAAAAGAACTTACCAGGGTAAGTACATAATTTCTTTTTGTTGAGCTTAGCTGAAATTCTTCTAATTATACCATTTAGTAGGTCAGACAAAGCTCTTGAGTTTTCCTTTTATTTGTTAACTTGTTTCTCCAAGGCCCAACAGGATAAGATATTCTTATAAATTGGAGGTGATTAACAGGTAAGAGCCCATGTAGTGAAACGTCCCCTAACTTTTCATTATTGAATTTGGGGATCTGAATATGTGCATGTTGTCACAAGGTGGGTAGTGCAAGTGAGCCTGAGACCCATGTTCTTACAGATAAGGGTGAACCAGTAACCTATATTCCTTGCCAAGATGTCCCTAATGCTTCAGGAGCTTACAAAAGAGGATGAATAATAGTAAGAAACGGCTGATAAGCAGGAAAAAGCTCCTGATTTAAACTGAGTCCTGGGTTGAAGTTCCACAGTGGAGAGGAAAGAAGAGACACACATTTTCCCAAGGTAATTAGCAGCTTTAAGAAACCCACTACCCTTTAGGAGAGAGAAAGTTTACCAGCAGGTTCCCCTGCCCCATACTGAGAGGGGAACATAAAAACCTAGGAAGGAGCTTCTGGGTGGTAGCTTAGAGAGGAGCACCAGTTCCTCAGAAAGCTTGGAGGTGGAAATGCGTGACACTGAGGAGATCTGGGAGGACCCGGCACTTGAAGGTGTTTTCCCTGATTAGACAGAAATGGAATGGATAAGCAGTGCTCCGGTCAGCCAAGGAATCTAGGAAATTATGGACATTCTTTTGGGAACATGTCAGGATGGGAACAGGTCAGAAAGATAAAACAGAGTTGAAGTTAATAACCAAGCCAAGAGAACTAGTTTTGTTTCTCTCTTGTTCTGAGAACTGTCTTTTGGTCCCCACCATCCCACAGGGTCTGAGGCATGGTGAAATAATGGAAGTTATTCATTTTGGGCGGGAGGGAAGTAATCTGGGTTTATTACTCACCCTTCTTCTCTACCTGGATACTGTTCAGCCTACAGTGCCCTCGGTCTTTAGAGAAAGGTTGAGTGAGAAAGGAAGCTACCATAACTAAAGAGCACTGGAGTGTGCAGTGAAGAAACCTGATTCAGGCAAGAAAGCCAATTTTCCTGAGGGGAGGAGACATTGGATCATATACCATTGAGAAGATATTTTTTTTCTTTTTTTCCCTTTTATCCAAAACCCAGACTGGAATGGAGAGCTGAGGTTTTGATGCCTAAATGAAGTGCAGGAGGTGCTTGGACACTGAGATGTATTAGTGCAGTGGTTCCCAAACCTGTCCTGGGGGACCCCCAGCCAGTCAGGTTTTCAAGATATCCCTAATGAATATGCATGAGAGAGATTTGCATATAATGGAAGTGACAGGTATGCAAATCTCTCTCATTCATATTCATTAGGGATATCTTGAAAACCTGACTGGCTGGGGGGTCCCCCAGGACAGATTTGGGAACCACTGTATTAGTGGAACAATGTAGCCAAGTGAGAACTGATGTTTTTTTTGTACTTTGGAGTTTGCCTTTCTGAATGGCTGATTGGAACTTCTAACCAGGGCTGGGGTCCTGACCACTGCACTGCAAATGTATTGGTCATTTAAAACTTGGAGGATTTTGGTGATAATTACGTGCACAGCCAGCTGTTTAGAAACTGGAGCCACAGTTGCTGGTACAATGTGCATGCTGTGTTGTTGCACAGACCTGTCTCAGTTTTCCTTTTTCTATGGAGCCAATATGAAGCAAAGACATTCATCTGACATGAGTTTTTGTACATGGATTTACTTCTTAGGTTTGTCAGAGTTTTCTGGACCCTTTATTTTGCATTTTCTATGTTTCACCATCTTTCAGTGTTCTTAGGGTTTCAAACAGGCCACTTTTTTTTCAAAATCATGTTATTTTATTTCTTGGCCAAAATAGATATGTTACAGCAATCAATGTCCACATCAGGTGCAATCAATTCTTGTTGTTAGGATATGTATCATACCGACAAATATATAACATAAAATCTTGTGTATATAAATAGATCAAATGTATGTAAAAAAGAAAAAATGGAAATTTTTTCTCTGAATTGAAAGATACACATTAAGAGTGACTCATACTTAAAATTATTGAGATAAACTAAATTTTGATGATAGCCGGAAAAAAAACAACACAAAACACAAAAAAATAAGCCAAATCATGATAATTAGAGAATGAAAAAGGGAAGTATGACCTTAAGAAGGCACTCAAAGAGCATCAAAGATTGTCTATACTGGTCTCAGAGACCCGTATGTGTCAGTGTTGTGATTCCTGCAGCACAAAGCAACTCAGGGTTTTGGCTCCCATGCTGAAGTGGTAAGAGAGAGAAAGAACTTCATGCACACAAACAAGGATCAATGTAATAACCACGAAAGCTGTCGGAAAATAGAACCTGGTCAGTTTATGTGCAACTGAATCCTCAGGTCTGTCTCCAAGAATCCCTGCCAGCCTCGTGCCTTTTATGAGAATATAGATAAAAATTGTACAAGCAGTTGTCAGTCAACATGTCATCTGATACAATATCACATAGACTAATAGTGGAGATATCCAAGAAAACTGGTATGCTTTATTGTTTCAATTACTCTGTCTCAAAGATTCAACACATACATGTTTCGGCCAATCCAGCCTGCTTAAGGAGTCTACAAATAGTTGACACACACATTAATAAAAACATATACATACATATGGTATTAATAATATATCCATTGTCTAATCATAAAACATATGAAGCATACCAGTTTTCTTGGCTATCTCTACTGTTTGTCTATATGATATTTATCTGTGGGGATCATTCTCCTGTATTGTTGATATGGTACAATATGTCATTGATCTCATTGCCATTAGTCATACCATTTTCATATCAACAAAAACCCATTACCATGCAGGAAAAAACCCAAATATAGGCACCAGGACTACATGTGATCAGATGTGATGACGGTCCACGGAAGATGCATAAAAGTCATCACTAGCATCACATAATAGAGCATTTTTGATCCTGCTTACCCATTACCCATTCTGCATCTTAAGGCTCTGTCCTTTGAAATCTTAGTTCCCTGTTCTCTTTCTACATTGCTTAATAATCCTTGTTCACACTAACCTCAAGGTTTCTGTAGAAGTCCAGAATGTGTATTTCATAAGCATAGGACAATCAAGGCTGTAGTTTAATTAACATAACATTCCCAAGCTCTGTTCTTATGGCTAACATTTCACAGTGTTTGCAAAGCTCTGCTCTTATAAGCTTACACATATTTATAGATAGATTTTTTTCTGAGGGGTCCCTGATCCTCACCTAGTCTCTATTGTAGAAATCTTGATCTATTTCTAATGGCAGGGGTAATGTCCTATTTAAAAAAAATCCATTCTGAAAGGTTCATGAGTTAGCATGGACCTGTGACCTGTGGCCAGATCTGGAAAGCGAAATACAGCCTAAGGGATGGAAGCAAAACATAAACACTTTTATTGTATTTTTATGCATACAAGGCTTTTAAACTCAATGACTGGATAAAATAATGTCTCTTAATTTCCTACAGTCCTATCTCTGACAGCCTCCCACATTAACACACCCAGGCCTGCCTCTAGCCAGGCCTCAAGGGATAATAAGACCACTCTATTTCCCTTCCCTCAGGTACTGCAGGTGATCACTTGGGAAGATCCCCTTCCTTTTGCTCAGGTCCTCCCTTTTCTTTTCTGCCAGAGAGCTTTTAACTTCAGCTTTCTTGATTAGACAGGCTAACAAACCTATTCTCTACCTTAAGGTAGCTCAATTCCAATCTCAATGAGGGAGTATCCTTAAGAAAACCCTACCTTGTATCACTCCCTCCCTCACAAGTCATAGTACAGACCTCATTGTAAAAAGGATTCATCTTAATTATCAGCAGGTGAGGATCATATAGTACTAATCTTTAAAAAAATCCTATCTCAAAGGGGGCATATTGAGTAATAAAGAATAATAAACCAGTTTAGAACATGAGTTGCCATACAGAAACAGATGAGATTGAAGGTCCTTCAAGTCCAGTATCCTCTTTCCAAGAGTGGTCAATCCAAGTCACAAGTACCTGACAAGATTCCAAAAGAATAAAACAGGTTTTATGCTTCTTATCTGAGAAATAAGCAGTGGATTTTCTCAAGTCCATCTTAATAATGGCTTATGGACTTTTCTTCTTAGGCAATTATCCAAACCTTTTTTAAACTCTGCTAAGCTAACTGTTTTTACATGCATTCACCACATTCTCTGGTAACAAATTCCAGAATTTAATTATATGTTGAATGAAGAAATATTTTCTCTGGTTTGTTTTAAATTTGCTACTTAGTAGCTTCATTGCATGCCTCCTAGTTCTAGTATTTTTGCAAAGTGTAAACAAGCAATTTATGTCTATCTGTGCTGCTCTACCTCTGAGCTGTCTCTTTTCCAAGCTGAAGTGCCCTAGCTGCTTTAGCCTTTCTGCATAGGGAAGCTGTCCCATCCCCTTTATCATTTTTTCTGTCGTTCTCAATACCTTTTCTAATTCTGCTATATATTTGTTGAGATGTGTTGCCCAAAATCACACACCATATTCAAGGTGTGCAGCGTTCTCCCCAGAAATTTTTTCCAGCCGGGTGGCATGAAAAAGTAGCTGGGTGGGGCGGGACGGGACAGGGAAATTTGGTGGTGGGGAAAATTAAAGGCTCCTTTTACTAAGATGTGCTAGCGTTTTTAGCACACACACGAAATTACTGCACGCTAAACCGCACGATACGTTTCTAGAATAACACCAGCTCAATGCTGGCGTTAAGGTCTAGTGTGCGTGGCAATTTAGCGTGCGCTATTCCGAGCGTTAAGGCCCTAACGCACCTTAGTAAAAGGAGCCCTAAATGTGTACAATTTTTATTAGTTAATTATTATTAATTATTTTCCAGTGTTCAATATGACTTCCTTTTTAAGGTTTGATGCTTGTGCCAGAATATTATTATTAAATTTAAAAAGTATCCAATTCTAGAAGTGAATAGTTAGATATTTGCCTTCTTTCAAATATTATAGAGGTTTGAAAAAGGGGAAATACATTAATGAAGTCATTAGGTTCATTCTAGCCATTTATTTCTGCATCAATTTAAACAACTAAAAAGAAAAGATAACTATAGCTCAACCAGTCATACAAGAAACGGCTCTACAACACGTCTAATAATGTTTTGATCACTAGGTTCCTTCCTGAGATCTCACTGAGGATATGAAATAGATGGGATCCCCACTTCCAGACCTCTTCCACATAATTTATGGAGAAATGTTACTGAGCCTTGAAGGAGACCTGTGTGATTGCACTACAGCAAAATAAAAAAGTAGCAGATAAGATCATAGTGAGAGCTAGGGCAAAACAGTTTAGGTAAAGATGCAGGTAATAATTAGCAATGTATTAAAATATTTTATTTTTATTTGCTTATAATGTCATTTGAAAGCTACTTGATGTTAATACAAATTTAATTTAATTCTTTATACTGGGGGGGGGGAGGGATAATGCGTCAACCGTAAAGTCAGAATAGGGTCATTAAATCCAGTGGCATACCTAGTGTATGTGACAGACAGTGCTGATCATTTTTTTAACAATCCTCTCTATATAAAAAAGTTAGTTTTAGTAATAATCCATAAGTCACAGAACAAGGGTGCACCTAGCAAAAGGCAGCATCTTAAACACTGCAGTGAGCACTAGAACACAAACACACAGATTGTAAAACTAAACAAGCCAGATCCTGCACAGTCAATTGATACTGTATAGTCAATGCCAACAGAAAACCATGTCCTTTTCATACACACAGCACACAGATACACCCTCATCCAGTATGGAATAATCACAAACTAAATCAGCAGCAGAACGAAAGCAAACACGACATCGTAAAATCAAGGGGGTGGAGTGTCTTAGGATTGCAGTTTTAGTGGTTTCTGAACTAGCTATAGGGTCCCCCACCTCCAAAAAACCCTTCCCTGAATTTTTTTTGTACTATGGTGCAGCTGCAGTGGCCATCAAAGATTTCTTGATTTTGATTAAAAAGCCTTTGTCTACTACTATTTATCATTTCTAAAGCACTGAAAGGCATGTGCATGTAACATGTATTAGACTGTCCCTGTTCAGAAGAGCTTACAATCTAATCTACCACAAAACCCCTTGATTTGACTTAAAATCGATTTTAATGGACTGCTTAGACATTTCTACCCCTATATCATGCCAGGTTTTCCTTGGTTGGTTGACTGAGGAATGTTCCAATGGACTTCTCCCCTCTTATTTTCTCCCTTTGTCCCACAATCTTGTCTCCTCTCTCCCTTATTTGCACACTCCACCCCAATTCTTCTTATTTCCTTTCTCTCCCCCATATGTGCAGCATCTTTCCTCCCCTCTCACCCATACCCTTGTGCAGTATCTTTCTATCCCTCCCTTCCCTCCATGTAGCATCTTTCTATCCCCCCGCCGCCGCACAACACCCCGCCCCCATCTATCCCTCCCATCCGAACCGCGAGATCAAAATAAATACCTTATAACAAACCGGCAGCATCGGCAGCAATCTAGATAGGCTGCTTCATGGCCTATCGCTCGGCCGTTTTTCTGCCGCGTTGCTGATGATGTCAACAGTGTTGTGGCAGAGGAATGGCCGGGTGATAGAAGGCCACGAAGCAGCCTGTCTAGGTTGCTGCCGATGCTGCCGGTTTGTTATAAGGTATTTATTTCTGTCTCACAGTTTGGATGGGAGGGAGAGATGGGTTGGGGGTGGGGGCACTGCTGCTGGCGACTAGGCCTTATTTTCGGGGGTAGGGCTTATATTAAGACCTACCCTGCGGTAGTTGTAACCCAATTTGCCATTCTGACCCAATAACATAAAGTGTAAATATGTTGGTCATATAAAATTCATATTCATGCTCTATTATTTCACACTTTTCCATTCCACTGTATTTTCCCTTCCCATCTTATTTGCTTTTTATGCCAGTCTGCCTCTCATCTCCCAGGCCTGTGTCACAAATCACCTGGCATCTTGGAGTCATCATTCCAAACTTGTCACTCTCTCATTAATATGCACAGAACAGTCAGAAAACCTCAACACTGGTTACTAAGAGAAGAATTTCTACATGGTTAGTGGACTGAATCTCTTTCTGCTAAGCTTGTGCTGGGCTACCATTGGAAGGTCAACTCAGCACACAAGGTTCGAACAATGGCAGCCTCAATTTTCTTTTCGCCATTCCACTCCTTTTGAAGACATCTGTAAGACTGCTACCTGGTCCTCCATACGTCCCATTACTGACTGGAGTCTCATTCTAGATGGGATATTTGTTTCATCCAAGCAGTTCTTCATAATTTGTTTTCTACATAAGTGCTAACCATTTTCAGAAGATTGTGTTCGTGAGAAGCTAGCTAAACTGGATAAAGCAATGGGGCCGGATGGTATACATCCGAGGGAATTGAAGAAACTTAAGGAAGTTCTGGCGGTTCCACTGGCTGACCTTTTCGATGATTCTCTAGAATTGGGAGTGGTACTGCAGGACTGGAGAAGGGCAAATATAATACCCTTCCACAAAAGTGAAAGTAAGGAAGAAGTAGGGAACTGCAGGCTGGTAAGTCAGACTTCTGTGGTAAATAAATTAATGGAAATGCTTTTAAAACAGAGAACAGTGAAGTTTCTGGAATCGAGTGGATTACAGGATCGAGGCAACATGGATTCACTAGAGGCAGGTCTTGTAAGACAAATCTGATCAATTTCTTTGACTGGTTGACCAGAGAATTGGATAGAGGGAGTTGACTAGATGTGGTGTATTTAGATTTTAGCAAGGCCTTTGACAGTGTTCCACACAGGTGTTTCATAAATAAACAGGGTGCCCTTGGGGTGGGCCCCAAAGTGATAGACTGGGTCAGGAACTGGTTGAGTGGAAGGTAACAAGAGGGTAGTGGTCAGTGGAGATCTCTTTGAGGAAAGGAATATTGCCAATGGTGTACCTCAAGGTTTGGTTCTTGGGCCTGTTCTTTTTAACATTTTTGTAAGTGATATTGTTGAAAAGACTAGACACTCCTGATGATATGAATAACATGAGGAAAGACCTAGCAAAGCTTGAAAAATGATCTGAAATTTGGCAGCTAAGATTTAATGCATTTGGGCTGCAAAAACCCAAGGGAACGGTACAGTTTAGGGGTGAAGAACTTTTGTGCAGGAAAGAGGAGTAAAACTTGGGAGTGATAGTATGTGATTCTCTTAAGGAAGCCAAACATGTTGAAAAGCTATAAGGATGCAATGGTGCATAGGTGCATGCTAGGGTGCATAGGTTAGTAGAAAATAGGAGATATTGATGCACTGTATAAGACTGTTGAGACTTCATTTAGGATATTGTGTACAATTCTGGAGACCACACCTTCAGAGAGATATAAAAAGAATGGAGTTGGTCATGAGGTAGGCTACTAAAATAGTCAATGATCTTCATCATAAGGCGTGTGGGGGGAAGCTTGGGAGAAGTTTCTACAACCTCAGGCATCTGGCTGGGTACCTTACTCTTTGCTGATATTGGAGAGAGGTCTTTGGAGACTGGGTTAACTAACAAGCCTGCTCCGTGGAATGCAGCCACAGACGCTTGGCCATGGGTAAGCATGTCTGAATGGGCATGACCAAAGGGGCACACTCCTTTGAAGCCATTTTTGAGCATTGAGTATGGGACTCTGCTTCGTTCTGAATGGAGAAAAGAAAGGGAGGATCAAAGGGAAAGATGACCCCAATGTCAATTAAAGGACCAGTGAATAAACATTTGATTCCTTCAGATATTCCATTAACATCTGGGTTCCCCCCCTTTCTTCCTGAATTTTCTCTATCATCAGGGGGTTGTACCCCACCCAACAACCTGTTGTTGAGGAATTGGATCTTTCTGTTTCAAGGGGAACTGCTTCTGATTTACAGGAACAAGTGAAAATCAAGAGTTTTCAGATTTCTCAGCTGCTGGAAACTTCTATTTATTTATTTAACAAATTTCTCAACCGCCTATTACTAGTCGGGATACCGGCACTGATTTCTTATACTTATTCTCTTTTGAATGAATCTTCCTCAAGTGATCAGGATATCACTTTAAAAGATATAATGTTTGCTATAATTAAGTTAAATAAGTCATCATAAGAGAATTTGCTTTGTTATTGTAAGCTCACTGAGAAAGCCTCAACTAAACTAATACTTAAATTTATAGACCGTGTCATCTTTATGAAAATAAAGCTCAACTCAGTTTACAGCATTTAATGTAAAGGGGAAAATAGTAAAAAGCAAAATTTACAATTTGGTGAATAACCAGGATTTAGATGTTTACTGAAGATTTGAAGAGAGTCCAGTTCTCTCAGCCACAAAGGAATATTATTCCATAGTTCAGTTAGTTTGAAGGAGAAGGACTTCCCCAATTTGCTAGTAGAAACTATGCCTTTCGAAGAGGGAAATTATAATTTAAGTTTTTCATACTTCTAGCCTGTCCTTATTTTTTTGGAGATCCAAGACAGAGGAATTAATAAAGGGCAAATGCTGAATAAGATCTTGAAAGTTAGACATGCATATTTTTAAAATGTATTCTGGCAGATATTGGAAACCAGTGTAATTTAGTGAAAAGCAGCGACACACGCGTAAACTTGCCTTTACCAAAGATCAGCTTAGCTGCAGTATTTTGGATCAATTGAACTCTTTGTAAACTGTTTTTGGTTAGGCTGAAGATTGAGGATATATAATTCCCTCCATTATAATGTCATAATGTCATTGTGGTGTGTTGACAGTACTCTGTATGTTGCCTGTTGTACCATTGTGAATGTTTTATTCTGTTAACCGCTTAGTTATAGGCGGTCAAGCAATTTTAGAAATAAATAAAGTAATCAAGCCATGAGAGAGAGTACAATCGATTGAATGAGGACAGAGAAATGCTGCTGTTGGAAGCAAGACCTGACTTTTCTAAGCATGTGAAGACTGAAGAAGTACTTTTTTTTTTTTTTTTACCAGGGAATTAATATGCTCGCTAAATGAAAATGATGAGTCAATGATGACTCCTAAGATTCTAGAAGAGAACCCGATTTGTAAGGATGTCCCTGATGGCAATGAGATAGAGGAGGGAAGGCCATCTAGCTTAGGGCTGAGCATTTGGTTTTGTTTTCATTTAATTTCATTTGCACAGAAAGAACCCAGGCTTGAAGTTTCTGTATACACTGGATTATGTTTGACGATGATTTGAGAGATTTGGGTCGATCTCGAGAAGAATGAAAATAATATCGGCGTAAGTGTATAAGGATTCAAGAGTAGATGTACTGAAAGATTTCAAAATTGTCATTTAAACATTAAAAAGAATAGGGGAGAGAGGTGATCCCTGAGGAACTCCACATGACTGTTTCCAGGGAGAAGATTTTGTGTCATTCATAGTAACAGTATAAAATCGATCTCGTAAGAATTTGAAGAACCAATTTAGGATACTGAGATCAAGACCAAGAACAGATAAATCAGAATGTCATGGTGAACAACATCGGATAGATCAAATTGTAATAGGATTGCAAATTTATTTTTTTAGGTGTAATTGCTGAACCTTTGAGATTAAGGAGATCAATAGGGTTTCTGTACTGAAATTAGGTCTAAAACCATGCTGGCATGGCAGGAGACTGGAAATCTCTATATAAGAGGAAAGCTGAACAGAAATTATAGATTCTATCATTTTGGTTAGCAAAGGGATATTAGCTGTAGGCCGGTAACTAAGCAGAATGGAAGGATTGAGGTCAGCTTTTTTTAACAGAGGAGTAAGATCTATCTGGCCCATGTCTGCAGAAAATAACCCAGATTCCAATGCAGAGTTTAAGATCTCAGTTAACAGTGAAATATCTTGAGTAGGAATTCTCTCTTATAAATGTGATGGGATAGGATCTAAAATACACTTACATGTTCTTAGTTTGTGACATAAGTGTAAGATCTGTGCTTCAGTTACAGTTTCAAAAGTGAACAGGACATATACAAGTTTACAGTTTTTATTAAAAATTTGATACTATCGCTTATCTGGACTTCTAAGTGAGTTGCAAGTAAAAAGAGTGGGTAAACATCAATAAAAATATAGTCAAAATTTTAATTTATTTTTTTTTAAATAGTCATAAATGAAAACGGACTAACATGACATGAAAGGTATAAGGGTAGAAATACAATTGAGATAGGAAAGAAGGACAATTAAAGGGAAAAACGAAAGGTAGTGGGTTGCAGAAGATCCAGTGTTCTCCCCAGAAATTTTTTCCAGCCGGATGGCATGAAAAAATAGCCGGGTGGGGTGGGACGGGGAAATTTGGTGGTGGGGAAAATTAAGGGCTCCTTTTACTAAGCTGCAATAGCGTTTTTAGCGCGTGCAGAATTGCCGCACTACACGGCTAGAACGAATGCCAGCTCAATGCTGGCGTTAGCCTCTAGCATGTGCGGCAATTCTGTGCGAGCTAAGCGCGCGGTAAAACTGCTATCGCAGCTTAGTAAAAGGAGCCCTAAATGTGTACTATTTGTATTAGTTAATTATTATTAGTTATTTTCTAATGCTCAATATGACTGCCTTTCTTAAGGTTTGACACTTGTTCCAAAATTTTTTATTAAATTTAAGAAGTATCCAATTCTAGAAGTGAATAATTAGATATTTGCCCTCTTTCAAATGGTATAGAGCAGCGTCTCTCAAACTTTTTTAACTCCGGCACACTAAACGGAGCAAATGTTTTTTGTGGCACACTAAATGCAGCAAATGTTTTTCATGGCTGGAAAAAATGTCTGGGAAGAACACCTTTAGTTTTCAAGGTCCAATCACGTCAAAGAATGATGCTTATCTGGGCAGTTGTATAATAAAAAGAATGGATAAGATAACATGAGAAGTGAAATTGGCATGAATCAGAGGGATACATACCCTGTAAGTCCTAAAAGCAGGCTTGTGGATTAGATATAAACTTTGAAGGCAGTGGTGTACCTAGCATATGTGACACCCGAGGCCCATCATTTATTTACACCCCCCCCATCTGTATGAAAAACATGATTTTTAGTAACAATCCACACATCACACAAGAGTGTACCTAGGAAAAGGCAGCATCTTACAAACTGCAGTGAACAGTTCATCAATACATCCATTGTAAAACTAAACAAGCCAGACTAGTACAGATCAATTCTACACTGTCAATCCTAACTGAAAACCATGTCTTTCGAACACACAGAACACAGAAAACACCTTTGCCTAGTATGGAATATGTAATCACAAAACTTTTACAAAACTATAATGTTGTTTCTAGCCATGGTGGTAACAGCTCAGACTCTCATAGAATTCTGAGCAATTACCACCATAGCCGATGCTAAAAAAACACTCTACAGTTTTGTGAAAGGGGGGATAAAATAGAAAAACGTAGACAAAGGTTAAATTGAACCACCACGAAGCTGGACTCTGCATACAATGCAACACCACGGAAACAGCGATGCATCTCCCCTAAAGCAAAAAATTAAATAAATATAATTTTTTTCTACATTGTCTTCTCTGGGTTCTGCTTTCCTCATAGTCTTGTCACTCTCTTCCTTTCATCCACTGTCTACCCTCTCTCTGCCCCTTCTATATGGCATCTTCTCTCCTTGTATTTCACTTCCATTTCTCCCTTCACCCCTATTATTATGGCATCCATCTTCTTCCCTTCCCTCCTCCAATGGTCTGACATCTCTCTCCTCTTCTTCCCTTCCCTCTCCCACACCCCCATTGTCTGGCATTTCACTCACTCCTCTCCCTTCCCCCCACTTCCATTAGCATCTGCCCCCTTTCTCTCCCTCCACCACCCTTCCATACCACTCTGACCCACTTTTTCTCCCTCCACTACCCTTCTATGCTCCTCTCTCCCTCCAAACCAGCAAGGTCCCATGATGACTGCTTCTGTTGCCTCTGCCTCTGGAAGATGTAAGTGACGTTGGAGGGGGTGGACCGGCAGACGCAGGGAGTTGCGGCAAGGTTCCGCAATGACTGCAACTGCTGGTCCACCCCTTCCGACGTCACTTACGTCTTCCAGAGGCAGAGACGGCAAATGCAGTCATCGCGGGACCTTCCTGCACTTCAGTGCGGCTGCTGACTCTGCTTCGGAATAAGTACAGCAGCTGCGCTGAGGTGCAGGTGCCATTTAGAGCAGCTCGGAAGGTTCTGGATCCAGCCGGCTGTGTACCCCTTAAGGCTGGCTCCCGGGGCGGTCTGCCACTGTATGAGGGGACAAAAAATAATAAAAAGAATGGATAACTTGACCGATTTAGACATGTCATACAATTATAACCACAAAAATGTCATAAAATGTAATTCTAAACTCAAAAGACTCCAGACGAAAAGCAGACTATGGAAAGGAAACCAGAAAAGACCAAATCCATAGTACTAAGATCCAAATGCTAAAATCGGACATGTCCATTATGAAGAGACGTGTGGATCACCGCTAATTATAACGAGTGAGTCTTTAAAATATGAGACGGTAATGGATAGCCAGACCTTGTGGACGGAAGTGACAAATACTGGAGCCAAAACCAGAGCACAGTGATGAAACTTAAATGGAAATATGGATACCTATTTATACTTTTGAGTAAAATTGCGATGCGAACATGTCATAGAAAAGAATAAATAATGTGTAAACTAAAAAACAAGAACAATATATTGTAACACCGAACTCAGAATTAATGAAATAACATGCTAAAAGAACTTAACCCCCCCCCTCTAAAATAGGGCATATACATACTTAAAATGATGGCTGGTTACAAACAGTATGCCTAGACTATATAGACCAGTGGTCTCAAACTCAAACCCTTTGAAGGGCCACATTTTGGATTTGTAGGTACTTGGAGGGCCTCAGTAAAAATAGTTAATGTCTTATTTAAAAAAATGACAATTTTGCATGAGGTAAAACTCTTTATAAATCTTTCCTTTTGACTAAGTCTTAATAATAATAATTTATAGCTAAGGAGACATATGATCAAGAAACTGTTTTATTTTACTTTTTTGATTATGATAAACATACTAAGGGCCTCAAAATAGTACCTGGCGGGCCGCATGTGGCCCCTGGGCCACAGGTTTGAGACCACTGATATAGACCTAAACAGGGCAAAAATAAACGTATGGGAAATGAACAGCTGATAATACAGTGTATCTTGAAAACATAAGCCGATAGTAGCTCAAAGACAAGCCGACTGGGTAGATGAAAAGTGATACCTGGGAAAGATCTAAATTATTGTTCAAATGAGCTTCTATTAAAACCAAAGAATAAAACCACATCACTCGGGAAAGTAAAAAAGGGAGAGTAAAATGGACTTACCAAAAAAGTCTCTGCACTGATGAGATAAACTCGTACGCAGAATAAATATGAACATGCGACAGTGGGGCTATGATATTTAATCTATTGAAAGAGGCGCCAAAAGAGTGTCGGCAGTGGATTGGATGCACACTGATAGGGGAGGGGCATCGGGCTGTTAAAAAAGGTTGCTTTAATAGATAAATGAAAATACTGGTAAAAAACTAAATAAAAAACCAAAATCATGATAAAATGCCAAACCTGACTGCAAGTGGTAGTGAAAGTAGCATAAGGCACCTGTAGTACTGTTAGTGCCAGAGCTGCTTAGAATAAAGAACCGTGCTGTACATGAGGAGATACGATGTAAAGTGCTGGCCCCTCACTGCACTGCAGGGGTGCCCACACTTTTTGGGCTTGTGAGCTACTTTCAAAATGACCAAGTCAAAATGATCTACCAACAATAAAATTTTTTTAAAAAACCACGAAGCACACTGAACGCATAGAAAATGTTAATTATTATTCCTATTCTGGGTTTTTTTTCAAAGAGATCAAAGCAGATGATTCTATGCACTGTCACATCTAACAACCATACAAAAATAGACAAATATACCCCTTCCCTTTTTACTAAACCACGATAGCAGTTTTTAGCGCAGGGAGCTGCGCTGAATGCCCAGCGCTGCTCTCGACGCTCATAAGCTCACTGCGCTAAAAACCTCTATTGAGGTTTAGTAAAAGGGTAATAGTGTAAAATATAGACTGCAGATATAAATTCAGACACATTTTGATCACTAAATTTAAAATAAAATCATTTTTCCTACCTTGTTGTCTGGTGATTTCATGAGTCTCTGGTTGCACTTTCTTCTTCTGACTGTGCACCCAATCTTTCTTCCCTTCTTTCAGCCTGTATGCTTCCTCTCCTCCAGACCTCATTCCCTCCCCCAACTTTTTCTTCCTCTTTCCCTAACCTTTCTTTCTCTCTTCATGCCCCCTTTCTTTTTTTCTGTTTCTCTTCTTTCCTTCTGTCTCCCTGCCTGCCCTCTTTTTTCTTTTTCCCTGCCCTCCCCCAAGCCACTGCCACTGTCATCGGGGAACAGGTCCCCAAGCCACCGCAATCGGATAACAGGCACCAAAGCCGCCGCCGCCGCCCCAAGCTTTTCCCGCTTCAGGCCAACCAGCATTGGCGTCGGGGAGAGGAAGGCTGATCGGCCCAAGATCGCGATCGACCTATTTGGGGTAATACTGCCGAGTCCTGCCTTCGTGGAAACAGAAAGTAGGCAGGACCTGGCAGCAAGAAGAGCAAATTGTAAGCTTCACTGACCTGTCTCCCGCCTTAGCCCGTAGCGAACGCATGCTTCGGGGTTCTAACATGTGCGTGCCGGCTTCCCTTCTCTTCTCTTCCCCCCCATCCTCCCGCCCCGACATAACTTCCAGTTTCGGAGGGAAGAGAAGGGAATCCGGAATGCACACGTTAGAGCCCCAGAGCATAAGTTCGCTATGGGCTAAGGCGTGAAATCTCCAAGCCATTTTTTTTTTTTTTTTTTGGTGTTGAGCAGCACCGGCGACAGCAGCAGAATTCCCCGGCTAAAAAGCCCTAGGGAGAACACGGAGATCATTGCTTATGATAGATAAAGATAGAATGAAAAAAGCAAAAATCATGTGTTGAACGCTTCATTGAATAAATGACATTTGAGATAGCCTTTAAAACGGTCCAGATTTTTTTTCTTCTCTTACGGTAGGCAAATTATTCCAGAGCTGAGGAGCGACTATAGAGAAAATGTCCTGACATTTAGTACATATTATTCTTAATGATGGAATAAGCAGGCCAAGGATCATAGATCATTTTTCTATAAATTGGGGGAGGGGTTTAGTTTGTAATGTTTTGAAGGTTAATAAAGAAATTTTATACGAGATCCTGTGTTTTATTGGAAGCCAGTGTGCCTTTTGTAAGAAAGGAGTTACATGATAAAATTTGTTGGAATTCATAATGAGCTTGATGGCAGTGTTTTGAATTATCTGTAGGCCCCTGATTTCTTTCTGTGTAATTCACGTGAGTAAGCAGGAAAAAATAGAATTTTGGGATGATAGAATCTCATATTAAATCTTGTCTATCAACACAGGCATCATCTATGAAGAATGATTTGATAACATGGGGGAAGCCACTGTTTGCCCTATATTGGTAGCATGGAATATTGCTACTCCTTGGGTTTTGGCCAGGTACTAGTGACCTGGATTGGCCACCGTGAGAACGGGCTACTGGGCTTGATGGACCAGTGGTGTGACCCAGTAAGGCTATTCTTATGTTCTTTTTCAATTGGAAAAACTTGAGAATGTTTCAAGGGCAATTAACTTGAGACTATTAAATTTTCCTGCGTTTCATTTTCTCTCTCCTAGGGAATTCTTTAAAATATATGTAAAAGATGTGCTATAGTTGACTTTTGATGATAAAGATATTACTAATTAGAAGCTGTGGCACAAAAGGATAACGTTGACATTGGCATCACGGAAACATGGTGAACTGAGGAAAATGTCTGTGACACAGTGCTACTGGGATACAAACTATACCGCAGAGACAGTGACTCAAAAAGGAAGAGGCATTGCCATATATGTCAAAGAAGGAATTGAATCTACTGGAGAGAACACGCCACAACAGACAGTTTTTAGAATCTCTATGGGTCAAAATTCCAGGAACAAATGGACCGGAAATTAAGATAGGCATATACTACTGTCACACCCACGCTCTTGAGCTGCTTCGCGAGCTCATGGGATCGTGACAAAGTTCTCTGGCTCGGCGTGTCCCTTACTACCAAGGGACCCTTCAGGACTTTACCTGGCTTACTATTAGCCTAATAAGGGCTTGCAAGGGAAGAGTCCAAGTCAGAATGCATCAAATCTTAGCTTTATTATGGTTACTGGTTTCACAAAGCAAAAATGCAGGCTTCAGCTTAGCAGATTAAAAAAAACCAAAACCAATCATTCACCTTTGGCAAACAAGCTTCTCATCCAGAGACAAACCCCTCAAATCCAGTATCCAGGTTTTGTAAGTAAAGCATTATAATTCAGTTCCCTATTTCTGGACTTTCTCAGTATCCTGAAATACCGTATATATAAATATAAGTTTAGAACATTTACTAAGCTGCTATTCCCCTGCAGCTCTGCCAGTTTATGGACATGTAAAGCACAGAAGAAAAAAAACTCCAAACAAAAACTGAGCAACAAAAGCAGGCAAGCATGTCGCATGGTTTCCCTTCAGCGCAACGTTTCCCCAAACTGTTGTTCTCTAAGTAGGCATAACATTCAGAAGCACAGAATTTAAAAGGAAAACTTAGCACAGCCAAGCCTGTGGAGAAGTTTTACTTTGGTAGCCTTGGCTCTGGTAACGTGCAGGGCTTTCAGAACATTTCCCTGCTGAGACATTACTGTGATCAATTATGCACAGCTGTGGGGGAGGAACATACTTTGCTCAGCCTAGCTGCTAACAGGGAAATACCTCCAAACATTTGTTAGGCTCAAAATTAAAGCTCAATATAAAAGGGGAGAAATACAAATCTCCTTCAAAAGAAAAAAAAACTGTCTTCTCAGGAGGCTCAGAGACTGCAGGCAAAACATAGCACATACCTCATAGCATTTCTATATCTATTGGAAAAACTTCTAGTCCTACCAGACTCTCCTGAGTGTCCATGGCTTTCACTGGGTTTTGCTCCCAACCAGTGTTCCCTCTAAGCGGGCGGGTGTTGTGAGCAAACTTTTTTCACCGTGAGCCAAAAATATCGGGCGCCAGCAAGTTATGAGCCAACTCGCCCGATTCTCCTCTCGCCGCCCTGCCATCTGCCGTACGCCTCTTCCGATCGTGCGCTGTGACGAGAAACGTGTGCGCTGCGATGTAATATTTTGTGCGCCAGCGCAGCTTAGCGGGAACACTGGTTCAAATGGTTTTATTTATTTCCCCAAATTTATTTTTGTTATACGCATTGAAAATATTTGATATTGCGTTTAAATCAAAATCTCAATAAACTTGAAACGAGTGCCCGTGAGATTGTGGGAGGGTTAAATACTCAAAACTTAGAAGTTTTTGCTACGCCAGCTTTCTGGTATCTTTACATACAGTGGCGTACCTAGCATATGTAACATCCGGGGCCCATCATTTTTTGGCACCCCCCCCCATCTGTAAGAAAAACATGATTTTTAGTAACAAACCACACGTCACACATGAGTACCTAGGAAAAGGCAGCATCTTACATATTGCAGTGAGCAGTACATCAATACACCCATTGTAAAACTAAACAAGCCAGACCAGCACAGATCAATCCTACACCGTCAATCCTAACAGAAAACCATGTCTTTCGAACACACAGAACACAGAAAACACCTTCGCCTAGTAAGGAATATGTAATCACAAACTAACCCCTCCCTCTTTTACAAAACTGTAGTGTGGATTTTAGCTACGGAGGTAACAGCTCTGATGCTCATAAAATTCTGAGCATCAGAGCTGCTACCACCAAGGCTGGTGCTAAAAACGCTTCACAGTTTTGTAAAAGGGGGGATAAAATAAAAATACATAGACAAAGGTTAAATTGAACCAGCAAGAAGCTGGACTCTGCATACAATGCTTCACAGAAACAGTGACACATGTCTCCTAAAGCAATAAATAAATAGAAATTTTTTTCTACCTTTGTCTTCTGTGGTTTCTTCTTTCCTCATCTTCTTGTAACTCTCTTCCTTCCATCCACTGTCTGCCGTCTCTCTTCCCCTATATGGCATCTTCTCTCCTTCTATGCCCCTTCCAGAAACTGTATGCCTCCCCCTTCCATCTCTCCTTTCACCCCATTGGTCTGGCATCTCTCTCCTCGCCTTCCCTCTCCCACACCTCTCCTCATAGTCTGGTATCTCCCCTTCCCTGATTCTCTGGCATCTCTCTCCTTTCCTTTTCTTCCATCTTTCGCTCCCCCTCCATGCTCTCACATCTCCCCCTTCCTTTTCCCTTAGACTGGCATACCTTCCTCCTACGCTCCAAGCCCTGGCATCTCCTTTAATTCCCTCCCTCATCTTCCTTCTCCCTCCAGCTGGGTACCGCAACACTCTTCCCTGCAGCTCTGCACTTCCCCACAATTGCCATGCTTCGGTTCCTCTTCTTCCTTCCTTCCTCCCCCCCCCCCCCCGCGGGACCCTGCGGCACCATCAACTCTTACTCCCTCTAATGTCGGCCCTGCAGCTCCAGACTTCCTCGCACCTTCTCCCCTCCCCCTTTGGATCGCTATTATTTTAAATGTTATAGCCGCGGAGCTGTATCCATCAGTGGAGATGTCTAACCTCGGCCTGCCCCGGAACTCTTACTGCAGCAGACGCCCGTCTAGGCAGGAACAGGAAGTCACTGTTGCAGTAAGAGTTCTGGGGCAGGCCGAGGTTAGACATCTCCACTGATGGATACAGCTCCGCGGCTATAACATTTAAAATAATAGCGATCCAAAGGGGGAGGGGAGAAGGTGCGAGGAAGTCTGGAGCTGCAGGGCCGACATTAGAGGGAGTAAGAGTTGATGGTGCCGCAGGGTCCCGCGGGGGGGGGGGGGGAGGAAGGAAGGAAGAAGAGGAACCGAAGCATGGCAATTGTGGGGAAGTGCAATCCCCCCAATGCGTCCCCTTACCTTACCTCCCCTTACCTTTGCGACGCGTGTGTGCGCTGTGAAGAGAAACTTTGCGCTGCGATGTAATATTTTGTGCGCGAGCGCAGGCCAGCGCAGTTTAGCGGGAACACTGCTCCCAACTCTCAGAAGAAGAAACCAGCTCCTCTGCATCTGTCATATGGCAGTCAGTTTCCCTAGCCTCCTTAGGCTGGGGAGAGAAAATCTCCCTTTCTCTCAGGCTCCTGCCATCTTCCGTTTTCCACAGTACATCCAGGTTCTCTCCTGCTTGCCTCCACTCTGCTTGCCCCCTCACTGTTCTGCATTGCCTTGTTTTAAGCTGTGGAGAGATACTCCCCCTGAGCCTAGTTGGGGGAAGGGCCTTCCACACACTGGCTTGTTCTGTCTGGCTAAGTGCAGATTCTTTTCTAGCCTTGACTCTTACAGGGACAGGCTGCTGGAAAGGTAGCAATTTCCTGGCAGAGTGAGGGACAGGTTTAAATTGTGTGCAGCTTTCCAGCCTGTCCTTTTCCTGCCATACCTCATTTGTTGCCAACTCTCTGTCCCAGCAGTAGTCAGCTAGTTCTGTAGTCTGATTCTACTTGGTCAGCTCTCTTGCATAGGGGTATAGTGTATTTCTTCCCTATCTCTGGGACAAAACCCGGAACGGACTTGGGTTTGTCATAGACAAAACCCAAAACGGACTTTGGTTTGTCATACTACCGACCTCCAGGGCAGTCCGAAGAAATTGATGGAGAAATGACGGATGAGATTAAACACAACTGCAAGGGAGGCAACGCAGTTATCATGGGCGATTTCAATTATGCGGGGATAGAATGGAACCTAGGCACGTCCGGCTGTGCTAGAGAGACCAAGTTCCAGGAAACGGTAGGTGATTGCTTCCTGGAACAACTTGTCAGGGAAAACACGAGAGGAAACGCAATTCTGGACTTGGACTGCGAGGACCGGCACAGGATGTAGAAGTAGAAGGGACGCTGGGAAACAGCGATCACAATATGATCTGCTTCAACCTGGAAATAGGGGTGAAACATCGGTCCAGAACGATGGCCACAGCGCTAAATTTCCAAAAAGGAAATTACGAAGGGATGAGACGCATGGGGGGGAATAAGATTAAGAGGATAAACACTTTAAAGACACTAGAGCAAGCTTGGTCTCTTTTTAAGGATACGGTCACTGAGGCGCAAAATCTATATATACCGCGTATCAACAAGGGATCAAAGAAAAAGAATAAAGAACCAGCGTGGCTCACTGTAGAGCAGGGGTGTCAAAGTCCCTTCTCGAGGGCCGCAATCCAGTCGGGTTTTCAGGATTCCCCCAATGAATATGCATGAGATCTATTTGCATACACTGCTTTCATTGGGGAGCTCATGCATATTCATTGGGGAAATCCTGAAAACCTGATTGGATTGTGGCCCTCGAGGAGGGACTTTGACATCCCTGCTGTAGAGGTTAAGGAAGCGATCAGAGAAAAAAAAACCTCGTTTAAGGAATGGAAAAGATTAAAAATGGATGAAAACTGGAATAAGCACAAACAACATCAACGCAGGTGCCATAAGGCAGTAAAAGGGGCCAAAAGAGAGTATGAGGAAAAAATAACAAAGGAGGCCAAAAACTTCAAGGCATTCTTTTGATATATTAAAGGGAAACGACTCGTGAAAGAAGCAGTGGGACCATTAGATGACCAAGAAATAAAAGGAGGACAAAGCAATCGCCGACAGACTGAACACGTTTTCTGCGTCTGTATTTACCGAAGAGGGTATACAAAGCATACCGGAACCCATCAGGCTATATGCTGGACGTGAAAACGGGAAACTGACAGGGTTAACAGTCAGTCTAGAACAGGGGTCCCCAAAGTCCCTCCTTTAGGGCTCAATCTAGTTGGGTTTTCAGGATTTCCCCAATGAATATGCATTGAAAGCAGTGCATACATATAGATCTCAGGAAATCCTGAAAATCCGACTAGATTCAGCCCTCAAGGAGGGACTTTGGGGACCCCTGTTCTAGAAGAGGTATGCAGGCAGATTGATAGGCTTAAGAGCAATAAATCTCCAGAACCGGATGGCATCCATCCGAGGGTCATTAAGGAACTAAAAGGGACCATAGCTGAACTGCTTCAACTAATAACCAATCTGTCGATCAAATTGGGAAAGATTCCGGAGGACTGGAAGGTGGCAATGATCATGCCGATCTTCAAAAAAGGTTTGAGGGGAGACCAAGGAAACTACAGACCGGTGAGTCTGACCTCGGTACCGGGAAAGATGGTAGAGGTGCTGATAAAGGACCACATCATTGATCACCTTGACGGACACGGTCTGATGAGGACCAGCCAGCACTATTTCAGCAAGGGCAGATCTTGTTTGACAAACTTGCTGCACTTCTTCGAGGAAGTAAACAGGCAGATAGACAAGGGCGACCCAATCAACATTGTATATCTGGACTTTCAGAAGGTGTTCGACAAGGTTCCGCATGAAATACTACTTCAGAATATTGCAAGCCATGGAATCGAGGATGAAATATTCACGTGGATTAAAAACTGGATGGGGCATAGAAAACAGAGTGGGGGTAAATGGACAATACTTAGACTGGAAGAGCGTCACTAGTGGGGTGCCGCAGGGCTCGGTGCTTGGACCTGTGCTCTTCAACATCTTTATAAACGATCTGGACATAGGTATGACGAGTGAGGTGATTAAATTTGCGGATGATACAAAACTATTCAGAGTAGTACGGACGCAGGGGGATTGCGAAGATTTGCAACGTGACATAATCAGGCTTGAGGAATGGGCATTTACATGCACAAATACAGGATGTCCGGGTCGGTACTTGGAGATACTTCCCAGGAAAGGGACTTTGGAGTTCTGATCGACAAGTCGATGAAGCCGTCTGCACAATATGCAGTGGGGGCGAAAAGGGAGAACAGAATACTAGGAATGATAAAGAAGGGGATCACAAACAGATAGGAGAAGGTTATCATGCCGCTGTACCGGGCCATGGTGCGCCCTCACCTGGAGTACTCACATGGAGTACTTGTCACTGTATATGAAGAAGGACACGGTACTACTCAAAAGGGTCCAGAGAAGAGCGACCAAGATGGTTAAGGGGTTGGAGGAGCTGCCGTACAGCAAAAGATTAGAGAAACTGGTCCTCTTCTCCCTCGAATAGAGGAGATTGAGAGGGGACATGATCGAAACATTCAATATACTGAAATAGATAAGAACAGGCTGTTCACCCTCTCCAAGGTAGGGAGAACGAGAGGGCACTCTCTAAAGTTGAAAGGGGATAGATTCCATACAAACGTAAGGAAGTTCCTCTTCACCCAGAGAGTGGTAGAAAACTGGAACACTCTTCCGGAGTCTGTCACAGGGGAAAACACCCTCCAGGAATTCAAGACAAACTTAGACAAGTTCCTGGTGAACAGGAGCATACACTCGTAGTGCTAGTCTCATTTAGGGTGCTGGTCTTTGACTAGAGGGCTGCCGCGTGAGCGGACTGCTGGCATGATGGACCACTGATCTGACTCAGCGGCAATTGTTATGTTCTTATATTCCATGTGATACTAGACACATCTCAAGATCCTATAACTAAAAGATCAACTTTGTTGGTTTTGATGTCCTTAGTGGAGAAAACAAGATAATTATGAAGTCATATTTTCAAAAAAGGTCTGTGTCATTTTATGGACAAACAATGTTAATGTTCCTAGATGTATCCAGACAGACATAAATTTGTCTATAAACCTTTTTCTGCTTAGACCTCAAGTTATAGCAAGGGGCGGTACTTTTCTTCTTAAAATTTGCCTGTAAATGGTTACTCAGGGAACTGATTCCTATGTATTTTTGGATCCAGCATTTCTTTTAAATAAGTCTGAGGATGTTGGGAAATAATAATTTTCTTAAACAAGTTCACTAGGGTTATAGTTTATTTTGCCTGTTTAAATAGATTTTCAATATTCTCTTTTCCCCATCTCTCCTTTGTTCCCCTTGATGTGTGCTTGAAATGAAGTTTTGTGTTATTTCTTTGATATTTTCCTGTTCTGCCTTTTTTCCTTTGTTATTTGTAGCATTTGTAAAATGTCTATAATACAAAAAAAAGCGTATGGGGATGCACTTAAAGATTTCAATGTGTTTTTTGGGGGCGTGGCTTGGCTGCAATACAAAATAGATGGGTGTTTCTACAGTTCTTCCCTCAGCAGCACTATTCAGATCATTTGTCATCTAAAGAGGTTAAATTTTCTCTCTAAAAGTGAATAATTTACTTAATAAAATCTACTGTAGCAAGTATGGCTTCTGGAAGACAGACCAGATTGGAGATAGTGTTTGCTGAGGGGAGCACATCTAAATTGACCAAATTGGACCCACCAACTCCATCAAGAGTGCCTGTCCCTAAGTATACATCTGAAATGTTTGAGCAAGTGATATTGGAGCTGAAAGGTATAAGAGAAATGCTTCAAGACAATACAACTAAGCTAAATTTAGTACAAAAAGTTCACATTCTAATCTAATCCTTAGATTTGTATACCGCATCATCTCCACGTTTGTAGAGCTCGGCGCGGTTTACAGTAGATGAAATAGGAAAGAACTACAACAGAGGGTTAGAGGTAGAAGTGTGAAGAATATTAGAGGACGTGGGATGCCAGATATAAGAGTTTTCTTGATTCCTAAGTTGGAGAGAAGCTTACATTTTTTGAGAAAAGCCAGGTTTTCAGATGTTTGCAGAAAACTTGGAGAGAGCTGAAGTTCCGAAGAGGGGAGGTAAGGTTGTTCCAGAGCTCAGTGATTTTGAAGTGGAGGGAGGTCTCTAGCTTTCCTGTGTGAGAAATGCCTTTTAGCGAGGGGAAGGATAGTTTTAATTTGTGGGAGGATCTTTGGTATTAGGGTATGAGGAATTCCAAGAAAGAGGGATAAAGGGAGGGAGGATACCGTGTAGGATTTTGAAAGCTAAACAGGCGCATTTATAGTGGACCCTGGCGATTATCAGAAGCCAGTGAAGCTTGACCAGGAGCGGGTCAAATTTACTTTTAACGAAGATGAGCTTGGCCGCTGCATTCTATCTCAGCAGTTGAAGGTATATGATGCCAGGACTGAGCAGTTAGAATGCTGAGTTTCTGAGGTAGTAGGCAGTTTGAATAATTTTCAAATTGATCACAAAGCTGTGGCTCGTCTAACAAAAGAGTTGGAAGATGCCAATAACAGAAACAGGAGGAACAACATCAGAGTATTGGAGCTCCCAGAAGAGTGGTAGAGGGCTCAGATACCATATCTTTTTTTTTTAGAGGATTTCTTACCTAAATTGCTCTCCCTCAAGCTGAAGTATTCATTAGAAATAGAGAGAGCACATCGTATACCATCAGGTGCTTCTAACAGACAAAATGGTCCCAGGCCCATGATATTCAGGGTGCTTCGGTTTCAACAAGCTTTGGACATTTTATCTACTGCTAAACAAAGTAAATCGCTGAAGTGGCAAGAAACGATAAACTGTCTTCTGCCCAATTTTGCTAAAGCTACTGCTAGCTTAAGGAAACATTTTCTGCTTCTGAGACCTCAGCTGCAGCAGTTGGTAGCTAATTATGGGCTGTTATATCAAACGGTCATGAAAATAACTTATAACAATAAAACCAGTCACTATGATCTGATCAAACTGCAGGAGTATATCAATCAACAGTTGGATCCAATGATATAGAGAAGGACACGGAAAGACTGGATTTACTTGATAAAATCTATAAACCTTTATTTTAACTTGCTTTTTCTTATGGAAGGTTATATAAAGTTTGGGACAAGGAAGGGGTTTTGAATTTCTTAAAATTCAGTCTTATTTACTTATTTTCTTTTAACGAAAGTGTTTTGGTGGAAGCCACAGTAGGTTTAAGGAGAGCCAGTGAAAAGCGAGATAATATGTGAAGAGGCAGAATTCCAAGGTTCTTTGCTGTGAACAAAATGGAGCTGCCTGCTGTAACGCCAGTGGTCACGTTTGGAAGCGATAGCAGGTGTGCTTTTAGTTTAAATCGGCTGCAGTTTTGCTGGAGAGATACTGATGTAGTTTTGAATGCAGAACTTTTGAAAACAGCAGTTGCGCTGTGTAACCATACTGCAGCCCTCGGCCGGGGCTCAACAGCGCTCTCAGTGGTTACCGACTAAAGTACACTAGTGTGTGACCCGGACTGGAGTCACCCTGCAGGTTTTCCACAAAACTAAATCAAAAACTCAAACACAGTGATTAGAATGGCAATAATGCAAAATTTACTTGTCAAAAATAAAAGTCAGAATGGCATAAAGTTAAAAGCAACAAACCAACGTTCAAAACTGGAAACAAGGCCAGAGGAAACCTCTGGCAACCTTCAGGATTTGTATTCCTTAAGAAACAGTTCTCTCTGTGCCTCACACTCTCACCGAGCAGCTTTATACTACAACTTTCTTTTCTCACAAGTCTGCTCCTCAGCAGAACTCAGGTAAGTTCATAGCTTTCAACAGTTCCCAGAGATATTCTTGTTCACTCCAATCTCTAGGCAAACACATACAAAAATAAAGCCTCCAGCCTGCAACCGTAGCAGGGCTGGGTAAAGAGGAGTACACTAAGTATGCCTTGAAAAGCACACAAGACAGCTTTCAAACTTCCCACCCAGTTGTTGGCAAACTTCTCCCCACTCACTCTTAGCTTAAAACAATTGTCCAGTACAAAAAAGACTTTGTCAGTGACTAGGAGCAGGAAAAGGAACTTAGCCACAAAAAAATAAGAGAAAAAAAATACTCACAAAGGTTCAGCTCAGGCTTGGAAACAGGAGCTGCCAATCTTGGCTTTCCTTGCAGCTTTATCACATACACACTGGCTCAGGCTGCAAATGGTGGTGGACCCCAGCTTCTTCCACACCCATGTCTAAGGTATTGCCCTAGCTTGCCAGCCATGCCTTACTTTGGAAAAACCTCTTGACTTCCTCTCACCACCCCCACCAAGAGCAAACTACTGACCTTTAAAGGGAAGAGGCCACGCCCTGCTCTAACTGAGCCGATCTCCCTGGGCTCCTCTCTGGGCTCCCCCAGTGGGCATTAATGAAAACATAGGAACCAAGGCAGGCATGGAGCCTGACTGGTCACAGCTGGGAAAAGGAAACCGTGCTTTGGAAAGGCGACCGTGAAGTGGCCTTTGATTTTCAGTGTAGGGAGCAGCATTCTACTCGCTTTGTTACCGATGGGCCCTGTCATAGTATCTACCCTATGAAGGAGCTGGTTTGCTCAGGCCAGTGTGTGTCACTCTACCTTCTCCCAAACTCCATTGGGCGTGGCAAGTGATCCAGCCCACAGCTGTACCCAGCATATCCAGCTGGTGTGCCCTGGAGTGGCGAACCGGATTTATAAATCATGCCGGTGTGAACGCTACACGTGCTCTCACAGCTAATCCCAGCTGAAAGACCATGGGAAGGATACCCTCAGACCCCAGAAGAACAAGAAGCCACGCCTCTCCAGAGTTAAGAGCAAAATGAACCATGAGCCAGAGAACACCTACTAGAGATGGTTTGCAACAAGTCAGTAGTTTTAACAGTTTTGCTTCATGCAGAAAATGGCTTAAAATAACTTAACAATGGGCAACTCCTCTATCTCAGCTCTGAAATAGAACTTAATATATTCTTTGAGGAGAGAGAAAAGGCCCCAGGAACAAAGCTGAAGATTGAAATATGAGCAGTCTGTAATGCTTCTTTTGTAGGAAAGAACCTTTGCCTGTTCTGATGGTTCTCTGTTCCAGTGTGTGTTAAAGAAACTTGATCAAATGAATAGAAATCAGCATGAAAAACACCTAGCTGTAGTGGATTGCTACTGGAAGGGCTCAGGGTCTCTACTCAAAAATCAATTATTTGAGAACTGTTTTCGTCTTTGTTTCTGCTCCTTCTACAAACATATATACAGACAGTTATCAAAACTGCATCACTCAGCCATTCAGCGTACCCCAGCTGACAACAGAGGAAAAGAAGAATTTCATTAGATATCTTCCTACAACTTGGATATAAATAGTTATGAAAAGAAATAGTAGAATTAATAAAATCTTTGTTTCAGCAGTTCTCAGGAATGATTCTGTTGAGATGACTCTCTCCATATGTTGCAAAGGTGGTAATGTTCCAGAAGGATATAGCAGTTTGAATGAAGATCAAGACTTCTAGGACAGAATTCCTCCTTCCAATAGACAGTTGGTTTGAAGGCTATATATTCTTATTAAAGTTAGCATTACATTAATTGATTGAGTAGGATGATGAATTTATTTTACAGTGATTTTGGTTTTATTCTATTGATTTTTATAATTCTTATTTTTCATTATTCTTATTTTATGATTAATAGGGTTATGATTTTGAGAGCCTTTCCTATTGGTTCATTGATTTTTATAGTTTCCATCTGGTTATTCAATTAATTAAATGTTAACTGATAGTAGATTGCTTATGAGTGTATATCCTTTTTTAATGGATTTAAATAATTGTCTTATTAATCAATTGGAGGAATACTACTATTCTTAATGAATTTACAATATTTTACAATTGGTTATATTTCGGATAATATAGTTCTGCTGGGAGAGATTCCAAGTGGTTGGATGTTGTGGGTTTTTGTTTTGTTTTTTAAATTGTTAGAGGGTCTAAATCAGTGGTTCCCAAACCTGTCCTGGGGGACCCCCAGCCAGTCAGGTTTTCAAGATATCCCTAATGAATATGCATGAGAGAGATTTGCATATAATGGAAGTGACAGGTATGCAAATCTCTCTCATGCATATTCATTAGGGATATCTTGAAAACCTGACTGGCTGGAGGTCCCCCAGGACAGGTTTGGGAACTGGTCTAAATGAATTATTTGTTACTCTCAATTGAGGCAGCTAATGATAGGATATAATGCATATAACGTATAATGTTTTAAATACATCGATGAGTTAATTTATTTTTAAAATATATTCTATGATAATTGCAAATCATCAGATAATTAAATTTGATTTTATTGCTATTTATTAGAATATGGAGGGTTAATTTGGGGAAGACGGTAATTGCCAGTCTATGTTTGCACACAAGCTTTTGTGTTATTTTAGTGGATGGTATATGGGAGGGATTGGGAGTAGTTTTAGGTTGGGTTCCTGGATGTGTGTGGAAGGATTATTTTTCATTTTAGTGAGTATGATATTAGGTTTCCACACTCTAGTATATATTTATCAAACAAAATGGCTTTAAAATTTTATTATTTGAATGTTAATGGACTCATTTGTCCCATCAAGAAGAAAAAGATCTTTAATTTTTGGAAAAAAACAAGCTGACATATATTTTATACAAGAGACCCATTTGTCAACAATTGAGGCGGCTAAATTAGAAGGTGGCTGGATAAAACATTGTTTTTTTTGCTCCAGCAATGGGGAGAAAGGCAGGTGTGGCAATCCTGATTAATACGACGATTTCTGCTAAATTTGATAACTTTTGGGCTGATCCAATGGGCAGATGGCTCTATGTTAATATGACTTCAAGAAATGATACCTTGACGCTTTTCAATGTTTATGCACCAAAGCAGGCAAATTTCTTTTTTTAAAAACTCCAACAAGTAGTTCTTTCACTTGCTACGCCTAATTTAATCATAGCTGAAGAATTCATTGCTGTAATAGATCCAATTATGGATAAACAGCCCAGTAAACAATTAAAATCATTAGGTCTTGATAACTATGAACAATTGCAGATTAAAAGATATATGGTGGATTTTTAATTTTAATGCTAGAGAATTTACATTTTGTTCCCAAATTCATAAATCATTTTCAATCTGTTAAGAACAAGCCAGCATGGTTTCTGTAAAGGAAGATCATGCCAAACGAACCTACTGCATTCTTTGAGGGGATAAGCAAACAACTGGACAAAGTTTGAGAGACCCTTTAGACATCGTATATCTGGACTTCCAAAAAGCTTTCGACAAAGTACCCCACGAGTGCCTACTAAAGAAGCTGTGGAGCCATGGGGTGGAAGGGGACGTGTACAGATGGGTCAAAAATTGGCTGGTGGACAGGAAGCAGAGGGTAGGAGTAAAGGGACACTACTCAGACTGGAAAGGGGTCACCAGTGGTGTCCCACAGGGTTCAGTGCTGGGGCTGTTGCTGTTCAATATATTCCTTAATGACCTGGAAACGGGGACGAAATGTGAAGTTATAAAATTTGCAGACTACACAAAACTCTCCAGTAGGGTTAGAACTGTTGAGGAATGCAAAGAACTACAAAGTGACCTGAACAAGCTGGGTGAGTGGGCAAAAAGATGGCAGATGAGCTTCAATATAGAGAAATGTAAAGTCTTGCAAATAGGGAAAGGGAACCCGATGTACAGCTATATGATAAGATGGAGGGTACTGGGGGAAAGCAACCTAGAAAAGGACTTGGGGGTATTGGTGGATACTACAATGAAGTCAGCGGCATAATTTGCAGCGGCCTCAAAAAAGGTGAACAGAATGTTGGTCATTGTCAAAAAAGGTATCACTACCAGAACGAAAGAAGTTATCCTGCCGCTGTATCGAGCGATGGTGTGCCCGCATCTGGAGTACTGTGTCAAATACTGGTCGCCGCACCTTAAGAAGGATGTGGCAATGCTTGAGAGGGTCCAGAGAAGAGCAACAAAGATGATTAAGGGCATGGAAAACCTTGCATTTACTGAAAGGCTAGAGAAGCTGAGGCTCTATACCCTGGAAAAGCGGAGACTTAGAGGGGACATGATAGAGACTTTTAAAATCATGAAAGGCATGGAGAAGGTGGAGAGGGACAGATTCTTCAGGCTAGCGGGGACATCAAAAACAAGAGGGCATTCAGAAAAACTGAAAGGAGACAGATTCAAGACGAATGCTAGGTAGTGTTCTCCTCGATTCTTCCAGTGAGGGGCAAGGGCAGAGCCAGAGAGGATCGAATACAGAGGGCGAACGACTGGCTGCGAGGATGGTGCAAGGAGATGAACTTCGGGTTCCTGCACCATGGAGAAGCTTTGCAAGGGCTACAGGGACACGACGGGCTACACCTGACCAGAAGAGGGAAGAATGTCCTTGGACACCGTCTAGCCCGCCTACTTCACAGGGCTTTAAACTAGGTAAGTCGGGGGAGGGTACAGGCACAACATACCTGGCGAACTAAACTGCCAATTCTTTTTTGAGGATGAGGTAAGTAGTCACCGAAATTCTGGGTTTGGGTCAGGGGCGAGTATACACACTTTCGAGTCGGGGGTAGGTTTACATCATAAGTATGGGCTACATTGTAATTCTGGGTCTAGGGGGAGTACATATTGTAATTTTGGGTCTATGGGGAGTACACATTGTAGTTCTGGGTCTAGGGGGAGCACAAATAACGCAAATAATGCTAAAGGTGTTCAAGCAGCTCAAGCAGAAATATCCCCACTGAGACGTAACAAAAATACAACATGGAGGGCTATGAATGTCAACGCACACAGTTTGGGAAACAAGATCCTGGAATTGGAAACAGAAATAAGGAATGCCGACCTGGATATGGTGGCGATATCTGAGACCTGGCTCACAGACTCCCACGGATGGTCATACCGGGTTACAACTTGCTTCATCGGGACAGGGAGGGCAGAATGGGAGGAGGTGTAGCATTATATACTAAAAATGACAATAAGGTCACAAGAATCTCAGATGTCCAATACACTGGGGAATACCTTTGGGTTAATTTGGCCAGAGGGAAGGACAGATGCTTGTATCTTGGCATAATTTACAGACCCCCCAAGACAACATGATGACCTGGATATGGAAATAATCGGAGATATAGAAAATATCACCTTGTGTGGGGACACAGTATTGTTAGGTGACTTCAACATGCCTGATGTGGATTGGGATACACTTACCTCTACTTCCAGCAGCAACAGGAGGCTATTAAACTCTATGAAGGGAGTTGGTCTCAGGCAACTGGCGTTGGACAAGGGATCAGACAACAAGGGATCAGGCAATACTTGACCTATTACTTACCAATGGAGAAAGTGTCACAGAGGTCTCGGCGGGCGACACATTGGCCTCCAGTGACCACAACATGGTATGGTTTAATTTTAGGAAAGGTTTCACTAAATCTACCACGCTGACCAAGGTCCTCAAATTCAGGGACACAAACTTCCAAGACTTTGTTCACCAGGCGCTACAAAGCCAAACTGAAACCGATAGCGTGGAAGAAATGTGGTCGACTTTGAAAGCCACCATACAGGAAGCGACAAACTGCTATGTTAAATTAGTAAGTAAACGGCGAAGGAACAATAAGGTGCAATGGTTCACCTCATCAAGGAGAATAAAAAAGCATTCATCTCTTACAAACAATCGGGGAAACAGGACTCTAGAGCAGACTACCTGACCAAGTCAAAAGCCGTCAAAACAGCAGTCAGGGAGGCTAAATTCCACATGGAGGAGTCTCTGGCAAAGAACATCCAGAAGAGAGATAATTCCTTCTTCAGGTATATCAGTGACAGAAGTAAAAACTCAGGCGGGATTGTACGTCTTAGGAAACCAGATGGAGACTATGTGGAAAAGGATTCCGAAAAAGGCCAACTATTAAATGAATAATTCTGCTCAGTCTTCACCCGAGAAGCACCGGGGCTTGGCCCTCAGCTACAGACAAGGGCTGACTCAGTTGACCCGTTTAGTAACTTCGAGTTTATACCCAGCAGTGTTTATGGTGAGCTGTCAAAGCTCAAGGTTAACAAGGCAATGGGGCCTGACAACCTACACCCCAGGGTGCTTAGGAAGTTGAGTGATGTCTTGGCAGAGCCACTGTCAGCGCTCTTCAACCTCTCCCTTAGTACAGGCAGCGTCCCGTTGGACTGGAGGACGGCTAAAAGGCTCAAAGATGGAGACAGCAAACTATAGACCAGTGAGTCTAACATCGATAGTGAGCAAACTAATGGAAACTCTAATCAAACACCAATTGGATAAGATCCTGGATGAGGAGAATCTACGGGATCCCTGTAAACATGGATTTACTAAGGGGAGATCCTGCCAATCCAACCTGATCAGCTTCTTTGACTGGGTAACGGGGAAGTTGGATGTTGGGGAGTCACTGGACATCGTGTACCTGGACTTTAGCAAAGCATTCGATAGCGTACCACACCGCAGGTTGCTAAGCAAGATGAGTTCTATAGGATTAGGTGACACATTGACGAAATGGGTTGGGAACTGGCTTGGAGGTAGGCTTCAAAGGGTAGTGGTGAACGGCACCCCCTCCGAAATGACGGAAGTGATCAGTGGAGTGCCCCAGGGCTTGGTCTTGGGCCCGATCCTATTCAACATCTTTATAAGAGACTTGGCAGAAGAGCTTCACGTTAAAATAACATTATTCGCCAATGATGCCAAACTAAGTAATGTAGTGGACAAATGCAAAACGGACGAAGATTCAATGCCCGACAACATGATGCATGACCTACTCCTACTAGAGCACTGGTCTAGGACCTGGCAACTCAGCTTCCATGCCAAAAAATGCAAAGTTATGCACCTAGGCAACCAAAATCCATGCAAGACTTATACCCTTAATGGTGAGATCCTAACAAGAACGGTAACAGAACGAGACTTGGGGGTGATCGTCAGTGAGAACATGAAGGCTGCCAGTCAGGTGGAGCAGGCTTCATCCAAGGCAAGATAGATAATAGGTTGCATACGCAGGGGCTTCGTCAGCCGTAAGCCGGAAGTCATTATGCCATTGTATAGATCCATGGTGAGGCCCCACCTGGAATACTGTGTGCAATTCTGGAGGCCACATTATCGCAAGGATGTGCTGAGACTGGAGTCGGTTCAGAGAATGGCCACCTGGATGGTCTCGGGACTCAAGGAACTCCCGTACGAAGAACGGTTAGACAAATTACAGCTATACTCGCTCGAGGAGCGCAGAGAGAGGGGAGACATGATCGAGATGTTCAAGTATCTCACAGGCCGCGTCGAGACAGAGGAAGATATCTTCTTTTTCAAGGGACCCGCGGCAACAAGAGGGCATCCGTGAAAAATCAGGGGCGGGAAACTACGAGGTGACACCAGGAAATTCTTTTTCACTGAAAGGGTGGTTGATCGCTGGAATGGTCTTCCATTGCAGGTGATTGAGGCCAGCAGCGTGCCTGACTTTAAGGCCAAATGGGATCGACACATGGGATCTATTCACAAGGCAAAGGTAGGGGAGGGTCATTAGGGTGGGCAGACTAGATGGGCCATGGCCCTTATCTGCCGTCTATTTCTATGTTTCTATGTTCTTCTTCACTCAGAGGGTGGTGGACACCTGGAATGCGCTTCCAAGAGAGGTGATAGGACAGAGTACAATGTTGGGTTTCAAAAAGGGCTTGGATGACTTCTTAAAGGAGAAAGGGATTACAGGGTATAGATAGAGGGTTACTATACAGGGTACTTGAGGATTAGGGCACAAAAATGTAGGTGGTGGGAACTTAAAGGTCAAGGACCTGGGGGGCCGCGGCAGGAGCGGACTGCTGGGCACGATGGACCCCTGGTCTGACCCGGCAGAGGCAATGCTTATGTTCTTAAGAATTTATTATTTTTTTTTGTTTCAGATCATTTAATTCAACAGATCATAAAAGCTAATATAGATCCTATCATTTTGACAGATCATGTGGGAATTTGAATTGAATATCAGTTCACTAAAGAGGATTCCAAGAGACCTGTTTAGAGGTTTAAAATTACACTTGCAGACTCAAATTTTTTTAGAGGAATTTCAAATAATAATGAAGGAGTTTTTTCAACTTATTGCCTTGGAGGAGATCCCTTTGGAAACTATACAGGATGCTTTTAAGGCAACTTTAAGAGTACAGATTTTATCCTATTTGGCGCATGTTATGAAGTTACTTAGAGTAGAGTTTTCAATTGTGGAAAAACCAATTTCTGATTTTGAATCAAAATTGGCTTTAAAATGGAATCCGTAAATTTTAACTGCTCTAATGAAGGGGGAAGCAACAAACTTCAAATCATTCTTCAGGTACGTTAAGGGGAAGCAACCAGCAAGGGAGGAAGTGGGACCCTTGGATGATGGGGACAAAAAGGGAGTGGTAAAAGAAGAAAAGGAGATAGCTGACAGGCTAAATAAGTTCTTCATGTTAGTCTTCACGAGGGAGGACACAACCAACATTCCAGAACCTGAGGAGATCGTAAAGGGGGAGCAGGATGAAAATCTGGTCCAACTAGAGGTAAGCAAGGTGGATGCCACTTCGACAAATATGCAACCTATCCCTAAAAACAGGAGAGATCCCAGAGGACTGGAAAATAGCAAATGTCACACCCATCTTCAAGAAAGGCGCAAGGGGAGACCCAGGAAACTACAGTCCGGTGAGCTTGACCTCGGTCCCGGGAAAGATGATGGAAGCGCTGATTAAAGACTGCATTTGGGAACACATCGAAAAAAATGGGCAGCTAAAGTCGAGCCAACATGGCTTCTGCAAGGGCAGGTCATGCCTCACAAACTTATTATACTTCTTTGAGGGGGTGAACAGCCAGGTAGATAGAGGGGAATCCATAGACATCATTTACCTTGACTTCCAAAAAGCCTTCGACAAGGTACCACACGAAAGACTGCTAAGGAAGCTATGGACCACGGGGTGCAAGGGGAGGTCCACCGATGGATCAAAAACTGGCTGGCGGACAGGAGACAGGGTTGGAGTAAAGGGCCATTACTCAGATTGGCAAAGGGTCACGAGCGGAGTTCTACAGGGGTCGGTGCTGGGACCCCTCCTGTTCAATATATTTATTAACGACCTGGAGGCGGGAACAAAATGTGAGGTTATTAAATTTGCGGATGACACTAAACTATACAGCAGGGTCATAACCATGGAGGACTGCGAAGACCTCCAAAAAGATCTGACAATGCTGGAAGAGTGGGCCAAAAAGTGGCCAATGAGCTTCAACATAGGGAAATGCAAGGTCATGCATATAGGGAAAAAAACCCCGATGTTCACTTACAAGATGGGGGGATCACCGCTAGGGGTGAGCTACCTTGAAAGAGACCTGGGAGTGATGGTGGACACAACATTGAAGGCGTCGGCGCAGTGCGCCACAGCCTCAAGGAAAGCGAACAAAATGTTGGGTATCATTAAGAAAGGTATCACAACCAGGACAAAGGAAGTCATCCTGCCACTGTATCGTGCTATGGTGCGCCCGCACCTGGAGTACTGTGTCCAGTACTGGTCGCCGTACCTCAAGAAAGACATGGCAGTACTTGAGAGAGTCCAGAGAAGAGCAACTAAGCTAATAAAGGGTATGGGGGACCTCTCATATACTGACAGACTGAAAAGGCTAGGGTTTTTTCCCTGGAAAAGCGGAGACTTAGAGGAGACATGATAGAAACCTTCAAGATCATGAAGAGCATAGAAAAAATAGACAGGGACAGATTTTTCAAATTAAGGGGATCAACAAGTACAAGGGGGCACTCAGAGAAATTGAAAGGGGAGAAGTTTAGAACAAACGCTAGGAAGTTCTTTTTCACACAGAGGGTGGTGGATACATGGAACGCGCTACCAGAGGATGTGATAAACAGGAGCACGCTACAGGGGTTCAAAAAAGCTTTGGATAGTTACTTGGAAGACAAAGGGATTGAGGGGTAAAGAAAAGAGTAGAGGTAGATTATAGGGTTGGGATTAGAGGTAAGTTATAAAATTAATCAGGGATCACTGTTCAGGCACTCTGGTCTGACTCAGCGGGGGCAACTTCTTATGTTCTTATGTAAATATAAATATAATGAGATTTACTCACAATTGGCTAGGAAAGATTTGTTCTGTCAGCAGGCAGTGTATTATAGAAACTCGAATAAAGGGGGAAGAGTGTTGGCTAACTATCTTAAAGTTAAAAAGAGATGAGAAAAGATTGTGGCCATTAAAGATATAAAAGGCAAGATTTATACTCATATAACTGATGTTTTAAACCAATTTTTGAATTATTATAAAGTTTTATACTCTTCTAAGCTATATTCAAATAAAGAGAATGAAGGTAGAGATTTTTTTATTTCAATTCTTGGGCCCAAAATTCCAGAGCAGGTAAAAGAAACTCTTGAGATGCCTATATGTTTTTCAGAACTCCAATCAGCATTGAAGTCTATTAGAGCAGGATCCGCTCCAGGTGGTGATGGATATACTGTGGAGTTTTTCAAATCCTTTCAAAATATACTGTTAACTAATCTTTTTCAATTGTATCAATCACAACTGACAAAAGGTCAGATATCAGGTACTATGGCAGAAGCTTTAACAATTGTTTTGCCAAAACCAAACAGAGATCCCATGTTGGTTTCAAACTATAGGCCTTTTTCTGTAATTAATGTGGATGAAAAAATCTTGGCTAAACTATTGGCTCTGATATTAGGTAAGGCTCTCCCTTTTGTTATTGGAATGTACCAAATGGGTTTGTTGCTCGAAGACATTCTGCAAATAATACTAGATTGGCATTTCTTATGCTTAATTTAGCAAAAACAATAGAGGATCCGGTTTTCTCTGTATCCTTGGATGCGGAGAAGGACTTTGATCAAGTAGAATGGATTTTTATGTACCAGTCAATGGATTGGTTTGTGATAGGTTCCGGGATTTATTCAAATGATTCAAACCTTGTATAGTTCCCCCTCAGCCAGATTATATATTAATAACGCGTTCTCTGAATGTTTTAAAGAGGCGAGTTACCATAGACAGGGATGTCCCTTATCTTCTTTGCTTTTTGACATTGGTTTGGAACCTTTTCAAAATACTATTTGGTCAATGAGTTTGAATCAGAAGATTGAATGGTGTGCCTTTTTTTGAATTTTGACTTATTTTGACTCTTCCATTTATTACTATTACTTTTTTTGTTGTCCTGCTACATAAAATTGTTATTTTTGTACCATTTTCACCCAGAAGAGGTTTCCCGGAAGTAGTTCTGCTGCCCTCTATTTCTGCACTGCGCTGTCTTGTGCCATTGTGCACACTAAAACTGGAGCTTTATATGCTCAGTTGTACTCAGATGGAAGTGGATTTTGAAGTTTGAATCCATGAAGAAACCATTTCATCGAGGGTGAAACGATCTTGTAGGAGGAAGAACGCTTTGCCTGCCGCCGTGTTCTGAAAGCTGTTAAAAAGAAGTGTAACCACTTAGAGTTTGGATGAAGAACGCTTTGGCGCCAGAGCTAATATTTTTCCTTTTTCTATCATTCATCTGTTTTTGATGCCTTTAATGTTGGGCTTTTTTAAATTGATATTTTGATTAAAAGTTATAAACTGAAAATGAAAAAAATAGTTTTTTCTACTGTGCACAGTAGTGGGTCCTAAATTTCTTTGAGATCCTGACATTCTGTTGAGGTGTGAGTTTTTTGCCAATAATAAAAACAACATGAGCTTTAAAATCATCAATGATTGCTATGTGCTATAATACTTGAGGTTTTTTCTCTACCTGTTTTGTTTGAAAGTCAGATCTGAGAAATTGAGCCCACTTCTGGTGGATGATATTGTTTGTTAATTATTTATTTTTACTATCACTATGATTTACTGATTGAGAGACATGTAAATACCTACAAGACATAAATGCGCATGAGGCGAATCTCTTTCATTTGAAAGGAAGCTCCGAAATTAGAGGGTATAGGATGAAGTTAAGAGGTGATAAGCCCAGGTGTAATCTAAGAAAATACTTTTTTTTTATTTATTACAGAAAAGGTAGTACATGGATGGGAATAGGCTCCTGGTAAAGGTGGTAGAGACATGACTGTGTCTGAATTCAAGAAAGCATAGCCAGGCACGTGTAATCTCTTAGGGAAAGGAGGAGATAGTGTATGCTATGGATGGGCAAACTGGATAGGCCATTTAACCATTATCAACCATCATATTTCTTTGTTTCTAAAAATAACCGTGTTATTTGTTGGTCACATCCTTTTTGCTTAGTATTCCTATTGTACAAATGTTCACATGCTCAAGTTCACTTTACAGTTGGTTTTGTAAGAATGGTTAAATTGGTTACCATAAAAAATTTTAGCACCAAAAAAACATTTAAAACACCTGGCAAGCGCAGATATTTTAAACAATGCTAGTGGCTGTGGGTGAGCCCCTACGGTTTTTACTCAGGTATGCTTTTATAGAAAAAATTTATTTTGGTTGTCTTCCATATCATGCTAATTCATATTGGATATACAGTATTTGTAAAATTATATTGGATATTGTTTATAAGATTTTGGTCACGTCATCTTTGTACAGTTTTTCTATTGTTTAAGTGCTTATATCCTCAGGTACGCTTTACAGGTGACTTTACTCAAAAGTTTGAATCACTTACCATAGTTACCTTTGGTTCCTTTGACGGTAAGACACATTCAAATAGTGTGACCCACATACACTGACATATGCTAAGCAATACATGTGGTAGTGGATGACACCTGTGGTTTCAACTTGGGTAAGTTTCTTTTAAAAAAATGTATTTATGGCTTTCTCTATTATCATTATTTTCCAACAGCGTGCTTATTCAATGATGTTACTTAGAGAGTGATGATTCATACAATGCAGTATAAAGATAATCTTATCAGATCATCCCTAAAAGACTCTCCCTTGAATCTTAAATTTTCATGGACCCTCAGAGATGTCACCATTATATTCAATAGATTTCATAGTATATTTTATTTATACATCAAATCCTCATCTGGTCCGATGTTTATCAAATGCTACAATTAAAATAAGTAAAGTGAACCAACATTACTCAAAGATGTTTTAAATATTAAAATATTTAAATACTTAGCTTTAGATTTTGTGGTCAGATTTACAGGGACTAATCAGCCAACATGTTTCACCCTAGGGGGGTTTTATCAAGGCTATTTATCCCTTGGTGCGGCTCTTGCCTATATAATGACCACTCGGAGCTTTTGGTATAAGCACCGAGTGGTCGTTATATGGCAAGAGCCGCACGAAGAGATATATAGCCTTGAACCCCCCCCCAGGGTGAAACATGTTGGCTGATTAGTCCCTGTAAATTTGACTACGAAATTTAAGATTCAAGGAAGAATCTTTTTAGGGGTTTCTCTATTATCATGCATAACTATCATTTTGGTAAAACTCATAAGACACACTTTAAAAAAAAAAATCATTAGGCTCTTTTCATAAGAATTTTGGTCATAGCGTACAAGTGTTCACATGCTTCAGTTCACTTCAGAATTGGCTTCATTAGCATGTTCAAATTGGTTACCATAGCAATCTTCTGTTCCTTTTGGCACCAAAAAAGTTTAAATTGAGTGACTCACACGCCTAGATATTTTTTCAAAGAAACAGGCAACAGCAGTATACTTTCCAGGATTTCACTTGGGTAAGCTTTTTTAACAAAACCTTTTATGGTTGCCATGAAATGGTTTCCCAGTGCAGGTGGTGGAGATGAAGACTATATCTGAATTCAAGATAGTGTGGAATCTCTGAGAGAAGATAAGATAAAGGATGGTTGGGAAGGGCAGACTGGATAGTCCATGAGGCCTTTATCTGTCGTCATGTTTCTATGTTTCTTTTGGTTTGGCTAAACATACATCAGACAAACCAGTAAAATTTATATTGAACACTTTTTCATGTAAATTGTGCCTTGCTCTTAAAATATGACTGCTAATATGTGCTGTTTGGTGCACCTTATTTTCCTATGTCTTTATGTGCATGCTTATACGTCACGGGTCAGTTTTACTTTTCTGTGTTGAGTGTGTCCCTTAATACTTGACTCATTTTACTTTCATATTTTAAACAGTGTATGCTCAATTAATTCAAGAAACTTCTTGGATAAATCTATTGCTTATTACTAGGATAAGCAACATAAAATCTGTTTTGCTTTTTGAGATCTTGGCAGGTACCTATGACCTTGGGTTGCCCACTGTTGGAAATAGGATACTAGGCTTGATGAAACCTTTGTTCTTATGCATTATTCCATAGCTGGGTAATTTTTAACAAGATTTATTATATCCTTCTCGGCAACATTATGCATGATTGTTTGTTGTTTTTTTGTGTTCTCACCATTAATGATTTATTCTTATCAAACTGTTTTATCATACTGATGTGTTTTAAAATCTTTTAATATTATTTAGAGTGATAATTTAAAATACTTCGGCATCCCAACAATTCTTTCTTGAGTGTGGTGATGGTGGTGGTATACCTTTGTTCAGATACATTAATTTTTTTTCACTGAGGCGCAGTGCTTTTTACAAATAGCACCCATAGGGATTCTGGAACTTGGAGATGTGGTTAATGGCTGGTTAGCTGTTGAGCTCCCTCCTCTGGGCAGCAGTTACTGGGTTCCAGCGTTATAAATTTTCTTCTACTCACCTTTAAAATCCTACACTAATGGCTTCTAGCAAGCAGAAGTTGCAGTAAATTCCTACAAAGTCTGCTGGAAAAACAAAAAGGTTAAAAGAAGATCCACAGACCCCTAGTGGGACCCCTTTACCAATGGATGCCTTGGATGTGATTGAGGTAATGGAAGAACTAAGAAACATCAGTTTAACTTTGAGATGAAGAAAGAGATGGTGATTATGAATAACAAGTTGGACTTGGTTAACAGCAGAATGGATAAGGTTGAAGCTAGAGTAGAAAAAATTGAACAAGTGCAGCAGGATTATAAGATCCTAAAAGAAATGGTAAAGAAGATGACGGATTTTGAGAACCGGTCAAGAAGGCAGAACATAATGATCCTTGGTTTAAAGGTGATAAAGGAAATAAAAAACTTGGCTTATAAGGATTCAAAGCTAATGTTTGTACCAGATTTTGCCAAAGAGTCAGTACAGCTGCGCAAACAATTTCTGCAACTAAGGCAACCTTTTAAGAGAGCTTGGGGCTAAGTATGGGCTCTATTACCCAGCGCTGATGAGGGTTACTTATAAGGATAAATTTCATCAGTTTGAGGACCCTGAAAGTCTCAAAGAATTTTTGGCAAATCAAGAAACACCTATGTACTGAATATTAAGATGGGAGGGATGTTATTGAATGAGAGTACCCAAGAAAGGGACTTGGGGGTAATGGTGGACATGACAATGAAGCCGACGGCACAGTGCGCAGCGGCCGCCAAGAGAGCAAATAAAATGCTGGGGATAATCAAGAAGGGTATTACAACAAGAACGAAAGAAGTTATCCTGCCGCTGTACCGGGCAATGGTGCGTCCACATCTTGAGTACTGCGTCCAGTATTGGTCACCATACCTTAAGAAGGATATGGTGTTACTCGAGAGAGTTCAGAGGAGAGCGACACGACTGATTAAAGGGATGGAAAACCTTTCATACGCTGAGAGATTGGAGAAACTGGGTCTCTTTTCCCTGGAGAAGAGAAGACTTAGAGGGGATATGATAGAGACTTACAAGATCATGAAGGGCATAGAAAGAGTAGAGAGGGACAGATTCTTCAAACTTTCAGAACATAAAAAAACAAGAGGGCATTCGGAAAAGTTGAAAGGGGACAGATTCAAAACAAATGCTAGGAAGTTCTTCTTTACCCAACGTGTGGTGGACACCTGGAATGCGCTTCCAGAGGACGTTATAGGGCAGCGAACGGTACTGGGGTTTAAGAAAGGATTGGACAATTTCCTGCTGGAAAAGGGGATAGAGGGGTATAGATAAAAGATTACTGCACAGGTCCTGGACCTGATGGGCCGCCGCGTGAGCGGACTGCTGGGCGCGATGGACCTTAGGTCTGACCCAGCGGAGGCATTTCTTATGTTCTTATGAGTTTTAATGTTTTTGGTTTTAAATGATTTTGATACATGGAAATGGTTTTTCAACTGTAATAGAACTGTGTGAATAATTCTATATCTAGATGGAAATTCCAGCTCACTGAACTAATTATATGTAGATTATGCATGATGTCATGACTGTTTGGTGATGGAGAGAGATGGGAGGAGCAGTACATTTGTCCTTCATTTGTCTTCATTCCATTCTGGGGCCTGCCAGTAACACTCACAGAACTGTCGTTTATGGAAATACAGACTGATAAGTATTTATGCATTAAGTGTTGGACAAATGGAATGAGAACTCTAGCATGGAGGAAAGGCTGGAACATAAATTTCCAGGCTTTTCATACTGTGTTCTCTGTTTACTAAAGTATGATAATGTTTTGCAATTGCTTTGTAGTAATAGAAACATTTAAACATGGTAACTGCAAGACCTTTGTGCTAAATGTTAAGATGTTCACAAAAGTTTTCAAAGAATTGCTAAAGTGATAACACTAAGAAAAGATTATTGCTTAAGACAGGCTCCCTTCCCAATGCTGAAATATTGTGCATACAAATTATTCAGGCACAAAAAGTTGATGTATGGTAGATAGAGAGACTCTTTTCTGGATCTTAATGTCATCATGATGATGTCATGTTGATACAGTGCCTCCGGATGTGGGTTGTAATTGGTTTACCTGCCTCTCCTGTCTTTCTTTATTATGCAGTATGAGTTATATGGTACTTAATCTGACAGTGGCCGAATGATTTGGAGTAAACTAAACTTTTTACAATTCATTTATTTTAGGTTTATACTTACATCTTTATGCTCTAGTTAGTTTTTGTTTACTATAATGAAATGCATCCAACTTCAGTGTTCTCCCCAGAAATTTTTTCCAGCTGGGTGGCATGAAAAAGTAGCCGGGTGGAGCGGGGCGGAATGGGGAAATTTGATGGTGGGGAAAATTAAAAGTATCCTATTTTTATTAGTTAATTATTATTATTTTCCAATGCTCAATATGACTTCCTTTTTTAAGGTTTGACACTTGTGACAGAATATTTTTACTAAATTTAAGAAGTATCCAATTCTAGGAGTGAATAATTAGATATTCACCCTCTTTCAAATGATATAGAGGTTTAAAAAAGGGAAATGCGTTAATGAAGTCATTAGGTTCAATCTAGCCATTTATTTCTGCATGAATTTAAACAAACAAAAAAAAAAGATAAATATAGCTCATGCAGTCATACAAGAAATGGCTGTACAACACCTCTAATAATGTTTTGATCACTAGGTTCCTTCCTGAGGTCTCACTGAGTATATGAAATAGATGCAATCCCCACTTCCAGATCTCTTCCACATAATTTATGAAGAGGTGTTACTGAGCCTTGAAGGACACCTGTGATTGATCTTTATCTGCTTCTTTTTTATTTTGCTATAGTGCAAAGTAAGAGCTAGGGCAAAACAGTATAGGTTAAGATGCAGGTAATTAGCAATGTATTAAAATATTTTATTTTTATTTGCTTATAATATCATTTGAAAGCTGCTTGATGATAATACAACTTTAATTTAATTCTTTATAATGTGTGTATCTGTGTGTTGGGGGGACAACACCTACATCAACAGTAAAGTTAGAATAGGGTCATTAAATCCAGTGGTGTACCTAGTATATATGACAGCCAGTGCTGATCATTTTTTAACAACCCCTTCCTCTATATAAAAAAAGATATTTTTAGTAATAATCCATGAGTCACACAATAAGGGTGCATCTAGGAAAAGGCAGCATCTTAAATACTGCAGTGAGCACTAGAACACCAACACATACATTGTAAAACTAAACAAACCAGATCCTACACAGTCAATTGATCCTGTAGTCAATGCTAACAGAAAGCCATGTCCTTTTCATACACGCAGAACACAGATACACCCTCGCCCAATATGGAATAATCACAAACTAAAAATAGAAATATGTAGACAAAAGTTAAACTGAACCAAGAAACCAGACTCTGCATACAATGCAACACCACAGAAACAGTGACACGTCCCCTAATACTGTGCAAAATATAAAGACAGTAGATGTAAATTTGAAAAAAAACTTCTACATAACAATTACCACTTTACAAATTAACAAATAGAAATAAAACAAATAATGAGAAATATGAAAATATCATTTTATTGGACTAATCAATTTTTCAATTAGCTTTCAGAGGCCAAATCTTTCTTCAAGACAGTACAGTATACAGCTGTTATGGTATCCTGTCCTGACCTGAGGAAAGGGGTTTAGTCCCCCCAAAATTACCTTATTTCCATTTCCTATTTATAAATTTTAATCAATACAGTTACAATACTACTTGATTCTATGTAAAGCAACAAAAATATTTTTTCTACCTTTTGTCGTTTCTGCTTTAGTCATCTCTTCACTTCTTTCTATTCAGCATTTGTCTTCGCTCCCTTCATGCAACATCTGTCCTCTCTCTTTGCCCCTTCCACCCAGCCTCTGCCCTCTCTCTACCCCTTCCATCCACTGTCCACCCTTTCTGCCTTTTCCATCCAGTGTCCGCCCTCTCTCTGTTCCATATGGATCTTCTCTCTTTCTATGTCCCTTCAATAAACTCTATATCCTGTGCCCTTTCTCTCCTTTGTACATGATTTATTTCAGCTTCACCCCCTCTCCATTTTTTGTCTCCACCCCTCCCCTATAATCTGGCATCTCTCTCTTCTCCTTTCCTTCCTTCCTTCCCACACCACCCCATGGTCTGACATCTCTATCTCCTTCCCTTCTCTCCCCCCCTCTCCAGTATCTGCCTCCTGTCTTTCCCCTTTGGTCCAGGCGTCTCTCTTTCTCTCCGTCTTTCTTCTGTGAGGAGATCATGTTGATCTTGAACACTGAATAATTCTTCCACATTCTCCATATCACTGTACTGTAGTCTGGTCCAGCAGACTGCTTTGGCACTATTACATGGGTAATAGTAAATTCATTATGCATCAGCTTTCCACACAGAATGCCACAAGTCTCTATTTCTTGTGCTGTGTTTTCATATTCACATCGTCTTCCCAATCCTTCTATCCTTGGAAGTATTGTCTTCTGGATTTTCCTATTCTTGTCAAAAGCCTGCTGCGAGGCACAGGATCACGTACGTGACAGCAGAATAGCTTTGCCTCGAGCCGTTTCTAGGCAAACTGGGACACTTCTCCTGCTCCTAGGCCTTTCTTCCTCAGTGAAGAGAAAAAGGAAACGTGTATTTTCACAGCTGGACTTCCCTCAACACCCCTTTCCCCTTCTCGCGTCGAGGTCTATTCTTGAGAAGCACGCGTGAGAATGATGCTTCCAGCTGGTGGTTCCTGTTAGTGGGGGAAGCTGGCACGGTCTGAACCCCAACGAGCAGGAGAGCGGAGTGAGAGCCATATTGGGCGCGGGCCATAGTGAGATCCGTTTTGGGCCGCATGTTGTGCAGGGCTGGTCTAGGGCAAGTTGTAAGCTTCCTTCCATCGCTGACCTATCTTCCGTAGGTCAGCGACGGAGGGATGCTTACAACTCACTGCTCTTGCTTGCTTCGGACCTTCCTCGTTGCCGGGTCCTGCCTTCACGGAAACAGAAAGTAGGCAGGACCCGGCAGTGAGGAAAGCCCGAAACAAGCAAGAGCAAGTTGTAAGCTGACCTGTCTCCTGTAGCGAAGCCATGTTCCGGGGCTCTAACTTGTGCATGCCGACTTCCCTTCTCTTCCTCCCCCCCACCCCGGGATGTGACTTCCGGTTTCGGAGGGAAGAGAAGGGAAGCCAGCACGCACATGTTAGAACCCCTGAAGATGGGTTCAAGTTGCTTGCTGGCGTTAAAAAGTTTTAAAAAAAGTCAGGCTCCTGCGATTCAGGCTGTGCCGAGTCAGCTCGGTAAATCTCCAAGCCGGTGAGGTTTTTTTTAAATGTTGAGCGGCGGCAGCAGCAGTAGCAGCAGGATTGCGATCGAGATTACAGTCGGGCGGTCATCTAAATTAGCTGGGCGGAGCACCCGGCTGAAAGGCCCTAGGGAGAACACTGAACTTAGAATAGATCCATTTACAGGAAAGAATTGAAGAATATGGTTAGTATTGAGATGTGTTTATAAATTCATGTTCAGTTTCTGATATATGATTAAGTAGGGAAGATAGAAGATAGGAATAAAATTATATAGATTGAGGGATATGCATATAAGTATATTTATTTGGAAGTACTAAAGTAAGGGTGCCTGGGGGGGGGGGGTTATGGCTGCCAGTCTAAATATATGTCTTCAAATAATCGTAGGATGTGGAGGGTGGAGGTTTGAGAGGGAAAAGGGAGAGATTTTGGGGGTATTGGGTTTATATTGATCAAAGGATCAAGGAAAGGAAGGGGATTTGGAAGGGGGTGGTTTGGGGAGATTAGGTGTTATCCCAGGACAAGTAGGCAGCCTATTCTCACATATGGGTGACCTCATCAATGGAGCCTGGATGCGGACGCCTCACAAGCAGACTTGCTTGAAGAAACTAGAAGTTTTGAGTCACCCGCACCACGCATGCGCGAGTGCCTTCCTGCCCAGCGTAGAGTGCGTCTCCTCAGTTCTCAGTTTTCCACGGAGCCGAGAAGTCCGTCTTTGACTCTTTGCATTTAACTTCTTTACTTCGTGCCTTCTCTCAACCGTGGTTTGTGTTTTTTTCTTCACAAATTGTTGTTTTTACTACTTTTATTTCTTTAAAAAAAAACAAACAACAAACTTTTATTTTCTTCCATTCGGCTGCTGGGACAGGCTGCTCGGCCGCAGCCCAGGGGCTTCGATTTTGTGGCAGCTATTTTTTCTCCTATGTCCCGGCCAACTACGGGCTTTAAGAAGTGTAGCAAGTTCCAGTGCAACCAAAGTCGTGCGAGCACTGTGCTAATCTTCAACTTTGAGCCCTTATACATCGTCGTCTTTTGGTGGACTAGCTCTTCGGGATGGATTCTTCCTCCGATCCCTCGACTTCGAAGGCGGCCTCGACCTCACCTTCGACTGAGCCTCCTCCTGCTTCCATCTCAAGCCTCATCAAACCTTCTTCATTTGCAGCGGCTCTCTCGTCGACGACTCCTGTTGTGTTTTCCCCTGTATCCTCAGGTCAGGTAACTCAGCAGAAAGCTGCAGCAGTGATTCTTCAGGTGCCTAAGACTTCCAAGTCGAAACACATTCCCATTGTCTCTGGGGAACTTCTAGCCAAGGCAGATGGCCCGGTTTCAGATGCGGTACCCTCCTTGCCGGCTGCTTTACAGACCATGTTGGAGAAGCAATTCATGCAGTTCCTTACTAATATGAGACCGAAGCTTCTCCCTCTTATCCAGCCTGGGCATTCTGCAGACTCCTGCAAGGTCGAGCCGCTTCCTTTGCCTCAGTCTGAGCTTCGACACTCTTTGCAGGGAGCAGAGTCTCTGTGAGTGTCTGGTCTGGCATCCAGGCATATCATGCAAGGAGCAAATTCTTTGCCAGTGCCTCGACAGGAATCCTCACACTCTATCCAAGGAGCAGAGTCTTTGGGAGTGTATCGAGGTTCCTCCACCAAGTCTCTGGAGCTTCGCTCTACAGCCTCCAGTCCTATCCATTCGTTGGTAGCATCGGCTGCTTCTGTTTCCGAGACGAAGTCTCCTCCATTTTCGAGATCTGCTTCCAGGCACCATTCTCACCAACGATCGAGGCCTTCATCGAGGCATACTTCCAGGCATAGTTCTTCTTCTAAAGAACGACCTTCTTCAACTAAGCCTTGATCTACCCCTACTTCGACTACACCGCCGACTCCTCATTCGAGGTCTCCGCTTCTGAACCTCGAAGATGCAGCGGTTTCAATTGCTTCGACCAAGTCTCCATATTCTTTTGATGCCTTTTTTCCTGCTGAAGCTTCATCTTTGACCCAGGCTGCCTCGTTGTCCTCGAGTCCTTCTCGAGGCAAAGCATTGGCGAATCAGCTATCTTTCTCATCTTTTCTTCGGAGGAGTATCTCGAAGTCATGCATCTTCCTCAACCTCCAGCAGAGTCACTTAAGCTTCCTCTTTACAAACTTTTGTCTCAGACTTTTGGTCGATGCCTGGAGACACCTTATACCATACCGGCTGTTCCAGGAAAATTGGACTCTAGGTATAAAATTATAAATCGCAAAGGGTTTGACAACTCACAGTTATCTCATCAGTCCCTGCTAGTCGAGTCCTCCTTGAAGAGGTCCCATCTTCCCACGGTCTATGCCATCGTTCCTCCTGGAAGGGAAAGAAAAACTATGGATAAATTCGGACGTCACATCTATCAAAATGCCATGATGTCCTCTAAAGTCCTCAATTATAATTTTCATTTTATTATTACCAAAATTCTTGACTTATTTGGATACTCAATAGCACTTTGAATTTCAAGAAGTCCTTGCTTCTTTATTTCAACTTCGATTACATCTCCTCCAGTCATCTTATGATGCCTTCGAGTTGTCTGCCCAGGCAGCTGCTTGCTCTGTAGCTATGTGTCGCCTTGCCTGGCTTCATACCATTGACATGGACCCTAATCTTCAAGATCGCTTAGCTAATATTCCTTGTGCGGGCAATGACCTCTTTGATGAATCTATCAAGGCAGCCCAAAAATTGTCTGAACATGAAAAATCCTTTGCTCCTATTGTCAGACCCAAGCCAAAGCCAGCTCCTGCCAAACCTTCATCCAACGGCGTTTTGCTCCGAGGCCGGCCCTTTACACTCGCCCTCCTCTTAAAAACAGCAGCCTCAGAAGCAGCAAAAACCTCAACCTTCTGCTGCACCTAAGGCTACTCAGACTTTTTGACTGTTTAAAACAGAGCATAACCTCCACCGTTCAGACTCTGTCTTCTTTCCCCCCAATAGGAGGTTGTCTCCAACATTATTACCACCGATGGATGACTAGTAAATCTGACCTCTGGGTGCTTACCATCATCAGGGAAGGATACTCTCTTCATTTCACTCATGTTCCACCAGAGCTTCCTCCAAGAGAGTATCCTTCCCAGATCGCCTTTCTTCTTCAGGAAGCTCAAGCTCTGCTTCGTCTCCATGCCATCGAACCAGTTCCTTTGGAACAGCAGAACAGGGATTTTTACTCCCGTTACTTTCTTGTTCCGAAAAAGACGGACGATATACGGCCCATTCTGGATCTCAGGGCTCTCAAAACAAATTTCTGGTTTCGAATGTTGCCCCTGGCATCCTTTTATCCCTTCTCGAGCAGAACGGCTGGTTATGCTCTCTAGATCTCAAGGAGGCCTACACTCATATCCCCATTCATCTGGCCTCCCGTCAATATCTCAGATTTCGGGTGGGGAATCTGCACAGAGTGCTATCAATACAGAGTGCTACCCTTCGGCCTGCTTCATCTCCTAGAGTTTTCATCAAGTGCCTGGTTGTGGTAGCAGCAGCTCTATGGAATCATGGTCTTCAGGTATTTTCCTACCTCGACGACTGGCTCATCAAAGATTCAACATCTCAAGGGGTTATTGTAGCGACCCAACAGACTACCTAGTTCCTACAAAGTTTGTGATTAGAAATCAACTTTCCCAAATCCTACCTTCAGCCCTCACAGAATCTACAATTCATTGAAGCTGTCCTGAAAAGTGTCCAACTCAGAGCTTTCCTCCCACAACAACATCTGGAAGCTCTTCTTCAACTCTGTCATACAGTGTCTTCCCGCTCTTCCAGCTCAGCGAGACACATTAGGTACTTCTAGGTCACATGGCCTCCACAGTACAAGTGATTCTTTTTGCCAGACTTCACCTCAGAATTCCTCAGTGAACCCTGGCATCTAAATGGATGCAGGTTTGCGATCCACTTTCTCAACACATAAGTCACTCCTTCATTGAAGCAGTCTCTCCGTTGGTGGATGCTCTCTTCCAATCTTTCTAGAGGCTTGCTTTTTGAACCCCCCCCCATCAGAAGATCCTCAAGACAGATTCTTCGACCTACGCTTGGGGCGCTCATCTCGATGGTCTCCGTACTCAAGGCCTCTGGACCAGTATGGATCGTCAGTGTCATATCAATCTGTTGGAACTCAGAGCGATCCTCAAAGTTCTCAACGCTTTTCAACATCTTCTTCACGACCAAGTAGCCCTCATTCGGATGGACAACTAAGTCGCCATGCATTCTGTCAACAAACAGGGAGGGTCGGAATCTGCCTCCCTTTGTCAAGAAGCTCTGAAGGTTTGGGACTGGGCAATCCGCCACAACACCTTCCTCAATGCTGTCTACATTCAAGGGGCGAAGAATTGTTTGGCGGACAACTTGAGTCGTCTTCTGCAACCTCACGAATGGACACTCCATTCCTCGCCTCTTCACATTTTTTCACAGTGGAGATCACCTCAGATAGACCTCTTTGCAGCTCCCCACAACTACAAATTGCCTCAGTTCTGCTCCAGGATATACTCTCCTCATCGCCTCAAGGCAGATGCTTTTCTTCTGGAATTGACAAATCTCTTCCTATATGCATTCCCTCCATTCCCTCTCATTCTCAAGACTCTGGTAAAGTTGAAGAACGATCATGCCACCATGATTCTGATTGCTCCTCGGTGGCCGAGACAACCTTGGTGCTCCCTTCTACTTCAACTTAACAGCAGGGAGCCATACCTTCTATCAGTTTTTCCTTCTCTGCTTACACAGTCAAGGATCTCTGCTTCATCCCAACCTGCAGTCTCTACATCTGACAAGATAACACCTCTTCAGTTTTCTCAATTCTGTAAGAGACGTTTTAGAGGCTTCTAGGAAGCCTACCATTAGGTAATGCTATCACCAAAAATGGACTATATTTTCTATATGGTGTTGTTTCTCATGATAAGGAGCCTCAGCATTCCTCCTTATCTTCTGTTTTGGATTACCTTTTGCACTTATCCAATTCTGAACTCAAGTCTACATCAATCCGAGTCCATCTCAGTGCAATTGCGGCTTTCCATCAGCCTATTGAAGGGAAACCCCTCTATGCTCTTCCGGTGGTTTCCAGATTCATACAAGGACTTTTCAATGTAAAACCTCCTCTCAAACCACCTCCTGTGGTTTGGAACCTCAATGTTGTTCTTGCTCAACTGATGGGGCTTCCATTTGAACCAATTGACTGGACTCATCTGAAGTATCTCACTTGGAAAGTGGTGTTTCTCATTGTCCTCACTTCTGCTCAAGAGTCAGTGAGCTACAAGCTTTAGTTGCTGATCTACTTTTTACTGTCTTTAATCATGGCAAGGTTGTCCTTTGTTCTCATCCTAAATTCCTCCCTAAAGTGGTATCGGAATTTCATCTCAACCAATCCATTGTTCTTCCAGTATTTTTTCCAAAGCCTCATTCTCATCCTGGAGAATCAGCTCTTCATACCCTGGACTGTAGGCGTGCTTTGGCCTTCTACTTAGAATGCACCAAATCACTCAGATCTGCTCCTCAAATTTTTGTCTTCTTCGATCCAAACAAGTTGGGACATCCTATTTTCCCATCTCCAACTGGATGGCGGCTTGTATCTCATTCTGCTATGCCCGGGCTGGATTACCCCTACATTGTAGAGTCACATCCCATAAAGTCAGAGCAATGGCAGCTTCAGTAGCTTTCCTCACATCTACACCTGTTGAGGAAATTTGCAAGGCTGCTACTTGGACCTCGGTTCATACTTTCACTTCTCACTATTGTCTGGATGTTTTATCCAGACGGGATGGACAGTATGTCCAAACAGTATTACAAAATTTATTCTCCTAAATTGCCAACACTCCCACCATCCCATTCTGGTTAGCTTGGAGGTCACCCATATGTGAGAATAGGCTGCCTGCTTGTCCTGGGATAAAGCAGTTACTTACCATAACAGGTATTATCCAGGGACAGCAGGCAGCTGTTCTCACAACCCACCCACCTCCCCTGGTTGGCTTCTCTGCTAGCTATCTGAACTGAGGAGACGTGCCCTACGCTGGGCGGGAAGACACTCGCGCATGCGTGGTGCGGGTGACTCGAATCTTCTAATTTCTTCAAGCAAGTCTGCTTGTGAGGCATCTGCATCCGGGCTCTGTTGATGATTTCACCCATATGTGAGAATAGCTGCCTGCTGTCCCTGTATAACACCTGTTACGGTAAGTAACTGTGCTTTATGTTCTGGGTTTCAAATTGGGGGGAAATGAGCATCTACTGAAAAATTATAATAATTTGAATTATCCGATTTGGTTCATGTGTCTTGAAGGAAAATTTTATAATGGAGTTTAAAATATTCTCATTAAATATTAATGGCCTCAATCATTCAGTTAAAAGGAAAAACACCCTTTCTTTTTTAAAATAGCAGAATGCAAATATATGTTATATCCAAGAGACGCATTTGTCAGCCATAGAATTCAAGAAACTATAAGGGGGTTGGGTAAAACATAGTTTTTTCGCCCCTGCTTTGGGAAAGAAAGCTGGTGTAGCTATTCTGGTGAATAAGAAATATACAGCTATGTTTAAATTGAGTGGTGCAGATCCTATGGGAAGATGGTTACATGTGGAGATAAGAACATAAGAAAATAAGAAGTGCCTCTGCTGGGTCAGACCAGAGGTCTATCGTGCCCAGCAGTCCGCTCACGCAGCGGCCCAACAGGTCTAGGACCTGTGTAGTACCCCTCTATCCCCTTCTCCTTCAGAAAATTGTCCAATCCCTTCTTGAACCCTAATACCGTACTCTGTCCTATCACGCCCTCTGGAAGCGTATTCCAGGTGAGTGAAGAAAAACTTCCTAGCATTGGTTTTGAATCTGTCCCCTTTCAACTTTTCCGAATGCCCTCTTGTTCATGTAGTTTTTGAAAGTTTGAAGAATCTGTCCCTCTCTACTTTCTCTATGCCCTTCATGATCTTGTATGTCTATCAGATCCCCTCTAATTCTCCTTTTCTCCAGGGAAAAGAGCCCCAATTTCTCCAGTCTCTCAGTGTATGAAAGGTTTTCCATACCTTTTATCAAACGTGTCGCTCTCCTCTGAACCCTTTCAAATATCGCCATATCCTTCTTAAGGTACGGAGACCAATATTGGATGCAGTACTCCAGATGCGGATGCACCATCGCCCGGATAACCTCTTTCGTTCTGGTTGTAATACCCTTCTTGGTTATACCTAGCATTCTATTCGCTCTCTTAGCAACCGCTGCGCACTGTGCCGATGGCTTCATTGTCTTATCCACTATTACTCCCAAGTCCCTTTCTTGGGTACTCTCACTCAATAACATCCCTCCCATCGTATAGCTGTACCTCGGGTTTTTGCTTCCTACATGCAATACTTTACATTTCTCTACATTGAACTTCATCTGTCATCTCATCACCCACTCCCCTAGCTTGTTCATGTCCCTTTGTAATTGCTCGTAGTCCTCTTTAGTCCGAGCACCACTAATGTCATCTGCAGATTTTATTACTTCGCACTTCGTCCATGTTTCTATATCATTTATAAATATATTGAATAGCAGCGGTCTGAGCACCGACCCCTGCGGAACACCACTCGTGACCTTCTTCCAGTCCGAGTAATGGCCCTTCAGTCCTACTCTCTGCTTCCTACCCGCCAACCAATTACTAATCCATCTATGTACGTTTCCTTCCATCCCATGGTGCTTTTGTTTCTGAAGTAGGCATTCATGGGGTACCTTGTCAAAGGCTTTTTGGAAATCTAAATATACGATGTGTATTGGGTCCCATTTGTCCATTCGTTTGTTAATTCCTTCAAAGAAATGTAGTAAGTTCGTTAGGCATGATCTCCCCTTGCAGAAGCCATGTTAGCTTGTGATTAGAACTTTATTTCTTTAAAAATGCTCATCGATGTTGTCTTTTATCAACGCTTCCGCCATTTTCTCCGGAACCGAGGTCAGACTCGCCAGTCTGTAATTTCCCGGGTCACCTCTTGATCCCTTTTTAAACATAGGCGTAACATTGGCTATCTTTCAATCCTCCGGGATCACTCCTGTTTTGAAGGGTAGATTGCAAACTTGCTGCAGTAGTTCCACTATTTCCTCCTTTAGTTCTTTCAGTACCCTAGGGTGGATTCTGTCCAGGCCCTGTGATTTGTCGGTTTTTAGTTTTTCTAACTGCCTATGTACGTCTTCAAGGCTTACTTCCATGGATGTTAATTTATTTCTTGGTCTCCTTTGAAGATTTGCTCAGGTTCCGGTATGTTGGATGTGTCCTCTTTTGTAAATACAGTCAAAAAGAAAATGTTTAGTCTTTCCGCCACTTCTCTCTCCTCCTCCTTCACCACTCCCTTCCTGTCTCCGTCATCCAGCGGTTCCACCTCCTCCCTAGCCGGCTGCTTCCCTTTAACATATCTGAAGAATGGTTTGAAATTTCGTGCTTCCTTGGCTAGCCTTTCTTCATATTCCTTTTTGGCTTTTCTAACCACACGGTGACGTTCTTTTTGATACTTCCTGTGCTCTTTCCAGTTCTCCTCAGTTTTGCCTTTTTTCCATTTCCTGAATGAATTCTTCTTATCACCTATCGCTTTCTTCACTTCTTTGGTTATCCACGCCGGGTCTTTTGTTCGATTCTTGTTTTTTGCACCCTTTTCTGAATCTTAGGATATGCAGATTTTGCGCCTCGATCACTGTGTCCTTGAATAAAGACCAGACTTGTTCTACAGACTGCCATTTCTTTGAGTTGTTCCTAAGTTTCTTCCTTACCATTGCTCTCTTCGCTTTGTAGTCTCCTTTCTTGAAGTTAAAAGTTGTCGCTATGGTTCTTTTTCCCTTCGGTATTCCTAGTTCAGCTTTGAACTTGTTCATATTGTGATCACTGTTTCCCAATGGTCCCACTACTTCCACTTCCTTCGCAGGTCCCCCTAGCCCATTTAGGATTAGGTCCAGAGTGGCATTCCCTCTTGTCGGTTGATCCATGAAGCAATCCTTTATAGCCTCCAGGAATCCGGTCTCTCTGGTACATTTTGAGCTTCCAAGACTCCAATCTATCCCGGGATAGTTGAAGTGTCCCATAATAATCGTGTTGCCTCTTTTGCATTCTCGCTTCATCTCGGCTTCCATGTCTTCATTATTTATAAATGATATAGAGATGAGCATGGGAAATTATATGCTGGCACTTTTTAATGTATATGCCCCTAATTTGAATCAAAGTGAATTTTTCAAAGCTCTGCAACAGAGGATGCTACCACTGGCTGCTGGTATTTTAGTAGTGGCAGGGGATTTTAACGCTGTTATGGATTCATTGATGGATAAAAACCTAGTAAAATAATGAAATCATTAGAATTAGACAATTTGGCACAGTCTTGTGATTTGAAAGATATATGGCGAATACTTCATTTTGATGAGCGGGAATTTTCATTTTGTTCCCATGTTCACAAATCCTTTTCCGGAATAGATTACATTTTTGTTACGAATCAGTTAGTTCAACAGGTAAGACAAGCTTCCATAGATTCAATCATGGAGGAGTATGGGTTACATTTAAAATTGTTGAACAGGATAACAGTAGACCTGTATGGAGATTTGATAATACATTGATTGGAGATCCAAACTTTCTTGAAGATTTTCAATTAAAAATGAATGAGTATTTCCAAATTAATACTTCAGAAGATATTTCCATGGAAACCTTATGGGATGCTTTTAAGGCAACCATGAGGGGACAAATTATTTCATATTCAGCATACGTTAGGAAGCAGATTAAAAGACAATTTTCTAATTTGGAACAAGAAATTAAGGTTTTGGAACTAAAATTAGTTGATAAATAGGAACAATCTATTTTCTAGGCTCATTTAAAAGCAAAATTTAAATACAATTAGATTTCATCACAATTGGTAAGGAAAGACTTGTTTTCTCAGCAGACTTTGTATTATGGAAATTCAGAAAAGGCGGGAAGATTATTGGCAAATTATCTCAAAGAAAAGAAAGACAAAAATTTTTGCAGTTAAAGATGAGAAAGGTAATACTTATTTTAAAACAATTCCTAAATTTTTATAAAGCTTTATATTCTGAGCCTTATTTAGACAAAGAAAAAGATGGTTTAGAATTTTTAAAATTAAGGGGCCGGAATTTCCTGAACATATAAAAGGAAGTCTAGAAGAGCCTATATCACTAAAAGAATTGCAAACAGCGTTGAAGTCCGTTAGAGTTGGATCCGCTCCAGATGGTGATGGTTTCACGATAGAGTTTTATAAATCATTTCAAAATACCTTATTACCATATCTGTTAAATTTATATCAAGCTCAACTGAATAAAGGTTTCATTATAGGTACTATGGCAGAATCTTTAACTATAGTTTTGCTAAAGCCAAATAAAGATTCCCACATTGGTTTCAAATTACAGGCCTATTTCTTTAATCAATGTAGATGGCAAACTCTTAGCTAAGACATTGGCTTTACGCTTGGCTAGGGCTCTCCCTTTTATGATTGGTATGCACCAAACAGGGTTTGTTGCTCAGAGACATTCTTCTAACAACACCAGGTTAGCTTTTCATATGTTGAATTTAACAAAAACCATGAAAGAAGTGGCCTTTTCTGTATCCTTGGATGCAGAGAAGGCCTTTATCGAGTGGAATGGGTCTTCATGTATCAAGCAACATCCAGAACGGCATAGACATGGCTTTAAACTGAGGACAAGGGGAAAGCCGATAGTTGATCTGACATCGACACATCGGACTAGAGTATCAAACAAGGATACTGAACCGTGAAAAGGCGATAGAGGACTCGAGACGGAGTGGACATTTTTTTTTTTTTTAAACCCAAAGACGCGATGCAGGGGCCCAAGGAACTAATGAAACTAAAGAGCGCAAAAAGGAGGAAACAGCCGGAGCCAGAGGGACGTCCAAAAATGGGGAAGCAGGTTGAGGACGAAATAGACGCACCACAGGAGGGGGATGAGGACGAAACAGACACACCGCAGGAGGAGGATGGACGGAATGAGGCTCGGGGACTGGCAGCCCATGAAGGGGTCGGCAGGAGCACCAAACCATGAGGAAAACACAGAGAAGGTAAACAACAGGGACTTAAATTGCCTATAAACTAATGCTAGGAGCCTAAGAACCAAAATGGGGGAGCTAGAAGTTATAGCCAGTAAGGAGGACCTAGACATGGTGGTCCGAGGACAATAAATGGGATGTGGTCCTACCAGGGTACAAACTCTATAGAAGGGACAGGACACATAAGAAGGGTGGAGGAATAGCGCTATTTATAAAGGACTTCATTCCTTCAACCAGGATGGAAACAACAGTAAGGGCCGATGGCTTGGAATCACTATGGGTAAAGCTGACAGGAGGAAATGGAGCAGACATAAAATTGGGACTGTACTATCGCCCACCAGGACAACTGGAGGCAAACGACCAGGACCTGGAGGCTGAATTGAGGCAGGTATGTAAAAGCGGAAGTGTGGTGGTGATGGGGGATTTCAACTACCCTGGGATAGACTGGAGCACTGGACACTCAAATTGCATGAGAGAAACAAAGTTCCTGGAGGCAGTGAGGGACTGTTTCATGGAGCAGCTGGTCACGGAACCAACAAGAGGAGATGCCACCCTTGACCTAATCCTCAACGGTCTAGGGGGACCCGCAAAGGAGGTGGTAGTACTAGAGCCACTAGGAAACAGCGATCACAACATGATCCACTGCAAGGTAGAAATGGGAACATCAAAAGTGAAAAGAACTACAACAACAGCACTCAATTTTAGAAAAGGAAATTACGAGGCCATGAGGAAAATGGTGGGAAAGAAACTCAGCAACAACTCAGGGAAGATGGAGACCGTAGAGGAAGCCTGGGCCCTATTCAAGGGCACGGTGCATGAAGCACAAAACCTGTATGGCCTCAGGTTTAGGAAAGGGTGCAAAAAAAATTGAACCAAAAACCCGGCGTGGATAACAAATGCAGTGAGAAAGGCGATAAGTGACAAGAAAATATCATTTAGAAAATGGAAAAAGGACCAAACTAAGGACAACCAGAAGGAGAACAAAAGGACTGTCATCGAGTGGTTAGGAAAGCAAAAAGAGAATATGAGGAGAGACTGGCGGGGGAAGCAAAAAACTTCAAACCATTCTTCAGGTATGTGAAGGGGAAGCAACCTGCCAGGGAGGAAGTGGGACCTTTGGACGATGGAGACAGGAAGGGAGTGGTTAAGGAGGAAAAAGAGATAGCTGACAGGTTAAACAAGTTCTTCTCGTCAGTCTTCACGAGAGAGGACACATCCAATATTCCAGAACCCGAGGAGAACATAAACGGAGACCATGACGAAAAGCTGGTCCAACTAGAAGTAAGCAAAGAGAATGTTCTCAGGCAGATAGACAGATTGAAGAGCGACAAATCACTAGGTCCGGACAGCATCCACCCAAGGGTATTAAAGGAACTGAGAAATGAAATAGCGGAATCACTACGCCAAATTTGTAACCTATCCTTGAAAACTGGAGAGATCCCAGAGGACTGGAAAATAGCCAATATCATGCCCATCTTTAAGAAGGGATCAAGGGGTGACCCGGGAAACTACAGGCCGGTGAGCTTGACCTCGGTTCTGGGAAAGATGATGGAAGCACTGGTCAAGGACACAATCTATAAACACATAGAAAACAATGGACAACTGAAAGCGAGCCAGCACGGCTTCTGCAAGGGAAGGTCATGCCTCACGAACTTACTGTATTTCTTTGAGGGAATAAACAGCCAGGTGGATAAAGGGGAATCCATAGACATCATTTATCTTGACTTCCAAAAGCCTTCGACAAGGTATCTCACGAAAGACTGCTTAAGAAGCTGTGGAGCCACGGGGTGCAGGGGGATGTCCACCGATGGATCAAACACTGGCTGGCAGGCAGGAAACAGAGGGTTGGAGTAAAGGGCCATTACTCAGACTAGCAATGGGTCACGAGCGGAGTTCCACAGGGGTTGGTGCTGGGATTGCTCCTGTTCAATATATTTATCAAATACCTGGAGACGGGGATGAAATGTGAGGTTATTAAATTTGCTGATGACACCAAACTCTGCAGCAGGGTTAGAAACATGGAAGACTATGAAGACCTCAAAGAGACCTAACGAGGCTGGAAGAGTGGGCAAAAAAAGTGGCAAATGAGCTTTAACATAGAGAAATGCAAGTTCATGCACATAGGGAAAAAGAACCCGATGTTCAGCTATAAAATGGGGGGATCATTGCTAGGGGTAAGTAACCTTGAAAGAGACCTGGGGGTGATGGTAGACACAACATTGAAAGCATCAGCACAGTGTGTGACAGCCTGAAAGAAAGCAAACAGAATGTTGGGTATCATTAAAAAGGGTATTACCACCAGGACGGAGGAAGTCATCATGCCGCTATATCGTGCAAGGGATCTGGAGTACTGTGTCCAGTACTGGTCGCCGTACCTCAAAAAGGACATGGCAGTACTTGAGGGGGTCCAGAGGAGAGCAACTAAACTGGTAAATGGTATGGAAAACTTTTCATACACTGACAGGTTGAAAATGCTGGGGCTGTTCTCCCTGGAAAAGCGGAGACTTAGAGGAGACATGATAGAAACCTTCAAAATCCTTAGGGGCATAGAGAAGGTGGACAGGGACAGATTCTTCAGACTGTGAGGAACCACGAGTACAAGGGGTCACTCGGAGAAATTGAGAGGGGACAGGTTTGGAACAAATGCGAGGAAGTTCTTTTTTACCCAGAGGGTGGTGGACACATGGAATGCGCTTCCGGAGTTGTGATAGGCCAGAGCACACTACAGGGTTTCAAGGAAGGTTTAGATAGGTTCCTAAAGGATGAGGGGATTGAGGATTACAGATAGATGTAGAGGTAGGTTATATAAATGGTCAGGAACTACTTCACAGGTCACAGACCTGATGGGACGCCTCGGGAGCGGACCGCTGGTTGCAATGGACCTCTGGTCTGACCCAGTGGTGGCAACTTCTTATGTTCTTAAGCAATGGATTGGTTTGGTATATGTTCATGATTTATACAAATGATCCAAACTTTGTGTAGCTCCCCTGCTGCTAGATTGTATATTAATAATAATTTATCGGAGCAATTCAGTTTGCAGAGGGGGGTTAGACAAAGTTGTCCCTTGTCTCCTTTGCTATTTGACATTTTATTAGAACCCTTGTTATTAGATATTCAACAGGTGAAGGAGATACAGGGTATTCCTTATTCTAATCGGGAATATAAGGTCTCTGCTTATGCAGATGATATACTACTTCATTTGAGGAATCCTGAAGCAACCATTCCATGCGTGCTTGAATTGATAGAGAAATTTGGGAAATTTTCAGGATATAAGATAAATTGGAGTAAATCAGAAGTTCTTCCACTTAATTTGCATTGTACAAAAGATTTATTTGATTCATACATAGAAACATAGAAAGTGACGGCAGATAAGGGCCAAGGCCCATCGAGTCTGCCCACACCAATGACCCTCCCCTACCTCCCTTTGCGAAGAGATCCCACCTTTCGATCCCATTTAGCTTTAAAATCAGGCACACTGCTGGCCTCAATCACCTGCATCGGAAGACCATTCCATCGATCCACTACCCTCTCGGTGAAGAAGTACTTCCTGGTGTCGCCATGCAATGTCCCTCCCCTGATTTTCCATGGATGCCCTCGTGTTGACGTGGGTTCCTTGAAGAAGAAGATATCCTCCCCCACCTCGAATAACATATTTAGGAATTTGGATTAAAAACACGGTGGAAGAAACAATGAAAGTAAATGAAAAATTTTTATTACAGAAGGTAACAGAAATGTGTGAGCAATGGAATCCATTACATCTGTCTTGGTGGGGGAGAGTCCAAACTATTAAAATGATGATTTTGCCTGTGGTTTGTTATCAAATGTGTATGTTGCCAGTTTTTTTTTCAGGGGTCCTTTTATAAAAAAATTAAATAGTATTCTTACAAAATTTATTTGGCTGGGTAAAATTCCTAGAATTGCTTTAGTATCTCTACAAAAACCAATTACAGAGGGTGGGGTAAATTTTCCCAATTTTTATAGCTATCATCAATCCTATATTATGCGTCAGGGTATGTATTAGAGAGCTGCACGGGAACGGGGCGACGGGAATCCCGCGGGACCCGCGGGCATCCCGCAGGTTCCCCCTTCGGGTCACGGGGAACCCGTGGGGACGCCCTTTAGGGTCGCGGGGATCCCATGGGGACGCCTCCGAGGGTCGCGGGGCTCCTGCGGGGCTGGATGTACTCAGTCGCACGGCTCTTCTTCTCCCTACCTTCTCTGCTTGCAGCACAGAGCCGAACGGAAGTCTTCCCGATGTCAGCGCTGACGTCGGAGGGGAGGGAGGGCTTAAACAAAGCCCTCCCTCCCTCCGACGTCAGCGCTGATGTCGGGAAGACTTCCGTTCGGCTCTGTGCTGCAGGCAGGGCAGGTAAGGAGAAGGAGAGTAGCCTCGCGGTTCGAGTGGCTACCAAGGGAGGGGGGCGGTCCGCCCCGCTCCGGTTGCAGCACAGCCGGACAGGTCCCCTTACTTTTGTGGCACTTCCCCGACCGACCGATAACAGCTCGGGTCCGACAATCCTCCCTGCCCTGTAGCCGCAAATCTAAATTACCTTCTTACAGCAGCTGTAAGAAGGTAATTTAGAATCGCGGTTAAGGGCAGGGAGGTTTGTCGGACCGGGGCTGTTGTCGGTCGGTCGGGGAAGTGCCACAAAAGTAAGGGGACCTGGCCGGCTGTGCTGCACCCGGGGCGGTGGAGAAGGACGCTGAAAGGCCATGGTGAAGACAGGAGGGGGGGAGGAAGGACTCTGAAAGCACTTGAAGACAGAGGAGGGAGAAGGACGCTGAAAGCACATGGGGGAATACAAAGGGGTGGAGAAGGACGCTGAAAGGCCATGGGAAGGGCGGGGGGGGAAGGGCTCTGAAAGCACTTGTGGAAGACAGAGGGGGGAGAAGGATGCTGAAAGCACATGGGGAAGACAAAGGGGTGGAGAAGGACGCTGAAAGGCCATGGGGAAGACATAGAGGGAGAAGGATGCTGAAAGGACATGGGGAAGATGGGGGGGAGAAGGACACTGAAAGGAAATGAGGAAGAGAGAGTAGGGAGAAAACGCTGGCAGGGAAGAAGACAGATGCCAGACTATGGGTGGAGCAGAGAGAAGAAGATGGGTGCCAGACCAATTTGGAAGGGGGAAGAAAGGGAGAGGCACAGTAACAGAGCAAATGGAAGATGCAGAAGGAAGAGAGAGTGGATGGAAGGAATTGAATGAGAACATGAGGAAAGCAGAAACCAGGCAACAAAGGTAGGAAAAGAATTCTATTTCTTGTTTTTTTTTTTTTTTTTCTTCAGGATAAAGTAGTATATTAGTTGTTGATAAAAATTTATAAACATTAGAGGCTCTGGTAGAAACCCGTTTACAAAGTATGTATTCTTCCCAATTAATATTTTCAAATTAATAAAGTCTTTTTGCTTATTTGTAAATGGGTTTCTACCAGAGCCTTTAATTCAGTAGCATAATTAAATGAAATAACTATTTCTGAAGTTTATAGGGACGGGCGGGGACGGAGGGGATTCCTCGCGGGGACGGGCGGGGACGGAGGGGATTCGTCGCGGGGACGGGTGGGGACGGAGGGATTCCTCACGGGGACGGGTGGGGACGGGTGGGATTCCTCGCGGGGACGGGTGGGGACGGGTGGGACTTTGGCGGGGACGGGTGGGGACGGGTGGGATTTCTGTCCCCGCACAACTCTCTAGTATGTATTGGATCCTCCCAGAGGTCATGGAAGAGTTCCCAGATTGGTTGAGTTTGGAATAGCAACTTATGTTTCCTCTGCGATTATGCCACGTTCTTAGTATCAAAATGCCTAGGTTATATAAAGAAAACAGAATATTAGTGGATACATGGAAATCCTTAAGATATGTAAGTAATTTAACACCTATTCCAATACACAAATCAACGAATCGGATAATATGGCTGAACTCCAAGATTCAAATTTGCAGATTTAAGGTCATCTGGAAGTATTGGATGATTGCAGGTATACGTATTTTAGATGATGTTATTTCTAATGGTAAACTGCTTGATTTTTCACAGTTGCAACATAAATTCGGTCTTAGTAAATCACAAAGTTTTAGGTGGTTGCAATTGAAGCAGGCCATTCATTCAGGTAGGGTTCCCTGAATGGAAAGATCTTAATAATCAGTATAGTCTGGAATTCTTGTGCTTTCAGGTGGACTTCCTGGGATACCAGGCCACTCAGTGGTATAAATTGATAGCTGGATTTATAAAAAAAGAAACCAAAAACTGGTTTTAGGAATATTTAGAGCATTGAGATTAAGCATCAAATTACTGCGTCTCGTGGCCACAAATTTGGTCTTGGAGGATGCGATGTACAGTGTCTGCATCTATGAGACAAACTTGTTTTTTTCTATTACATAGAGCTTTCTGGACCCCAGTTCGGTTACAAAAGTTGGATAGCTCTAAGTCTAATAGATGTTGGCGTTGTCATCTCGAAGCAGGGACTTTAGATCATTTATTATTCTATTGTCCATTCATTTTGACATTTTGGAAATCAATTTGGGGTCAAATAAATTGTTTATTAGAAAATCCGGTGGCATTGTCGTATGATACTTTATTATTTGGCATGTCAATGAGGGCTAAGAGTCAAATATTATCAAATAATAATAAGCTTTTACTTATTATGACAGGGGTTGCCATACAACAAATTACGAATAATTAGAAGAACTGGAATAGACTAAACTATAATTTCTGGTGGAATTCTCTGTGTCATATATATAAAATGTTAAGGGTAATAGCTACGCAGCAGGGGTATTTAAAAAAATTTCTGGATGTTTGGGAGCCTTTAACAAATTATTGTAATGAGTAACAAAATATTGTAATGAGTGAAAAAACTTTTTCCCTTTAATTGTTTATGTCCAAGGTTGGGGGCGGGGAAGGGTAGATTTTGGTTTTTATATAATTATAAGGAATGTTAAGAAGGGAATTTATTGTATGCTTTTATGTGAGTTAGGGGGGGGAGATAAGTTTTAAGGTGGATTATTGGAGAATATTAAGTGTTGTATTTAAGTTAAAATGTTATTATTTGCTGTCACACTTATTATAAGTTTTAAAAATGAATAAAGATAAAAAAGACCAAAAAAAACAATAGCACCCATACTTCAGCACTGCTTCTAATTTTTGACTTGCTTATTTCTTGGATTTTATCCTAAAATATGACATCAGTTTGGTTTTCAATTGTCTATATAATCACTAAACTTAATACTAGTACTAAGTTATTATTCAAATAACAATAAAGTGTTTGTTATTCTAGGACAAGCGAGTAGCATATTCTCACATGTGTTCAAGCAATTTTTATTGATGCAAGCAAGGAATAAATCCAATGTGCAAGAATAGTCGTCAAAATGCAAACAGCCCGGATCGAACAGTGTCAAAAATGAATTGTCATTTTAAGTTTTAAGAAACGTCACAACTACCCGTACCGTGAATGCACGAGTGCCTTTCCGTCTGACGTAGGCTTGTGGTTCCTCAGTTCTTGGTTCACCGTGGGGCAAAGAAGTGCATTTCTCTGGACTTCGTCTGTTCGACCAACCTGTATCGTATCCTAACCTGACCTTTGGCCATGATTTTTTCCTTTTTCCTTGTTATGTTTAAAAATAAATTTATATCTATTTTTTCCTCACTTGGGCTTCTGCCCTTGTGTGGGGCTTTCGTTGTCTTTGAGTGAGGCGTTTCAGCTTTCATGGGAGCTATTTAACCTTTGGGTTCTTTTAGGCAGTTTTTTCTCTAACAAGAATCATTGAGTTTAATCTTGCTGACACAATCTTTCCATTCATGACAAAACCATTGACGGGTTTTAAAAAGTACTGTTGGTGCCTATTTCCATAACTGACCCGCATAGCTGGTGTTTGCAGTATATAGGCCCTGAACCTTGTGTGTACTCCTCTCTGTGCTGTTCCATCTTGGAGAAGTGCTCACTAAAAACTTGTCGCATTCAACAGGAGAAGCTCTTCGGTTTGGCTATGGACACTGGGAAACATTCTGAGCCTGCAATACCGGCATTGGATGACATTCCGGAATCTGGAAAGCCAGCTAAGAAGCCATCTTCTTCCCAACCAGCGTCTCAAGCCTCTACAGCAGGGATGTCCAACCTGCGGCCCAAGGGCCGCATGCAGCCCCGTGAAGTATTTTGTGTGGCCCTGGTTAAGGGCGATGCAGTGTTTTCCTCTGCTGCCCCCAGGTGCTTACCATCTTGCCGGCTCCCTCCTCTGTCTTGCTGCAGCATTTGCGCGTTTGTGCGGATCCAGAAACATTTTTTCGGCCAATGCGGCCCAGGGAAGCCAAAAGGTTGGACACCCCTGCTCTACAGCATCAAGTCCACGATGCAGGCTAAAAGACGATGCTACCACTCTCCATCTCTGCAGGTTGTGTCTCCTTCAGAGCGTGCATCCTCCTTGAATTCACCCACCCTGCCACACCCATGGTGCCGGCTGTTGAGCTAAGGGTATGATGCAGCTCTTCAAAGAGCAACTTAATGAGTTCTTCAGGAGGCAGGTCAGTGACACATCGACTCCCTCGGTATCGGCCCAGTCTAAACACAGTACCTCGAGGCCACAGAGTACTGAGTCAAGATCTTCATCGAGGTGTTAGTCTACTTCACATCGATCTCCTAGTAGACAATGATGCTCTCCTTTGAGTCATCCATTCTCAATATCACAGTGACGTTCTCCATCGAAACATCATCACTCTGCATCAAGACATTGATGCTCTGCGTCAATCAATATTGCATCGTTCTCATGTTACTTGGGATAAGAGAGCTTCCCATCGCGCATGAGGAGCCAACGCTGCACGCAGAAGATTGCAGCAAAGGAGCCGACCATAAAATAAACACTCACCAGAAGGCAAAGAAGAAAGGGAATGCGAGAAGGCTTTTTGAAGCAGCCGTGAATCGCTCCCGAGGAGCTGGCCAGAAAACTAAATACCTGCTGGAGGGGGAGGCAAAGAAAGGAGGGATGGAGAAGCTTGGGTAGCACAAAACTCCTTGTTAGGCCACGGGTTGGACACCCCAGCTTTAGAGTTTGATGAACCTCCTAAGGAACTTCTCAAGTTACCATTCTGCTGAAGGAGGCCTTTTTTTGAAACTGGGAGAATCCTCTTTCAGTCACTGCAGCTCCAAGGAAAATTGATTCTCTCTACAAAATTATTTCTTGCTTCAGCACCAATCACTGCTGGTGGAGTTGATCCTCAAGAAGTCCTCCAAAACCAGAGTTTACGCCTTTATACCACCGGAGCTTGAGGGTCATACAATGGACAAATTTTGTTGCCATGCATACCAAAACTCAATGTTGGCTAATAGAGTGTTGAATTACAACTTGTACATGTCATTCTACTTTAAACATCTTGTAAAGAAGTTTGCGAACTTTGAGCAATATAATCCCATAGAACATCTTGAGGACTTCCAACAAACTACTCACAGCCTTTTCCAAACTAGGAAATATATGGCTCGGACAGCGTTTGATCCATTTGAGGTATCTTCCAGAGCATCCGCAATGTGCTTAGCTATGAGGCGTCTGGCTTGGCTACGAGTTTCTGACATGAATATTAATCTTCAGGAACGTTTAGCCAAGTCCATGTCTGGGAGAAGAGCTGTTTGGGGATAGAATAGAGGTGGCTACCTTGAAGCTCACTCAACACGAGCAAACCTGGAGCTCTTTGATCAGATAAAAACAATAAGAATCAACCATCTAAGTCAGCTCCAAGGCCAGCTGCTTATTCTTACAAGAGACTATACCATGTATAAGAACATAAACATAAGAACATAAGAAGCGCCATCTCCGGATCAAACCTTCGGTACATCTAGTCCGGCGATCCAGAGGCCCTACCACAGAAGAGACAAAAATAACAGTGACCTCAAGCGTCTCAGTCATCAGCCCTTCAAATACCAGCACATAGTTTTTGACATGCTTTTAGGGAGCGTGGTCAGTTTAGCACATGCCCAGCCTCTTCCACAACCTATTGGAGGTCAACTACAGTTATATCATTGACGTTGGAATCTCATCACAATGGATGCTTGAGTCCTCAGAGTCATCAAAGAGGGTTACTCCCTTCATTTTGAAACAATACCTCCAAATCACCCTCCAAGAGAGTCCTCTTTAACATCACTACCGACGTTTCTTCTTCAGGAAATCAAAGCTTTGTTTCAGCTAAATGCTATAGAAGTAGTCCATCCTTCTCAGAAAAATCAAGGATTCTACTCCAGGTATTTTCTAATTCCAAAGAGGACGAGGGGGGGGGGGTCTTTGACCAATTCTCGACCTCTGAAACTTGAACAAATATCTAGTCAAAGAAAAGTTTTGCATGCTATCCCCGGGGACTCTATATTCTCTCTTAGAACAAAATGAATGGCTATGCTTTCTAGACCTCAAAGATGCTTGTAAACATATATCCATACATCCTGCTCATAGAAAGTTCATCGCAGTTTTGCATAGCTCAACACTTTCAGTAGAGCCATTCGGCCTGGCATCTTCTCCAAGAGTATTCACCAAGTACCTAATAGTCATAGCAACTCTGTGTACTTGCAGATTTCAAGTATTCCCATATCTGGATGATTGGCTAATAAAAGCTGCCTCATCTTAAGAAGTACTTTCAGCAACACAGTTGATAACATTTGTTCAACAGCTAGGATTCAAAGTAAATTTTCCAAAGTCTCAATGTCAGCCTTCCCAAAAACTGCAATTCATAGGAGTCCTACTTGACACTGTCTATGGGCTTTCCTTTCTCAACAAAGACAAGACACTTTGCTTCACCTTTGTGAGCCAGTTTCTCTTCTACAAACCATTTCAGCCAGATGATGCAGCTCTTGGGACATATGGCATCCACAGTCCATGTTACCCTCTTTGCAAGACTTCACCTCAGACCAGCTCAGTGGACCCTAGCCTCTCAATGGTCTCAAGCTCTCAATCCCTTCTCTCAAAAGATTAGTCACCTCATCTCTTTATCAGTCTCTTCAATGGTGGATGGATCCAACCAATCTTTCCAGAGGTATACTATTTCATATCCCTCTACATCAAAAAGTGCTCATCACAGATACGTTTATGTATGCTTGGGGAGCTCACCTGGGCAATCTTTGCACGCAAGGTTGTTGGTCTGTTCAAGAAAAAACATTTAACATCAGCCTATTAGATCTCAGAGCAATTCAAAATGCTCGTCAAACCTTTCAGAGCAGCTTTTCCAATCACATCCTCCTGGTTCGCAAAGATAATCAAGTAGCGATGTATTACATCAACAAGCAAGGAGGGATGGGCTGTCTCCAGAAGCCAAGTACATTTGGAACTGGGCGATTGCTCAAAACATATTTCTCAAAGCCGTGTATGTGCAAGGATCTCAGAACACTCTAGCCACCAAACTCAGCAGATTTCTTTGATTGCCCGAGTGGACTCCCGACTACAAAGTATTGTGCTACATTTTTCACTGTGGGGAAGTCCTCAGATAGATCTGTTTGCCTTCCCCTGCACTAACAAATTGCCTCAAATCTGTTCCAGGCAGTTTTCTCCTTAATGTCTGGAAGCAGATGTTTTTCTTCTGGATTGAACAGATAAGTTCCTATACACATTTCCTCCAATCCCTCATTCTCAAGATGCTAGTCAAACTCAAGACAGAGTCAGCCACTATGATTCTTATAGCTCCTTGGTGGCCCAGACAACCTTGGTATTTCCTTCTACTTCAGCTGATTGCCAAGGATCCAATTCCCTTGCTAATCTTTCCATCTCTGTTCACTCAGAGTCAAGGATTTCTTTTACATCCCAATCTGAAATCGCTGCACCTCACAGCTTGGCACCTCTCGACCTGACATCAGCAGAACCTAATCTCTCGGATGCTGTACAATCCATTTTAGCTGCTTCCAAAAAACCTAATCAACAATGTTAGCAACAGAAGTGGACACATTTCAATACATGGTGCACTCCACCATCATGATGCTCCATCTTCGTCTCTATCATCGGTTTTGGATTAACTTCTTAATTTTTCCAATTCTGGACTAAAAACTACTTTGGTCAGAGTTCATCTCAGTGCTATTAGTGCTTTCCACATTCCTGTCAACAATAAATATCTGGCCTCTCATCCTTTTGTTTTCAGGTTTATGAAGGGACTTTTCAATTCCAGACCTCCACTCTAGCTGCCTCCAGTTGTCAGGGATTTTAATATAGTTCTAGCCACTTTGATGAAACTACCATTTGAACCAATGGCTTCTACTCACCTCAAGTTTCTCAGTTGGAAAGTAGTCTTTTTGATTTCTCTCACTTCTGCCCGTTGAGTAGTGAACTCCAAGAATTGGTGTCAAATCCACTATTCACTGTATTCTATCATGATAAGGTGGTTCTCCGCACCCATCCTAAATTTCTCCTGAAAGTAATCATGGAATTTCATCTCAATCTATTGTGCTAACAGTCTTCTTCCCAAAGCCTCATGCTCATCCTGGAGATTCAGCTCTTTGCAGTTTGGACTGTAAATGTGCCTTGGCTTTCTACATTCAATGAACTAAGCTACACAGAACTTTGCCTCAACTGTTCATCTCCTTTGATCCTAACAGCCTGTAACCAAAATAACTATTTCCACATGGCTAGGGGCCTGTATTTCTTTCTGCTGTGCTCAAGCTGGGCTGCAGCTTGAGGGTTGTGTAATAGCCCACAAATTCCGAGCTATGGCAGTATCAGTAGCTTTTTTACGTTCCACTCCCATTGATGAAATTTTCTAAGCAGCTACTTGGTCCTCATTTTACACATTCACATCTCACTACAGTCTAGAATCCTATTCCAGATGAGATGGTCATTTCGGCCAAGCAGTATTACAGAATTAATTTTCTTCTTAATGGCCAACTCTCCCTCCATCCCATTATGTTCAGCTACGGAGTCCCACATGTGAGAATATGTTGCCTCCTTGTCTTAGGATAAGCACAGTTACTTAGCGTAACGGGTGTTATCTGGGGACAGCAGGCAGATATTCTCACATTTCTCCCATCTTCCCTGGTTGGCTTAAGGAAGTGAGGAACTGCGAGCCTAAGTCAGGTGGGAAGGCACTGGCAAATGCGCGGTGTGGGCAGTTGTGAAGCTTCTTAAAAGTTAAAGTGACAGTTCACTTTTGATACTGTGCTTACTGGGCTCCATGGATGACGTCACCCACGTGAGGATATCTGCCTGCTGTCCCTGGATAGCACTTGTTCTTGTACAATTCCTCTGAAGGCTGAACGGTAGGGTAATTAATCACTATCAGCCTTGGCTGCAGGGACTCCCTCTAGTGGTGATATCCCTGTACTTCTGTTAGAATACCAGTATAGTTCCTGCAGTCGAAGCTGCAGGGGTCTTTTCTTTTCTGCTAATGATTTCTTTTCAATTTTTAATCACTTTCATTCATTCTTTGCCACGGGTCTTGCCCTAGTGCTGTGGATTTACCCTTGGTGGGAGATCGCAGACTTTTATATTTAAATTGTCTGCTTCTGGGGTTGTGCCCTGTTAGTAAAACTGCAGTAAGCCACCCGGACAGTTTGCAGTACAGGTTAGGGCGCCGGGATCAGGAGCTGACTCTCCTCGGGTTCGTTCGCTATGGGATAGAGTGCAGGCTACATGGTTCTGTGGAGGCGCGATCAGGATTGTGACCGGACTGCATAACTTCCCTAATTGGTCCGGAGGTCCAAATAGTCACTGACTGGGATGAACGGGCAGGTGAAACAGTCAGAAGAGGTGGAAAATCCAGTTTTCCCAGCTTCATGAGGTAATAGATCTCCATGCTTGCTTGTCAGTTAGCTTGCCAGTACTATTATTTGCAGCACAGCCACTGTGAGTACACTATATGCATGTGTGTCTTGGTGATTTTGGTGGGTCTCCAGAAGTGGGTTTTGGGTGGTTTCCCTGCATGCCCTACCCCCCCCCCCCCACACACACACCTCTAAATATGCAAAATCAACATTTTCCCGGGTTCCCTGAGTTTTTCCTGGGCTGTTTTAAGGCAAAATTGGCATCTGTGGTGGCCATCTCGGGTTTTATTTAAACTTTTTAAAAATATATATTTCTGAAAGAGAATTGTATGTTTTATTTTGACTACACTATATTTTTTTCCTATTTGATGATAATAATTGTCAAAATGTTAAAATTATAAATAAAGAATTTTTTAAAAACATATTTTTTTTACCCTTAGGAGCTTCGTTTTTGTTCCAAACTTCTTAGACGGCCTCCTCAGGACATGTTGGCAAGGATTCAAGCCTCATTTGTAGCGGATGGTTAGCGGTTTTGCAGCTGTATTTCTTATGCACCGTGGACCACAAGGGAGTTGTAATGTGCGTAAATATCGCACTATCCCCCTTGGCAGAGGCCCTGCTTCCCTCCAGTTTGATCGGAGATAAGTCTGAAGCGTATAGTGAGCCTATAAAGGGTGCAGAGAGTGTTTTGGTGAATCGCCAGCGTTGCGCCGGGAGAAAAGTCGGAATTCTGCTGAGTGCCTTTTGAATCTGAGGCATGTAGATCGGCACTTGCCAAGGATGCATATTTTCCCCTGATTTTTGTAAAAACGATGTATCTGGATTTTCTGGGTAAAAAGGCTATGCCTGTTTTCTTCTCAGAATTTAATACAGCAGATGGGATCTGGCCCTCTTCTGGCTCCAGCATGTCTCTGTGTTCGTTTGCTGGGACATTGGGAAGCAGGCGGGCAGTTTCCGCCATCACTTCTGTTTCAATCTCTGTACCTTTGCTGATGCTGGTTCCTCAGCAGCATCCACGGGATTTGGCTAGGATTTTCTCAGAGGTCCAGGTCCCCTTACAGGTACTAGGCACATGGCGCATTTGTTTTCCACGGGCCTGGAATTACCTTCCCGGCTCTGCTGACAGTGAGAAGGAGATTCCTCTTCTAAGGCTATTCTGAACAGGTTGCCTTTTTAAAGATTTGCTTTTGTTTGGCCAAGGTTTGGATGACCTCATGGCCAGTGTTTATGACCGTGAGCCTAAGGTGCTACCTGGATCTAAATCTTGTCAGAACAGGGGTTCGGGATGGCTGAATTTTTGTCCCTTCCGGCGCCTTCACCAGGCCACTGGCGACGGGACAATGTTTCAGAGCCCCCTCGAGACATCGCTTCAGAGGTCCAGCACGGCAACAGTCTTCACACAGCCATCCTCCTGCCCTTCCCAAGAGGAAATTTTGACGCCAGACCTCTGGCGCCTCTCCCTCGGATCAGGGGGTGGGTGACTAGGAGCGGGTGACTTCGGACCAGTGGGTCCTCGAAGTGCTCAGAGAGGGCCTCAGACTGTAGTCTTTCCGACCTCCACCAGTTTTCTGCCTAGCTTCACCCATGGGAAATCCAGACTGAGCCCAGAGAGTGCGAGCCATGGTTCGCAGGTTGCTAGATCTGGCAGAAATAGCACCTGTTCCTCAGGGCGACTTGGGCTCATTGAGATACTTGATATTGTTCATCGTGCCAAAAAAAGACTCCACAGATTGGAGCCTAGTCTGGATCTGAAAACAGTGAAAGCCTTCCTATGGGTTCTGCGTTTCCGGATGGAAACAATGCATTTGGTTGTGGCAGTAGTGGCGCCCAGGGCGCGTTTGGCTTCCTTTGATCTCACGGAAGTGTTCCTCCACATCCCGATCTTTCCAGACCACAGGAGGTTTCTGAGATTACGTGCTTGGGCGGCACTTCCACTTCGCGGCCCTGCCCTTGCATCAGCGCCCAGATCCTTCACCAAAGTTATGGTGGTAGTAGCTGTCTGCCTGCGCTTGCAGGGTATGCCTGTACATCTGTACCTGGACGTTGGCTGTTCAGAGCTCCATATCTGAAAGAAGGCTGCAAAGCGGTTCTTCAGCTGGTGCATCTGCTTCAGAGTCTCAACTGCTTGAGAGTCCGGTTCCACAGGGGTTTCTGCTGGACTCCTGGACGCTCAGGCTTTGAAGTACCATTCGGGCCATGTTAGAAGTTCAGTCTCCTATAGCCTGGCAGTACCTGCAGGTTCTGGGTCTCATGGTTGCGACCATAGATGTGATTCCATGGGCCAGAGCCCGACTCCGTCTTCTTCATCTCTCCCTCTTGATTCGATGGAATCCCCAGCGAGCCGAGATACGCTGGGAGTGAGGTTGCCTTGGTTGGCGGTTACTCTGGACAGAGGGCTCATTCTACGAGTATTGGACTGGGTGACCCTGACAACGGACGTGAGTTTGGCTGGTTGGGGGGCAGTTTAAAGATCTGTCAGGGCCCAGGCCGGTGAACTGTACTGGAGAGCAGTTCATGTTTACTCATGCAATGCAATGACTGTTGCCTATGTCAACTGTCAAACGGGAGCATAAAGGGTCCCCTGCTGAGCCTGGAGATGCAGATGCACTTTTTTTGGGTGGAAATGCATCTGGAGGCCTTGTCCGCAGCTCATGTGGTGGGCGTAGTCAGTGTTTAGGCAGACTTTCTAAGTCGTCAGATTCTGGAGATGGAAGACCTGTCCAGGCTAGCGTTCAAGTCCCTAGTCCGTCAGTGGGGCTGTCCCTTCTTCGAACTGATGTGTCAGCAGAGAATCGGAAGGCGGACAGCTTCTTCAGCTGCCACAGAGAGGTAGGCAGCGAAGGGCTTGACACTCTGGTTCCTCTGTGGCCCATGATAGGGCGTGTCCTGTGCCGGGTGGCCTCTCACGTGGGTCCGGTAATCCTGGTGGCTCTGGCCTGTCCCAGTAGACATTGGTACACAGACGTGCGGTTGAGCATGTAGAGGGGTCTGCGTCTCCCTTGCCATCAGAGGCTGATCACGCAGGGTCCTATTGCACTTAATGATCCGGACCGCTTTGGTCTTATGGCCTGGTGCTTGAGTGCGCAGCCTTGAAAGCTAGGGGCTACACATCTGCGGTTGTCTCTGCGCTCCTTCAGAGGAAAAGGAAGTAAATTGTGTCAGCCTATGCGAAAGCCTGGAGGGGTCTTCAGGCTTAGTGTAAGGGGCTTCAAGTGGATCCTCTTCAAGTGGTGCGTGTTCTGGACTTCCTGCAGGATGGCCTCAGGAAGAGTCTTGTGGTCTTCTCACATTTTCAGATTGTGGGACCTTCCTGTTTGGGTCCCTCTTCTCTCCAGGGTTCTCTGGCATCTCTCCTAGACGTTATCCGCTTCTTGCTTGGGTGGGGTGGCTGTGGCCTCCCTTGTGACGGCCTTGTCCAACTTGGAGCTTTAATCTGGTTCTTTCTCGCAGGCTTGTCAGCCCTATGATCCCCTAGATAGTATCTCTCTGAATGATCTTACCATCAAGACTGTTTTCCTCGTTGCACGGAGAGTGTCTGAGCTTCAGGTTTTGTCGTGCAGAGATCCTTTTCTCCGTATCTGAGTCTGCGGTTATTTTGAGAACAGTGCCTTTTCTCTATGAGTGTTCTCTGCGTTCCACGTCAACCGGGAAGTACGGCAGCCCACCATTGTTCACCATTGCTCTAAATCAAAGGGGCCGTGGTTTGCGGTCGCTGGCTGTGCGAGATCTTGGAGGCCACAAATGTCTTCCACCTTTCGGACCATTTGTTTTGGCAGGGCCCCGCGTCGGGGTCAGCCTGCTTCCCAGGCTACCATTTTTTGTTGGAGCCATGCTGCCCTTTCTGCTGCTTAGGTGGTGGCAGGGTAGAAGCCTCTTCTTGGGGTGCTGACTCACTCTGAAGGAGGAATGGCTTCCTCGTGGGCAAATATCTCCTGTGGATTACAGAGTAATCCTTCAAACTCATTCCAAATTCCTGCCTAAAGTTATTTCAGAATTCCATCTCAACCAGTCCATAGTTCTGCCTGTTTTCTTCCTGAAGCTACACTCCCATTCAGATGAAACAACTCTTCACACATTAGACTGCATATGTGCTTTGACATACTACTTGGACCAAACTAAATCTCATAGGAATTCTTCTCAGGTCTTTGTGGCTTTTGATTCTAACAGACTTGGAGTTCATGTTACCTAAAGAACCATCTCTACTTGTACTTAGCTTTACATGTAGTAAGACTGGGCTGACACTACAAGGGCATGTGACAGCTGCAATGTAAGAATTATGGCTGCCTCAGTAGGTCATTTCTGCTCCATTTCTGTTGAAGACATTTGTAACTTGGCTATTTAGTCTTTGATGTGTACTTTAACTTTTCACTTTAGAGCAAAACTCCAGAAGAGATGGTCAGTTCGGACAAGCAATTCTGCAAAATCTGTTTTCTGCCTTAGCATCAACCTACCTTTCCTTCCAACCCTCTTGGATTTCACCAGACTTGTGTTTTATATATTCATTATTCAGTCATGTTCATGACAGCTTGAGAGTCCCACATGTGACAAGATAATGCCTGTTTGTGCTCAGAGAAAGGTATTCTCTGAGGACAGCACACATATATTCTCACAACCCACTCACCTTCCCTAGTTGGCTTCTTTGCTTTTGTTACTGAACTGCAGGTCTCGTGAGCTCATATTGAGTGGGAAAGCACCGACACTGCCTTATAAAATTTAAAGTGACAGTGCATTTGGTAGTGTCCACACCGAGTTCCTTGGATGATGCCACCCATATGTGAGAATAAATGCTTCTTGTCCTCTGAGAACACCTGCTACAGGTAAGTATCCTCGTTTTTGAGGGGCTCCCAATGGACATTTGCTTCTCAGTGGGATCAAGCCACAGGGAACCTTGATGTCATCTTCATCATCACAGAGCTAAGGCAATCTCCACTCTGGATGATTCAGTCCAATTTGACACTGGGACTATCTTTCCAAATCCTGCACCACAGTAAATACTGACCCAGATGATTCCATTCAGGAGTGAGGATCACATGTGGATTGGAATATGGCAAAGGGCTATCAGCCAAGGCGTGGTATTCAGAGCCACGTAACTGGCGGGGAAAGAGCAGTGTCCTTTCTGACATTGCTATATATATAAAATTAAACATGGCCAAGACTAAACTCCTTATCTTTTTTTTCCTAAACCCGCTTTTCTCCTTCCTCTGTGGATAATTTTCTTATCCTCCCTGTCTCGTCACCTCACAACTTTGGGATCATCTTTGACTCATCTCTTTCCTTCTCTTCAAATATCCAGTAGATTGCCAAGTCTTCTTTCTCTACATCTCTAAAATCTGGCCTTTCATTTCTGAGCATACTACCAAGACCTTCAATTTGCTTCTCGCAGGTCTTCTGCTAAGCCATCTTTCTTCCCTTCAATTTATTCAGAATTCCGCTGCACGCCTTGTATTCCACTGGTGTCATTATGTTCATGTTACTCCTTTTCAAGTCGCTTCATTGGCTCCCTCTCCACATACAGTTCAAACTCCTCTTATTGACCTACAAGTGCATTCACTCTGCAACTCCTCAGTATCTCTCCACTCTTAACTCTCCCTATACTCTGCTCCGGGAATGCTGTTCATCGGATAAGTCTCTCTTGTCTGTACTCTTAATCTCTACTCCCAACTCTGTCCCTTCTGCTTTGCTGTGCCGTATGTCTGGAACAATCTGCCTGACTGTTAAAGGAAAGATTTATAAACTATAAAGAGTTTTACCTCATGCAAAATTGTCATTTCTTTAATAAGACATTAACTATTTTTTCTGCAACCCTCACAGTTAAAGTTTAACATCTTTCCTTTCTCAGAACTGACACATTTCAATCACTATATTGAAAATAAAATCATTTTCCCTACCTTTGTTGTCTGGTGACTTTATGTTTCCAGAGCCTTCTTGTCCATTGACTGGTTTTCTCTCCGTCTTCACTTTCTGCCTTGCATCCATCTGGCATTTTTCTGCTTTCTTCTCAAAATCTACTTCTCCATGTCTTCCCTTCCCTTCCTATCTCTCTCTCCTTCCCTCCTCATTTCCATGGTCTGACATCTCTCTCCTTCCCCCCAATGATCCGACATCGCTCTCCTTCCTTCCCCCTTCCCAGTCTAGCATCTCTCTCCTTTCCATCCCATAATCTGGCATCTCTCTCTACTACTACTACTACTACTACTACTACTACTACTACCACTCTTTCCCTTCCATTCCCTGGTCTGATATTTCTCCCTTCCTTTAGCCATCACACCTCCCCCCCAGTATAACATTTATCTTTCCTGTCTTCCTTCCCGTCCCCTGCAGTCCATCTTCCTTCCCTTTCTCCTTTCAGGTCCCCCTCCCAGTCCAATATTTCTCCCTCCTTTCCACTAGTTAAACATTTTTTTTCTCTTCCTCCTGCATGCTTCTTCTCTGGTCCTCCTTCCCTCAATCAAACAACATCTCTCTCCCTCCCTCCATGAGTCCAACTTTTCACTCTGCCCTCTCCCCCTTCCCTAGTGCAACATTTCACCTTCCCTCCTTACTGTCCTCACCATCCATCTTGCCTTCTCCATGAATCCAACACTTTCTGCCTCCTGCACACTTTCTCTCTCTGTCCTTGCCTCTTCTCTCAGTGGCATCCCTCCTTCACACACCTCAACCCAACATGCACTCGCCCCATGCACCATCTCACCTTCCTCTCCAGTGTGTAGCACCTTTCCTTTCCCTCCCTTTCTGCCAGGTCCAGCAGCACCTCTTCTCCCTTCCTTTTACCTCCTTCCTTTCCAGCAGTACCCCTTCTCCCTTCCTTCCTCCCCTCCCCAGCAATATCCCTATTTTGTGTACCGCGGTCTGTACGCGATCATGCACACTGGGCAGGAAGAGCGGTGCCGGCGTTGGCTGACTTGAAACTTCCTGCTGCCGTTGCATATGCTGGGACTCCTACATTTGCGTATCTTCCGGGACTCCTGCCTTTATCTTGTCTCCGCAGCCCTGGACCAGCAGTGGCAAGCTAGAGAAAGGAAGCAGTGATCACAATATGATCCGCTTTGATCTGGACGCAGGGGAGAAACATCGGGCCAAAACGACAGCCACGGCACTGAACTTCCGAAAAGGGAATTACGAAGGGATGAGACTCATGGTAGGGAAGAAGATTAAGAAGAGGATAAGCACTGTAAAAACGCTAGAGCAAGCTTGGTCCCTTTTTAAGGACACAGTCATCGAGGCTCAAAATATATATACACCGCGTATCAACAAGGGATCCAAGAGGAAAAAGAACAAAGAACCGGCGTGGCTCACTGTAGGGGTGAAGGAAGCGATCAGAGACAAGAAAACTTCATTTAAGGAATGGAAAAGGTCAAAAACGGATGAAAACTGGAACAAGCACAAACAACATCAACACAGGTGCCATAAGGCGGTAAAAGGGGCCAAAAGAGACTACGAGGAAAAAATAGCCAAGGAGGCGAAGAATTTCAAGCCGTTCTTTTAATATATTAAGGGGAAACGACCCGCAAAGGAAGTGGTGGGACCGTTGGATGATCATGGAATAAAGGGAGCTCTTTAACATCTTTATAAATGATCTGGACATAGGTACGACGAGCGAGGTGATTAAATTTGCAGATGATACGAAGTTATTCAGAGTAGTAAAGACGCAGGGGGATTGCGAAGATCTGCAACGTGACATAATCAAGCTCGAGGAATGGGCATCGACATGGCAGATGAGGTTCAACGTGGATAAGTGTAAAGTGATGCATGTCAGTAACAAAAATCTCATGCACGAATACAGGATGTCTGGGGCGGTACTTGGAGAGACCTCACAGGAAATGGACTTGAGAGTTCTGATCGACAAGTCGATGAAGCCGTCCACACAATGTGCGGCGGCAGCAAAAAGGGCAAACAGAATGCTAGGAATGATAAAGAAGGGAATCACGAACAGATCAGAGAAGGTTATCATGCCGCTGTACTGGGCCATGGTACGCTCTCATCTGGAGTACTGCGTCCAGCACTGGTCACCGTACCTGAAGAAGGACACGGTACTACTCGAAAGGGTCCAGAGAAGAGCGACTAAGATGATTAAGGGGCTGGAGGAGCTGCCGTACAGCGAAAGATTAGAGAAACTGGGCCTCTTCTCTCTCAAACAGAGGAGATTGAGAGGGGACATGATCGAAACATTCAAGATACTGAAGGGGATAGACTTAGTAGATAAGGACAGGTTGTTCACCCTCTCCAAGGTAGGGAGAACAAGAGGGCACTCTCTAAAGTTGAAAGGGGATAGGTTCCGTACAAACGTAAGGAAGTTCTTCTTCACCCAGGGAGTGGTAGAAAGCTGGAACGCCCTTCCAGAGGCTGTTATAGGGGAAAACACCATCCAAGGATTCAAGACAAAGTTAGACAAGTTTCTGTTGATCAAGAACGTGCGCTGGTAGGGCTAGTCTCAGTTAGTGTGCTGGTCTTGGACCAGAGCGCTGCCGCGTGGCAATTCTTATGTTCTTATGTAATGAGTCCTGGCATACATGACAACAGCAGGAAGTTTCAAGTCAGCTGATGCCAGCGCCAGAACCTCTCTTCCTGCTCAGTGTACGAGATCGTGTACAGTCCACGGACCACAAAATAGGACCTGGGGGGCTACAACTTTGAGACTGCTGTAGTAGACAGATTGAGCAAAGTGATGCAGTCTCAAGAATCGTTTCTCAACAGGAGCATAGCCCAGAAGATTTTCCAAGAATCGTTTCTCAACAGGAGCATAGCCTAGAAGATCTTCCAAGAGTGGGATAACCCCTTGATGGATCTTGTTGAGATCAATGGCAACAACAAGGTTCCTCAAGTCACACAGCAGAGTAGTATTAGATGCCTTCTCTACTGGGGAGGAGGCCTTCTGTATGTTATTTAAAAATACCATTGTGGAAACCCTGACCAGATGTATTCCATGTATCGGCAAAGATAGAAAGAAGAGAAAACGAGAGCTGGCTTGGAAAAAGGATCTGAATGAAGAAAATAAGAAGAAACACAAGCACTGGCAGGGTGATGCACATTGGGAAGAATAACACGAATCACAGTTACCAGATGATAGAGCCCACCTTGGGGGTTAGCGCCTGAGAAAAGGATCTGGATGTCATAGTAGACAATACAATGAAACCTTCTGCCCAATGTGCAGTGGTGACTAAAAAAGCAAACGGGATGCTAGGCATTATTAAAAAAGGGATGGTTATAACAAGACTAAGAATGTTATAATGCCCTTGTATCGCTCCATGGTGCAACCTCATCTGGAGTATTGTGTTTAATTCTGGTCTCCGTATCACAGGAAATATATAGTGGCGCTAGAAAAAGTACAAAGAACAGCGACCGAGATGATAAAGGGCATGGAACTCCTTTTGTATGAGGAAAGACTAAAACGGTTGGGTGTCTTCAGCTTGGAATAGAGACAGCTGAGGGGACATAAGATTGAATCCTGAGTGGAGTAGAACGGGTCCAAGTTGATTGATTTTTCACTCTGTCAAAAATTACAAAGACTAGGGGACATAAAAATTGCTGCTGCTGGGTCAGACCAGCAGTCCGCATCTTCGGTGGCACTTAGGTCAAAGACCAGTGCCTTAACTGAGTTTAGCCTTATCTGTGTACGTTCCAGTTTAACAGGAACTTGTCTAACTTTGTCTTGAATCCCTGGAGGGTGTTTTCCCCTATAACAGCCTTCAGAAGAGAATTCCAGTTTTCCACCACTCTCTGGGTGAAGAAGAACTTCCTTACGTTTGTACGGAATATATCCCCTTTTAACGTTAGAGAGTGCCCTCTCGTTCTCCCTATCTTGGAGAGGGTGAACAACCTGTCTTTAAGTCTATTTCCTTCATTATCTTGAACGTTTCTATCATGTCCCCACTCAGTCTCCTCTTTTCAAGGGAGAATAGGCCCAGTTTCTCTAATCTCTCACTATATGACAACTCCTCCAGCCCCTTAACCATTTTAGTTGCTCTTCTCTGCCTTTCGAGTAGTACCGCATCCTTCTTCGAGTACAGCGACCAGTGCTGGACGCAGTATTCCAGGTGGGGGCTTACCATGGCCCATTACAGCGACATGATAACCTTCTCCGATCTGTTCATGATCCCCTTCTTAATCATTCCTAGCATTGTGTTCACCCTTTTCGCCGCTGATGCACATTGCACGAACGGCTTCATTGACTTGTCGACCAGTACTCCCAAGTCTCTTTCCTGGGGAGTCTTTCCAAGTACCGCACCAGACATCCTGTATTCGTGTTTAAGATTTTTGTTACTGACATGTATCACCTTACACTTATCCACGTTAAACCTCATTTACCATGTTGCGGCCCATTTCTCGAGCGTGTTTCTCACGTTACAGGTCTTCGCAATCCTTCTGCGTCTTCACTACTCTGAATAACTTCATATTGTCCACATATTTAATCACCTCGCTCGTTGTACCAATTTCCAGGTTGTTTATAATTATATTGAAGAGCACGGGTCCAAGCACTGAACTCTGCGGCACTCCACTTTTGATGCTTTTCCAGTCCAAGTATTGTCCATTTACCCCCACTCTTTGTTTCCTATTCGCCTTCCAGTTTTTAATCCATGTGAGTATTTCACCCTCGATTCCATGGTTTGCAATTTTTCGAAATAGTCATTCATGCGGGACCTTGTCAAATGCCTTCTGAAAATCCAAATATACAGTGTCGACTGGGTCACCCTTGTCTATCTGCCTGTTTACTCCCTCGAAGAAGTGCAGCAAGTTTGTCAAGCAAGATCTTCCTTTGCTGAAGCCATGCTGTGGCTGGTCCTCATCAGATTGTGTCCATCAAGGTGGTCAATGATGCGGTCCTTTATCAGTGCCTCCACATCTTTCCTGGTACGGAGGCCATTCTCACCGGTCTGTAGTTTCCCGGATCTCCCCTTGAACCTTTCTTGAAGATCGGCGTGACATTCGCCATTTTCCAGTCTTCCGGAATCCTTCACGATTAATCAACAGATTGCTTATTAGTTGAAGCTGTCAGCTCTAACCCCTTTCAGTTCCTTGATTATCCTCAGATGAATGCCATCCGGTCTAGGTGATTTATCGCTTTTAAGCTTATCAATCTGTCTGCATACCTCTTCTAGATTTACCGTCAACCAGTTTCCCATCTTTGTTTCTGGTGTATAGCCTGTCGGCTTCTGTTATGTTGTGTATATCATCTTCGGTAAATACAGATGCAAAAAATGTGTTCAGTTTGTTGACGTTGGCTTTGTCCTCCTTTAGCACTCCCTTTATTCCATTGTCATCCAACGACCCCAGCGCTTCCTTCGCAGGTCGTTTCCCCTTAATGTATCGAAAGAACGGCTTGACGTTTTTTGCCTCCTTGGCTATTTTGTCCTCGTAGTCTCTTTTGGCCTCTCTTACTGCCTTATGGCACTTGCTTTGATGATTGTGCTTTTTCCAGTTTTTGTCCGTTTTTGACATTTTACATTCTTTAAATGACATTTTCTTGTCTCTGATCACTTCTTTCACTGCTACAGTGAGCCACGCCGGTTCCTTGTTCTTTTTCCTCTTGGATCCCAAATAGGAGGAAGTTTTTTTCACTCAGAGAATAGTTAAGCATTACCAGAAGTTGTGGTAAGAGCGGAAAGCGTAGCTGGTTTTAAGAAAAGTTTGGACTAGTGCTGCCCGATTCACAATTCAAATCAATTCACCGATTCATTTCAGGTGAATCAATTCAAAACAAAAAAAAATTGACCTCTTGATTCACTGTCTGACCCTTCCCCCTCGCCCCCTAAAGCAGGATCAACAGCGCTGCCTCTTGCTGGCCGGCACTGCCGCTCCTGCTTTAGAGGGTGAGGAGGCAGTGTCAGTCAGGAAGTGCTGTGGTGTCTGGCTTCCCCCCTGGCCTCCCTTTACTTGATTACATCAGAGAGCAGCCTGCAGAAAGGATCGCGGGTACCTTAGCAATCCTTGCAGGTTGCCATAGGCTTCAGGAGCTGTCTTCCCTCTGCCGCAATCCTGCCTCTGACGTCAGAGGAGGGGCGGGACCGCGGCAGATGGACGACAGCTCCTGAGGCCTATGGCAACCTGCAAGGATCGCTAAAGTACCAGTGATCCTTTCTGCAGGCTGCTCTCTGCTGCAATCAGGTAAAGGGAGGCGCGGGAGGACAGAGGGGAACACACAGGCCTTCCCGGGCGGGGGGAGACAGTCCTTTGGGGAAGAGGTACAGTCCTTCGGGGTGGGGACAGGCCTTCGGTGGGGGGGGGGGGGGAGGGAACAGGCCATCAGGGGTGGGGTGTAGGCCTTCAGGGGGGGGGACAGACCTTCAGGGGAGGGGGCCCTGGTGTAGAAGTACACAGAGGGAGGGAGGGGGGGTTCAAAGAGACGTGTACATGCCGGACTTTGGGGGGGAAGAAATAATGGGTCTAAAAACAGAGGAGTAGGAGAAAGATGGTGGATAATTGGATTTAAGGAGAGAAAGAACAGAAAGGGAGAGAAGTTGGGCCCAAGGGATGGTGTGGAGGGGGGATAGAGATACTGGATAGGAGGGTAGTTGGGAACAGAAAGGGAGAGATAGTGGACCCTGGGGTGGTGGAGAAGGAGGGAGAGATGCTGGATGAAAGTGTAGTTGAGAAAAGGTGGATCTGTGGATGGAGACGGAAAAAAAGGGAAGATGCCAGACATCCAGGGGAGGGAAGGGGAGAACAGAGATAGAAGATTGCTGGTTAGCACGGAGAAAGAAGGAAATAAAGAGACCCTGGCAAGCAAGTTATCAGAAGACAACCAGAGCCTGGGACCAGCAAGATTTGAATATTGACTAGACAACAAAAGATAGAAAAAATAATTTTATTTTCTGTTTTGTGATTACAATATGTCAGATTTGAAAAGTGTATCCTGCCAGAGCTTTTGTTAGACCGCAAATGTGAGCTAGAATTTAACAGAGAGAGGAAAAGTCTTTTTTGTTTGTTTAGTTTTTTTTTACACCACAGCACCAGTGTGGTTTAAAAGAAGGCAAAGGGGGTGAAGAGGCTATAAAATAAACCCACCAAGATGTTTTATAAGAACACCCAATTGGGCAGAAAAATCGATTCAGTAGGCTGAATTGAATCTATTTTTTTTTTTCCCCCTGAATCGGGCAGCATTAGTTTAGACAATTTCCATAGTCTTCTTATTGAGAAAGATATGGGGGAAGACACTGCTTGCCCTGGATCGGTAGCATGGAATATTACTTCTCCTCTGGTTTTGGCTAGGTACTAGTGACCTGGATTGGCTACCGTGAGAACAGGCTACTGGGCTATTCTTATGTATCATATAAACTCTAATAGGATCGTCATCATGTCTTACTGGCTGAGGCAGACGGTCCTCTTTGGAGGACACCTGCAAAAATACAGTAATATGGAGTTTGTGCTCTCTTCCAACCCTAATCATGCAGAATGAGGGATCACTTCTACATCAAAACAAAAAATAATAATAAACCAAAAATACAATACGTCATTCAACTACAAGTCTTTTCATTGAAAATGCACACCACTATATATGAACATATTAAAAGGAAAAGGATCTCAGAAATCCAAACCATTGAAGACAGTGATGTCAATTGGGTATTTCTAGATTGAATTATCTTTCATTGATCCAAAACAACCTTCAAAATATCATTTATAGATGTATTTATTTGTGAAGTTATTTAAACTTATTTCTTTTTCTTTTAGTTTTTGCTATATTTTGTTTCTTTTGACAATCTAATTTCTTAATTATTTTTCAGCGGCACTTGTTGAAAAATAACCACTACTGATAGAGAAGGTGGAAAAATCCATAGGATAAAAATAACTGGCAAGAACTTCAAACAATAGCTGCCTTAAACAAGCACCATATGTATATCAACCACTTATCATATGTCCATTGGCTGAATACTCTCTCCGCAATATATCACGGTCAGACTAGCGGTTAAAGTGCCAAAGTAGTGATGGGTCCTATTTCGCCGAATAGACTTTTTCAAGGTTGGTACTGGTTTCTAAAAGATAATAATAGCAGAGTGGTTAAAGATCCTCAAATTTCTTATCTCAACCGTAAAATAAAAACCTAGTCTGGTAAAAATCTTACAGCTTTCTCACATAAGAAGATCGACTGTCGGCTCCGGGCGGCTTTCCCGCAGAGGAGAGAATCCTGCATTCACCGTGGGCCTCATCTGGGGCAGCCTCCTTGGAGCGGCTGGGGCACGGGCAGTGTGTCTGGGAGGGAATGCATGGATGGGAGAACATCGCAGGGGAGGAGACATAGGCATCCTGGGACTGTCTGCCAAGTCTCTTCCCTGAAGAAGCCCTTTCTGGAAACGTCAATCGCTCCTCCTAAACTTACTTGCTCCACTTCATCACTGACGCTGAAACCGTGGATTGAAGACAAAGTTTTATTTTATTTTTCTTTCCAGCTTATGATTTATCTTTAATCTTATCTATTGTTTTGCCTTTTGTCTTTGTTTTGTTCTATTTCTATCATTTAAATTTCTCCAGAATTCTACTGTTCAACGGCTCCCCCTTCTGCTTCTATTCCTTTCTCTCCTCTCTTCTACCTTCCAAAGTATTTAGATCAATGCTGTCTTGTTAAAATGTTTATTTTATTTTTATTTTTCCTCTAACTCTACTTTTCACTTCTCTATTACCCTCCAGGTACTTTAGTTAGATTGTGAGCCTTCGGGACAGTAAGGGAATTTTTCAAGTACCTTTCTTATTTCTAATCTTAATGTATATTTTCTGTAAACCGCTTAGAACCTAACGGATGTAGCGGTATATAAGAAATAAATTACATTACATTACATTACATAATGCTCTCTTTCAAGCATCAAGCGCTGTTTAAAAATTGTTCTTCCTTTTTTTCAGGACGCCGACACATACGTACTAGCTGTGCTGCCGTTAGTATTTGAAAGTCTCCAAACCAATTGGAGGAACTGCTGGAAAAAGGGATAGAGGGGTATAGATAGGGAGCTACTGCACAGGTCCTGGACCTGCTGGGCCACCACGTGAGCGGACTGCTGGGCATGATGGACCTCGGGTCTGACCCAATGGAGGCATTGCTTATGTTCTTATGTTAACCTTATTCACGCACTGTTAAATCTCAATGCAAACAAAAACATTATACTATAAATTGGTGGTTGGATGAACTGAACTCACCCTGCCAATGCTTGTGTTGGATGAACCATTAATACCAAGGGCTCTCAAGTGGATTCTATCCCCCCTTTTATTCTCAAACGCTATTTTACTATTTTCAGGCCCTTCATCCTTGCACTAATTCAAGAAAGTCTTCAAAAAAGCGTAATGCCTATAGCATGGAAAGAAGCAGTCATTCGACCCATTATTAAAGACCAAAAAATTAGTTCTGAAGAAAAATCCAATTTCAGGCCAATCGCAAATATCCCCTTCTTGGCAAAGTTAACCGAGAAGGTGGTATTTAATCAAGTATCAGAGTTCATAGAAAAAAACAAACATTTTACATCCTAACCAAACAGGCTTTAGACAGTATCATTCTACCGAATATTCACTGATTGGCCTAACCACTTCCATACTTTACTTTTTAGATCACCATACATCAGTCCTTCTGATTTCCCTTGATCTTTCATCTGCATCTGATACGATTGACCATAACCTTCTCATGGATAGATTACAGTCCATTGGCATTACAGATCAGGTTCTCCTCTGGTTCAAATCTTATTTTGAAAATCACACTTCAATTGTATCCTTCAATAACACAACTTCAGAAAGTTTTTCAGTAACTTATGGTATCCCACAGGGGTCCATTCTTTCACCACTTTTGTTTAATATTTTTCTTGCACCACTTATGACCCTCTGCCAAGATATTGGCTTTACCGCTTATGCAGATGATATTCAGCTTTTGCATCCACTTGACCCAGCTAACCCCGCAGAAACATTAGAAATTAACAGGAAACTTGAGGAGATTCATCAATGGCTTGACACAAACAGATTAGCCCTCAATGTTAATAAATCAAACATCATGTTTTTCCCTTGGAAAAATAGTTCTAAAGTTTCTTTTCCAATTTCGATTAAAGGTACTGCCTTACAACTAATAAGTAATATCAAAATCTTAGAGGTGGTCTTTAATGAAAAACTGACTTACCATAATCATATTTGTAATATTGTTAAATCTTCCTTTTACAGACTTCGCCAAATTCGTTCACTGTCCAAATTTCTATGCCCAAAGTCTCTTAATATACTAATTCATTCCCTGGTTATTTCGAAAATTGATTATTGTAATGCTTTACATATGGGAATAGCACAAAAAGAAATTAGACGTTTGCAGATCATTCAAAATACCTCAATTAAACTCATAATGAAAGCAAGGAAATTTGATCACATCACTCCTCTTCTTCTTTTTTTTTTTTTTTATTTCTTTATTGATATTTTGAACTTGACAATGTATACATTTGAAAAATCGAAAAGAAAAAAAAACAAAAAAACAACTAAAGCACACTGGCTTCCAGTAGCGCATCAAATTCAATATAAACTAAATCTACTTACTTTCAAAGCCCTGTTATATAAAATCCCAGCTTTCATCTACAAGTTATTGATCCCTTATACCCCAATCAGATCACTGAGATCTATTGCCACCTTTTTGTGAAATAGATGTCGAAGAAACTAATACTGGTATCTGAACTTTCTACAGAGAATTTCAAATGTTCATTACAGGTGTTAATTCTTCGAGCAAATGCTTGCGATTTTGTGTTAATGCCTTTCCATAACTTGAAAACATCATCAATGTAATGATGCCAGGAGTCTATTTAAGGTCCTGTTCTGACTGGCCATGTAAAATAAGTCTTGCCTGCAGTAGGAAAGATAGAAGTGTTTATCCCCTCTAATGACAGAGCTAAACACAGAAAGAAAAAGGAGGGAAGACTTTTTTTGTTTTTAGGTTGGGGATAGGAGGTAGGTTAGAAGACAGAGGAGTTATCACACTATACTGTAGACAAACAGTCATGTAAGTTTAAGTCCCAATAATTAAATGATTAATAAAGCCTGTGCTCAGGACTAGAGAAACAGCCAATAATTTTAAATCTCAAACTTAAATAAATCTATATTAGTCTGTGCTCAAGCCTAGAGAAACAGTCAATAGTTTTAAATCTCCAAATTAAAATAAATAGTAAGGTTTGTGCTCAAATCCAGAGAAGAAACAGTTTTAAATTCTAATAATTTAAATATTTAAGTCAATGTTCAGTTCTAGAGTAAAACTATTTCAGGTAGCAAAATCTATTTCCAGTCAGTTGAGATATTTAAGAATAAAAACAGGACACTTAGCAGTTTCCAGTTCAGCTCCTAGTAAAACAGCACATGGAGGTCACTCACTGTTTTAAGGTGTGCTTTGTTTTGATTCACTGAAGACCCCCCCCCGTGAGAGGCAGTTTATTCCCAGTGAGTCAGCAAAGATCCCTATCACAGTTCTATAGGAAGACCTAGCAATTTGAGACACTATGATACAAATTCTGCTGGAATATACCTTTTTTCCGTTAAAAAAAAAATCTAAATATTCCCAATAGTCATAAAGAAAAGTTCTTAATTGTAATTTTCTAACAAATCTTTCAAAGGCTATATTAAATTGAAATTTATCAAAAGATACAGAAGGTACAAACGATAAACCACAATTCAGTAATTGAAATTCCTTGTTGCTCAAGATATTTTTTGACAAATTAATTACCATTGATTGCTGTGTTGACTCCTATTCTGTTGAGATCTTGTTTGTGGACGTTTGTAAAGTTTCTGTTCTTTATGTTTCCTCTCCTTGTCTGGTTCCCTGTATTGCTTTCATAATGCTACTGGTAGAAGAATCATTGAGAGAAGTATTATCTCTCAATTGGAGATTAGTAATTAATTGTGGTTAAAGTCTTGTGATCCTTATGAGAGGACCATAAATAGACTCTGTTCTCTTTATAATCAGTATCATTTAGATTGATAGTCAATTTGTCTTAGTATATCTTCCAGGTTCACTGAGATTTCTTTCAATTCTTTCAAAGTTGCACCAGAACGGGTGAGATGGGTCAGAGAGGCCCAGTGCAGACCACAGGCAGCCTGTGAGTATGGCTGGTGCTGCAAGGCCAAAGATTGCCTTACTTTTGAACAAATACATCGGGGGGGGGCGGGGAGGGATGTATGGAATTGACAGAGCCATGGGCGTGACTGGGAGGGGACACAGATGCTGGACTTTGCACATAGGGCCTAGAAGAAGGGAAAGGGGCAGTCAATTTTATCATACATTGGAATTAATCATGTTTATAAATATTTACACGTTAATTGTGATTAACATGAAGCTCTAGTCAGAACATGTTGACTTTGACTGGAGATGGAATGCACTCGTTACACTGTCTGCCAGCGGTCTGAAGACTTTCGGAGATTTCTTCCGAGTGTTTCTTTTAGATGTATAGGATGATTGGCCGTGCCTGCACTCATATGTCATTATTGGTAAGGGTCTTTAATCATATTCTTCAATTATTGAAAGACTATCCTTGTTATCCATAAAATAGGAGAAGAAAATATCTCTCCTGAAAGCTGAATGCTCTTCCAAAGCCCATTCTGAACACCCAGGATTCATAACTTCCATCAGTAGAAGCTGCTTCTATACATTCACTGCAAAGCAGGAAACTTGTTTATTTGATACACTTCTACGCTAGTTTTAAACTTCCACAGTAAACTGCCATTGATATTAAAACAGTAGATAATAATGCCTTCTGAGCTGAAAAAATATGATAATGAAAAAACTGGCCTCATTCCCTTGCACTCCAGTCTCCCATTTTAGATTTTCTCACTTCTATAGTTCAGAGACTTTGCTTATGACCTAAGAAATCATTTCAACCTTAGGTACTATTTGATTTGTAATATTTACCAAAAATATTGCCTGCTCTGTGCTAGGATAAGTAGAAAAAAGCAAGCAGAGTATGACTCATGGAATTATTTCCAACCCCTTTCCATGTGTGTGTATATTGAGGCTGTTGCAAGGGGTAGTCTTTGTTGGTGGTAACAGTATGCTTATGTGGAGAGTTACTGCTTGGGAAGTAAGCAGGAGAAGTCTGCTGAGTGGAGCTAAGTTTTGAGAGGTACCGTATTTTTCTCTCCATAAGACGCACCCTAGATTTAGAGGAGGAAAACAAGGAAAAAACATTCTGAACCAAATTCTTCCTGCCAGGCTCTACACCCAAATCCACACTCCCTGCCAGGCTCTGTTTCCTGTCCCCCTCTCTGGTGGTCTAGTGGTAGGCCGGGACAGGGCAGGCAGGGACAGGGCACAGAGCAGTCAGGCCTAGTGACAGGCAGGCCCCATACCCCCCAAGTACCCCCAGTATCTTAAATCATCCCCATCCTCCTATGTGCCCCCCAGTACCTTAAATCATCCCCCCACATACCCCGAGTACCCTTTTTAATCATCCTTCCATGTGCCTTTTTAATCATACCCCCTTGTACCTTTTTAATCATTCCCCCTTGTACCTTTTTAATCATTCCCCCCCTTGTACCTTTTAATCATCCCCCCTTGTACCTTTTAATCATCCCCCCTTGTACCTTTTTAATCATACCTCCCCTGTACTTTTTTAAAACCCCGTACCTTTTATAATTCTTCCCTCCTTCCCTCGACGGCTCCTTACTATTTCTGGGCAGCAGGCACACGTGTCAGGAGCACAGACGTCAGGCCCAAGCTTTATACACTCCTGCTTGGGCCTGCGCCACTTTCCGAATGGCTGCCGGCAGTTCTCGCGAATCCTGCAGCCAGCCATTTGGAAAGTGGCGCGGGCCCAAGCGGGAGCGTGTAAAGCTTGGCCCTGACCGCCGCGCTCCTGACTCGTGCACCTTCTGCCGGGAAATAATACAGAGCCGTACGCTGGACCACCAGGCTTGGAAAAATATATGGCGGACAGTGGCGGAGGGGGGGTTGTTTTTAAAAAAGGTAGTGTGGCTGCGGTGTGTGGGGTGTTTTGTAATTGTACGGGGGGGGGGGGGGTGAGCGGTGCTGAAAGATGGTGTGGTGCGGCAGGCGGCGTTTAACAAGGTGGTGCCGGGGGGGGTGTTGCAGCTGTGCGCGGGATTCATATTTTGCACCTTCGCTTCATAAGACACACTGAGATTTCCACCCACTTTTGGGTGGAAAAAAGTGCATCTTATGGAGCGAAAAATACGGTAGGTTTTTGAGTTTGGTCAGTTTGAAAGGTGATGGGGTAGTTGCAGAGGGTAGGGGGTATAGCTTTTGGGGTAGGGTGATGGGATGGCTGCGGAGGGGAATAATTTTTTGGAGATGGGGAAATTGCAGGTATAGTTTCTGGGGGTGTGACTGTCTAGTATGTCAGTTATGGAGGTAGTTTCTAGGATTGGTAGGGTAATTGCAGGGGTATTTTTCAAGGGTGGGGCAGGCAGTGGAGCTGTGTCTAGAAAGGGAAGATTTTGGGGGTTTGGGTCAGTGGGATGGTGAGGAAATTATGGGGGTTGGTTGGACAGGTCAGTGGGTTAACTTTTTTTTAAGAGATGTGGCAGTTTGCAGAGTGGTAATGGTGTTTGGGGGGACCGGTTTGGGTGTGTGTGGCAGTTTGGGGGTTAGGAGAATAGAGAACAGGAAGATGACTTTTGAAAGGAGTATATTCCTAACTGATGTGTCTTCACTGTATGTAAGTTTGTTTGTTTTTTTGCTTCAAAAGCTTGCATTCCTCCTCACATACATAATTTTTTGGGGAGAACAAAATTTTTAAACTTGATATTAAAGAATTACATGGGCACAAATTTTTCCCTGTCCCCGCAGGAACTCAATTTCCCCATCCCATCCCTACAAGTTCCTATGGGGATGGGGACAAATTTGTCCCCGTGTCATTCTCTACTTGGTATGTCTTTACTAATTTTTTGTTTGTTCTCATTCGGTTAAATTTTCAGACTTATTTTATTCTTGACATTGTTTACCCCTTTTAGTATAATTTTCAACCTCCATAAGGTTGGAAAGAATACAAAAAGGTACTGGAATTGTGCTTTCTAATCAGTTTCTTCAATGTTGCTTATTTTTTGTTCAAACTCATACTCTATATCCTTTTCAGAAGTATTTATATTTCTTACAGGTTTTAAAACGGCCAGAATATTTTGGGAAATTTGGTAAAATACACAAAGTTGTTATCAACAATAGCACATCTTATGCAGGCTCACAGGTAAGCAAAGACATTGCAACTTAATGGGGGGTTTTTCAGTTAAAAAAATGGGTTTTGTTCTATGAAGTTTGGAATAAGACAGGCATGGGGGAAGCCTAGAATGTAGCATAGAATGTTGCTACTAGTTGAGTTTTTGCCAAGTATTTGTGACCTGGATTGACAACTTCGGAAATGATACTAGGCTAGGTGAACCATTGGTCTGACCCAGTATGGCTATTATATTATGACTGGAAAGAATGCAATAACAGAGGCTCACCAAAAAAAGGGAACACCAAACCAACAATAAAGGTTCTTCACAATATGTGCATAATAAAATGGACAAACAGATGTGGAAAATGAATGGAAACGTACTTGGGACACAACATGGTCCATGTTTTGGCAAGAATAAGCCTTACTTAAGAGTCCTTATAAAGAAGTAGCAATAAAAACATTATACTTAGGAAGAACACTATTGTAATATATTTATCAACAAGCAACTGAACACCATTTTATTATGTACATGTTGTGAAGAACTTGAACTGTATCAGAGCATAATAAAGCTTTTTCATCTGGATCACCAGTCTCACCTGCATTTTGGTGTTCCCCTTATTGGAAATAATACATGCAGCTTCATTTATTCTAATTATTCATGTCTGGACCACTTTTTTGAAATTTTTATAGTGATGGAAATGAATTGAAACTAATAATTATTTGTTTTAATAGTGAACTTTTTTCTAATCTTATAAGAGTGATCCGAGTACATGTTAGGAAAAGGGGCCAGCACTCATCAAAAGCAGGCTTTTGCAATCTTGTTAATAATTATATATTCTAAATTGCTATGTCTCATCATGTATAAGAAAAAGTGTTCGCTATATATGGGCCTTCTTTTTTGTTTAAATAAGCTGGCAAAGTGGATAAGAAGGAAAGCAATTAACACCATTGAATTATATTGGTTTATACATGGAGAATAGGCCATAATGAAGATTTCTGATTGTCAGTAGCAGTTTGAGAATATCATGATATTATTATTGAAATTCTTTAATATATTTGATTCCATTTTCTTAATTGTGTGCACCAAAAGCAAGTTTTTCTTTTTAATTGAATTATTTTTTGTCTTTATTCACCTTTCACCTGCAAACCCACTTCACTGTCATATATATAGATGACCTGGAGCTGTTTTGAGATTCTAGCCAAACTTTTGTGTATAGCTTAACCAAAGCCTACTCTCTCCTTCCTCAGATTAGCAGTAGTGGTTCACTGTGTAGTGCCTTAAAAATCTGGTGTAATGGCAAAGTTCTTGTGCAAAGGGCATACAAGTCCTGAGAGTGGGTTTGCGATCAGGAGGTGGCAGAACTAGCATTGTGGTGTTCGATTCATGTTTTGATCGCTTGGAGGCAGACTGCATTACATCTGACTTTGCATGTTTAGACATCCAGAACCAAAGATAATAGAGACCTTAAATGAGATTAATCCAGCGATTTTAACACATAGGATGTGTTTTAAAATTTGAAAAATAAACGCGCAGTATCAGGACGAAGCAAATTACGCATCCAATACAGATGCAGGTCCCATGACACCCCCTTATAAGGACAATACGATGTCTTCCTATCATGTTCTTTTCCTGCCCTCTTGTTTGCCCCTTTTATGTTACATTATATTACATTACATTACGTTAGAGATTTCTATTTCACCATTACCTTGCGGTTCAAGGTGGATTACAAAAGAGTTTTAGAAGGTGGGTTACAAAAGAAGATCTCTGGTCATTTCCAGAGAAAGTAAAGAGTAGATCAGGTAGATTCGGGGAGTCAAGAAGAAAATGGGAAGAAGGAAGATACTCGTGGTGTTAAGACTTTTTCAGAGATTTCTTGAAGAGTATAGTCTTTATTTCTTTTCTGAACAACTTGTAGTCTGGGGTTGTTATCAGTAAATTGGAGATTTGGTTGTCTAGTTTTGCTACTTGAGTGGCTAGGAGGCCGTCATAGTTTTTTTCCGTTTAACTTCTTTGATTGGAGGGTGTGTGAATGGAGTGTGAGTTTTCCTGGTTGAGGTAGTTTGGATGAGGTGGTTGTTCAGGAAGGTTGGGCTGTCTCCGTTTATAATTTTAAATAGTATACAGTAGAATTTAAATAGTATTCTTTCTGGAATTGGAAGTCAGTGTGAGTTGAGGTATGCATAAGGTGACCATATGTCCTGTTTTAAACGGGACCGTCACGTTTTCAGATCCCCTGTCCCGTTGTCCCCACACACAGTTTCGGGACGCTGAAATGTCCCGTTCTTAGGGACAGCATCCCTAAGCTGTGCTTGGGGACAACAGGACAGGTGATCACTTCTTGTCCCTACCTTCCGCGCAAAAAAAATAAAGCCTCCCTTCTTCCTTTCCCTCAGTCCGCTGCTATTTTACCTCCCTGCTGCTGCTAATCGCCAACAAGAAGTCTTCTTTCCAATGTCAATTCTGATGTCGTAGAAGATGTTATCCCAGGACAAGCAGGCAGCATATTCTCTACATGTGGGTGACGTCACCGACGGAGCCCCCTACGGGACGTTTTCGCAAGCAGACTTCCTTGAATACCTTCAGGCTTGCGATTGGCCCGCACATGTGTGCGTGCCCCTCCCGCCCTGCCTAGGACATGCATCTCCTCAGCGTGTCCTCAGTTAAATGTTTTCCGCGGAGCCAGAAGCATTGCTCCCTTGCTTCGCACAGTCTCTTTGTCCCTCTTGCACCACAGCTTATTTGGTTTGTTTATTTTGAATCACTGTGCTCGTGTCTTTCATATTCTTTATGAGCTCGGCCTTGGCGCACTCATTGGGTGCCTCGGCCTCGGCGCCCTCATTGGGTGCCTTGGCCTCGAAGTCCCCGGCCTTGGCCCCTCCTACTACTCCAGCCTCAGGTAAGTCTCCTCTTTCCTCCTCAGGTGTGCCGGCAAAGAAGCCTACCTCGGAGTCTCATGTCAGCGCCGCCTCGTCGGCCTCTTCGAGACATCACTCTAAGCTTGCCTCTTCACGTAGGGAATACTCTTCCTTGAGGTCGCCCCCGAAGGAGTGCACTGCTGCACCTCTGACCCACTTACCTTTGGTCTCAGTGCCTATGTTCGAGGACATGCTTAAGGCTATTATTACCACACAGTTTTCCTTGGTGATTAGCCAACTAGTCCTGGCTTCGACGCCTTTGACCTCGGTCTCGACCCAGTCACGGTCTGACCAGCTTGAGCGTTCCCTCGTCTCTCGAGGCCTTACCCGTAAGACTTGTCGGGTTCCCTCAAGCAGGTCCTCCTCCCCTGACTCTCCGGTGACTTTTCGGGGGTTCAGGCCGGGGACCAAATTATCCCCTGCTACTGCAGCAAGGCTCGCCTCTTATAAAAAGCCCCGGTCTTCCCTGCCCTGTCGGGGCAGGTCTCTGACCTCGAGACCATCTAGACACACACTTGTCCTCGAATTGGACTCTAGTGTCTGTTCCCCTTCGAGGCACTTCCCGGCTTCTCAAGGGCCTACTTCGAAGCCAGTTGGGGAATTTTCCTATACCCCATCTTCTCCGAGGCTTCCCCAGCAATTTTCTCAGACTCCGGGGTCTTCCCCGGTCCATCTGGCACAGGGCCGTTCCTTGACGCCCCCTACACGCCTTAGTCGAATCTCTTCGGTCTCCCGTTCACGGGACCCTGAGGCTCCCCATTTCTCGGCTGCACCCCAATCTCGGTCGGAGTCTCCCCCGGAGGATAAATCTTTTTCTCGGACCTTTTCTCGTTTCATCTCTGACATGGATAGAGCTCTCAACTTGGACCTTCAGTCCGACTCCCACTTTATCCAGGAATACCTGGCGGAATTGGGAATTGACAACACGCCTCGTGAGGCGCTTCACCTTCCGTTGCATCAGGTTCTCCAGCAGACGTTTCTCCAGAACCTGGAGACACCATATGCTGTTACAGCTATTCCCTCCAAGTTGGAGTCCCGTTACCGGACTATTCCGGTTAAAGGGTTTGAAAGTGCTCAGCTTTCCCACCAATCCTTGGTGATTGAGTCTTCCTTGAAGAAATCAAACCTCTCGAAGGTTTACGCTGCTGTCCCTCCAGGCAAGGAGGGACGCACAATGGACAAATTTGGTTGACACCTTTATCAAAATTCGATGATGGCGAACCGTGTCCTTAATTACAACTTCTTCTTCACTTCCTACCTCCGGTTCTGTATAGATGCCCTCTGCTCGTTCTGGGAGGTCGTTCCTGAGCCTCGAGGTCGGGATTTTCGTCTCCTCGAGGAGACCTTCTCCCAACTCCGCCTGTATATGTTTTAGGCCTCTTACGACGCCTTTGAATTGTCCCCGAGAGTTACAGCCTTTGAGATCACCATGCGTCGCCTCACATGGCTCCAAATTGGTGGATATGGATCCAAATCTACAGGATCGCCTTGCCAATCTCCCGTGTGTGGGTCATGAGCTCTTTGATGATTCCATTGAGGCTGCCACGAAGCGCCTCTCAGTCCACGAGCGGTCCTTCGCGTCTCTGGTGAAACTTAAGCCGAAGGCTCCTCCGGCTCGCCAATATAAAATTCCTCTCCGGAGGTACCCACAAACATCCACTCTTGCTTTCTCGAGGCCTCCTGCAAAACGGCCCCTGCAGCAGCAGCCACGTCAACCTAAGACTTAGCCGCTGTTGAAGACCGGGCCGTCCTTTTGACAATTCCAGTCCGAGCCTTCGGGCTCCCAAGTTTCCAAGTTTATTAGTTTTTAATATCCCGACCATCAAACAAATGTCTGGCCGGTTAACAATAAAATTTAAAGAGGCAGATTTAAAAAAAAAAGAAAAAAAAAAAAAGAAATAGTAGTAGGTGTGTAAAAAAATATATGGAGTGAACATAGATGACAAAGACTAGACAGACTAGAACGTGAGGGTAAAAAGGGGGGGGAAGGGGAAAAGTTAAATAATTAGATGAAAAGGAGAAAGTGGGGTAGGGATAGAACGAGAGGGGTGAGGGCGCATTGTTGAAGCAAGTACTTGCTCAAAGTAAAAAAAAAAAATAAAAAAAAGGAAGAAAGATGAAGATCTAAGTACAATCAAAAGCGTCCTGAAATAAGAAAGTCTTTAGGCTAGTCTTGAATTTGACTAAATGTTGTTTGTCGCGGAGGTATTGTGGTAGAGAGTTCCATAATGTGGGTGCAGTTACTACAAAGTTGGTTTTCCAGGTATAATAGAATTCTTTTAGGGATGGAATGAAGAGAAGCTTTTGGTCCGTTGATCTTAGAGTGCGAGGGGAACATTGTGGTATAAGGAGTTTATCAAGAAATGAAGGTTGGTGAGAGAGTTTGATTTTAAAGGAGAGTAGGATGATTTTGTAGGTGATGCGGTGGGTGATAGGGAGCCAATGAGCCTCTTTAAGAAGAGGAGTGACATGCTCGAATTTACCTTTTTTGTAAATAAGTTTTATTGCAGTGTTTTGTATTAATTGTAGTCGTCGTAGTTCTTTTTGGGGTAGTCCGTTGAGAAGAGAGTTACAATAGTCTAAATGGGAAATAACTAAGGAATGAATCAGAATATTGATTGAGTCGGTATCCAAGATAGAACTTAGTGATCGAATGATGCGAAGTTTAAAGAAGTAGATTTTTACGACTGAACTTATGTGGTCATGGAAAGTAAGCTCTCTGTCAAAGATGACACCAAGTAGTTTTATTTTAGTTTCCATTTGTAGTGGTAGAGATCTAATAGAAATTGTTCCTAATATTGATTCGGATGTTTTGATTGGAAGGAGGAGCCCACAGGATTTATCAATATTGAGTGAGAGTTTGTTTAAGTAGAGCCAGTCACTTATAATGTCCAATTTATTGTTTATATCTTTTACGTCTGAGATGTTTGTAGTATTGATTGGGTGGAGAAGTTGTATGTCGTCTGCATAGGCGAATATTGTAAATCCTATAGATTGTGCTAATGTGAGAAGAGGAGATAGAAAGATGCTAAATAGTAATGGAGATAGAATTGGGAGATAGAAAGATGCTAAATAGTAATGGAGATAGAATTGAACCTTGTGGGACTCTGAAGGTTTGTGATATGGTTGAAGAAGTTTCATTTTTTACGTGAACTTTAGAGCTGCTTTCGTGAAAGTAGGATATAAACCAAGTAAGTACACAACCTGTAATACCGCAGTCTTTTAATCTGGAAAGAAGAAGAGAGTGGTCAATAGTATCAAAGGCTGCAGACAGGTCGAGAGAAATTAGAATAACAGATTTTTGGTGGTCATGATAGTATTGTATAGTTGAGATAAGGCCTAGTAATGATAATTCTGTAGAATGTGAAGAACGAAAGCCGGTTTGGCATGGATGTAAAGCATGAGTTTTATCAAAGAATTCTGTTAGTTGGGAATGAATAATTTTTTCCGTAAGTTTAGAGATTAAAGGTAGATTGGCAATAGGGCGGTAGTTTTTGGGTAAAGAAGAATCTGTGTTGTATTGTTTGAGTTTTGGAAAAACAAGAGCTGTTTTCCAAGCAATAGGGACTAGGTTGTCAGAAAAAGACTTGGAAATCATTTCCCAGATGTATGGGCCGAAGAAAGAGAAAAATTTTTTAAGAAGTAATGGGGGAATGCTTTCCAAAAGGTTATTGGGGGAGTTTAAAGATTGTAAGATAAGAAATAGATGTGCTAATGAAGACATTTTGAAGTTAGCATAAGAGCTGAAAGGTAGTTGAGTCGAATCATTAGAAGTTTGGGCAGAGAAGATAGGTAATGAAGGTCCGATGTGCGATTTTATATTTTTGATTTTTGTGTCAAAGAACTGGGATAGTTCGTCTGCAGATGGTAAAGTTGAGAGAGGTAAATTTTGGGGGTTTTTTTTGGAATATTTTGAAAGTGACTGCGCAAGACTGAAGAGAGTAGAGGAATTACGGGTGGAGGAGATAAGCTTAGAATAATATTCTTTTTTAGTTTGTTGGATGGTTTTTTTATAATGAGAAGCTTTTTCTTTGAAAAGAATGAGATAACTGTTAAGGCGTGTTTTACGCCATTTGTTTTCAGCAGACCGAAGTTGTCGGCGGAGAAGGACCAGTTTTTCGTTGTACCAGGGTTGTTGTTTTTTTGAGGACTGATTAGAGGTGGGGTTTTTTTTTCAGATTTAGATGCCAGGGAATCTAATAGGGATTTTGTGGATGTTTCCCAGAGAGAAAATTGTTCAGTGACAGAAAGGGAAGAGAAATCTTTAAGATTTAGGTCAAAGGAGGACTGGATAGCTGAAAGCGTTATATTATTAATGTTGCGGGTGATAAGGGCATTATTTATTTGTTGGACATGGTTAGAATGTACTGGAGAGTCTAGTTGCCAAGAAATAAAGTGTGGTCTGACAATGGTATTGAATGAAAATGGAAATTTTGGAAAAGATGGTTGATAAGAGGTTGGACTTAGAATCATGTCGAGAGTATTTCCAGCGGAGTGTGTAGGCATATGGATGAGGGGCGATAGTGATAGATCAGAGAACAAGGTTAGGAGTTCAGAGGTATTATAATGGTTGGGAGAGTTAAAGTGAATATTGAAATCTCCGAAGATTATGGAATCAGGATAGGCGATATTAAAGTCAGATATAGTGGAGATAAGAGAAGAAAGTGAGGTTTTAGATACTGGTGGGGGTAGGTAGATAAGAAGAAAGTTAAGAGGAGAGGAGTGTTTTATAGAAAATTGGAGAGTTTCAATTGGAGCATTAGAGAATAGATTGGAGGTATTAGACTGGAGAGGGATTGAGGAATGATAGATAACAGCTAAACCGCCTCCTTTTTTGTTTAGGCGGGGTTGAAAAATTGCTTTATAGTTAAGAGGACAGGCTTGAGTAATGTAGGCTTCTTCTCCCTGAGTTAACCAGATTTCAGTAATGCATAGAATTTGGAGATTATGTTGGGTAATGATGTCATGGATTAGATGATATTTGTTTTTTATGGAACGTACATTTATCAGACCTGAATTAAGTTTGAAAGGGGAGTCGCGTTGATTGAGGTAGAGATTAGATAGGGGATGTATTGGTATGGAGATGTAGTATCTAGGTCGAATTACGGTTTGAGTTTGATGGGGTGTGTACTTAGGAGGTCGGCGGCCCCAAATGGTGGGGATAGAAGACATTGTGCTTGGACCGGAAAGTAGGGGAACGGAAGGAATGAAGTGAAGAAAGTAATGAGTTAGAAGAAAGGAAATTAGTAAATAATATATAAGAAGTAGGGTTCTGTATGAAGAAAGAAGGTTTGGCAATGTTTTGGTGGAAGAAATGTTATGGAGGAAAGAGGGTAAGGTATGAAGTAGCTGCATGAAGGAGCGCATAAAGGAACAGGACCTGCTCCTTAGGTGCGCTCCTTTGCGGCGTGCGCCGCAAAGCAGGGAAATATGTAGGAGACGCTACCGGTAATGAAAAGTGGGCGGAGTCGTTGGAAAGCAAGAGGGCCTGTTGAAATCAAAAAGGACAAACATTAGAAGAATAAAACAAGAACAAGTACAACTTACAGGAAAAGGTATAGTGAATGACGAATATCAACAGATAAAACAATGCTAAAAGATTAGGAATCAAAGTTAACTGATAAAACAGGTAATAAACATTTCTTAACTGGTAAAACGAGTGAAATTTAAACTTGAAATAAGTAAAACAATATAAGACAAAAATAGCAGGAGAATGGTCTGTAGTGGTAGTTTAAGGAAGATGAGGTGAGCCAGCAAGCATAAGCAAACAAACAAAGCAATATGGCGTGCGCCGCAAAGCAGGGAAATATGTAGGAGACGCTACCGGTAATGAAAAGTGGGCGGAGTCGTCGGCTTCACGGCAGCGGTCCCTTAGGGAAGCAAGAGGGCCGATAATGAAAAGTGGGCGGACCCATTGGGGGTCGTCTCCATCATTTCTATACCCAATGGGAAAGTCTTACCACCAGCAGTTGGGTACTGTCTATCTTAAGGGAGGGGTACTCCCTCCACTTCAGTCGCGTAGCCCCGGACATGCCTCCAAGAGAGTTTCCTTCTGCTCAGTCTCAGCTCCCTCTGCTTCTGCAGGAAGCTCAAGCCCTGCTTCGCCTTCGGGCGGTCGAGGGGGTTCCCCCGGAACAGTGGAATTCCAGATTTTATCCTCGGTACTTTCTGGTACCCAAGAAGACGGAGGATCTGCGTCCAATCCTGGACCTCCATGCTCTGAACAAGTTCCTGGTCCAGGAACGATTCAGAATGCTCACCCTTCCCACGTTGTATCCCCTCTTGGACGAGGGGGACTGGCTGTGCTCACTGGACCTTAAGGAGGCGTACACGCACATTCCGATACACCCGGCCTCTCGCCGGTACTTGAGATTCTGGGTGGGGGATCTCCAACTCCAGTATCGTGTTCTTCCCTTTGGCCTGGCGGCCTTTCCGAGGGTTTTCACGAAATGTCTGGTTGTGGTAGCTGTGGCCCTGCGCCTCTGCGGCCTGCAGGTGTTTCCCTATCTCAACGACTGGTTGATCAAAGTGTCCTCCCGCGACGAAGTCCTGCGAGCGATGAATCAAACCATCGTGCTCCTTCAGAGTCTCAGCTTCGAGGTGAACTTTCCCAAGTCTCACCTCTGCCCGTCCCAGTCTTTCGAGTTCATCGGAGCGGTCCTGGACACAGATCGTCTCCGTTCCTTCTTGCCTCAGCCTCATCAAGAGACCCTTATCCGTTTGTATCAACTGGTGACCCCTCTGCTCTCGGCGCCAATCAGCTCCTGATGGTCCTCCTAGGTCACATGGCCTCCACGGTTCACGTGCCTCCTTTTGCCAGACTTCACCTCCGTATTCCTCAATGGATTCTGGTGTCCCAATGGAACCAGGATCGAGACTCTCTCTCTCGACGCATTGTTGTGACTCCTTTGTTGAAGAGGTCTCTCCATTGGTGGATGCTCTCTTCCAATCTTTCCAGAGGTTTTCTATTTTATGCTCCTCCTCCGCAAAAGGTCCTCATGATGGACTCGTCGACCTATGCCTGGAGGGCTCATCTGGAAGGTCTGTGCACCCAGGGTCTTTGGTCCAGTGCCGACCGCCTTTGTCACTTCAATCTCCTGGAGCTTTGAGCGATTTTCCTTGCTCTGAAAGCCTTTTGTCACCTGCTTCGCGACTGGGTGGTGCTGGTTCGCACGGAAAATCAGGTTGCCATGTATTACATCAACAAACAGGGGGGCATGGGGTCTGTGCCTGGAGGCATTGTGGCTCTGGGATTGGGCCATCCGCCGCAACATATTCATTTGAGCTGTCTACATTCAAGGCCAGCGGAACTGTCTGGCAGACAAGTTGAGTCGTCTTCTGCAGCCCCATGAGTGGTCACTCCACTCCAGGACCCTGCGTCATTTGTTTTCTCATTGGGGAACTCCGGATATCGATCTGTTCGCGTCCGTCCCTCAATCACAAGTTGCCCCGTTTCTGCTCCAGGGTTTACACCCCTCTCAGGATCGAGGCGGATGCCTTCCTTCTGTATTGGACGAACGAGTTCATATATGCGTTCTCCCCATTCCCTCTGATTCTCAAGACTCTCATCAATCTCAAGTCCACGAGTGCCACCATGATTCTAATAGCTTCTTGGTGGCCCCGACAGCCGTGGTTCTCCCTTCTGTTGCAACTCAGTGCCAGGGAGCCTCTTCCTCTGCCTATTTTTCCTTCTCTGCTTATGCAGAGTCGGGGTTCTCTGCTTCATCCCAACCTCCAGTCTCTGCACTTAACAGCTTGGTTCATCGAGATTTAATGCCCTCGTTCCAGCTCTCCCAGCCTGTGCTGGATGTCCTGGAGGTGTCTCAGAAGGAATCCACTCGCCACTGTTACCATTAGAAGTGGACCCACTTTTCTTCCTGGTGTGCTACTCGACAGCTGGAGCCTCTGTCTGCCTCCTTGTCTGCTGCCCTGGATCATCTGATGCACTTGTCTGGTGCTGGGCTCAAGTCCTCTTCGGTTCAAGTCTACCTTAGTGCCATTGCTGCTTTTCATCAGCCGATTGACGGGAAACCTATCTCTGTTCATCCTGTTGTTTCCCGCTTCATGAAATGACTTTTCCACGTTCATCCACCCCTTAAACCTCCTCCGGTGGTTTGGGATCTTAACGTGGTCCTTGCTCAATTGATGAAACCTCCGTTCGAGCCGCTAGCGTGAGCTCCCTTGAAATATCTTACTTGGAAAGTTGTATTTCTTATTGCTCTCACTTCTACCCGTCGGGTAAGTGAGCTTCAAGCCTTGGTAGCGGACCCACCTTTCACTGTCTTCCATCATGATAAGGTGGTTCTCTTTAGACATCCTAAGTTCTTGCCTAATATTGTTTCTGATTTTCACATCAACCAATCTATTGTTCTTCCTGTGTATTTTCCGAAGCCCCATTCTCACCCTGGTGAGGGAGCTTTTCATTTTCTTGACTGTAAGCGTGCGCTGGCCTTCTACTTGAAGTGCACTGCTCCTCATTGTTCTGCTCCCCAGCTGTTCCTCTCTTTCGATCCCAATCGCTTGGGTTGCTCTGTCTCTAAGCGGACCATTTCAAACTGGTTGACCACTTGTATCTCTTTCTGTTACGCTCAGGCTGGTCTCTCCCTGGCGGGTCGAGTCACAGGCCACAGGTTCCGAGCGATGGCGGCGTCAGTTGCTTTCCTCCGCTCGACTCCCATCGAGGAAATCTGTAAGGCTGCCACTTGGTCCTCGGTTCATACATTTACCTCGCACTATTGTCTGGATACTTTCTCCAGACGTGATGGCCATTTTGGCTAGTCCGTTTTGCAAAATCTGTTCTCCTGAAATTACCAACTCTCCCTCCATCCCATTATGGTTAGCATGGAGGTCTCCCACATGTAGAGAATATGCTGCCTGCTTGTCCTGGGATAAAGCACAGTTACTTACCGTAACAGGTGTTATCCAGGGACAGCAGGCACATATTCTCACAACTCACCTACCTCCCCGTGGTTGGCTTCTTTGCTAGCTATCCAAACTGAGGACACTCTGAGGACACGCATATGCCCTAGGCAGGACAGGAGGGGCACACGCGCATGCGCGGGCCATTCGCAAGCCTGAAGGTCTTTGAGCAAGTCTGCTTGCGAAAATGTCCGCTAGGGGGCTCTGTTGGTGATGTCACCCACATGTAGAGAATATCTGCCTGCTTTCCCAGGATAACACCTGTTACGGTAAGTAACTGTGCTTTCTGGGCCAGCCAATCACTGCCTGGTTGACCTAGAATGTCTGAAAGAAAACTTCTTGTCGGTGATTAGCAGCAGGGAGGTAAGATAGCAGCGGACCGGGGGAAAGGAAGGAGGGAGGCTTTTTTTTTTTTTTACATGGTAGGGAGGGAAGGAGGTAGGCAGTCAAGCAGGCTGGCTTTGACCAGGGAGGGAGGTAGACAGGCAGGCAGGCTGGCTTCGGGGGTGGGGGTGGGATAAAGTCTGGATGGCAGTGAGAGAGACATAGGAAGGAGGCACTGAGGGCACTAAGGACATGGGAAGGAAACACTGGGAGCACTAAGGACATGGGAAGGAGGCACTGGGGGCACTAAGGTCATAGGAAGGAGCACTGAGGGTATAGGAAGGAGGCACTGGGGGCACTAAGGACATGGGAAGGAGCACTGAGGGCATATGAAGGAGCCACTGGGGGCACTAAGGACATGGGAAGGTGGCACTGGGGGCAGTAAGGACATAGGAAGGAGCACTGAGAGCATAGGAAGGAGGCACTGGGGGCACTAAGAACATCGGAAGGAAGCACTGAGGGCACTAAGTACATAGGAAGGAGCACTGAGGGCATAGGAAGGAGGCATTGGGGTACTGAGGACATGGGAAGGGAGGCACTGGGGGCACTAAGGACATACGAAGGGGCACTAAGGACATAGGAAGGAGGCACTAAGGACATGGGAAGGAGGCACTGGGGACACTAAGGAATCTTAACGTTGTTTTGAAGGGTCTCATTAAAGCCCCATAATAGCCGCTTCAGGACACTTCCCTTTTGGATTTCACAGTAAAGACTGTGTTTCTGGTAGCGATTGTTTGGCAAGGCGAATATCAGAACTGCAGGCTCTCTCCTGTAGAGTACCCTTCCTTAAGATCACGAGAGAGGGCTTCACTCTTTGAGCTATTCCCTCCTTTCTGCTTAAAGTGGTATCAGCCTTCCATATTAGCCAGGAGATTCATCTTCCTGCCTTTCAGTCTACAGGTTTGGACAATTAGGATAGAATATTGAGGAAACTGTACGTACATCAACTTTTGCTTCAGTACTTGGAAAAGTCAATGACTTTTGCTTTTCTGATCATCTGTTCATGCTAACCAGTCAGTCCTGGCATAGCAGGCCAGTGTCTAAGACCTCTATATATAGTTGGATTCACATGGCCCTCTCTGCAACTTACATTGCCTGTGGTATTCATCCACCAGTTTCTCTTAACCCTTTCAGGACCATAAGGATCGTAGGCCAATTTTTGTGGTTTTGACGACATTTTTATGGTAAAAAGGGCTTGCAGATGCCAAAAAATTGATTTTTTTTGTGAAATATCATTATTTTTATTTAAAAAATCAAACTTCTGGCTTATGGACAGTGTGGCAAGTGAATCTTCTCGTCAATCTGGCAACGACGCTAATGAATGAATGTCGGAACCAGTTTGTTTACATAAAGGCAGTATCATATGGAATCCGTACATATCAAATTTAGAACTGTAGACTATCCCAATCAAAATTTATAGGATTTTAAAGTTATGGGACAAATATGTCCCTTGGTCCTGAAAGGGTTAAGGTGCACTTGAGTCTTCCTGGGTGGAGTCTCGGGCAGTTCCTCCCACTGAAATTTATAGAGCAGCTACTTGATCCACTCTGCATACTTTTTCCAGGTTTTACAGAGTGGATGTGATGTCTCGTGAGGACGCTGCCTTTGGGTCCTTGGTCTTGCGGGCAGGCTCTTTCGTCTCTCCTTAGACATCAACCATCACTTTGGTACATCACAATATGTCCAGACTCCGGAGTAGATGTAACAGAATGAAATATTAGGTTTTAACCTGGATAATATTCTTTGTTAATCTACTCCAGAATCTATACGGCCCGCTCTCAGTATATTCAGGTTCGCCTGCTTTTCTGCCTTGGATATTTCTGGATTCCAGGCCTGGAGTTCTTCTCCTGTCAGCCAGAGATCAAAGCACAAGGATGGCCTTTATATGTAAGTGTATTTTTCGGCCTCTGGCTCCCTTGATGTTAGTGCCGGTTGCATATAGCAGGTTGTTTCTCTATGGTTATTTTACATTGCTATGCAGTTTTGTTCTAATTCTTGTTTTATAAGTAACAGAGCAGACCAAACTTTTATAATATGTGCAGGGAATTTTCCCGTATCCCTCCGTCTTTGTGTTCCGTTCCAGTGGAGCTAGATTACTTTGGAACGTAATTGGGGAGGGCACTATTCGCCGCCTTTATGTGGGAGGTTCTCAAAGCTGTAAGTATTTTCACTTCTTCAAGTCCAGTTCACGGGAACGGATTGATCACCATATGTACAGACTTTGGAGGAAATTAATAGAAAAAAGATTATCCAGGTAAGAACTTAATCTTTCACTGACCCCTATTAGGTATAGTTAGATATGTAAAGACTAAAGCATGTTATGCACTGTGGAATAATAAAAACAGACGCCTCCTTACTTAGTTGTTCCAAGTTCTAATTCCTAATCATGTTTATGCTACTAGAAAAAAACCCACAACTGATATAAATAACAGATAATTTATTTATATGAGGAATACATACTATTTATAATAAATTGTATGCAAATGAATGAGGTCAGAAATAACTAAAATATAAAAGTAACATATGAACCTTAGAATGTCACAGAATAAAAGTGAAATATTAGGTCTTTAAATGTTGTTCTTTAAAAGGACACTAATTTGGTATTTGAACACACACACACTTTCCTAAGAGACAGAGTAAGTGCCACCTGTCTGTTACACCAAAGTGATTACAGGGCTTGTATAACAACCTGGGCCATAAAGCTGGTTGCTTCCTTCAGGAACAGCAGCAATTGCAAAAAGTGCTTGACTGTATTTCAAATGTAATCCATCAGTAAGATATAGAGGACAGCTGATGAGATGAGAGCAGCTTTGGCATTACAGAAAAAGAATACAAGAGGCTTCAATTACTACAAAACACAGCCACTAGACTAATTCTCAAAAGGAACCAATATGAGAGAGCAGGTCCACTATTAGAGCAACTATATTGGCTGTCAATGAAAATAAAGAATCTGGTTTAAGATAGCCTGCATGGTTCACAAAGCAATCTATGGAGAGAACTCAGAGGGATTAACGTCTGATATTAAAGTCCCACATTCCTTCTTCAGTTCATGCACTACGCAGCACTACAAACTATCCTTCCCATCTCCTCAACAAGTACAGCAAAAGAAAATATTCAAAACTATGTTTGAATACCAGGGACCTCTCATTTGGAGCAAACTGCCAATATACCTAAGATAACCCATCAGCTATACCTAATATACCTAAGACAACCCATCAACTACCTCAAATTCAAAATATCACGCACATTAAATTCAAAATATCATGCATAATTTATCACATCCTTTATGCAAGTTCAGCTAAACCTCTCATAAACCACTTCACCAATTCTTTGACCAATTCAGCCAGAAACATCAAGAATCTTCTGATCCTCCCATTTCCTAAAGTAGTGTGTCTCAAACTGTATGTCAAGGCACATTGGTGTGCCCTGAGAGATTCCAGAACTTTGCTTTATTTTTAAAAATTTCCTTCTTAAGTATACACTTGAATAGATGACATGTACATCACACATCACATATGCAAGAGTCTGAATTATGAGTGTCTGTGTGCATAAGGATGCAACCTCAGACAAGTATCATTATTTGATGTGATTGATGCTTACTTAACAGCAAGTTAATTTTAGTTGTATTTTTTTATGCAGTAGTTATCCTAACTTGAGCAACAAAGCAATCAAGGCTTTGTTACCTTTTGGATCTTCTTATTTTGCAAACTTGGAATTTCAGCTGTGACAAAAATTAAATTGAAAAAAAGAGAATGACTGCAGATGGTGGATGATGAAATGTGTATTTGCATGTCAACTACTGAGCAGCGTTTTGAATTAATTTGCACTCAATAATGAGCTTATCCATCGCATTGATTAGCAATTCTGTTCTATCTACTTTAGTTTCACCATTGTTACAATTACCTATACATAGCTTAAAGAACTTTAAATAACTCTCAAATTTAATTTTTTGTTGGTTTTGCAATTTTATAATTTCAATGTGCCGTGAAAAACATTTTCTCTGTTTAGTGTGCCAGAGCTAAAAAAAAAAGTTTAAGACGCACTGTCCTAAAGGAATAAAATACAAGCGCAAGTTTAGCACACTTATCACCTATATTGGCACAAAGACCTGGAACAGCCTCCTGACAACTATCAAAATAGAACCCTGTTATCTCAAATTTCGAAAGAAGCTAAAGACTCTCCTCTTTGACGCAATATATTCCATTGACAATCAGTAGGTTGTTCTAACTCTCAGATTTCCTCCCTCCAATGTAAATTGTACTTCAAATATCTCTTCAATGCTTCCCTATGGAGGACTTCCCCCTCCCTCCTCCCTTGCTATATTTCTTTTCTCCTATTTCTTCCATCTTTTGCCAATTACTTGAATTGTACATTGCCTTGATCCTATTTAGGCATAGAGTGACTCTCACAAATCGTAGATTAGATTCCAGAAGAACTTAAAGATATACCGTTTTTCACTACAGTCACTTTCCTATCCTTCAGCCCTTCCTTCTAAACTGATGTTCCTTCTAGAGAACGATACGGTGGCTATTAACTGCGGCTAGCCATGGATAACCTGCCAAAATGGGGAGGGGGAATAATGGTTACCGCGGGTACGGGGAGAAGGCCATTCATGCGCGGTCACTAAACCCACACAACCTCCTCCCTCCTTCCTAAAGATCACCGCTGCCATCCGTCCGGGCATCTCCCTCCCTCCCTCCCTTCCCCTTACCTTCAGACGATTTTTAATTTTTTTTCTACAAGCAGCCAGAGCCACGTGTGGCTGCCGGAAAGTCCTCCTCTGACACAATTTACGGTGTCTGGTTGCATCAGAGGAGGACTTTCCAGCAGTCACACGTGGCTCCAGCTGCTTATAGAAAAAAATTGCCTGAGGGTAAGAGGAGAGAAGGAAGGGAGGTAGATGCATAGAAATAAAAGCTGATAAGTGCAAAAAAACATAAGGTGAAACCAACACATGTTTCCTCCGGTTAGAGACAATCTAAATGAATCACAAGAAGCAGAGAGCAAAAACATGGGTTTGGTGGACGGGCGATTGAAGTGACAGGCAGTAGAATTTTATGGCTTATGATGAGTTGGAAATTTTTTATCTTTGTTATTTCAATGAACTTATTAGTTTTACCTTCAATCCCTTTCTGTTCTTGGATTGTTTTCACCTTTCCTTTGATTATTCCAATCATATGGTCATTGATGCAATCCTGAAAACTACTCACTTGTGGGAGTGCCCCTATCATCTCATCTGTGCTTCAGAGTTACAGAGACTTTGCTGCTCTATATGAGCCGATTTTTGTTTTTAACAGCTGGCTTCTCTCCCTCTTTTCTTCATGGAGTATATAATATCTAGATAGTTGGGGACATTCATGCCAGGCATAGAGGTCATGGATAAAGGCTCCATGTTCCTGATTGTGGGGTTTTGCTGAGTGAGGGAGAGGGGTGAGGGATGGGTGAACCCTCAAGGCTTGGTCTTGGTAGGAGCCGTCTTCCTCCTCCATTGTACTACGGTAGTCCTTTTCCCCAAAGTGCAATCTGGATCAGGCCTGATCTGAAAAAAAAACAAGCTGCTGCTTTCTCCAGGTAAAAACCAAAACACAATCTGTCAGAACGAAGGGAGTAGGCTAAATCACCCCTATCTTCACTGACTTTGGATACAAAGCAATTCTTCCTCTTTTTTTCTGGTTCCTGTACAGTGTGTTGCCTACAGGGACACGGGAGACGTCATTGCCCAGTATGCTTTCCTCATGTTGGATAAGTAGTATATTAGCTGGGTTGATAAACATTTATAAACAAAGCCCTGCCAGCTGAACATATTTTTCTAGTTCAGCAGCCAGAGCTTTGATTTATGACAATTTTATAGAATATTGTTCCTTTTTATACTTTAATAAAATAAGTTCAATATAAAACTATTCAAGGTTTGTGTGGATGGGATCAGATGGTTTGCGGTGATGGGGACCGAGCTCGTGGGGATGGGGGACAGTGACAGAGACGAGCTCACAGGGACAAGTTATTTCCCCATGTCATTCTCTAGTTCCTTCTAAAGATGCAACTCAAGAACTTGATCTAAATCTTATTGTAAACTGCATAGATTCCTTGTAGAAAATTGTGGTATATAAGACATTGTATTGTATGAATAGATGGATGATTTAATTCCAGATGAGCTGAGTTGATGCCTTTTATATCATTTTATTAATCAGCACTGTCTGGTATGATTTGATAAGATCATGACAGGTGATTGATTGGCGTCCTTTGTTGTGGCTAGAGAAGATATATGATTAAAGAGATGAGCAGTTTAAATAGGGGACGATTCCTTGAGAAAGCCTGATGACGAAACACGTCAGAAGGTGTCCCTGCTAGTATAAAGCTAAGTGCATTTAAGCTAAATGTTTGAGAGAAGAAAATGTTATGAAATTTTGCATGAGAGAGTTTCCTAATTGGGAAATAAAATAAGAAGATATTTTAGAGACCAAATGAAGTGAGTGCCTATACACCCAGTGATAAGTTGGTTCCTGGTCTGTACTACTGAGGTCTATATACGGTAAATTAAAATACTCTTATATGTTGGACAAATTCTTTTGGAGTAGTTCATCTATATATTGAAGTCCAATTATTATTATTGAATAAGAAAGCCATTGTTTATTGAGCATTGATATTGTGACTATTACTACTGGTGCAGATCACCAGTAAAATACCCAGGAGGTTACAATGGATGATTTTCTGGTTTATATGAAAGAGGAAGCCAGGGTGGCTCCGCTAATGTTATATGAAGGGACAGCCCAGTGGGGTTGGGAGTTTCTAACATATTGGTGGCAAAATTATGGACCATGCAAGGATGATTGGTAACAAGGCTCTTCAGTGAAATGATGTGCTTGATTAGAGCAGAGCATGGTGGTGGACTTTCCTTTATCAATTTAATGTTGTTTTCCTGCTGGAAGTTGCTCAACCATGGAATATAATAATCCCTGTACACAATTCATGATGGCAAGTTGAGATAAAGTATAGAAGCAGAAGGGCATACTTGGGGCATATGGGTATTAGATTTTGAAGATAATTTCCTTTGGGATTGGGGCATAGAGGTTACAGGCACTGAGAGAAGGGGCTAAGTAGACTTGGGCAACTTGTTACACAGGGGAAGGATATATCATATGGGGAATTGAGGACCCAGTTTTGTTTGGATTAAAGGGATTTTCCACTTTATCTGCAGGTTTGATATTATTTAATGTATGGAATGAAGATGGTAGATTTACAAGAAAATGCCTCTATGCCCCTGTTCTGAAAAGGACACTAATTTGGTATTTGAATGAACATACACTTCCCTAAGAGACAGAATTAGTGTCACCTGTCTGTTACACCAAAGTGATTACAGAGCTAGTGTAACAACCTGGGCTGGTTGCTTTCTTCAGGAACAGCAGGGATTGCAGGAAGTGCTTGACTGTATTTCAAGTGTGATCAATCACTATGATATAGAGAGGACAGTTGATGAGATAAGAGCAGTTGATGAATAGATGGATGATTTAAGTCCAGATGAGCTGAGTTGATGCCTTTTATATCATTTTGTTAATCAGCACTATCTTGGATTATTTGATAAGATCATGTCAGGTGAATGGTTGGTGTCCTTTGTTGTGGCTAAAGTAACTACAGATAATTTCCTTTGGGATTGGGCCATATAGATTACAGGCACTGGAAGAAGGGGATAGGTAGACTTAGGTAACTTGTTACACAGGGGAAATATATATAATATTGAGGACCTAGTATTGTTTGGACCAAAGAGACTCTCCTCTTTATCTAAAAGATTGATATTATTTAATGTATGGGAAGAAGATGCCTGTGTTTGATTACAGCTGAGGATCATCGCAGGATCGCAGCTCTTCTTTTCTCTTGGAGGGCTAAAGTTAGGACCCAAAGTGGTGAACTGGATTAGAAACTGGCTGTCTGATAGATGCCAGAAGGTGGTAGTTAATGGAAGTCGCTTAGAGGAAGGAAAGGTGAGTAGTGGAGTCCCTCAGGGTTCGGTGCTGGGACCGATCCTGCTCAATATGTTTGTGAGTAACATTGCTGAAGGGTTAGAAGGAAAAGTTTGCCTTTTTGAGGATGATACCAAGATTTGTAATAGAGTAGACACCGAAGAGGGAGTGGAAAATATGAAAAAGGATCTGCAAAAGTTAGAGGAATGGTTTAATATCTGGCAACTAAAATTAAATGCAAAGAAATGCAGAGTATTGCATTTGGGGATTAATAATCGGAAGGAACTGTATATGCTGGGATGTGAGAGGCTGATATGCATGGATGAGGAGAGGGACCTTGGGGTGATAGTGTCTGGAGATCTAAAAGCAAAAAAACAGTGTGACAAGACGGTGGCTGCTGCCAGAAGGATGCTGGGCTGTATAAAAAGAGGTGTAGCCAGTGGAAGGAAGAAGGTGTTGATGCCCCTGTACAGGTTATTGGTGAGGCCCCACTTGGAGTATTGTGTTCAGTTTTGGAGACTGTATCTGGCAAAGGACATAAGAAGACTTGAAGTGATCCAGAGGAGGGCGACGAAAATGATAGGAGGTTTGCGCCAGAAGATGTATGAGGAAAGACTGAAAGACATGAATATATATACCCTAGAAGAAAGAAGGGACAGGGGAGCTATGATTCAGACGTTCAAATACTTGAAATGTATTAACGTAGAACAAAATCTTTTCCAGAGAAAGGAAAATGGTAAAACCAGAGGACATAATTTGAGGTTGAGGGGTGGTAGATTTCAAGAGCAATGTTAGGAAATTCTATTTTACGGAGAGGGTGGTGGATGCCTGGAATGTGCTCCCGAAAGAGGTGGTGGAGAGGAAAGCGGTGACGGAGTTCAAAGAAGCGTGGGATAAACACAGAAGATCTAGAACCTGAAAATAATAGTAAATATTGAAGAACTAAGGCCAGTACTGGGCAGACTTGCACGGTATGTGTCTGTATATGACCTTTTGGTTGAGGATGGGCTGGGGAAGGCTTCAATGGCTGGGAGGGTGTAAATGGGCTGGAGTGAGCTTTGACGGAGACTTCAGCAGTTGGAACCCAAGCACAGTATCGGGTAGAGCTTTGTATTCTTGCCCAGAAATAGCTAAGAAGAAAAATATTTAAAAAAAATTAAATTGAATCAGGTTGGGCAGACTGGATAGACCATTCGGGTCTTTTTCTGCCCATCATCTGCTATGTTACTATGTTACTCTCTTTTAGATGTAGAAGATATGACTGTGAGTGGAGTGGCTACTGTGTTTGGGCCCAGTTGTGCCCTTGATCTCTTTTCTCATCTTCTACTTGTTGGCTGCGCTGTGGGCATTGGGCACTGAGTTGGAGTGGTTCTTGGGGACCGCTGGTTGGACTGTTGTACCTGTTGACTGCACTGTTGGCTCCTTCTTTCCGGTGCCGGAGATTGTTGTGCACCACTTTTCTGGCAGGCCAGGACCATGGACAGTTGAGGGAGGCTGTGTTGTTGGCTTTCTTGGAGCCTGCCTGGATGGCCTGCCTCTTCTTCCTAGTTTCTTTGCCTTCTGCTCTTGGGCCCAGATTGCAACTGTTGATTCCTTCTTTTCTGGCAGGGATGACCCCACAGCCCACCATCACTTCTCTGTGTCGATCTTTCCTTGCAGATGTGGAGCTCTATTGGACCACATTGATGATTGGACTTTGCACTAGATTGGAATTTATTTTGCTCAATCTCCAATCTCTTAAACGTATTTGTATATTTTAATTTTATTGTTTTTATTTCTTTTTTTTAATTTGAATTGTATCTTTCCCTCACAATTCTTTGAATTTTGTTATATCTTTAATATTTTAATAATAGTTTACTCATGTACTTTAGCTAGATTGTGATCCTTCAGGATAGATAGGGAAGTTCTAAGTAAGGTCAAAGTTTGGTTTGTGAGTAACGCGGTTTGTGAGTGTTTTGCAAGGCGAGCAAAACATTCTCGCAAATCGTGCCTTGCAAACTAAGCATTGACTTGATTTGTGAGCCCCCCCCCCCGGCAAACCAGCATCACCCCCCCAACCAGCATTGCCCCCCCTCCCTGCGATCCGGCATTGCGCTCCCAAACACAATCCCTTTCCCCGATCTGGCAGCAACACACAGGACGTTCCGGTGCTTGAAGATCTTGCCTGGACTAGGCCTTGAGCATCTGCGCATGCTCAAGGCCTTCTGGCTCCCACTCTCGCCGAGATTCTTGGAGAGAGCAAGAGCCAGAAGGCCTTGAGCATGCGCAGATGCTCAAGGCCCAGCCCAAGCAAGAGGCAGGATCTTCGGGCACTGGCACGTCCTGTGCGTTGGTGCTGGTGCCAGATCGGGGTAAGGGATTGTGTTTGGGCAGGTGGGGGATGCCGAATTGCAGGGGGGGGGGTTGCAGGTTCTTGGGGGGGTGGAGCATTGGCAGTGGCCTCGTGGGGGAGGGGGTAAGGTGGAGCAGCACCGGTGGCATCGGGGGGGGGGAGGGAAACAAATCAAGCAAGTTTCCCCTACTTCCTATGGGGAAACTCACTTTGATATACGAGCAATTTGATTTACGAGCATGCTTCTGGAACAAATTATGCTCATAAACCAAGGTTCCACTGTACCTGTATTTTATTGTAAACCTCTTAGATCTGTAATAAGCTTAAGCTGTATATCAAATGTTAATACAACATAAACATAAGATGGTAGATTTATAAGAAAATGCCTTGAGACGTTTTGGATTCAATGTAACAAAGGTAATATATGCTTTGCTGTTAGAGCCAAGTTGTGTGTGTGTGTGTGTGGGGGGGGGGGTTATATGGGGGCTTTTCAAAGGAATTGAGAAGCTGATATGGGTTAGGGTTTCATGTTGGAAGAGTGTGCTTTGATTTTTCAGTGTTAAAACCGCCCAGGTGTCAGCCTACTTGAAGAAACTGGGTGTTGGATAGTTGGCTAAATTGTGTTACCAGTGATGTGGGGTGTATTGGAGGCCACTTAAGGTGGTAATATAATAAATTTTTAAGTAGCATACAGATATGGTATGAATATTCTTTTATTCTATAATTATCATTATGTAGTATAGCAATTTAATTTTTAACTTACATTTATTAGATGTAGCATACAATTCCAGTGCAAACAGGCACAAAACTAACAATTCCAAGCAGTAGACGCAAGAGTTTCTTCAATACATCTACCCACCACAACCTATACACTTATAAGAACTATAACTCCCCTTCCAAAACCACACCCCCATGCCAATCCAACTGATCCATGTCTCTAAAATCAATCTCATCTCCCTCATTGCTGGGCCATAATTAAGATCAAACAAGTTTGATCCTAAACCCCCAAGTGGACTCCTGAGTAATGCAAGGATGACTATATCCAACAAAAAGGGGAACTATTTTTTTCAGTCTGCCTATAAGATCCTTAGGTAAATTAACATTCAATATGTCCAACTTTTGTCATATTTACCCAGAACCTGACAATCATCCATATGCCTTCAGTTCTGTCCTAATCTCTGCTAAAGACTTACTCTGGTTTGTCAACATGAACAAAAGATCATCCACGAACAAACAAAGCTTATTCTCCTAAGCATTCACCATCACTCCAGAAATCTGTTTCTGCTCCCACAGCCTTTGAGCTAAGGACTTTATCACCAATGCAGGATTGGCAACAAGGGGCAGCCCTGCTAAGTCCCCCTAGCCCTTTGAAAAGGGTTTGTATACCCCTGTTAATTTTGATACACGCCAGAGGAGCAGTGTATTACGCCCATATCCAACCCCACATCCATGGCCTAAGCCGTATTTTCTCTAAAACCTTAAACATAACGGCCAAGAGATCTGATCAAAGGCCTTTTGTGTGTTACCAACAGAAGTAACAATCCCTTGCACATTTTTTTCACCTGCTCCATCACATTGAGAACCTGATGGATGTCGTCACTCACTTGTTCCAACACAAACTGTGACTGGTCTGAATGAACCAGCTGAGGGATCCAGTGCATAAGATGGGTCCACTAATACCCCCACAAAAATCTTCTAGTTGACTCCCAGCAGAGATATAAATCTGTACGAGCCACACTGTGCCAAATTCTTACTAGCTTTCAGGAGTACTGTGATCCCAGCTAGCCTTATGAAATAGGGCAGAGAATCTCCCTCACCAGTAGAATTAAACAACTATAATGGGCAGGATAAGCAGATCCTGAAAGTGTTTATAAAAGTGTATGGTGAAGCCATCAAGGCCCAGCGACTTACTGGGCTTCATGAAACGCAAGGCCTTCTGTACCTCAATAGCCTTGATGGGCTTGTCCAATCTACCCACATCATCTACAACCATGGTTCTTAAACCTGTCCTTAAGGGACCCCCAGCCAGTTGGGTTTTCAAGATATTCCTAATGAATATGCATTCAAACAAAGAAGCTAATTACATACTTATTTCAAAATGTTTCACCATTTAATAAATCATTTTATTAAATATTCAATCTATAAATACTATTAAATAAATCATATAATATACACACAAATCACAATTACAGCCCCCTCACAATTCATTAACCATTAAAACATTCCATTTAAAAATTTCAGGAAATGTGCACCCATACAAGTGTGTATTAAATGAATATGCATGAGGTAGATTTGTATGTGTGTTACCTCTATTAAATACAAATCTGCTTCATTAATATTTATTATATCTTACTCAAAAAGCTGTATAGAAAATATTTTCATTTATTTAACATGTCTTTGTACATAATCATTACACCATACTCTTTAAATAATTCAAATATCCACTTAACATTATTTATAAATAATTCAGCATTATTTATAAATAAACCAACATTATTTATTCAACTTTATTCATTCAACATTTATTCAACGTTATTTATAAATAATTCAAATATCCACTTAACATTATTTATAAACAGAAATGTTAAGCATCTGATTCTGTAGTCAAAAGTATATGCTGCTGACTCTATAAAACAGCAGTATATACTTTTGACTACAGAATCGGATGTTTAACATTTCATTAAAGCATCTGAAGTAGAAGACTGTAAACATTTCTGTTTATTGATTTGTCATCAGAACACAGACTCCCGAGGCAGGCTTTTTGGGGCTGAGACACGATCGTGTCAAGTCATTTCAAACAATAAAGGAAATTGAACATCGATTAGTCACCTTCGTTGTTTTTCTACTTTCACGTTTGTGGAGGAAGCATCTCTTGTTTCTTGAATCCTTAGTGACACACCCAGAATCTCTTTTCGAAACACTACTGTGTCATGGCACACAGTGTGTGATACACTGGTTTAAGGGAAAGCAGGTCTGTTATTAATAGATTGCTTCCCACAATTTACAAACAAAGTTCCAAACTTCTCTCAAGAACATGCTAGTCAACCCTTCTGGAATAAGAGTGTTTGGAAGGTATATGGAAAAAAAGGAGTTTCTGTTACATCCCTTCTGGATTCCATACTCTAGGTCAGTGATTCCCAACCCTGTCCTGGAGGAACACCAGGCCAATTGGGTTTTCAGGCTAGCCCTAATGAATATGCATGAGAGAGATTTGCATATGATGGAAGTGATAGGCATGCAAATTTGCTTCATGCATATTCATTAGGGCTAGCCTGAAAACCCAATTGGCCTGGTGTTCCTCCAGGACAGGGTTGGGAACCACTGCTCTAGGTGTTCAGTTCTTCCTACAATCCAGGAGTTGCAGAAATCCAAACACTTTTCTGAGCATATGCCCCTCCTACTTTAGAGAGAAAATTAGAGCCCCCTGCAGTTTTCAATTTCTGCAAGCAATCTGTGCAGAAGTCTTTTGATCTGCGCTGCATCTTTTTTTTTTTTAATTTTCACTTAAAGTTAAGTTTTTTCGGTGGCTTCAGTGCCGTGATTCCCTGTGCAGTATCCTCTGCTGGAGGAAAGGACTCAGTCCTGCGGAGCTAGACTGCTGCTTCACAGAGAAACTTTAGTGGACCTGTGGGGCCAGCCTGCTTGTACTACTCTTCTCAAACTCGGGGTCTATTCCCCTGGGAGCTCATTTGGCTTCTGATTCTGTCAGGGGTTTAAGCTGTATGCATCCTGAGTTAAAGGGCACAGGCTGCATTTCCCACCCCTGGTTGTGTGGAGAGATTTCATGGGGCAGAGGTTACAGTCTGAATCCATCTTATTGGCAGTCTGAAGATCTTTAAGTTTGGCCATTTAGAACAGTTTTTGAGTCAGAAAATCCTTTCCTCCATTCAGCTGCAGTATAACAGAGCTGACAGGCAGGCACTTCACAAACTGTAAGTACACCGCCATTATTTCCTATGGAAGCGTCGGGGGTTGTTTGTGGAACTCTACACTCATTTTTCAGAGTTTCTAAGGATAGGATTCAGGTCTCTCATCTTCCCAAATCACTATTTTTTTATTTTCAGATTTTCTTTATTTTTGCCGTTTTGGGAGCAAATTCGCTGGCGGTGGCCAACTTGGATTTTAATTGATCTTTTTTTTTTCCCAAAGCTTGATTTCTGCCTCAAAACTCATAAGAACATAAGAATATAACATAGAAAGTGACGGCAGAAAAGGGCCAAGGCCCATTGAGTCTGCCCACTCCATTGACCCACTCCCCTAGTTAATTGCTCTCTGATGACCTTTTCCCTTGAAGAGATCCGACATGAGCATCCCAAATGATCTTAAAAACTTGAACGCTGCTGGCCTCAACCACCTGTACTGGGAGCCTATTCCAGCTGTCCACTACTCTTTCAATGAAGAAGTACTTCCTGGTGTCGCCATGAAACTTCCCGCCCTTTATTTTCAGCGGGTGTCCTCTTGTGGCTGAGAGTCCCCTAAGAAGGAAAACATTATCTTCTACCTTGATGCGACCAGTGACATACTTAAACGTCTCAATCATGTCCCCTCTCTCTCTACGCTCCTCGAGAGAGTATAGCCGCAATTTGTTCAGCCTTTCTTCGTATGATATATCTTTGAGCCCCGAGACCATCTTGGTGGCCATTCGCTGTACCGACTCGATTCTCAGCACATTTTTGCGGTAATGTGGCCTCCAGAATTGTACGCAGTACTCCAGATGAGGCCTCACCATGGTTCTGTACAAAGGCATTAGGACGTCGGGCTTCCGACTAACAAAACTTCTCCGGATACAACCCAGCATTTGCCTAGCCTTAGATGAAGCCTTCTCCACTTGTTTGGCCGTTTTCATGTCATCGCTGATGATCACCCCCAAATCCCGTTCTGCAGCAGACCTTGCTAAGGTTTCTCCATTCAATGTGTACGTTCTGCACGGATTATTGTTGCCAAGGTGCATGACCTTGCATTTGTTAGCGTTGAAGCTAAGCTGCCAGGTCGAGGACCACTGTTCCAACAAAAGCAGGTCTTGCGTCATGCTGTCGAACAGATTGCCGTTACTTACAATATTACATAGTTTGGCATCGTCAGCGAATAATGTTATTTTACCTTGAAGTCCTTGAGTCATGTCTCTTACAAATATGTTGAACAGGATCGGGCCCAAGACCGAGCCCTGCGGCACCCCACTGGCTACCTCCGATGTTTTAGAGATGGTACCATTAACAACCACCCTCTGAAGTCTACCACTCAGCCAATCGTGAACCCATGCTGTAAGTGTTTCACCTAATCCCATCGATTTCATTTTGCTCAATAGCTTGCTGGGTCAGACCAGGGGTCCATCGTGCCCAGCAGTCCGCTCCCGCGGCGGCCCCCCAGGTTCATGACCTGTAAGTTCTTACCTAAATTCTTTATTCCCTATTCATTAGTACCTGTATAGTTACCCTCTATCTGTACCCTTCAATCCCCTTCTCCTTCAGGAAGTCATCCAATCCCTTTTTGAAGCCCAATATTGTACTCTGCCCTATCACCTCCACTGGGAGCGCATTCCAGGTGTCCACCACCCTATGAGTGAAGAAGAACTTCCTAGCATTCATTTTGAATCTGTCTCCCTTCAATTTTTCTGAATGCCTTCTTGTTTTTGTTGGCCCTGTTAGTCTGAAGAATCTGTCCTTCTCCACCTTCTTTTGTTGTAAATCAAATGGGATGGACTCCTCAGCCCCTAATCTGTTGACTACATCTGGTTTGTGCTGAATTGGTGCCAGAACAATGTTTGTGTACCGTATGCCGCAGTACACTGGGGGGAGGAGCGGGAGCTTTGGACTTCACCTCCTCTGTGTCCTCCAGGGCTGAGGTGCTGGCCTGGGTCCATGTTTTGGGCAAAAAGCCTCACCCACTTCCATTCTATATACTGGTACGAAAACGCCTGTGTTCCAAGTCTGGGGACTCTTTTGGTGCAGTGCAGGCGCCTCAGCTGGACTCAGCAGTGACCATGGAGTGTGAATTTTTCAAGGATTTCCTTCGACTCATTTGGTGAGCATGTTCTTTAGACCCAGCTCATTTGACGCAGCCTGTGGGTTTGTCATCTTTTTTGCAAGCTAATCACTCAGGTGCCAGAGGTCCCTATGCGGGAGCCCTCTCTTCTGGCTACGACAGATCTCATTTGCCTTAGTTGTCACATAGATATTATGCCTATCCTGTCTCCTGACACTGTCTTTTTTTTTGGGGGGTGGATGCTGCTGATACCCTTAATGGGAGTAGTCGGTGTAATTTCTCGGATTGTCCGAATTTGGATGAGGACTCCACTATCTGCAGACTTTTTTGGTCTGTCTCTGTCTATCATTTCATTCCTGATGCCCTGAAAGAGCTTAAATTGTCTCAGTGTTTGGTCATGAACTGTTCTGCTGTGCTGTCCTCCTTTTTTTCCGTCCCACAAGAAGCTTATTCTGGTGACAGAGCAGCGGGATACCCCAGGCAGCTCTTTCCAACTATAGCTATGGCTAAGCTTTCTCCACTGGCTCCTGATGTTCAGCAGTTTTGAGCAGCCCAATGTGGATTCTACCATGGCACAGGCTACCTGGCACACGGCCCTCCCTAGTGATGGGGGTGTAATGCTCAAAGGCTCCCAGGATTGCAGTGGGCACATTTTTGTGCGAAAGCTTTTTGAAGGGGCTTCTTCAGGTATCAAGGCTGTGGTGGCAGCCTCCTTTGAAGCACGTGCTTGTCACTTGAGATTTCACTGTGTACCCTCTGTGGAAGAGGATGGTGTGGATTTTGTGGCAGACACCCTTTATGATCTCATCAGAGTTTTCTGTAAAGTCTGGGCTTCTACGGTGTCACCACGCCGGACTCTTTGGATTCATCATTGGACTGGGGACTTTAAGCAGACTTCCTTTCAAGGGTCAGCTTCTTTTTGGGAAAGGCCTAGTTGATCTCCTGACCATTGTGGCTCATCACTGCCTTAGATCTCTCCCGGTGAACAAGTCTCTGGACTTTGGAGGGGATCATAGTAATTTTCGTTCCTCCCACAGTTTTCATCAGGGATCCTCAGGCTCTTCCGCCCACTGATATTCCTGGGGGTACCATCCCCATTACAAGATATCCTTAGGCATCCGGATCCTGTGCTGCTGCTGCCCCTTAAAATTCTCAATGATGCTAGAGGTCAGACAGGGCTCCCTCATATTGGGGCCAGCTTTCTCAGTTTTACCATAAGACTTGCATATCCTCGGATCAATAGGTGCTGGACCTAATTCGGAAGGGGCACAAGATACAATTCTTTTGCTTTCCTCTGGAATTGTTTGGTCTCTCCAGCAGGTCAATCGGTAAAAGGGGTCAAAGGTCCTTGCTACCCTGCAGCGTATCTTGGACATCTGTTTGTTAGAGCTTGTTCCAGAAAACGAATCAGGCTTAGGCAGATGCTTCTTATACTTCATCATGCCCATGGACAGCTTGGAGGGCTGGAGACCCATTCTGGACCTCAAGTCAGTCAATCGCTTCTTGTGGATTCCTAATTTTTGAATAGAAACCACGCAACACGGTCATATCTGCTCTCTCTCCTGGGGTGTTTATAGCGCCTTGGATCTCAAGGAGGCTTGCCTCCATATTCCATTCTACCTGGAGCATCACTGGTTTCTGCACTTCCATGTTCTGCAACAGCATTTCCAGTTCGCAGCTCTGCCCTTTGGGCCTACGATAGCATCCTACACTTTCAATAAGGTGATGGCAGTTGTAGCAATCTTTCTTCGCAGGCAGGGCGTCCAGATCCATCCTTACTTGGATGGCGGGTTGATCTGGTCTCCGTCTTGGCAGGAGTGTGAGCGAGCAGTGGAGACGGTGTGTCTCTGCTATAACACTTGGTTGAATTGTCCACTCCAAAAAGAGCCAGTTGATGCCATTGCAGACCTTGGAGTATCTGGACCTTCTCTTTGACACCCTGCAGAGCCGTATGTTTCTTCCTGAGGTATGCAGATAGAAACTTCAGAAGCAAATCAGAGATCTCCGGGATCTTCCAGTTTCCTCGGCCTGGCATTATTTGCAGGTGCTGGAGTTCATAATGGCCTCCATGGAGGTAATCCCCTTGGCCTTAAGAACATAAGAACATAAGAGTTGCCTCCGCTTGGTCAGACCAGAGGTCCATCGCGCCCAGCAGCCTGCACCCGCGGCGGCCCATGAGGTCCAGTGACCTGTTAAGTGTCCCTGCCTTTCCTGTACCTATCTCTATGTCTATCTGTACCCCTCAATCCCCTTATCCAGTAGGTATTTATCCAAACCTTCCTTGAACCCCTGAAGCGTGCCTTGCCCTACCACATCCTCCGGGAGCGCGTTCCATGTGTCCACCACCCTCTGAGTAAAGAAGAACTTCCTAGCATTTGTTCTAAACCTGTCCCCTTTCAATTTCTCCCCCTTGTATTTGTGGCTCCCTTCAGTTTGAAGAATCTGTCCCTGTCTACCTTCTCTATGCCTTTCAGGATTTTGAAGGTTTCTATCATGTCTCCTCTAAGTCTCCTCCTTAGGTCCTCTTTTGTTGGTCTCCACAGCATCATCTCAATCAGATCATCTCAATCAGATGCCACTCCCCTTGATGGATCCAGTTTGCATCTGTCTGCGCTGGCTTCAGGAAAAGGCTCTCTGCTGCGGCAAACCTCTTCGGATTATAGAGTGGTTCACTCTCATGATGGATGCCAGTCTGTCAGACTGGGTTGCTTACTGCGGGGACCGCTCCATTCAGGGACAGTGGACTCTGTCTGAAGTATTGGTCGATCGATCGTTGGAAGCTTCATGCTATGGCAGTAGCGTCTGTGAATTGTCTGGAGAGGCCTAGTAGTGCTCCCTTGGGCCAGGAAGCTCGCATGCTGTTTGCTGGGCAGAGTTGCATCTTATGTCTCTTTGGAGCGCATGGGACTAGAGTCGATACCGTACATCCAGACTTCCTCAGTTGTCAGATCCTGGATCCGGGAGAATGGTCCCTATTGCAAAGAGTGTTTCTTCTTATCGTGCAGTGCTGGGGCCCATCAGAGATGGGCTTGATGTCTTCAGCCAGGACCTCGAAGGTCAGGCACTTCAGTCAATGCATAGAGCATGAAGTTTAGGTCTGGACACTTGGTTCTGTTCTGGACGGTTTCCAAACCCCTTTTGTGTTCCCTCCGTGGCTTTTGGTTGGGTCCTCCTTCAGATAGCATCGCTTTCTGGTCTAGTGTTCCTAGTGACTTCAGATTGGCCTCGTCTTCCAGGATACATGGATCTCATATGTCTTCGGTGGGACCAGAAGCTCAAGCTCCCTCTTCATCACAACCTTCTTAAGTCAGGGTTTGGTACCCATGGAGAACCCATGGCACTTTGATCTTCTGGCATGGCTCTTGAGCACTCAGCTTTGATGGAGTGCAGTTTTTCTGATATGGTTGTTTCAACACTTTTGAAGTCTAAGAAACCCTTTACTTTGGCTTTCTAACAGTGGTGTGCCAAGGACTCAGTAGAACCTGAGCAGGCTTCCTTTTCGGTGGTTCTGTCTTTTCTTCCAGCAGACTTGGATATGGGTTAAGGTTGCAGGTTTTTTGTGCTTCCGAGCACATAGGAGTTCCAGTTGGTGTACTACTTATCCTGATGTGACCAGGTTTCTGAAAGGGGTGCTTTGCTTGCAACCTCCCTTGTGTCTTTCTTTCCCTATGTGGAATCTTAACCTCTTTCTGCAGAGCCTTTGTGGAAGCCCCATTCGAACCACTGAAGGATGCTTCTCTTCTGGGTCTGATGATCAAGTTTGTCACCATTGTCTTGGCATGGCGTATTTCGGAGCTTCAAGCTTTTTTGGGCAGTGAACCCTTTCTATGGATCATGGAAGCAGGGTTGATGCTCCATATAGTACCTTCTTTTCTATTGAAGGTGATTTCCGATTTCCATGCCAACCTGGAGGTTTGTTACCTGCGTTTCTCTCCAAGGGATCAGAGTGAGAGGATCAGATCTTAAGCTATAAGGACGTGAGGAGATTCTTGCTCCACTATTTGGAGAAGACTAATGACTTTTGTCCTTTTGATTTTCTCTTTGTCGTGATTAATCTGTCTTGGCAAGGTAGGCTGGCTTCTGAGTTCTCGCTTGCCATTGGATTCATATTACCATTTCAGCAACTTACATCCCTTGCCGGTTTTTCTCACGGCCCACTCAGCTAGGCGTGTTGTTGCCTTGTTGACAGAGTCTCGAGCAATTCATCCAGATGACATTTGCAGGATCTTCTAGCCACTTAATGGATCTGGGGACATTTCGCTCTTCTGTGAGTATGCATCTTGTCAATGGCTGTTTCATATGGGGGCTCTTTCATATGGGTGCTCATTTCATACAGTAGGCTATTTCTACATTGTTCCTCCTTGTCTTTTCTGTGTTGCATTTTGCCTGTTTATTACTTTTTATATTTTGCAGAGCTGATCATAACAGAAATTTTTTGTTGCCGGGAAGGTTCCCCTGTGCCCCCTTATTTGTCATGGATTGGTTCCGGTATGATTGCTTGGCTTTGGGACTGGACTATAGGGGACTCTAATTCTCTCTCTCTAAGGTAGGAGGAGTACATGCTCCCCCATTTAACTCTTTATGCATCTATCCCCTTCTCCTATTCAATGTATTCTCTCACTACATACACTGTATACAACCCTTCCCTCACCTAAATTATAAACGTAAGACTAATTTACCTCTTGTTGCTATGTTCTCCAATTCCAACCGCGCTGTATGTATTTTTCACCTGACTGTTGTGAACCGCCTAGAACTCCCTGGGTATGGCGGTATACAAAATACAATTATTATTATTATAATTATTATTATTATTATTCTGCAACTCCCGGATTGTGGGAAGGGATTGAACATTTAGAGTATGAAATCCTACAGGGACTAACAGAAGGTTATTGAAGGTAATAACCTAATCTTCCAGTGGAGAATAAAATGCTTTTATCCTAGGACAAGCAGGTAGCATATTCTCACATATGGATGACGTCATCCAAGGAGCCCAGTATGGACAGTTTGACAAGTGAACTGTCACTTTAAGTTGGAAAAACTTTGCAACTGTCCGCACCGCGCATGTGTGAGTGCCTTCCCATGTGACGCCAGCCCAAGCCCCTCAGTTCTTCATTTTCCGTGAAGCGAAGAAGTTTGTTTTCACTGAATTCTGTTCAGTTTTTGTTGCCTTCCCGCTTTGCGTCTTTTATTTCTATTCTATGGTTTTTCCTTTAAGTTTAGTAATTTGGTTTATTTTTGACAGGTTAAAAAAAAAAGTTAAAGAACTTTTTCGTCAAAAACCTCTTTCATCCGTGGCAATGGCTTGTGCAGTGGTAGTTACGTGTTTTTGTTGCTGGCCTTTCTCAAAGGTTGGCGGCTTTCTTCTGCAACACCTCTTTAATTTACTTCTTTAAAATAATTTGTTTTGCATCCTTTTTTTCTGTCAAGAATAGTTTTTCAGCGCGAGCATGGACGGTGCCAGGTCTTCGTAGCCATTGACGTAGAAAGCATCAACATCGGCATTGCAGAACATTCAGATATCGGGGAAGCTAGCTAGAAGGCCATCTGCTTCCCCATCAAGCGTCACAGGTCTCGACAGCATCAAGTCAATTGATGCAGACCAATCAAAGACGCCACTGCTTCCTAGCTTCGCAGGTTGTCTCTCCTATACGGTGTGCATCCTCATCAAGGTCACCCATACCGAGATAACCTGCTACACTGATGGTACTGGCTGTTGAGCCTATAGTACTGGTGCGTACTTCAGGTCTCCAAAACATTGAGTCAGTCGATGCAGACCACATATCGATGCAGTCGCTCCCCAGCTTTGCAGGTTGTTTCTCCTTCATGTGTGCATCGAGGTCGACCATTCCAGGACAACATGCTGCAGTGATGGTACCGGCTGTCGAGCCTATACTACTAGTGCATACTTCATTTTTTTAGTAAGCGTTGCAAGTCTCTACAGCATCGAGTCAGTCAGTGCAGACCGCTTATTGACGACAACGCTCCCCAGCTTCATAGGTTGTCTCTCCTTCATGGTGTGCATCGAGGTCAACCACTTCGGGGCTACCTGCTGCACCGATGATACCGGCTGTGGAGCCTTTAATATTTTTATTTATTTATCTAATCTAATCTAATCTAAACCTTAGGTTTGTATACCGCATCATCTCTACATTCGTAAAGCTCGACACGGTTAACAAGAGTTAGGGTAGAAAGGAACTCCAGTGGAGGGAAGAGGCAAAATGAAGAGAAAATTTAGAGGACTAGAATAACCAGAGAGGGAGGAGGAGTTACATTTTTGAAAATAACCAGGTTTTCAGATGTTTACGGAAGAGTTGGAGGGAGCTCAGATTCCAAAGAGGAGAGGTAAGGTTGTTCCAGAGCTGAGTGATTCTGAAAGGGAGGGAAGAACCTAGTTTTCCCTATCTGTCCCGGCTGGCTCACACTCTATCTAATCTAACTCGGGCTCTGGGGGATTAAGTGACTTGTAAAACACACTCTAAAAATACAGGCTGAGCTATAGTCTGCGATATCGGTGTCGATGCAGGTACCTCGGATGATGATGATGCCTTCAACGTCGATGACGTGAATGTCGATGCAGGCAGTACCAATGAGCTGCTGCTGTTGTAAAAGGTGGCTTTTAATGGAGCGTTTCTTAAGAGTTGAACAACGCGTGCAGGACTCAATACAATGCTCGGGGCCAAGACACTGTATACACCAGCTATGTGGGTCGGTGAGAGAAATTGTGCACTGGCACCTGCCACATTTTTTAAAGCCGGTTAATAGATGGTACATGGAAGGAAAAACCACCTCAGCCAAATCGAAAGCCAAATGCTGAGGTGAAAAAGAAGGCTCCGCCGTTGATAAAAAACCCAAATGCGAAAATCAAGATTTTTTTATGTTTAAACAAGAGACAAACGAAAGAAAAAGAATTGATAAGAAAAAATTGAGCGCATGAACAGGAAGGCATAGGCTAAACAAAGAAACGTAGAAAGCATGACTTCTTAGCTCTGCGGAAAACGAAGAACTGAGGAGCCATGCATCTATGTTAGGCGAGAAGGCACAGTGTGGTCAGTCATAAACTAGAGAGTTGCGCAGGGACAGAAATCCCACCCGTCCCCGCCAAAATCCCACCAGTCCCTGTGAGGAATTCCTCCGCCCCCACCCATCCCCGCGAAGAATCCCTCCATCCCCACCCATCGCCGCAAAGAATCCCCTCTGTCCCCGCCCGTCCCTATAAACTTCAGAAATAGTTATTTCATTTAATTATGCTATTGAATTAAAAGCTCTGGTAGAGACCCATTTACAAATAAACAAAGACACTTTATTAATTGGGAAATATTAATTGGGAAGAATACATATTTGTAAACGGGTTTCTACCAGAGCCTCTAATGTAAATATAAAATATAAATACTCAGCTGATGAGGACCCCCAAGCTATGTCAGCTGAGGACTTCCTCTGAAGGTGGTTGGGGCTTCCTTTAGCCAAGCTTGGCAGGCAGCAGTAGCTTCCCTGAGTCACAGATGCTGGCACCTCTGTGGCTCATGGATGCTTCCAGTGGCTGCTGCACTTGTTGGAGGGGAGTTCTGGCTATCTCTAGAAGAGGTCCTCTGCTCACGGTGCTTGGGGATCACCACTAACCACAGCCAGGGGTCGGCAAGTACTTCAACTACACTGTAGAAATAAAACCAGAAAAGCATTTCCTTTTCTTTTGAACACAATACAAAGACACTATATACATTTCCCAAAGCTAACATATTTTAGTCAATACCGTTTTTTACCTTTGTTGTCCGGAGACTTATTTTTCCATCAAGTTGGTCCCAGTTTCTTTTTTCCGCTTTCCCGTCCTCTGCAAATTCTTCTGTTACTGTCCATTGGTTCCTCCTGCCATTGTCCAGCATTTATCCCTTTCTCATCGCCCAGACCATGTGCAGCATCTTTCATCCCTACCCACCAGCCCCGTGCCCAACATTTCTCCTTCTATCACCCCTCTCCAGCACCATGCCACATCTCTCCCTCCATTCCCTTCACCACTATGTCCAACATTCCTCCCTCTTGCATCCCTTTCAATCTGTCCCACTGTTCCCTTTCCACCACATTTCTCCCTCTCATCTTTCACTTCCCCATCTATACCTCCCTCCCTCCCTATGACCAAAAATTCTCCACTTTCTTCCATTCCTCGTTACACCATCTTTCTTTCCCACTCACTGACACACATATGGCGTGCTATACTATAATAAAAGACATTTTAAAAGATAGAGTAACTCCTTATTGGGGGTAGTTGTTTTCTAAACATAGCTGTTGAATGAAATTTAGTCCTTCAGTTGTTTTCTTTCAGATTTCCACTGCCGGGTATTGACCCTCATTTAGCTCCTTATTAACTCTTATATGAAAAAAACAATTCTAATCACAAAATATTTCTGTAGTGCTGCGGTCATCTCTCAACCCTTTAAATATGGTACCTCTTTCTTAACAGAAATGATAGGAAAGGGCAGCTGAGACTTGACTAGTATACTTGTTTCCCTTTCCTGCTTGCTTGATAGTAACCTACACAAGAAAGCACTATATACATTTATTTTTAAGGCACAGCAACAAACAGTTCAGCATGCACAACTGAGATAATAGGACAAGCATAGAAATACATATGTAGTTAAGAAGTACTATATTAAGAGACCAAAGTCTACATAAACACTCAAAAACCCCAGCTAAAAGTAACTAGTCGTTAACGTTCAAAAAGCATTAATGACTTAAAATGTAAATAAAAAGGCACAGAACACTAGCCATACAGCAATGGAAGTTACCGTCTGATCTACAAAACCTAGTTAATTTAAAAATAGGTAGCAAGCATAAGAACAGCATGTTCACTATACAGCACAGAAAAGATCAATTACTTCTCTTCTACAATGCTTTTGTTCTCACCTCCGTTTGCTCCTTTTTTTGTATTTTTAAACCACGTTAATCTGCCAACTATTAATCAATTCTAACTAGGATATACTGCGGCAACTAATCCCTCGGGGTCCCACCAATTTATAGATGCCGCCATCCACGCCCACCTTTTCCCCCTTAACCAGTTCGAACAGGTAAGGGGAACTAAGTAGCAAGAGCTCAACCTACCTTATTAGGTGGACTAGTTACATCTTTAAAGAATAGCAGACAGCCAATCTGGTTCCTCTCTATGGGAAGAGGCGGTGCTTTTCCGGTTTGAATGGACACAATAGGGTGCCAGTAGGTGAATACTCGCTGAGTAACTAAGCTACTGTGGCTGGGAGGCCATTGGGGAACATTTTAGAAAACAAGAGATTGTATTACGATACACCATTTCAAGGCAGGAGTGAGCAAGAACAAGTTAGCAGAAGGATCCGCTTCTTCCTAGTGCGCACGCTGTAAGTTCTTTTTAGCAGGAGGGCAGGAAAAGAAGAGGAGAGCCACTCAGCTCGAGCTGCCTCCAATCCCGCGGGATCCCCGTAACCCCGAGGGGCGTCCCCACGGGATCCCCATGACCTGAGGGGGCGTCCCCACGGGATCCTCACGATCCGAAGGAGGAACCCGCGGGATCCCCGTTCCCGTGCAGCTCTCTATCATAAACTTTCTAAAGTTCTTAAAGGGCTCGTGCACTTGTACAGCTGTCCGTTCCGGGGCTCCGTGGATGACGTCACCCACATGAGAATATGCTGCCTGCTTGTCCTGGGATAATCACTATATTACACAAAGAAGTTTAGTACTGTATAACCTAATATCTCTTAAACAGTCCTCTAACCCTCCTCTTCCACCATGTTCAAGTGAACATGTCCCCATTGACAAATTGTTCACTGTTCAAAACTGAAAAGCGAAGACCTTTCTATAAGAACCCCTATGTATAATGATGATACCATATTAAAGAGGGATCCACAGCTTTTGATATTTTGCAGCCGTATACTCCCTATAAGCAGGGATATGCACCATTAAAGGAATAAAGTATCACCTTCTTCATAGACAGAGAGGGTGCTTTCCAGAATTTAGCCATACAAAACTTCACTGCCAAAAGGGCTGATTTCACAAATTTGAGGGTGTGCTAGATCTTGAACTCATAACACAGTAAACACAGTTATGGGCTGAGAGCAGTTTCCTTTTCCCAGAAGATCTCTGAGAAAGTCCCAAAACAAAACTGAAAAAGTGTGACTTTCTTTACATTCCTAGGCAACAGGAAAGAGGGAATCCAAAGCAAAAGAAATGAAGTTGAGGAAAAAGAGCATAATGGGTCAACAAACTTTATTGAAGGACCTGACATGGGTTGTGTTTCAGTGGAACGCCTGCATCAGGGATCAATCAAAAAATAGATCACTCGATTGATTGATTTAGAGCAGAGATGCCCAATAGATCAATCGCGATCGACCGGTAGCTCGCCAAGGCAAAGTGAGTCGATCATCCAGGACTCCCTTTGCCTTGGCGATCTATCGGGCCGATCAATATTCCTCTCCCCGACATCAATTCTGCCGTCGGAGAGGAAGTTCGGGCCAGCCAATCGCTGCCTGGCTGAGCAGAACTTCCTCTCCGACGGCAGAATTGATGTCGGGGAGAGGAAGATTGATCGGCCTGAAGCAGAGAGAGCATGGGGCGTCGTCGGCTTTGGGGCCTGTTATCCATTGGTGGCGTTTGGGTCCTGTTCCCCGATGGCAGTGGCAATGGCTTGGGGAAGGGCAGGGAGAAAGAAAGAGAGGGGCGCAGGCAGGGAGACAGAAGGAAAGAAGAGAAACAGGAAAAAAAGAAAGGGGACATGAAGAGAGAAAGAAAGAAAGGGCAGGGAGAGAGGAAAAAAAAGTTGGGGGAGGGAATGAGGTTTGGAGGAGAGGAAGAATACAGGCTGAAAGAAAGATTGGATGCACAGTCAGAAGAAGAAAGTGCAACCAGAAACTCATGAAATCACCAGACAAGGTAGGAAAAATGATTTTATTTTAAATTTAGTGATCAAAATGTGTCTGAATTTATATCTGCTGTCTATATTTTACAATATGGTCCCCTTTTACTAAACTGCAATAGTGGTTTTTAGCGCAGGGAACCTATGAGCGTCGAGAGCAGCGCTGGGCATTCAGCACAGCTCCCTGCGCTAAAAAATGCTATTGTGGTTTAGTAAAAAGGGAGGGGGGTGGGTATTTGTCTATTTTTGTATGGTTGTTACTGAGGTGACAGTGCATAGAGTCATCTGCTTTGACCTCTTTGAAAAAATCCCGGAATATGAATGATAATTAACAATTCTATGTGTACAGTGTGCGTTGTGTTTTTTTTAAATTTTATTGTTGGTAGATCATTTTGACTTGGTCATTTTAAAAGTAGCTCGCGAGTCAAAAAAGTGTGGGCAACCCTGATTTAGAGATATGGATAAACTTATAATGCTTATGAAACAATGTTTAAAATAATAGGCATGTACACACAATAATAAACAATTATTGAAATTAAATATATTTTTTGAAGCTGCGTTTAAATCCTAACCCCACCTGCTTCTAAAGCCCCATATTTGTCTATCAACCCCTCTGTAGTCCCTTACCCTCTCTACTTCTTCCCTATATGAAATGCATATATTTATTCATTATTTTTATTCAGTGTGTCTGTCATAATTAGATTGTAAGCTCTTTCAAGCAGGGATTGTCTCTTGCATGTTTGATGTACAGCACTGCATATGTCTGGTAGTGCTACAGAAATTATAAATAGTAGTAGTAAATATAATAATAATAACTTTATTTTTCTATACCGCCAATACCCAAAGAGTTCTAGGCGGTTCACAAAGTAAGAAGACTGAACATTTCAGTGATGAAACAGAACACATAAGCCACAGTACAATATACCGTTTTATAAAACTATAGTATGAATACTATGATATAATCATCAATTAAGTAACAAATTTCCTGAAAGTGCAATAAGATGCAATCTGTCGAATCATATACAAGTGTTAATCTGAATAAGATGACATCTTGATATTATTATAGCAAAAATGCAAATGATTAGCAGACAATCATGAATAATTTAGAAATGTAATAAATATGAAATTATCATAAATGCCAGTAATACAGTCTAGATAATATCCTCTGTTCTTTTAAAATCATCACGAATGCCACCACATGTAAATCTAAGAGCTAAAGAGCACAAATGATTTTCAAATGGGAGGTGAAAGCTGACTAATAAAAATAATGATGGTATTGTATCCAAACAGCCCTCAACACATTGCTTTACAAAACAATGAAATCTATGGCTTACTACAATCTTCAATTACATCTATATGGGAATAAAGGGGGCAAGCTTCACGCTCAGTTAATTTCCCCCAAATTAGGCCCCATGCAAGTATTACTTGGAGAGATCAATCTGCCTGCTTTTAAATATCAGCAGCAGTGGAGATCAACTGCTTTTACACCTAAGCAGCAACGAGACCAGCCACAACCACCGAGAGCACACAGACCCGATCCTACCAAGAGTGTGAACTCTTCCCCCCATGCAATCCGCTAAGAAGATCGACTGTCGGCTCCGGGCGGCTTTCCCGCAGAGGAGAGAATCCTGCATTCACCGTGGGCCTCATCTGGGGCAGCCTCCTTGGAGCGGCTGGGGCACGGGCAGTGTGTCTGGGAGGGAATGCATGGATGGGAGAACATCGCAGGGGAGGAGACATAGGCATCCTGGGACTGTCGGCCAGAAGAAGCCCTTTCTGGATACGTCAATCGCTCCTCCTAAACTTACTTGCTCCACTTCATCACTGACGCTGACCCATTCTGCTTCTATTCCTTTCTCTCCTCTCTTCTACCTTCCAAAGTATTTAGATCAATGCTGTCTTTTTAAAATGTTTATTTTATTTTTATTTTTCCTCTAACTCTACTTTTCACTTCACTATTACCCTCCAGGTACTTTAGTTAGATTGTGAGCCTTCGGGACAGTAAGGGAATTTTCCAAGTACCTTTCTTATTTCTAATCTTAATGTATATTTTCTGTAAACCGCTTAGAACCTAACGGATGTAGCGGTATATAAGAAATAAATTACATTACATTACAATTACATTACTACTGCTACTACTAATAATAATTTCCATAGAACTGCCAGACATACACAACTCAGAGCTGTATACCAAAAATAATGGATGAGATGGTCCCTGCTCAAAAGATCTTACAATCTAGTTAAGATAGACAAACTGGACAAAAAGGTGCAGCTATACACAGTGCTCAAGTGGAGAAATGACAGAGGAAATGATAAGACAGATATTGGTGCTTAGCAGGTGGGTTGGGGTTTGGATTTGAACACTGCCAGAAATGGAGCTTGACCTACCAAGCCATGGAATCAAGGGTGAAATACTCACATGGATTAAAAACTGGCTGGAGCATAGGAAACACAGAGTGGGGGTAAATGGACAATACTCGGACTGGAAGAACATCACCAGTGGGGTGCCGCAGGGCTCGGTGCTTGGACCTGTGCTCTTCAACATCTTTATAAACGATCTGGACATTTGGTACGACAAGTGAGGTGATTAAATTTGCGGATGATACAAAGTTATTCAGAGTAGTGAAGACACAGGGGGATTATGAAGATCTGCAACGTGACATAATCAAGCTCGAAAAATGGGTATCAACATGGCAAATGAGATTCAACGTGGATAAGTGTAAAGTGATGCATATCGATAACAAAAATCTCATGTACAAATACAGGATGTCCAGGAAGGTACTTGGAGAGACCTCCCAGAAAGATACTTGGGAGTTCTGATTGACAAGTTGATGAAGCCGTCCGCACAATGCTTAGCGGCAGCGAAAAGGGCAAACAGAATGCTAGGAAAGATAAAGAAGAGGATCACAAACAGATCGGAGAAGGTTATCATGCCATTGTAATGGGCCATAGTGCACCCTCACCTGGAGTACTACGTCCAGCACTGGTTGCCATACATGAAGAAGGACACGGTACTACTCAAAAGGGTCCAGAGAAGAGTGACTAAAATGGTTAAGGGGCTGGAGGAGTTGCCGTACAGTGAGAGATTGGAGAAACTGGGCCTCTTCTCCCTTGAAAAGAGGAGACTGCAAGGGGACATGATCAAAACATTCAAAAATATTGAAGGAAATAGACTTAGCAGATAAAGACAGATTGTTCACCCTCTCCAAGGTAGGGAGAACGAGAGGGCACTCTCTAAAATTGAAAGGGGATAGATTCTGTACAAACGTAAGGAAGTTGTTCTTCACCCAGAGAGTGGTAGAACTCTGGAACGCTCTTCCAGAGTCTGTTATAGAGGAAAACACCCTCCAGGGATTCAAGACAAAGTTGGACAAGTTCCTGCTAAACTGGAACATATGCAGGTGAGGGTGGACTCATTTAGAGCACTGGTCTTTGACCTGGGGGCTGCCGCGTGAGCGGACTGCTAGGCACGATGGACCACTGGTCTGAACCTGCAGCGGCAATTATTTTGTTCTTATGTAGTTAGCCATAGAGGAGAAGGATACAGATAAAATAGACTTACCAGATGAGTGGAGTATCCATGGGAGGAAGTGTAGGGTAAGATGAGAGAGGAGAGATATTGAGGAGCTGCAGTGAATACATTTGAAGGTCAGTAAGAGGAGTTTGAACTGTCTGCGAAAGCAGATAGGGAGCCAATGAAATGACTTGAAGAGAGGGGTAATGTGGGCATAGCAACATTGGTGGAATATGAGGCATGCGGGCAGAGTTCTGAACAGATTGAAGGGGAGAGAGGTGATTTAGCAGAAGGCCAGCGAGAAGCAGGTTGCAAGATAACTCTTCAAAACTCCACAGGCCTGCTGGTTCATACAGATAAGAAAATCAAAGTGATTTTTGAGGTCTATTATGCCAATTTGTATGTACAACCAGTTGTTGAGAGCTTACATTAACATATCTTGATGGTTTAGATCACTCTTGTATAAAAAAAGTAGAATGAGCAAAGATGAATGCCCCTATTTCAAAAGAGGTGGTAGAGTGGGCCATTGCATGGTCTATTGGCCTAATGGTTTTTGGGCAGAATTTCATAAGACTTTGGAAGCAGACAGCTTGGGTCCTCTTTCAGACATATATAATACAATTGTAGAGGGCAGATCTTTGCCTGCCCATATGAGTGTAAATCAAAGTATAATTTTACCTGAACCAAGTAGGGGTCCTACCAAACCAGAATCTTACAGACCAATCTCCATAATCAATTACGAGGTTAAGCTACTTGCAAAGGTATAATGGCTGACTGTCTTGGGTCTTACCATCTATTATACATGTATGAATCTCAGGTTGGTTTTAAACAGGGCTGTATGATAGCAAAAAAAAAAAAAACCCTTAGGGGTATCCTGCTCACTTTGGAATCTCAGCAGAGAACCAATCAGGCCTCTCCAGTGGTCAGCTTTGATGCAGAAAAAATGTTTTATAGGGTACCACAGGGAATTTTTATTTGCTATATTGGAGAAGTATGGTTTCACAGGTAATTTTCAAAACCTTATAAGTGTTTATATTCAAACCCGTTGACTTTTTTACTTAGTAATTGTAGTTGGACAGCCCCTTTTATCAATACTGTGTGGTACAAGGTTGTCCCTTGTTCCCAATGTTATTTGTTCTCATTTTAGAACCCCTGGTCCAAGATATTCTGAATAATCAGATGTACATGGCATTCATGTAGGTTCACAGGTTTTGTCTGTTGCTTTTGAGGATGACCTAGTACACTTGTCAAACCCAGTGTGATCTTTGAGAACATTGTTAGAGACATTCAAAGAATATGGAGATTTTGCTGGTTAAATCTTGAGAAATCTGAGATACAAACCTTATAAATTTCTAAAAGAGAAGTGGGCAGTGGGCAGATCACTCATTTAAATATTTGGAGATTCAATTAACAATGGCACCATCTTCTTTATATTTATTGAACATTAATAAATTAATCAATGACTTCTACGGCCTTTCAGGCCCAGATTCTCAAAACTTTAATGCCATCATTAAACTGTTTTCTGGCGGTTTAGTCTATACACAGTTTAGTGGCAGATTATCAAAATGGATTATCTCTGTCTTTAGTGAGGTTTCTAGCAGTCTCCAACATTGACATGCAAATGGGCTCTTCAGCATTGAAATGAGCTTTCTGGTGGATTCTTAAAAAATGCTGAGCCATTTTCAAAAAGCGGCATTGGCTTTTGGTGACAAAAATATGCGTCTGGTCCAGGGGTGCCACTCAGTGTTAGAGACTGGTAGAAAGCCCCTGTGTTGTGATGCAATGGGATAGATGCCCATTCTCTCTGCTACATCACAACACCCCTTCCCTGCAGCAGCAACGGTGGCAAACACTCTTCCCCACCCCCACCCCCTGGCAGCGGGAGAGATTCCCACACTCTCCTTCTGCCCTAAAATCCCTGCCATGATGCAACCCTCCCTCTGATCTGATTGGCCCATATGCCCCATAGGAGGGGGCTTAGGCGTATGGGCCAATCAGAGCCTTAGGAGCCCTCCCCTGTGCATCCCAAGATGCATTGGGGAGCAAAACCCATTTTAGACAATGGAATGGAAAAGATCAAAAATGGATGAAAACTGGAATAAGCACAAACAACATCAACACAGGCGCCATAAGGCAGTAAAAGTGTCAAAAAGAGACTGCGAGGAAAAAATAGCCAAGGAGGTGAAAAACTTCAAGCCGTTCTTTTGATATGTAGGGAAACGACCCGCGAAGGAAGCAGTGGGACCGTTAGATGACCAAAGAATAAAGGGAGCGCTAAAGGAGGACAAAGCAATCGCCAATAGACTGAACACATTTTTTGTGTCTGTATTTACTAAAGAGTATATACACAGCATACCGGAACCCATCAGGCTATTTGCTGGAAGCGAAAACGGGAAATTGACAAGGTTTACAGTCAGTTTAGAAGAGGTGTACAGGCAGATCGATAGGCTTAATGGTATCCATCCGAGGGTCATCAAGGAACTGAAAGGGACCATAGTTGAACTGCTTCAACTAATAGCCAATCTGTCGATCAAAACAGGAAAGATTCCGAAGGACTGGAAGGTGGCAAATGTTACACCGATCTTCAAAAAAGGTTTGAGGGGAGACCCGGGAAACTACAGACCGGTGAGTCTGACCTTGATCACCTTGACAGACACGGTCTGATGAGGACCAGCCAGCATGGTTTCAGCAAAGTCAGATCTTGTTTGACAAGCTTGCTGCACTTCTTTGAGAGAGTAAACAGGCAGATAGAGAATGGAGACCTGGTCGACATTGTATATCTGGACTTTTAGAAGGCGTTCGACAAGGTTCTGCATGAACAACTACTTCAGAAAATTGCAAGCCATGGAATCGAGGGAAAAATTCTCACATGGATTAAAAACTGGCTAGAGCATAGGAAACAGAGAGGGGGGGGTAAATGGACAATACTCGGACTGGAAGAGTGTCACCAGTGGGGTGCCGCAGGGCTTGGTGCTTGGACCCGTACTCTTCAACATCTTTATAAACGATCTGGACATAGGTATGACGAACGAGGTGGTTAAATTTGCAGACGATATGAAGTTATTCAGAGTGGTGAAGACACAGGGGGATTGCGAAGATCTACAACGTGACATAATGAGGCTCGAGGAATGGGCATCGACATGGCAGATGAGGTTCAATGTGGATAAATGTAAAGTGATGCATGTCGGTAACAAAAATCTCAAGCAGGAGTACAGGATGTCCGGGGAGGTACTTGAAGAGACCTCCCAGGAAAGGGACTTGGGTGTTCTGATCGACAAGTCGATGAAGCCATCTATGCAATGTGCGGTGGCAGCGAAAAGGGCGAACAGAATGCTAGGAATGATAAAGAAGGGGATCACGAACAGATCGGAGAAGGCTATCATGCCACTGTACCGGGCCATGGTGCGCCCTCACCTGGAGTACTGCGTACAGCACTGGTCGCCGTACATGAAGAAGGACACAGTACTACTCGAGAGGGTCCAGAAAAAAGCAACTAAGATGGTTAAGGGGTTGGAGGAGCTGCCGTTCAGCAAAAGATTAGAGAAACTGGGCCTCTTCTCCCTCGAATAGAGGAGATTGAGAGGGGACATGATCAAAACATTCAAGGCACTGAAGGGGATAGACTTAGTAGATAAGGACAAGTTGTTCATCCTCTCCAAGTTAGGGAGAACGAGAGGGCATTCTTTAAAGTTGAAAGAGGATAGATTCCGTACAAACGTAAGGAAATTCTTGTTCACCCAGAGAGTGGTGTCAAACTGGAACGCTCTCCCGGAGGCTGTCTTAGGGGAAAACACCCTCCAGGGATTCAAGTCAAAGTTAGACAAGTTCCTACTGAACAAGGACATACGCTGGTAGGGCTAGTCTAAGGGCGCTGATCTTTGATCAAAAAGGCCGCTGCGTGAGTGGACTGCTGGGCATGATGGACCACTGGTCTGACCCAGCAGCGACATTTCTTATGTTCTTATTTTCTTAAGCTAAGAAGCCAAACAGGGGAGGTGAGTGGCATGTGAGAATATATGCCTGCTGTCCCCAGATAACACCTGTTAGGCAAATAACTGTGCTTGATCTTAGGACTAGCAGGCAGCATATCTCCCTCGCTTACTGTAATGGGATGGAGGGAGAGTTGGCCAGATAAGAGAATAAAATTTATAATTCTGCTTGGGCAACGTAACATTGCGTCTGGAAAGAACTCCAGAGAATAGAGAGAGATGAACGTGTGAACTGAGGAACAAGTAGCTGCTTTGCAGATAATCAGCAATGTAAGTGGAATGTGAGAAAGCAACTAAAGCTGCATAGCCATGTGGAAATAGATGTTTTGGTGGCAAATGTAATGTAATGTAATTTATTTCTTATATACAAATCAGCTCAACTTGTTAGTATGAAAAGAGGTGAGTAATTGAAGCGATGCCTTATGAGACTGAGACCTTTGTAAGTAATAAGTTAGGGTCCGTTTATAGTAGAAATTATGAAGAACTGACTGGTAGAATGAGAAATAGATTTCAGAAAGAAAACTGGAGACACAATGAATTGATGGAAATGAGAATCCGAGACTACCTCTGGAAAAGTGCAGAGAAACACTTTATCATGGTAAAAAAATTGCAAAAAGTGTGTCAGATACCAAGGTGTGAAACTGTCACAGAAGTAAGGGCTAGATTCACTAACCTGAGATCCCTGCTCGATCCATGTCCGTTTGCATGCAGGCTGACGAATTCACTAAAGGCCTGCATGTAAATGGAGGCGACTGTTGGCACGCCCCCTCAGACTGAACGGATCACTGGAGAGCGATCCTTGAACATGCGCAGACCATGTTCCTTGACTGTAGATGGTCTGCGCATGCACTGACCCTTCGTGCCCGGCAGAGCTTTTTTAACTTTTTAAAAACTATTTGACTGTTTTTTTTACTTCGCGAGCCCGTGGTTTTAACCCGCTTTAAACCTGCAGGTTAAAACCACGGGCCACAGTGCGGGGAAGGGCTGACGAGTCGGGGCTGAACAGGGCTGGAAAGTCAGGGCAGAAAGCAGGGCGGCCAGAGCAGAATTGGGGCAGAGAGCAGGGTTTTAGCACCAGTCGGTCAGCCTGTCGGTGTGCCAGAAGAAAATTTAGTGAATCGCGTGTTTCCTGTTTTGCATGCCGATTCCCCTCATTTACATGCACATATCGGGATCGGATCGGTATACAAGACAGTGAATTGGGTCGGACGGAAATTGGGTTGCAAAGGGCTCGCAAATTGATCGGTATACGATCAGTTTGCTTAGTAAATCTAGCCCTAAGTCAGAAGTTTCAAGTTCAAGTTTCAAGTTTATTTAAAAATTTATTATACCACCTAATCAGGCTTGTAGGCGGTGTGCATTAGTCAATAAAAACAGTCAAATTAACAGACATATTTGGGGGAACTATTAACTAAACAGACAGAGTTATTCAAAATGAAAAAAAGGGGTTGAACAACAATCTTATAGGAAAGGAACACTGAAGGAAAGAACAAGAGGTAAGGGAAAGGCTAAAAGAAAGGAAGTCAAATTGTCCTTAGAAGGGCAGTTGCTATTAAACAACATCTTTAAAAGAGTAGATACTACTCAAAAGCGTCTTTAAATAAGAAGGTTTTTTAATTTGGATTTAAACTTGTTTAAATTTGTTTCCTCTCATATAATTTTGTATGGAATTCTAGAGGGAGGATGCAGTGACCGAAAAGATGTTTAAGCGCATGGTATTAATATTTTTCAGAGAGGGGATATTAAGATGTTGTGTAGCAGAGCAGAGTGATCAAAGGGGAGTATAGGGTATAAGGAGTCTGTTTATGAATTTCGGTTGGTTACAAGTTCTAGTTTTGAATGTAAGTAGAAGAATTTTATAAGAGATTGGGGAGCCAGTGTGCTTTAATTAGTAGAAGTAAAACATAGTCAAATTTCCTTGCCTGGAAGATAATTTTAACAGAAGTATATTGGATAATCTGCAATCGTCGGATTTCTTTCTGTGTGATCCCTTTGTATAAGGCATTATAATTGTCAATATAGGAAATCACCAGAGAGTGAATTAAAATATTGACAAATGAGGGTTTGAGTACTTCAGATAGAGAGCGGATCAGTTGTACTGCACTGATTTGGTCGTGGTAATTGAATTTACTGTCAAGGATGACTCCGAATAATTTTAGGAAAGGAACTGTTTGAATAGGGATGGAGTCGAGTTTGATGGAATTGAGTAGTGGTTGCCTTTTTTTGAGGGGAAAAATCATCATTTTTGATTTGCTAATGTTAAGAGATAGCATGTTCGTGGTTAGCCAGGTTGTGAATTTTTCCAGTTTTTGATTTATTAGGTGGAGAGAAAAAGAAAATTCCCTTTCCTAAGAGAGGAAGTTAAGAAGAGAATAGGCCATTGGTTGAAATGGAGGCTGTAGCAGACTGAAGAGAACCACAGTAAGATTCCAAACCCATAGAGGAGGTTTGAACAGTGTTCTGATGTTGACAATTGCTTTCATAAACTGTCAACTAGAAGATGAATAGTTAGAACTTGAACAGTAAAATAACATGGAAAACACTGAAAAATGTGAGGTGAAATCTCACTAAAGTGATTTTAAATATCAAAAATCAAAACGTCCTCATTTAGTTATATATCAAATAGTAATCAAAAAATTTAATTTCAAAAATTATTTCTGCTATATCTCAACTTCAATGTTCCATCGTTAGCAAAGGACAATTCATTTGTGTTCCTATTGTATGCTCAGTTCATAATATTCAATAATAGAAAGCGAGTTTACAATGGTAGAAAGGAATAGACCTCAGTGGCTGCATCTGTACAGAATCAGATCTGTCATAGTACAGAATTCATACGTAGCTAGCCTCCTCATTGGTCATATCCCAACCGCAATCCTATTATTAAATTCTAATTTTATTTTGATTTTCAATCTTAATTCATAACACTTTAAATATTTTGAAGTTATAAATTAGTATAATAACTTAACTTATCATATAGCTAAACAGGGCTCCGACATGGATCCACGTTTCGCTAGGGCTGTTTCAAGGAGATACCCCTAAATAAGAAGATACACCAAAGAATTAGCTTCTTAACAGTGAAGCATTCACCGTTAGTGTTATTTATCTAAACATAACTTCTTACTGATTTTCAGACCCGCTACCAACCTTAAATCTTTTTCAACATGGCGTTGTTGTCTGTGAAGCTGTTTAAGTATCTACTTGTCACATGACTTATTAACCAATCAAACGGAACATACTGCAAAGCACGGGGGAATTTTAAAACTAAGTTAAAGACATCCACTCCACCTCGCAATTTAATCCAAAAGGAGCAACTGTATTTAGTGTAAATCATGTTTTACTGATGTAGAATCAGCGAAGACACAAAACAAAACAAAGAGTATAACAAGGTCGAGAAAACTAAAAGTACAACAAAACAAGTTTTTCAAATAAACCCCCGTCCCCACCCCTACCCACTCCCAATTGCAAACACACCACCCACCCTGGGAACCCCCCCAAACCCCTTCCCAGTACCCCAAAGAAAGCAAAGAGAGCAGAGAAACTGCTGAGAAAGCTGTATTCTTTTGCCACTCAGCAAGCACCAAACACAACAACCCCCCTCCAACCCCCCCCCCCCCACACACACACACAAATGAATCCCCAACCTAACCAACTTACATAGAATACTCACCTCTCCATCCGTACCAACCATCCCGGGGAAGCATCTGAGGGCATATGGTATCATCATCTAAAACAAGTTTAAGACAAGACTTCTGGCCCTAGGGGAAAGTGATTGAATATAGGAGTCCCAGATCTGCAAAAAAACTTTTTTCTGTGTGAACGACAAGCGGGCATGGCGTTGCTCCAAAAGCATCAAATTATGAAAGCGATTCCTCCAAGCCTAGTAAGCAGATGCGGTCGGTTGCATGCAGACACTAAGTATGATCTTCTTACCTATAACAGCGGCCTTCCAGATCAACATCTGATGTCCCCGAGCAGACACCGTCAAAGATTCATACCGATCCAGAAGTAAGCCTACCGGCAACATCGGAAGAGATTGGCCAAAAAGCCTTTCCAGAAAGAGGAGTACGGCCCTCCAAAAAACTTTCATGCGATGGCACCCCCAAAATGCATGAAGAAATACCCCCGGCTTTGCGCACCTGCTCCTGGGAAAAAATTTGCTCACTAGACCACTCAAAATTAGCATTCCCTCAGTTTGGTGCTAATAGAAATAGAGGAAATACGATTAATAAGGGAAGGAAAATTCAAGGACTCAACAGGTATACCCATATCTCTCCCCCAGTGATGCCCCAAAGCCTCATAAGACTTCTGAGGAGAGAGACACCGTAAAGCGCCATGCAACGCAGACACCGTCAGGCCACCATCATGAAACTGGGCAAAAAAGAGACAAAATTGGTGTCCCAAACAAAACCGTAGGCCCGGGTGAGCTAAGGACTCCACATAATGATGAATTTGTTTATAGGCAAACAAACCATCTCCCCCAGGAATGGAGCATGAGAAGAGCTCCCCAAGATTTCATAGCACTATCAGCGTCCAATAAATGTTCTAGAAGAAACAAACCCTCTCCTGACCATCTCGCAAAGATGGGGTTATCGCTGCCAGGAAGGAATTGTGGATTCCCCAGAATAGACAACTGATATGAAACCTGAGGGTCTCCCCTAACAACCCGATCAAGGCCCTCCAGCAAAAGCGCCAAGACCAAAGAAGAACACTGGAATGAAATGCAGGGGGCAAAAGGCGGACGTGTACCTGGGACAAAGAAAACAGGTGCCAAGAATGAAAAAGAGCAGATTCAAAGTCCTGAGAAAGATAATTATTGCTCCGTAAGCACCAGTTACCCAAGAAACGAAGTAGGTAAGCCAAGTTGAACAGGCCAATATCTGGAAGTCCCAAACCGCCGAACCTCCCCGGGTCAAACAAGTAAGTTAGTGAGATCTGAGACTTCTCACCCTGCCAAAGGAAGCGAGTCAACTGCCGATGAAGCTGTTGAATATCCAGGCGCCGAAGACAAAGGGGCAGAAATTGGAGTACGTATAGCCAGCGGGGAAAAACAACCATCTTATACAATTGAACCCTACCTAGAAGGAAAGAGGCAGGGACATCCACTGCACGAAACTACAAGTCATAGCGGCCAACAAAGCACGATAGAGCAGTCCCACACCACTCGTGAGCTGCACACCCAAATACTTGAACGAGCCGTCCACCTAATGTAAAGGAAACTATCCCGGCCACTTCCGATGCACAGAGTCTGCAGTAGCTAGCGCCAAGGATTTATCATAATTACATTAGAGATTTCTATCCCGCCATTACCTTGCAGTTCAAGGTGGATTACAAAAGAGTTATAAACGAGGGTTACAATGGAAGATCATTTGTCATTTCTAGAGAGGTAAAGACTAGGTCATGTAGTTTCTATGTGGCGGGAAGAGGGAGGGAGGAAGGACGGTAAGTGTGAAGTTAGGACTGTTTCAGGAATTTCTTGAAGAGTATAGTTTTTATTTCTTTTCTGAACATTTTGTAGTCTGGGGTAGTTATCAGTAGATTGGAGATCTGGTTATGTAGTTTAGCTGCTTGAGTGGCTAGGAGGCCATCGTATAGTTTTTTCCGTTTTACTTCTTTGATGAAGAGGTGTGTGAATGGTGTGTGTGTTTTTCTATGTCTGACTGACGTGGTTTGGATGAGGTTGTTCAGGTAGGTCGGGCTCTCTCTGTTTAAGGTTTTAAATAACATACAGTAGTATTTAAATAGTATTCTTTCTTGGATTGGTAGCCAGTGTGAGTTGATGTATGCTTCTGTAATATGGTCATGTTTTCTCAATGAGTAGATGGGCCTTAGAGCTGTATTTTGGATTGTTTGTAGTTGTTTAGTCATTGTAGCAGGGCAAGGGAAGTAGAGGATGTTGCAGTAATCTAGTAGACCTAGGATTAGGGATTGTATTCCTTTGAAGAATTTCCGGACTTGTCTTAGGTTTCTCATAACTGCGAAGGATTTCTGTATTGTTTTATTTATTTGCGGTTGCATGGTACAGCATCGGTCTATAGTCATTCCTAGTAGTTTTATGGTAGTTTGAATGGGATAGTTGATTGTGTTGATTTCTATATTGGTTATGGTTGGGACTTTGTCGTTTTCGAGGAGGATGAATTTAGTTTTGTCTGGGTTGAGTTTCAGTTTGTGATCTTTCATCCAGGTCGCTTCTGTTTCTAGTGTTCGGTGTGTTTGTCATGACGGTCTTTGGTTAATCAAAAGGTATGAGAATGGTAATGTCATCTGCATAACTATAGGTGGTTATGCCTAGATTGTCCAGGTATGTTCCGAGAGAGGCTGTGTATAGGTTAAAGAGAGTAGGGGGTAGTGGGGATCCTTGTGGTTATGCTGCAGGGGTTGGACCAAGGTTCAGATTTTTCTTTATCTGATTTTACTCTGTATGTTCTGGATTTTAGGAAGCCATTAAACCAAGAGTATACTTTATCTGAGATACCTATTGCATCCAAAATTTGCAGTAGGATGTTATGGTCTACCAGGTCAAATGCTGCGGTCAGATCCAGTTGTATGAGAAGCATTTTTTTTCCTGTGCTGAGGTGTTGTCTGGCTGTGTCAATGAGGGAGCCTAGTAATGTCTATGTGCTGAAGTTGGATCTGAAGCCAGATTGCGAGGGGTGAAGTATGTTATGGTCTTGTAGATAGTTGGTGAGTAGTTTGGCTACTAGTCCTTCTGTCAGTTTGACATATAGAGGTATTGAGGCAATGGATCTGTAGTTGGATGGTTGGTCTGTTTGTCCTTTTGGATCTTTTTGGATTGGGGTGATAATGATTTTGCTGAGGTCAGTTGGGAAAAGGCCGTCTGTGAGCATGGTTTGTATCTATTGCAGAAGTAGAGTACAGAATTTTGCGCTGGAGGTTGTAAGGAGATATGAGCAGTGGTTAGGTCACAAGATGCGTGGCTGTACTTTTGTCGAGTTTATTGAGTTCAGACCATTGTATGTTGGGGAATTCAGATCAAGTTCTGTCTGCTGCAGTTAATTCTTTTTCTGTGGTATGAATTGTGATTTTGTTTAGGTAGGATGGGGTACAATTGAGGGTGGCTCTTGCATTTGTAATTTTGTTCTTGAAGTGTTCTGCTAAGAGAGTGGCTGAGGGAGGTGGGGTATTAGTGGTCATGTAGGGTTTGGTGTCTGTTAGATCTTTTAATATTTGGAATAGTTTTTTGGTATCTTGGGTTTCTGTGCCTATTAGATTGGTGTAGTGTGTTTTTCTCTTGTCCTTTAGTAAGCCAGAAATATCACCATACTCCTCGAAAAGCAACATAAGGGTTGGGAAGGAAGCCCACGGGAAGGTCAAATAAACCAATAAATCATCCGCAGATGCCGAAATCGTAAACTCATGTCCTCCAAGACGGACTTCCCAAACCTACGTATTAGCAGAGATCTCCTGAATTAAAGGATCTAAAGTGAGCACAAAGAGAAGAGATGACAAGGGGCAACCCTGTCTAGTACCCCTCTTAATCGGAAAAGCCACTGAGGAAACCCCATTAACCATCACCATGGCCTGTGTATTATGATACAACGCTGCCACTGCACTAAAGAAGCCCCCCATGCCATAATGTTGAAGAGTGCAAAACAAAAAGTCCCACAAAACTCTATCAAAGGCCTTGTGGGCGTTAAAACTGACCAACAAAGAAGAAACCCTCTCCTACTCCACCTACTCCAGGGATGCCAAGATAGTACGTAGATACTGAGTTGAAGACCGACCCTGGACAAAACCAATCTGAGGATCCGCTATAAGAAAGGGCAAAATCCCCGCCAGTTGGTTGGCCAATAATTTAGTAAAAAACTTCGCTTCAGCATTCAAAAGGGAGATGGGGCGGTAAGAGGAGGCCTGTAACGGATCCTTCCCAAGCTTAAGCAAAACAACAATCTGAGCAACCTGAAGAGAAAGCGGAAGAGCCCCATCTCGTGCCACGCCATTAAACATGTCAACCAGAACAGGAGCAACATCCATGAGTAGAAGTCGATAAAATTTGTTCCGAAATCCATCGGACCCTGCCGCCTTATTCAACGGGGAACTTCCATTGACCAGCGTTAACTCATCTACCATAAAAGGGGTCTATAAACGTGTGTTCTGAGTCTCTGACACCACCGGGTGAGAGATCTGATCTAAATAGAGGTCCCCCGCCAGCGAAGAAGCCTGTGGAGCATCATACAACTCCTGAAAATAATGTTGAAAGACCGCTGCCAAATCTTTATCCCTGTGGACCAGACCACCGTCTGCCTTACGAAGTTGCAGAATAGGGGAAAACCCCTTAGTGTGCCGAATTAAATTGGCCAACAACTTACCGCTCTTATTGGCATGCAAATACAGTTGATATTTATAGTAAGCCAAAGATTTCATAGCCCGGTCATGTAAGAGTTCCTGCAACGCCTGTTGCGAGGCCAGCAGTAACGCCCTATTGACTCTGGTGGAATGATCCCCATAGCGGTGAAGGTCATTCTGAACTTGACACTCCAGCCGGAGCACCTGACGGTCGTGCTGTTTTTTCTTTCGGCTCGAGTAAGCAAGGATCTCCCCCCCGCAAAATAACTTTAGCTGCTTCCCAATAGAGAAGCAGGTCAGCCCTATGAGCCGCATTATGAAAAGCATAATCCTTCCTTTTGTCCACCAAGAAAAAATGGAACTCCTGGTCAGAATACAGCGAGAGAGGAAATCACCAATGAAATCCCCTAGTGGCGTCTCCAGGAAACTCTAAAGTAAGAACAATCATAGCATGATCAGAGACATCATACCCCCCGATCTCCGCCGAGCACACCTGGGAAAACAAGGAGTCCGTAATCAGTCAGTAATCAATACAGGACTGCGTTGCATGGGCGCTAGACGTATGAGTGTATTTGCGGTCTCCAGGGTGTAACACCCGCCACACATCAATCAGGGACATAGGCGAATCAAACAATGGAAGATCTCTAGTCGGGGGGTATACCTGTCTTTGGGGAGGGAATGAGGCTTGTCAATAGTGGGATCAAAAAGTTGGTTAAAATTTTCTCTTCCCCCAACAGCACGGGAAGGTCCTGATGAAGGAGTCTGGTGAGGGAATGCATAAAGGACCTATCCCAAGTATTAGGAGCATAAATGTTACACAATAACAAGTCCTGCCTATTAATAGTGATTTTACCTAAGAGGTAGCGCCCCTGCCGGTCAGACCATACCTTATGTGTAGTAAGATGCAATCCTTTGCAGCATAAAATGACCACACCTGCTTTCCGGTGCATACCGGGAGACTCCAAAACCTCACCAACCCACCAGCGGTGGAGTTTAATGTGTTCCGCAGAAGAGAGGTGGGTCTCCTGCAAAAATGCTATATCAGTCTTCTGTCGATTCAGTGCACTAAGAATTTTTTTGACATTTAACAGGAGACGTGATACCATGAACATTTTAAGAGACAAACTTAATTACCATGAAAGATGTAGAACAGGGTAAAAAGAAAAATAACCTGATAGACCACTGGGGAAACCGTCCCAGCAAGCGGTTCCCTCCCGTAACAAAAGACCACCCACAGCAAAAAAAGAAACAAAGCCAGCCCACATCCCCCCGAGTCCCATACACACAACCATGTACACCCGTTCACAACCAACCATGCACTCCCCTCATCCAAAACCACCCCACAGCCTGCCCAACACCCCCCTCCCCCCATCTTCCCCCAAATCTCAAAGTCCCATGCAATGGTCTGGGAAAAACCCAGAATCGGGTCCCGGTGGAAGGCCCTCCCGAGCCCACCCCCCAACTTCCAGGGGAACCAATCAACTCCTGTCCAAGCGAGTGCTCCAGCATGAAGTAGGAAAAAGCCCCTCCAAAAACAGTAGAATGAAAAGGAAGCTACGGCTCCAAACCCAGTCCCCAACAAAACCCATCAGAGCATGAAAATCCAGTGAAATGCCACAAAACCATAGGAAAGCAAGACATTAGGCTACAACAAAAACAAAAAGGAACACAATGGCAATAAAACAAAATACCCAAAAATTAGGAACAGTACAAATAGAAGTACTAAGGTCCAGCAACAGGGCAAACAAGGTCGGCAGAAACATATCCACAAATCAGCTGGAGTCCTTCGACAGGGGTCCGGAGTAGCAGACCAGATCAGGATTAAGAGCAAACAGCAATCCAAGCAACCAACAAGGCTGCCCCGCCAACAGCCTGAAGCAAGTCCCCTAGGCTCTTCTCAATCCACAGCCGCGACGGAACATCATGGAAACCATTCTGGAAAAGCCCAGGAAGCTTGAGCAAGGAAGGATCACCAAAGTCATGGCCCAGGAACAGCTCCTGCTAGGCGTTTCAATGTCGAGGGGTGCATCGTCATCTGTGTCATGCTCTTCGGAGCGAGTCGCAGCACCATTGGTACCGGCGTCAAAGCCACAGGTATTGGTGCTTGCTTGCAAAGAGAAGCTTAATGCTCTCTTTCATGTGGAATATGGGGATATGTTCAAACTTGTTACCCTGATGTCGACTGAGTGCCCTCGGGATGGGTCCTAAAGTGATGGAATGGGTCAAGAACTGGTTGAGTAGAAGGTGACAGAGGGTAGTGATCAATGGAGATCACTCTGAGGAAAGGGATGATACCAGTGGTGCGCCTCAAGGTTCTGTTCTTGGGCCTGTTCTTTTTAACATTTTTATAAACAATATTGCTGAAGGGTTGTCAGGTAAGATTTGCTTCTTTGCGGATGATACGAAAATTTGCAATAGAGTAGACACGCCGGATGGTGTGAATAACATGAAGAAAGACCTGGCGAAGCTTGAATAGTCTGAAATTTGGTAGTTAAAATGTAATGCTAAGAAATGCAAGGTCATGCATTAGAGCTGCGAAAACCTGAGGGAACGGTACAGTTTAGGGGGTGAAGAACTTATGCGCATGACAGAAGAGCGGGACTTGGGTGTGATTGTATGTGATGACCTTAAGGTGGCCAAACAGGTTGAAAAGGTGACGGCGAAAACTAGAAGGATGCTAGGTTGCATAGGGAGAGGTATGGCCAGTAGGAAAAAGGAGGTATTGATGCCCCTGTATAAGACTTTGGTGAGCCAAAAAAACTCTGATAATGTGAAAAACCAACTATAATTCAATAAAACACTTCCACAATGGTGGATGCACAATGTCTGATGGTATGTTAGAAACACAGTGTAGGTTGGAATGTCAATTTCAAATGGAGGAAAAAGCCTCAGACAAGGGCCCTCCTACCTCCACAATGGTGGAATAGCGGTGGTGGAGCGTTCATCTTGCTGGCTAAAAAAACTCCTTTACATTAAACAAACACTGCACTGAGTTAAAGTATAATAAAAAATACTGTGTGATAGATGAAAAAAGTTAATCTTATCTTAGTTGATCGGTACACCGACGATGGCCAGCGTTTCACTATTCAGCTGCCTCAGAGTGTAACATATCCAATCAAACTTTTGTTCGGACGCTGGAGCATCTCCTACACCTTTCCATCACCATGTTTATCACCATTCCATCACCATTTTCCTTTCCACCACTTGCCTCAGAAGGGCATTCCAGGCATCCACCACCCTCTCTGTGAAAAATAATTTCCTAACATTGCTCTGAGTGTTCTTCCCTGCAACCTCAAATTATGCCCTCTAGTTTTACCATTTTCTATTCTCTGGAAAATATTTGGTTCTATATTAATACCTTTCAAGTATTTAAACGTCAATCATATCTCCCCTGTCCCTCCTCTCCTCCAGAGTATACATATTTAGGTCTTTCAGTCTCTTCTCATACTTCTGGAGTCCTTCGACAGGGGTCCGGAGTAGCAGACCAGATCAGGATTAAGAGCAAACAGCAATCCAAGCAACCAACAAGGCTGCCCCGCCAACAGCCTGAAGCAAGTCCCCTAGGCTCTTCTCAATCCACAGCCGCGACGGAACATCATGGAAACCATTCTGGAAAAGCCCAGGAAGCTTGAGCAAGGAAGGATCACCAAAGTCATGGCCCAGGAACAGCTCCTGCTAGGCGTTTCAATGTCGAGGGGTGCATCGTCATCTGTGTCATGCTCTTCGGAGCGAGTCGCAGCACCATTGGTACCGGCGTCAAAGCCACAGGTATTGGTGCTTGCTTGCAAAGAGAAGCTTAATGCTCTCTTTCATGTGGAATATGGGGATATGTTCAAACTTGTTACCCTGATGTCGACTGAGTGCCCTCGGGATGGGTCCTAAAGTGATGGAATGGGTCAAGAACTGGTTGAGTAGAAGGTGACAGAGGGTAGTGATCAATGGAGATCACTCTGAGGAAAGGGATGATACCAGTGGTGCGCCTCAAGGTTCTGTTCTTGGGCCTGTTCTTTTTAACATTTTTATAAACAATATTGCTGAAGGGTTGTCAGGTAAGATTTGCTTCTTTGCGGATGATACGAAAATTTGCAATAGAGTAGACACGCCGGATGGTGTGAATAACATGAAGAAAGACCTGGCGAAGCTTGAATAGTCTGAAATTTGGTAGTTAAAATGTAATGCTAAGAAATGCAAGGTCATGCATTAGAGCTGCGAAAACCTGAGGGAACGGTACAGTTTAGGGGGTGAAGAACTTATGCGCATGACAGAAGAGCGGGACTTGGGTGTGATTGTATGTGATGACCTTAAGGTGGCCAAACAGGTTGAAAAGGTGACGGCGAAAACTAGAAGGATGCTAGGTTGCATAGGGAGAGGTATGGCCAGTAGGAAAAAGGAGGTATTGATGCCCCTGTATAAGACTTTGGTGAGCCAAAAAAACTCTGATAATGTGAAAAACCAACTATAATTCAATAAAACACTTCCACAATGGTGGATGCACAATGTCTGATGGTATGTTAGAAACACAGTGTAGGTTGGAATGTCAATTTCAAATGGAGGAAAAAGCCTCAGACAAGGGCCCTCCTACCTCCACAATGGTGGAATAGCGGTGGTGGAGCGTTCATCTTGCTGGCTAAAAAAACTCCTTTACATTAAACAAACACTGCACTGAGTTAAAGTATAATAAAAAATACTGTGTGATAGATGAAAAAAGTTAATCTTATCTTAGTTGATCGGTACACCGACGATGGCCAGCGTTTCACTATTCAGCTGCCTCAGAGTGTAACATATCCAATCAAACTTTTGTTCGGACGCTGGAGCATCTCCTACACCTTTCCATCACCATGTTTATCACCATTCCATCACCATTTTCCTTTCCACCACTTGCCTCAGAAGGGCATTCCAGGCATCCACCACCCTCTCTGTGAAAAATAATTTCCTAACATTGCTCTGAGTGTTCTTCCCTGCAACCTCAAATTATGCCCTCTAGTTTTACCATTTTCTATTCTCTGGAAAATATTTGGTTCTATATTAATACCTTTCAAGTATTTAAACGTCAATCATATCTCCCCTGTCCCTCCTCTCCTCCAGAGTATACATATTTAGGTCTTTCAGTCTCTTCTCATACTTCTTTTGGTTCAAACCCCTTTCCATTTTCATCACCTTCCTGTGGACCACTTCAAGTCTTTATATCCTTCACCAGATACGGCCACCAAAGCTGAACACAATACTCCAAGTACGGGTTCACCAACGACCTATACAGGGGCATCAACACTTCCCTTCTGCTGGTTATTTCTCTTTCTATACAGCTTAGCATCCTACTGGCTACAGCCACTGTCTTATCACACTGTTTAGATGCCTTTAGATCCTCAGACACAATCATCCCAAGGTCCCCCTCTCCGTCAGTACTTTTCAGCTTATCACCTCCTAGCACATATGGTTCCCTCGGATTTCTACCCCCAAATGCATCACTCTGCACTTCGCATTGAATTTTAGTTGCCAGAAGTTAGACCATTCTTCTAACTTTTACTGATCCTTTTTCGTGTTTTCCACTCTTTCTGGGGTGTTCACTCTGTTACAAATATTGGTATCATCTGCAAAAAGGCTAACCTTACCTTCTTAACTCTTCAGCAATGTCGCTCACAAACATACTAAACAGAATCGGCCCCCAACCCTGATCCCTGAGGCACTCCAAGCGAATTCCATTATCCACCACCCTATGGCGTCCGTCAACCAGTTTCTAATCCAGTTCATAACTTTGGGCCCTAACTTCAGCCCATAGAGTTTGTTTAAGAGCCTCCTATGAGGAATTGTGTCAAAGGCTTTGCTGAAATCTAACTAAATTGCATCTAGTGCATGTCCTTGATCCAATTCTCTGGTCACTCGGTCAAAGAATTCAATCAGATTCGTTTCACATGATTTACCATTAGTAAATCCACATTGCCGCGTATTTTGTAATCCATTAGATTCTAAGAATTTCACTATCCTTTCCTTCAGCAATGTTTCCATTATTTTTCCAATAACTGAAGTGAGGCTTACCAGTCTGTAAATTCCCGCTTCATCTCTGCAACCTCTTTTGTGAACATCGTTGAGTTCAAGTGGAGAAGATTTTTGGTATGGAAACCCCGGCTACACCCTCGACCTTGACTTCCAACTTGGTCAGGCCTGCTACGGGGTGTCCTCCTGTCTCCACAATTCCACCTCGACTCTCATCAGACCTTCCTTGTTTGGAACATCCTCGACCTCAAGTAAATCTGCCAAGTCTTCTCCTGTGCTTCCCTCAGGTCAGATACCTCAGCAGACAGTTCCAGTGGTGGTCCTCAAGCTACCTAAGCATCATTCCTCCAAGTCGCAGCATTCTTCCTCTTCGACCTCAGAGCCTTTAGCCTCAGCAAGTGGTCCAGTTTCAGACTCGGATCCACACTTGAAAGCTACCATCCAGACCATTTTAGAGCGGGAATTTGTTCTGTTGCTGAGCAAATACAGTCCTGCCTCGATTCTGCTTCCTGCAGTCCAGCCTGTGCATTCAGCAGTCTCACACTCTATGCAAGGAGTCGAGTCTTTGAGAGTGTCTAGTCTGGAATCTTCACACTCTAGGCAAGGAGTCGAGTTTTTGGGAGTGCTTCGAGATTCCTTTATCCAAACCATAGTTTATGGTATTTCGATTTACAGCTTCAAGCCCTATATCCTCACATAAGGCATTGCCTGTTTCGAGGCATAGGGTGAAGTCTCCTCGACCTCGCACGAGACCTGCTTCCATTGCCGGCCGAGGCCCTCATCGAGGCATTCATCGAGGCGCAGGTCCTCTTCCAGAGAGAAGCCTTCCTTGTCCAGGCCTTCCAGCTCTTCAAGGCCTCCAACCCCTCGATCGAGGACACCAATCGCAGAACCTGAGGGTTCAACTGATTCCAGTGCCTCGCTCCAGTCTGTCTATTCGCTTGGATATCAATACTCCAGAGAGGCCTCGCCTTTGTTCTCCACTCAAGGCGCCTCGAGGTCTTCGAGTCCTTTTCGAGGACATGCTCTAACGGATCAATTGTCCTTTTCCTCCTTCCTCCATCAAATGGCTGAGGACCTGGATCTTAAATTGGACTCTGGTTCTAAGTACTCTAAGGAATATTTAGAGGAAATGAGTTTGCCTCAACCTCCTGCGGAGTCTCTCAAACTTCCTCTTAACAGGCTTCTGTCTCTGACTTTCAAATGAAACCTGGAGACTCCTATGCCATCCCTACGATTCCAGGCAAGTTGGAATCAAGGTATGGAACTGTACATTGCAAGGGCTTTGAGAACTCCCAACTATCTCATCAGTTCCTTCGTGTGGAATCTTCATTAAAGTGGAGTCATCCTTCCAGGGTCTAAGCTACCGTACCTCCTGGCAGAGAGGGTAGGACCATGGACAAGTTTGGACGTTGTCTTTATCAAAATTCGATGATGGCCTCCAGGGTTTTCAAGTATAATTTCATCTTTACTACTTATTTTAAGTATTTTATTGATATACTCCCTGGTTTTTCTAAAGACTTTGGTCAACTCAGGCTTTTAGAGTTCCAGCAAGTCATTGCTAATTTAGCACAATTCGGGCTACATTTTCTTCAGTCTTCTGATGCCTTTGAGCTTTCCTCAAGGGTCACTGCTTTCTCAGTAGCGATGTGCCACCTTGCCTGGCTTTGCACCATTGATATAGATCCCAACATTCTTGATTGTCTGGCCAATATTCCTTGTGAAGGCAATTACCTCTTTGATGAATTTATAGAGGTGTCCACCAAGAAGTTGTCTGAGCATGAGAAATCTTTTGCTTCCATATTCAGACTAAAGCCTAAGCCAGCTCCTTCCAAGCCTTCTTGACTTCTTCCATCCTATCAGAGGCGTTATCCTCCAAGGGCAGCTCCTTACTCTCGAGTACCCCCCAAGAAACAACAACAGCAGAAGTAACAGAAACTTCAGCCTTCTGCTACACCAAAGGCTTATCAGCCTTTTTGACTGTCTCACACAGAGCATAATCTCCATCGTTCTGCCTCTGTCTTCTACTCTCCCCCATAGGAGTTCGTCGCCATCATTTTTAGCATCAATGGAAGATCATTACATCCGACCTTTAGAGAGTGCCCTCTTGATCTCCCTTCCTTGGAGAGGGTGAACAACCTGTCTTTATCTACTAAGTCTATTCTCTTCAGTATCTTGAATGTTTCGATCATGTCCCCTCTCAATCTCCTCTTTTTGAGGGAGAAGAGGCCCAGTTTCTCTAATCTGGAGTTTTCTAGGACACATGGCATCTACAGTCCACATGATTTCTTTTGCCAGGCTTCATATATGGATCCCTGAGTGGTCGCTAGCTACTCAGTGGTTGCAGGCTCTCGACCTGTTCTCCCAGCACATTATAGTGACATTTTCTCTACGACAATCTCTTCAGTGGTGGATGGTCTCTTCCAATATTTCCAGAGGACTGCTGTTCCACATGCCTCCTCATCAGAAAGTTCTCATAACAGATTAATCAGCCTATGCGTGGGGAAGCTCATCTGGATGGCCTATGCACTCAAGGCCTCTAGTTCACCAGAGATCGACGCTATCACATACATCTGTTGGAACTCAGAGCAATTTTCAATGCCCTCAAAGCTTTTCAGCATCTTATTCAAGATCAAGTTCTCCTTGTCCGTACGGATAATCAGGTGGCCATGTACCATATAAAAAAGCAAGGAGGAACGGGATTTTGCCTTCTCTTTGAAGAGGCTCAAAAGATTTGGAATTGGACAATTCCTCACAACATCTTCTTCAAAGCTGTTTACATTCAAGGGGAACAGAACTCTTTAGCGGACAAACTAAGCTGCATTCTTCTACCTCACGAATGGATGCTGAACTCAGCAGCTCTCCATCCCATCTTTTCTCAAAAGGAGATTCCTCAGATAAACCTGTTTGTATCTCTCCTCAACCACAAACTGCCCCGTTTTGCTCCAGGCTATATTCTCCTCATCGCCTAGAAGCGGACACTTTTCTCCTGGATTGGACGCACAAGTTCCTTTATGTGCTTCCTCCCATTCCTCTAATTCTCAAGATACTTCTCAAGCTCAAACAGGTGTCTGCCACCAAGATTCCGATAGCTCCTTGGTGTTCAGATAACCATGGTTCTCTCTTCTATTTAAACTCAGCATCAGGGAGCCCATACATCTACCAATTTTTCCATCTCTTCTTACACAGTCACAGTTCTCTTCTACACCTCAATCTTCAGTTTTTGCACCTGACAGCTTGGTATCTCTCGGGCTGTACTTCCACTGGTCTACAGTTCTCTCAAGCTGTTAGAGACATCTTGGATGCTTCCAGAAAAACCTGCCATACGACAGTATTATACTCAAAAATGGACCCGTTTTTCTGCCTGCTGCTTAGTTCACCACCAGGATTCAACATCCACCTATGTTTCTTCAGTTTTGGATTACCTTCTGCATTTCTCGCACTCTGGTGACCTCAATTCCACTTTAATCAGAGTCCATCTCAGTGCAATTGCTGCTTTTCATCAACCAGTGGATGGAAAACCTCTTGCTACTCATCCTGTAGTTTCCAGATTCATGAAAGGACTTTTCAATGTGAAACCACCTCTTAAACTACTTCCAGTAGTTTGGAACCTTAATGTGGTACTTGCTAGATTGATGAAGCCCCCATTTGAACCAATGCCTTCTCAAATATCTTACTTGGAAAGTGGTTTTCCTAATTTCTCTAATTTCTGCTCTCAGAGTGAGTGAACTTCAAGCTTTAGTGGCAGATCCACCATTTATAGTGTTATACCGTGACAAGGTGGTGCTTTGAACAGAAGAACATAAGAAGTTGCCTCCGCTGAGGCAGACCAGAGGTCCATCTTGCCCAGCGGTCCGCTCCCGCGGCGGCCCATCAGGCCTATTGCCTGAGCAGTGGTCCCTGACTATTTCTATAACTACCTCTTGCTCCTATCCCTATAACCTACCTCTACTCCTATCTGTACTCCTCAATCCCTTTGTCCTCTAGGAACCTATCCAAACCTTCTTTGAAGCCCTGCCTATCACAGCCTCCGGAAGCGTGTTCCATGTATCCACCACCCTCTGGGTAAAAAAGAACTTCCTAACGTTTGTTCTAAACCTGTCCCCTTTCAGTTTCTCCGAGTGCCCCCTTGTACTTGTGGTTCCCCATAATTTGAAAAATCTGTCCCTGTCTACTTTTTCTATGCCCTTCAAGATCTTGAAGGTTTCTATCATGTCTCCTCTAAGTCTCCCCTTCTCCAGGGAGAACAGCCCCAGCTTTTTCAGTCTGTCAGTATATGAGAGGTTTTCCATACCCTCTATTAGCTTAGTTGCTCTTCTCTGGACTCCCTCAAGTACTGCCATGTCCTTCTTGAGGTGTGGCGACCAGTACTGGACACAGTACTCCAGATGTGGGCATACCATTGCACGATACAGTGGCAGGATGACTTCCTTCGTCCTGGTTGTGATACCCTTCTTAATGATACCCAACATTTTGTTTGCTTTCCTTGAGGCTGCGGCGCACTGCGCCGACGCCTTCAATGTTGTGTCCACCATCACTCCCAGGTCTCTTTCCAGTTTACTTACCCCTAGCGGTGATCCCCCCATTTTGTAAGTGAACATCGGGTTCTTTTTCCCTACATGCATGACCTTGCATTTCCCTATGTTGAAGCTCATTTGCCACTTTTTGGCCCTCTCTTCCAGTGTCGTCAAATCCTTTTGGAGATCTTCGCAGTCTTCCGTGGTTTTAACCCTGCTGTATAGTTTGGTGTCATCTGCAAATTTAATGACCTCACATTTTGTTCCTGCCTCCAGGTCGTTATTGAACAGGAGTGGTACCAGTACCGACCCCTGCGGAACTCCGCTCGTGACCCATTGCCAGTCTGAGAAATGGCCCTTTACTCCAACCCTCTGTTTCCTGTCTGCCAGCCAGTTTTTGATCCATTGGTGGACCTCCCCTTGCACCCCGTGGTTCCATAGCTTCTTGAGCAGTCTTTTGTGTGGTACCTTGTTGAAGGCTTTTTGAAAGTCAAGGTAAATGATGTCTATGGATTCCCCTTTATCCACCTGGCTGTTTACTCCCTCAAAGAAGTACAATAAATTTGTGAGGCATGACCTACCCTTGCAGAAGCCATGCTGACTTGACTTTAGCTGCCCATTGTTTTCGATGTGCTCACAGATGCTGTCCTTAATCAGTGCTTCCATCATCTTTCCCGGGACCGAGGTCAAGCTCACCGGCCTGTAGTTTCCTGGGTCACCCCTTGAACTCTTCTTGAAGATGGGCATGACATTTTCTATTTTCCAGTCCTCCGGAACCTCTCCAGTTTTTAAGGATAGGTTGCATATTTGTTGAAGTGGCTCTGCTATTTCGTTCCTGAGTTCCTTGAGTACCCTTGGGTGAATGCCGTCCGGACCTGGCGATTTGTCGCTCTTTAGCCTGTCTATCTGCCTGAGGACATCCACTCGGCTCACTTCTAGTTGGACCAGTTTATCATCCTGATCTCCATTTACGATTTCTTCGGGTTCCGGAATATTGGTTGTGTCCTCCCTCGTGAAGACTGATGTGAAGAACTCATTTAACTTGTCAGCTATCTCTTTTTCCTCTTTTACCACTCCCTTTCTGTCTCCATCATCCAAGGGTCCTCCCTTGCTGGTTGCTTCCCCTTAACGTACCTGAAGTTCCTTCTTAAGGTTGTCACTGAATTTCCTCTCAATTGTTCTCCAGTATTTTTTTCCCAAGCCTCATTCTCATCCTGGGGAAATGGCTCTTCATACTTTGGACTGCAAACGGGCATTCACCTACTATTTGCAAGGGACTAAATCACATAGATCATCTCCCTAACTGTTTGTCTCCTTTGAGTCTAACAAGATGGGGCATCCTGTTTCCAAAAGAACAATATCCAATTGGTTGGCTGCTTGCATCTTGTTCTATTATGCTTACGCTGGGCTGCAACTGAAGAGTTGGATCACAGCCCATAAAGTTCAAGCTATGGCAGCTTCAGGAGTTTTTCTCCGCTCTATCCCTATTGATGAAATCTGCAAAGCTGCTGCTTGGTCCTTGGTTCACCTCTCATTGCTATCTGGAATTCTATTCCAGACGGGATGGGCACTTTGGCCAAGCAGTGTTACAAAATTTATTTTCTTAAAAGGCCAACATGAGAATATGATGCCTGCTTGTCCTGGGATAAAGCACAGTTACTTACCATAACAGGTTTTATCCAGGGACAGCAGGCAAATATTCTCAGAACCCAGCCACTTCCCCTGGTTGGCTTCTTAGCTTGGTTACTGAACTGAGGAGCAGCGTGCCTACGTCAGGCAGGAAGGCATTCGCACATGTGTGGTGTGGTTATTTGTGAACTTTCTAAAGTTCTTAATCCAATTTCTTTTTATCCCCTCTCTCAATTGCATTTTTACATCATAATTGTTTTTAATGTTTTGTTAGTTGGATTTTTTTTTTACTTTTAATTTTTGTAAATCGTATTGGATTTGGATATTGCGATCATATCAAATATTTTAAATAAACTTGAAACTACAGCTGTCCATACAGCGGTTCCGTGAATGATGTCACCTACATGTGAGATTATCAGCCTGCTGTCCCTGGATAACACCTGTTACGGTAAGTAACTGTGCTTATGTAGTATGGACATAGGTTCTCTCTTTTTTTGTTTCAAAACTGTTCTTAGTAATGATTTGTTATGGCCCTAAGTTATTGTTAATTTTAATTTCAACAATACAAAAAAAAAAAAAGAAAGAAAGAAGTACATTGAAGTTATAATCTAGACCAGTGGTTCCCAAACCCTGTCCTGGGGAACCCCCAGCCAGTCGGGTTTTCAAGATATCCCTAATGAATATGCATGAGAGAGATTGCATATAATGGAATTGACAGGTATGCAAATCTCTCTCATGCATATTCATTAGGGATATCTTGAAAACCCTACTGGTTGGGGGTCCCCCAGGACAGGGTTTGGGAACCACTGATCTAGACTGATGATAAGTGAATAAGATTTCTACTCTCTGAGGGTTCAAAAAAGATTTATGACAATAAACATATTTGTAAATTTAAGATTGTGTGAAGACAAAGTTTGAAGATTGTATTTATCTCTCTGTCAATATACATAATAGCTATCAGCATCTATAGCATCTTAGTACTACTACTACTACTACTTACCATTTCTATAGCGCTACTAGACATACACAGTGCTGTACATCAAAACATAGAGACAGTCCCTGCTCAAAAGAGCTTATAATCTAGTCCAGACAGACAAACTGGACAAGAAGGTGCATCTATACACAGTGCTCAGGTGGGGAAATTATAGAGGGAACGATAAGATAGATATTGGTGCTTAGCAGGTGGGTTAGAGTTTGGAATTATAAGCAGCTTCAAAGAAGTGGGCTCTCAATCTGGATTTGAATACTACCAGAGATGGAGCTTAATGTACCAAGTCATGCAGTTTGTTCCCTTAGTACAGGGGTAGGCAATTCCGGTCCTCGAGAGCCGGAGCCAGGTCAGGTTTTCAGGATATCCACAATAAATATGCATAAGATAGATTTGCATCTCAAGAGGCAGTGCATGCAAATCCATCTCATACATATTCATTGTGGATATCCTGAAAACCTTACCTGGCTCCGGCTCTCGAGGACCGGAATTGCCTACCCTTGCCTTAGTAGGAGGTTGGAGGTCAAGAATAATGAAGTTCTCACTCTACTCTGTTGTGTGACCACCTGCGTATTGGTAAATTCGAAAATTTTTTATAAACAATTGAATTTTGTTGCATTATTTATTTATTTTAAAAATGTCTATACCGTTTAAAACTAAACGGTTTACATAATTTACATACATATTTTTAAAACAAAAACATGATAAAATAAACATACAAACAATCCTCAGAAATCATGTCTAAAAAATAATACCATAGCTTACATAGTAAAGATCATGAATAATTCATCAATTCTGCCAGAGGGGAAAATTATTGGCTAGAGAAAGACATCTACAAATGACTACATCTTAAGTAGTTTTCTAAACATGCCCTTTTCACAACAGTTTTGTATCTGACCCACCAAGGAGTTCCATATCTTAACTCCTGCACAACAAAAATTCATTTTACCAATCCCAACAAACCTTGGATTCACATCTTCAGTAAAGCTAGATTCTCAGAGCGCAATGATCTTTTTGGTGTATAGCTAAGTATATTATTTTTAAACAATTCTGGAATGTTTCCATACAATAACTGATGACAAATCATTACTGCTTTATACGGTACTCTGAAGGCGACTTGTAAGCCAATGCAATTTTTGGAGATGTGGCAAAATGTGATCATATGTAGACAATCCCATTATCCATCTTGCTGCTGCGTTTTGTATAACCTGCAATGCTCTACATCTTGTTTTTGTTATTCCAAGGTACAGTGCATTGCAGTATTCGAGTTTCGATAAAACCATAGCCTGGACTACAGTACAGAAATCATATTATACTAACATTGGTTTTAATCGGTGTAACAAATGCATTTGTGTGAAACATACTTGTACGGTCTTGGTTACTTGCAACTTCATTGTTAGGCCAGAATCAAGCCTTACACATAAGATGGTCATAGAGTCATGTGCCGAAAGAACATCTTCAATAACTTTCACTTCCTTAGGCATTACATTCACTTCCTTAGGCATTACATTTTTTACAGGTCAGGTTGCCAATATAGTTCTCTTAACTGTAGCATATTTTCTTTTCAGGGTCCAAGTGCTAGTGCATATGTAACGTATATCCGGTCAGAAGATGCACTCCGAGCTATACAGTGTGTTAACAATGTGGTAGTAGATGGCAGAACACTCAAGGTAAGGCGACTTAGCATTCTTTCTGATTATAGGCATTGTTAGTATACTGTATATTCAGGATAGCCAAAATCTTTATGAAATAGTCATCACACAGCCACCAGATGATGAAATGTCAGTATCAACTGGAATAATACAATTGTACCTCAATGGCTATTGATAAGAACTAGAGACCATTAAGGATAAACAGAATAGTACATTGTTAAGCCATGCAAATGGATGACAGTAAACAATGCTGCCATGGATATCATTCCTAGAAAGCTATGGAAAAGCCTAAAATGGTTTTTCCATATAAGCCTGGGATTTTCACTTCAGCTGCTTTCATTCTTTTTGCTGTGAACATAGTCAGATGCTTCTTTTCTCTTTAAAGAAAAATTCTCTGTTCAGATTGGGTTTTCTTGATATTTCCTTTTTTTTTCCAGCTACTTATCAGTAGCTAGTTATTTAAGATTCCTCTTTATTCATGACTATGTAGTAAAGAACTTGTATAAAATAGTGCCGCTGTATAAGCACATGCACCAAGTACTTTTGTGCACTGCATTTAGGTGCGTTTGACGAGGACAGAAGTAGAGTTGTGATGTACCTGTGTATTTTATATTTTCCAAGGACAAGCAGGACTTCCTATTCTCCCTATCTAGGTAACATCATCTGGAGTCCAGTGCAGATGCTCGATAGCAAGATGTAGATAGAAATTTATAGCAGCGGATCCAAGATGGCTGCTGCCTGAGTGATCGGGTACACGCTGCCGTCCCGAAGCATTCCTAGTTACCTGATTTTTTGCTGGTGACTGTTTCCAGCTTGGTTGTATTTGTTCTTGCGACGTGATGCCAAAGAGGAGAGGCAGGAGCGCTGCTGGTGCCTTGCAGCGCTCCGAGGGGCCGTCCTTCAGTAACATTGAGGAACTGCTTCGGAGGATGCAGAGAGCTGCGTTGGTGAATCCGGCTGCCAGCCCACTGAGGATCCCGGGTGTGAGCGAGACCGATGGGACTTCTCTTGAGCCAGATACCACCCTTAGCCTGGATGTCAGAGCACCACCTCCTTCACCACAGTTGGCCAGCTCTCCTAGGGGTCAGGAAACCCCAGAAGAAGGAGGGTACTTTCCCCTTAAGCAGACGACTTAACATCGGGGAGCTTGGAAATGGAGATCCCAGTTCGAGTGACCTCCGGGGAAGATTCTGTGGGAATTAAAACAGCTGGAGGAAGAATTGAACCAGAAAGAACAGAAGCCAGAATATCATAAGGAAGGTGAGAGACTTTGTACTTCAATACAAGCTTCCTTTTGGGACAGGCCTGCTGAGGTGACATTAGAAGCCTTTTGGGACCTGGTAGCAAATTTTGGGAAGGTAATTAGTCCTAATTTCTAACAGATTGAAAATAAACTTATTCATCATTCAGAAGAATTAGAAAAATTAAAATTGGACATGACTTCTAATAACTTACTTCAAAATATCCAGCAGGATATGGTTTCAGTAAAACAACTCCAGGAAACTATAATTAAAGATAATTTGAATCTTAGAAGAAAAGTGGAGTCACTAGAGAACCAGGCGCGTAACAATAATTTGAGATTGATAAACTTTCCAAGAACAACTATGGTTATACCTAGAGATATACACAGGAGATATCTATTAGAAATTTTAGAAGTTCCGGAAGGTAATCTTCCACCATTTTCTCAAGTTTATTATCTCCCCAGTAAAACTCCACATCAACAGCAACCTGAGCCTACTGAAGGACAAGCATTGAATATTACTGAGTTTTTGGAGAAGTTAGACAAGGAAGTGGTAATACCTGCAACATTAGTAGCTACATTGGCTCTTTCTATCGATAAATCTTGGTTATTGAGACTATTTCTGAAGAACAAACAAGGAATTTCTTGGGTGTAAAATTCAAATGTTCCCTGATGTTTCAAGGGAAACCCAAAAACGTAGATGTGACTTTCTTCTTTTGAAACTGGGGGTTATCTCCTTGGGGGCTACATTTTACTTAAGACATCCTTGTAAGTACATTGTCCGTTATCACTCAATTAAATATGTATTATTTGAGCCCCAACATTTGACTAATTTTCTGGCTATGTTCCGTCTGGACAAGGAGAAAATTCAAGTTTGAGCTCTAAAAGAAATAGTAACTCCCTTCCCGATCTATAGGAATAGCATTACTCTTTTTCTCGCAATTAAATTCTTGGATCTAGAGAGGACTTAAGCTAATTTTACCATAATAGTCTTTTCTTGTAAACTGCTTAATATTTGTTAAGCACGGATTTATATGATTGTAATATGTTTGGTTAAATTTGCTTTCTGTACAAGTTTACTTGATATTATATTGAAATCAATAAAAATACTTAAATATATAAAAAAAGAAATTTCTAGCAGCACTGCATAACAAATAAGTGCCCAATTCTCAAGTGCAAGTTAAGAACATAAGAATTGCCGCGTTGGATCAAACCAGTGGTCCATCGTGCCCAGCAGTCTGCTCACGCGGTGGCCCTTGGTCAAAGACCAGCGCCCTAACTGAGACTAGCCCTACCTGCATGGTTTTCTACTGAGTAGAAATTACAGATCTTAGTGTTCGCTCACCTCAGCACTTTTCCCGAAGTTCAGAGTGCCTTCCCATTTGGATTTTTTGTAGGGCTACACATCGATTCATTGTGATTAAAATTTTTAATTGCATAAATATAGCATAACATCGGATTTCTAGACCACATAACCATAGTGTTCTATGCGGTTTACAAAAGATTAAGTTAAATTAACATAATTTTTTTTAATTTTAAAAGATTTTATAGATAAAGACAAGCATGTAGAAAAAGCCAAAAATCCACACAACAATCACTCCAACAGAATCCCCCACTCCCATTTCAATACAGGAACTCTTCAGTACAATGCTCAAAAATAAAATTCTGAGAAGCCTCCCTCCCCACCCCAACCCCTCCAACCACCAGGCCAGAAAAAAATAGCCAAAAAGACAAGTGTATGGACACAACAGATCTAGACAAACCTCAGCATATCACAAGATAAGCTCACCAACTCTTATAACATATAGCTCCCACAGATGTAACAAAGGGAATGATGTATGTAGTACCACTGACAACTAAAACATTATTATCCCGTCCCTCCTTCTAAAATTACATAGACTGCTGCCTCCATCTTATATAAGATTCCCAAATTTTAGAGTAAGATACAAGCGTATTATATCTCAATGCTGTCAATTTAGACATCAATTGTAATTAATCCAAATGAGAGTAGACAGTTTGTAATGCAGGAATAGTGGGGGAACGCCAGCACTGTGCCAGAGCCAAATGAGCAGCCATAAACACATAGGTCGCCAATTTCTGCTCATGGAGAGTGAAACCAGGAATTCCCACATTAAGCAAATAGTCCATTAAAACACAATAATGTTTCTGTAATATGTGAACTAAAATACAGACGGACTCTCCTACAGGTGGTCCACCATATGTGTAGGAAATCCCATTGCCCACAGTTGCACCAGCAACAATCGGAGCCCACTCGAAAAATAGAAAACAGCTGCACATAGGTATAATACCACCTGTAATACATTTTATAGCCATTTTCTATAAAATTAATGGATAAAGTCAATTTCAACAACTGTTGATACAGAGCATCCCCACTAGGCAAACTACGCCTGACAGGCAAATCTCGTTCCCAGGCCAATTTATAAGGGTCAGTAGGGGATTTCCTTTTCAACAAAGCACAATACAAGCGAGAGATTCCCCCCCTCCCAGCCCCATCCCGGAGAGCTTGCTCAAGCCAAGTGTCACCCAACGAGAGCTCCCAAAAAGCCCACTTGTAAAGATAGGTCCACAGGCGCGTGTTTAAAAGGAATCCCTATCCGCTAAGCCATATTCCTCTTGCAAAGTATGAAAAGAATGCATAGACTAATTTTCCCAAAGTTGTCCTAACGTGTGGATGCCCGCCGGAATACAGGAATGGTGAACAGAATCCTCCTGACCCGGCGAACCGGCAGATAAAGCTACTATAGCCATAAGAGAAAAAAAACTTACACTTCGGAAACATCTGTCTTCGAACCGTATACCAACATTGTAGAACTGCCTGTAAATATGGATTAGGCGTTTTCAAGGTGAAACGCAGACGAGCACTCGGCACCCAAGGTAACATCCATAACGAGACTTGCAGAAGAAAGTGCTGTTCAATATGGATCCACGATCTATTTTCATAAGACACTGTTGTTTGGATCTGTATTTTAATTACTTGTTGTAATTACTATTGTGTAAACCGCTAAGAACTGATGGTTTGGCGGTATATAAAAATAAACTATTATTATTATTAAGTGATCCACATGACCACTTCCTACAGTAAAGCTGCCTGATGGTAAAGCCGAAAGTTGGGGATTCCCATACTCCTATCCAATTTAGGCTTATATAAAATACTCCGGCGAACTCATGGCACCTGCTTCTGCCAGATCTAGGCAAAAACCTTACGGAATAAGAGACAAAAAAAACCCATCAGGTAAGAGAATGGGAACAGCCAGAAAAACATATAACAGTTGAGGCAAAAGCATCATTTTAATAGCTGAAATGCAGCCAATCCAGCTAAGGTTCAAGCCCTCCCAACGCTCAAGATCAGCAAACAAGGCATGCAAGCGCTCTGGAAAATTACATCTATACAAATGGGTATGATCTGCAGTAAGATTCACTCCTAAATAAGTAATGAAATGGGCGGCCCAAGAAAAAGGAAAGGCAAATTGTAGGCGCTGAATGGCTGCCGTCTGCAAAGTGATATTTAAGATTTCCAACTTGGCCATATTTACCTTAAATCCCGAGAGGGGGGCCAAAATTTTCCAATTCTCTGACCACAGGAGGCAAGGACTGTTTCAGGTCACACAAAATAAGCAAGATATCACATGCATATAATAAAATTTTATGTTGCTGGGCACCTAAACAAATCCCTTGAATCTCCCTCTGATGACAAATCCAACTCGCAAAAGGTTCCTTAGAGAGCACAAAGAGCAGGGGAGAGAAGACACAGTCTTGGCGTGTCCCCCATGCCAAAGTGATAGCTGGTAATAAAGTCCCATTAAGTTTAAATCGGGAGAGAGGGGCATCATACAGCAATTGAAGCCAGCCATAGAAACACTGGCCAATACCCATTTTACGCAAAACAGTAAACAAATACACCCAACTAACCCGATCAAATGCTTTTTCAGCGTCAAGGGATAAGATTAAAGCAGGGGAACCCTCCCGATGAACATGAAGCTGATTTAATATTATCAAACGGTTGTCATCGGGAAATAAAACCTGCCTGATTGACATGAACTAATTGTACACAAACATATAGAAAAGCCTTAGAATAGTTTTTCAGACCTCAGCGGTGCAGCCAGTATGCATATTATACTTTCGTACATACTGCGTATCAGCACCAAAATCGTCACCGGTCTTATTTGTAAATATACTTTTTAGCTATTGTTTAGCTTTTAAAAATTAGTTTTAATAAGTTTTGAGTAGAGTGAATATTTTTAAGAGTTAAATTATAACTATCTTAGTCTACGTGGAAGGGGGTTACTCCGACATAGAACTATGTTTCGCCTATATTAGGCTTTATCAAGGAAATCCCCCTTTAGCTCGGCAGATACATGTTCACCGGCTCAGTAGAAAAGAAGTGCAAAAGGATGACACCATTGATACTTTATTTTGTTATCAACCATATAGCGGAGTAGAGGTTTCAACTGTGCCCTCCATCTTAGGGTCACAGCAGACAAGTCTTGATAAATCTCAAACATCACTGAGTCCCATTTAAGCACAGAGAGAGATTGGGCCTTCTGTAGTATAGCTTCTTTGGTTTTGAAATCTTTAAAACAAACCACTATATCTGGTGGCTTATTGCCCCGGGGAGTAGCTAAAGCTCTGTGAGCACGTTCAATATGAATGTCTGTTGCAGAGCGGGGCTCTGGATCTGTAGCCAAAAGTAATAATGCTTTTTGTTGAGCCATGGTCTCACAGTTCATATATTCTGCAGATTTTGGTATTCCCCAGATTCTTAAATTGGCCCACCTGCTCCTATTCTCAAAATCTTCTAGTTTGTCATAAATATATACTTGCTGTGCTTGCATATCTTTTGTGCGGATATCCACCACAGTCAATGCTTCCTGCCATTCCTCCAAGGAAGATTCCACAACCCCCATTTCCGCTCTGAGGTCCCGCAACAGCGTGTTAAATTTGCTATGCAGTCCCTTGATTTCAGTGAAGATTTCTTGAAATAACTGCCGTACTTCAGCCAGGGGGTCAGTTGAGAGAGGAGAAAAATCCTCCCCTGTAGCTGTTTCAGGCCCCAGCGGCAGAGCAGCCATGCTTCCTCCCTTCAGCGCCATCTTAGAAGGGTCAACGTGCAGCGGTACGAAAGCAAAATCCTTTAGTGTTTTGCAGGCAGAATGAGCTATAAAGACAGCTGCGATCTCCACACGATTGGCACAGTCAAATCGCCGAATAATAGGGTTGAAAACGCTAACTAGAGAGGGTTGGCTGCTGAAATTACAGTCAAGGCATATGGAGCTGAGCAGTCACATTCAGCCCAGTGATGTCACTTCCCCCTAAATTAACATAATTGAATGAGCTCAACAGATTAGAATTCTAATTATCTAAAAATTTAGTGTATAGAGTTTTAAAATAGCCTTCAAAAATGCCCCCTCTCGGTTACTAAGATGTAACAGTCAGAACTTAGTTCTCTAATGGATGGGATAGTAAGTATTTTATGATACAACACGCAACACCATATTCTCCGTTAGAGCCCCCACTCTTTGGAATGCTCTCCCATCAGATATTAGATTGTAAGAATCATTGGACAAATTTAAGACCAAATTAAAAACTTACTTATTCAGGGACGCCGTTATAACATGAGAATGGTCAATTCACCCAACCTACTCCCTCCGCACTCAGAAATTAATACCAACCACTTTTATGAAGCGTAATCCCTTCCCCTTTGTTTTATTCCCCTCCCCATTTTACCATCCTTTTTTAAAAATTTATTTTATCTCAATGTATTTTTACTCTTGCCCAACCCCGGATCCTCCTGTTCCTGTATGACTATGTCCAGTATGTTTGTGTGTGTATATATATATATATATATATATATATATATATATATATATTACTGTTAAACTTTTTCTTTTAAAATTTTATATTATTGTAAACCGTCTAGGCCATTGATAGATGGTATATCAAATTTGGAATAAACTTGGATAATAAATGCCGAAAGTCTATATCATAAAGAGTCGCCTGAAAAGAAAGGGTGCGGTCGTGATATTGTTAAAATTTGCAGCCCTTGACAGACGGAAATACAAAGAAAGCATGGGATCTTCTAAGGTTCCTCTGAGAGCCAACTGAAAATGAATTGATTAAATAAAGAGGAGCCTGACCGAAAGCAACTTTGTAATGTATACAACCCAACTTAAAGACTAAACGTGCCTCTATTGGTAGCCAGTGTAATTCCCAGGGAGTTAAGTGATCAAACTTTTCAATCCATAAATGAGTCTAACTGCAGTATTTTCAATGATCTGTAGTCTGGAAGTGTTTTTCTTAACACCTGCTAGGTAGATGATATTACAATGGTCCAAGTGGCTCAACACCAGAGACTGGACCAGGGATTTAAATGCAGAGGCATCAAAATAAGGTCTGATGGTTCCATATCATTTAGAAACCTTTATAAACCACTGCATCGACCTGGTTCTTTATGGTTAGAATTTGGTCTAAAACAGCCTGTAGAATTTTAATAGAGGAATGGCTCAGATATTGAGTGGTATTTAAAGTTAGAGATGATTTAGATGTAATCTTTCGAGGAGAGGCAAAGAAAAATTTTGTCTTCTCACGATTCAGTTTTAACTTGAATTCTATCATCCATTTTTCCATTAATCTAAGGATGACCTCTATTGTATGGGTTATATTAGTAGCTGATGGTAAGACATGGAAGATAGTGATGTTATTGGCATAACTAAATAATTTTGTTCCAAGATTACTTTATATTGAACCGAGGGAAGAAAGATAGATATTGAAAAGTGTAGGGGAAAGTGCTGGACCCTGAGGGATGACAAAGGGGTTTTTCCTTTCGACGGAACAAACATTGATGGTTCTGACCTGGAATGAGCGTGGAAACCAGGAATACACTTTATCGTGGATCCCAAAACCATCCAAGAGCATGGCAGGAATTTAGCATGATCAACCAGATCAAAGGCGTTCTTAGGTCAAACTTTAGGACAAGGGCATTACTGCCTTTACTAAATAGGTTATGTAAATAATCCAGTAGTGCTGCCAATACTGTTTCGGTGCTAAATTGAGATCTGAAACCCAATTGAGAATCATGTAAAAGTGTATGTTGCTCAAAGAAATTTGATAATTGTAACTGAAATAAACCTTCCATTATATTTGTAAAGACTGGGATTGATGCAATTGGTCTGTAATTAGAAGATAAAGAAGATGATTCCTTAAGGTTTTTCATAATTGGCAGTTAAACAACTGAAGTTTAAAACTCTGTGGGGCTTTTTTCATAAGTGCTGGGGAACAAGGGTCTAAAGTGCAAAAATAATTCACATATTTGTTATATAAATTAGTAAATTGATTCCAGTCTGGTTTTAACTTTAGCACAGAGCTGCCCCTAAGCAGTAATTTAGCGTGGTTTCATGAGGCAGCCTCGGGGCCTTTGCTAGGCCAGCCCGCTTTGATGATGCGATGTGGACCGGCCTAGCAAAGGCCCCGAGGCTGCCTCATGAAACCGCGCTGAACTACTGCTTAGGGGCAGCTCTGTGCTGAAGTTAAAAGCACACAGAGCTGCCGCTGCTGGTCTGGAGGTGCGGAGACAAGGCAGGAGGCAAAAGCGGTGGAAGGCAGGAGTCCCGGCGAAGGCAGGAGTCCCGGCACAGTGACTGCAACAGGAAGTTGCAAGTCAGTTGACACCGGCCTTTCGTTGCGGCGGGGACCGAATCCTTTGCGGACTGGCAAGATTTTTTTGCGGACCGGCACCAGTCCGCGGACCAGCAGTTGAAGAACTGTGCTCTAGAGCAGTGTTCTTCAACCACCGGTCCATGGACCGGTGCTGGTCCACAGAAATTTCCTGCCAGTCCACAGGCCCAGCATGTGCATCAGGCCCAAAACTGTGTTTTTCAACTGCCGGTCCGCGATGCAATCGATGCGTTGTTAATAAGATTATATTATGTGTATATATGAAAAATGAATGGAAAAAATTGTGTTACAATTAGGACTATGGGGGCAGGGTCTGGGGTAGAGACTGGGTAGAGATGGACAGGGTCTGGCCCATGACTTAGCCCAGTGTTCTTCAACCGCCAGTCTGTTGACCGATGCCGGTCCACAAAATAATTATTTTATTTCTGCCGGTCCTTAGGTATAAAAATGTTGAAGAACACTGCTCTAGAGGATCATGTCACAGCTCACAATGTCAGAGCCATGGCTACATCAGTAAACCACTTGAGGTCATCTTCCATTGAGAAGATATGCAAAGCTTCAACATGGTCTTCAGTTCACACATTTACCCCTGTCTACTGATTCGAGCCTGGTAGCTAGAAATTACAGTGTGTAAGGATTCAATCTGTTCTTCTTGTTCTCTAAGAAACCTATAGCAGGTGTTCCTCGAGTTAGAAACATAGAAACATAGAAGATGACGGCAGAAAAGGGCTGTAGCCCATCAAGTCTGCCCACCCTACTGACCCATCCTTTTAAGTCTCTACCTAGCGACCGATATTCCAGTTCGACCCTCGTAAGGATCCCACATAGGTATCCCATTTATTCTTAAAGTCCAGCACGCTGCTGGCCTTTTTCACCTGCGCTGGAAGCTCATTCCAACGGTCAACCACTCTCTCTGTGAAGAAATACTTCCTGATGTCGCCATGAAATTTCCCGCCTCTGAGTTTGAGCGGATGCCCTCTAGTGGCAGAGGGTTCCCTGAGAAAGAAGATATCATCTTCCACCTCGATACGTCCTATGATGTATTTAAATGTCTCAATCATGTCTCCCCTCTCCCTACGTTCTTCTAGAGTGTAGAGCTGTAGTTTGTTTAGTCTCTCCTCGTACGAGAGACCTTTGAGCCCCAAGATCCTCCTGGTGGCCATCCGTTGAACCGACTCGATTCTAAGTACATATTTACGGTAATGTGGCCTGCAGAATTGTACACAGTATTCCAAATGAGGTCTCACCATGGTTCTGTACAGTGGAATTATGACTTCAGGCTTCTTGCTGACAAAGCTTCTACTGATACATCCCATCATCTGCCTTGCTTTAGATGAAGCTTTCTCCACTTGATTGGCAGTTTTCATGTCTGCACTGATGATTACTCCTAGGTCTCGTTCCGCCGAAGTACTAGTTAAAGTTTCTCCATTCAAGGTGTAATTTCTGCATGGATTACCGCTACCAAGGTGCATAACCTTACATTTCCCAGCGTTAAAGCCCAGCTGCCAGGTCGAGGACCATCTTTCCAATGTAAGCAGGTCCTGTGCCATACTATCCTGTAAATTACATTCACTTACGATATTGCATAGTTTAGCGTCGTCGACGAATAATGTTATTTTACCTTGAAGCCCCTGAGTCAGATCCCCTATGAATATGTTGAAAAAGAGTGGGCCCAGGACTGAACCCTGTGGTACTCCGCTGGTAACCTCCGATGTTTTAGAGAGGGTACCGTTAACCATTACCCCAATCATTGACTCAAGTAGTTAGTGTTTCTCCTAACCCCATCGATTTCATTTTGCTCAACAGCCTGCGGTGTGGGACGCTATCAAATGCTTTACTGAAGTCCAGGTACACGATGTCCATAGACTCTCCCAAGTCTAGCTTCCTTGTCACCCAGTCAAAGAAGCTGATGAGATTGGATTGGCAGGACCTACCCTTGGTGAATCCATGTTGATTGGGATCCGGTAGATTCCCCTCTTACAGGATCGTGTCTAATTTGCGTTTAATTAAAGTTTCCATGAGTTTACACACTATTGTTGTGAGACTCACTGGTTTGTAATTCGCAGCCTCTGTGCAGAGGAATGACATTGGCTGTTTTCCAGTCCAAGGGTACTCTCCCCGTGCTTAGGGAGAGATTGAAGAGTGCGGCTAGCGGTATCGCCAGGACATCGCACAACTCTTTGAGCACTCTTGGGTGCAGATTGTCTGGTCCCATGGCTTTATTTACCTTTAGTCTTGACAATTCGCTGTAAACTTCACCTGGTGTGAACTCAAAATTCTGAAACGGGTCGTCCGCACTTGACTTAGCCTCTAACTGAGGACTGTGTCCTGGTGCCTCGCAAGTGAAGACCGAGCAGAAGTATTCGTTCAGTAGTTCAGCTTTATCGGAATCTGCTTCCATGTAATTCCCATCCGGTTTGCTAAGGCGAACTATCCCGTCTGTGTTCTTTTTCCTATCACTAATATACCTGAAGAAGGATTTGTCCCCCTTCTTAATGTTCTTTGCTAGAGTTTCTTCCACACGAAGTTTGGCCTCCCTAATTGCTGTTTTGACCGCTGTAGATCTGGTCCTATATTCCATGATGGCTTCTCTTGTTTCCGTACGCTTTTAGGAAATAAATGCTTTTTTCTTCTCCTTAACAAGGTGCGAGATCTCCGCTTAAACATAGAAACATGATGGTAGATAAAGGCCAAAATTGACCCATCCAGTCTGCCCATCTACAGCATCCACTATCTCCTCCTCTCCCTAAGAGATCCCATGTACCTGGATTTATATTCCTCCTTTAGGCATTTTATGTTATTGAGGGTCCCACACTTGTTTGTTGGGTGGAAAAGTCTCGGACATGCACTGTGGGGGACCGTTGCCAAAAGCCTGTTTAAAATTATAGTGCTGTGGTCAGCATCCACACCAGGCTTTGTCAGGATGTCACCTGTGTGTAAGAATTTCTGTCCTGTCTTTGGAGAACACCTCCTAAGGTAAGTGACTTTGCTCTATCACCACCCTCTGCTGTCTTGTCAGTCTGTTCCCAATCCAGTTCATCACTTTTTCTTAACTTTAGCCTATTGAGTTTATTTATAAGCCTTCTATGAGGGTCTAAGTCAAAAGCTTAACTGAAATCCAAGTAGACTACATCCAGCACATGTCCAGTATCCAATTCTATGGTCTCCCAGTCAAAGAAATTGATCAGATTTGTTTGGTATGATTTTCCTTTGGTAAAATCATTTTGCCTCAGACCAGGGGTCCTCAAACTTTTTAAACAGGGGGCCAGTTCACGGTCTGTCAGACTTGGTGGCTGGACTATAGTTTGAAAAAAATACATGAACAAATTCCCATGCACACTGCACATATCTTATTTGTAGTGCTAAAAAAACATGAAACAATACAATGTTTAAAATGAACAATTTTAACCAACATAAACTTACCAGTATTTCAATGGGAAGTGTGGGCCTGCTTTTGGCTGATGAGACAGTCAATGTCCGGTTCCATGTTTTTCACTGCCAGTCGTAAAAGTGATGCAAGTGTGCATCAGTTAGTCTGGATCTGGTTGGAGATTTCAGATGTTTCATTCGGGAAAAATTCAGTTCACAGACATAGGCGCTGGCAAAGATGGTTGCCATTTTGAGTACATAGTCCTTAGATTAAGAGGGGAGAGATGCATAGAAATTAGTAAGGCTGCTTGACTTGAATGCATCTTTCAGAGAGTCACAATTCTGTAGTTCGGCCAGTTTCATTTGATAAACCAGATCAACAATTTCAATGTCAACAGAAAATTGGTTCCGGAAAAGCTGTATGGTCGTGTTCATGGAGATAAAGCTCTTTAAATCTCATTTGAAACTCCCTTTGCAATATTTCCAGTGAATCCACCCATGTTTTGTTTGGGAATGCAACTGTTGGTTTCTCAGCCAACAGCTTTTGAGTAGTGGGGAGATGGCAGAAGTTTTCCTCCTTCACTTGTTTAATGAGGAGGTCCAATTTTACTTCAAGTGCTTTCACATGTGAATGCATATCACAGACGAGCTTCCCCTTTCCTTGAAGTTGCGCATTGAAAACTGTTGAGTAGTTCTGTTACATCTGTCAGAAAGGCAAGATGCCATTTCCATTCTGCATCTTTAAGTTCTGGTACTTTGTTTTTTATTTATTTGTTCATTTTTATAGCCCATCTTCCCCAGAAGCTCAGAACAGGTTACAAGAAAATAAAAATTAGGTACTTGGAAGTTACCTAACTGTCCCGAAGGCTCACAATCTAGCTAAAGTACCTGAGAAAACAATTATTAAATAGTAAAGATATAATAATTCAAATAATAAAACTAAAATCCATTAAACATATTCAGATAGGAAAGATAGAGATGGAGACTAGATATGTACGTCCCAACAAGTATTCAGTGAGTAAATTAAATTAAAAATAAAAATTAGAATTAAAAATAAAATATAGAAAATAAAGTAAATTCCAGTCAGACAATAGGATCTGATGTTAGAAGTTTGTAAAGATGACATGCCAAGGAGCGAAAGCTGGTATGCTCATTGAGTCCTGAAAGCCACCACACAATATGTCAGCCATGAGGTTTCCCAGGATGTAGTCTTGAGTGCCAAAATGCTGGCATGTCATTTAGATCAGATGCACTCTGCATCAACCAGACAACTGCCACTATCATCCCGGTGCATCAGCTGCATCAAACAGCCAATCGCCACCATCACCAGACCCGACAGCCGCTCCCAAAGATCTCAGGGTCCCTCCAGTGAACAGGCCTGTTCACAGGCAGGACAACTGCTCCTTCGGCTACACATGTTGGGATCCTTCCAGGGCCGTCCCCTCCTCAGACTCTAAGCTCACTCCAATGTGCTGTTTTCCTCCCCGTCTCCTCCCACTGGCCCAACTTCAAAGGCAGAGAAGTGGGAGTACATGGCTGTCGGCACGGAGGTGTAAAGGAGCCGAAACAAGACCCCTTCCACCCTCGGCAAAGGAGAAGACATGAGGGCCCAGTCCAGCATCTCTCAACCACCATCATGGAACCAGTCGAGCAACAGGTAAGAGGCCCCTCGACTGTTGGACCGGAGCTAACGATCAAACCGGAAAGTCAATTAAGTGAATTTAAAACAAACATGAAAACAAGAATGGAAATCCCAGATCAAAGGAACAAAGACCAAAAACAAAACCAGTAAAACCAGAAAAAATCAAAAGAAAACCAAACAAAATACAAACAAGGCAAAATAAAACAAAAAGTAGGATGAGGGAGACAGCACAGTTGATGACCCAACTGGCTACCATCTTGTTAGATCTTTTGAAATCAGAAAAGCAGACACTTGTGGAAGTAAGTCATAAAAATGTTTCAAAAGTCTCCCTCGACTTGGACAACGGACTTCTTTGTGGTACAGAATATCTTCATAGACAACATTCAGCTCAGACAGAAATTCCTAAAAATGTCTGTGGTTTAGTGCATGAGACCTAATGAAGTTAATACAGGACACCACAACTTTCATGACAGAGTCCCACTTCAGTGATTTACAACACAGCGCTTGTTGGTGGATGAGGCAGTGTATGGCTATTGGACGCAAATGGTTGTGTTTGTCCATCTCGTTGTTAATGCGTGCAACTACTCCTTTCATAGACCCCACCATGCTAGGAGCACCATCAGTTGTCACACTGGCTAGTTTAACCCATTCTAGCTCCAAATCATTCACAGTTTGGCAAACCTTTTCATAGATATCCTCTCCTGTTGTTGTTTCTTTGTGCAGTGTAGCAAGCTCCTCTGTAACTTCAAAATGATCATAGTCCCAAGAATGAAAATTAGAAGTTGTGCAGAATCATAAACATCATTGCTTTCGTCGAGTGCCAACGAAAAATAGCAAAGTTTTATTTTGTTTTGTTTTTTTTTAGGAATTTTGCAAATGCTGATGCAAATTGTCCCCCATTTCTTCAATTCTTCATGGAATTGAAGGTCCTGAAAGTCTCACTGTACTAAATAAATTAACCTTCTCTGAACACATCTCTTTGGCAACAGAAAGAAGACATTCTTTAACAAATTCTCCCTCTATGAATGGTCTGCCAGTGCACGCTATTAACTTGGCAACTTGAAAACTTACTCGCAGTGATGAAATATTTAGCTGCTTCTGCTTCACAAAAGCATTTTGCTGAGTTGTCAGTCTAGTTTTCAGTTTTAATATTTTGTCTTTTCTCACTTGTCTGGCCAAGCAATTATATTTGTCTTTATGTTGAGTTTCATAGTGTCGACGCAAATTGTATTCCTTGAACACAGCCACTGAATCCTGGCATACCAGACAAACAGCTCTCTCCCTGTACTGCATGAAAAAGTAATTGTAAGTCCACTGTTCTTTGAATATCCTGCACTCAAATTCAATTTTTCTTTTCCTTAACATAATTGTTTCTTAGGGATGAACAATGGCTATTATTTCTTTGGGATGGGCGCGCGTAGCTATCATGTCTGCTGCTGGCCTTTGCTTCTAGGTACTGGGTGGCAGGTGGTAATGAATCCACACACTTTTTGTTGGTGCTGTGGTGCTCCGGTCAAGCCCAGGATGTGGGCAACTGTCTGATTTTGGACTGGCCTGAGCTCAGGGCCTGACTGGTGGCATTTCTGGTTTGCTGTTGTATAGACAGCTAGTAACTGAGGGAGAGTAGGGGGCCCTGCCTCAGCGTAATGATGGTGGCTCGACATATTCTCGGCCCCAGTGCATCATGCCAGTGCATCCCCCCCGGCCAACGCTAATGATGCTGACCACAGCAGGGGGCTGGGTAAATGACCTTGGAGGGCCATATCCACCTTGCGGGCCATAGTTTGAGGACCCCTGCCTCAGACCTTAACATAGAAACATGATGGCAGATTAATGCCAAATAGTCCATCCAGTCTGCCTATCCACAACATCCACTATCTCCTCCTCTCCCTAAGAAATCCAACGTACCTGTCCCATGCTTTCTTTAATTCAGATAGTATTTGTCTTCACCACCTGCTTACCCATGTTTGCCAGTATGGCAGTTAGGTTTTAAATGTTGCTTGCTTCCCTTCACCAATTCATACTCCATTGTTACTTTTTAATTTTTTCAAGATATCAAAAACTTGAATGACAGAAGCCTAAAACCTGTCACATTTGCCAACAAAATATTTGCATATGATCGTATATTGTATGTGCAGCTAACAAGGCAGTGTGGTTACAGTACTGATAGAAAAAGTCAAGTATGACTTATGCCATATTCTTTTTACTAGTAGGTTCGTAATATGGGGAAAGCACTGTTAAGCGGAATAGACCAGTGTTTCTCAACTTCTTCAAGCCAAATACCCCCCAAGTCTAACAAATATCAACCGAATGCCCCACCCAGGCTCCGCCCCTGTCTCCAAACTCCACTCCATAATAATAGTACTAATTGTAATGCAATTTCTTCCATCCATTTTTCATATACACACAATATAATCTTAGTAATATATATTGGTAACCACAAAATTAAATTAAAAAAACACTAAGTACACTGTACATACAGAAAATGTTAATTATTTATATTCAGGGTTTTTTTCAAAGAGGATAAGGCAGGTGTCTTTCAAATATGCAATGTCACCTCAGTAACAACTATAGAAAAATATAGTGCAAAATATAGACAGCAGATATAAATTCTCAAAACTGACACATTTTGATGAATAATTGAAAATAAAATCATTTTCCTACCTTTGTTGTCTGATGATTTCATGAGTCTCTGGTTGCACTTCCTTCTGACTGTGCATCCAATATTTCTTTCTTTCTGCCTCCTGCACGCTTCCTCTATTCTGAACTTCATTCCCTTCACCCAACCAACATCTCTTTCTGTCCCTCCATGAGTCCAACTTTTCTTCCTCTCTCCGCCACCCCCATAGGCAACATGTCTCCCTCTCTCTCTCTCACTCACTATCCTTCTCTCATTCCCTCCCTTGCTGCAAAGGGAGTGGGAAAAGAGAGAGAGAAAGATCCAAGGTGCATCTCTACCACTCCCTCTGCTGCCGCATCCAACATTTATCCCTCTCTCATCCCCCGGATCATGTGCAGTATTTTTTTACTACTGCTCACCAGCCCAAGCCCCATGCCAATTTCTCCTTCTATTACCACTCTCCAGCACAAAGCCACATCTCTCCCTCCATCACTATGTCCAACATTCCTCCCCCTTGCATCCCCTTCAATCTGTCCCTCTGTTCCCTCTCCATTACCATATCCAACATTTTTACCTCTCATCCTTCTAGTCCCCATGCATCGTTCCTCACTCCTCTCTTTTTCTATGCCCAATTTTCCTCTTTCTTCCTTTCCCCAATATGTACCATCTCTTTCCCTCACTCACAAAATCATGCCCAACATTACTCCTTTTCTGTTCTTTACCTCCTGTGTCCCATGATTATGCCCCCCCCCAGCTTCCAGCTTTTGTCTCAAAATCGTGCCCCTCATGTCCCAACGTGCTCCTTCTCTCCCCTCCTCCGCATCCTTTCTCCCTTTGTCCCAGATCATGTCCCCTCTCTCCCTTACTTGCTTGAGTCACACTCGCTTCCTTCAGGACTGTCCAGTTGGGCTGCTCCTGCTTTCAGCGGTACATGTTGCAGAGATGTGCAGGCAGCAGTTCACATGCTGCACATGGCTGACCCACATGCCTTCTCTCTGATGTCAGCTCTGACAGAGAGAAGGTTTCCAGGTTAGTTATGTGCAGCGTGAAAGAGCCGCTGATGTCATTCGAACAAGTGCCACTAAAGGTAGGAAGGAGGTAACTGGGAACCCCGCTGATCCAGAAGGTCTCTGACGTCAGCTCTGACATTGGAGGGAAGCCTTCTGAGTCAGCTTTGGCGGAGGGGGGCAGGCAGGAAGGAGGGATCCCTAGTGGCGACTTCAGCAGAAGGAGCGGGCAGGGCAGAAGGATCTCCGGTGTCAGCTTTGGCGGAGGAGGGTGGCAAGCGGGCAGGTAATAACCTTGGCAGTGGCCAGTGCCACGTACCCCTAAAGGTATGTGTACCACATGTTGAGAAACACTGGAATAGACTATGTAACAATTTTTATTACTTGTCAGACAGTTATTTCTGTCATTTCTGGAGAAGTGCCTAAATACTGTTTTATTTCCATTTTTGTTCCCCATGTAGGCTTCTTTAGGTACAACAAAATACTGTAGCTACTTTCTAAAGAATATGCAGTGTCCAAAGCCAGACTGCATGTATCTACATGAGCTGGGAGATGAAGCAGCCAGCTTTACAAAAGAAGAGATGCAGGTAGGAACATCCCTCAAAAGCTGTCTGATACAGAAATACATTATGGGATTGATTTTATGAGGTATTCTCTGCATGTCTAACATATAGTGAAGGGCTCTTTTAAAACTGCATGTCTAAATAAGCACATTTAAACACATGCTGATAATACGGCATTTATCCTTTTCTGGGGGTGGAGTTATATGAAATATACAAAGAAAACAGACAAACATTTATGCCTTATTCAGAATAGATGACATTTTGCACATGACCACATACATTTTATTAGGGATAATTTAGAGTCCCTATTTTATAAAGGTGCATAAATTTCCTCTTTATCATAGGTATTAAATAAGTCCCTTTTTGGAAACTGGACTAAGATAGCTTTTTAATTCATAGTGAGCTTAAGGATTTGGCTTGCTATTGACAAAGCCTTGGTGGGAACATGTGCTTTGTAGCACAGCAGCTCTCTAATCTGAATTTGAGAACCAAGCAACAATTTTGGCAAACAAATTCAAACAGGATATCTTATTGAACATTTTAAAGATGTTTGGTTCATTGTCACGCTTTACACATGTCTGCATTTACACATCTTAGAACTTGCAAAAACTATCAATTAAATTTCTCCAGCATTTGTAATACAAAAATGTAGTTTACATTATCTGTCCCTGTAATTTGTTGTACATTGGAAAAACAAAAAGAAAAATTAAAACCTGTATAATAGAACATCGTAGTTTGTATATTGAGAAGCGTGAGGTCTGTAGCCTTAGTAAATCATTGGGCAGACTCAGAAAATTCAATAAAAGATTTAATATTTTTTATATTTAAAACATTCAAACCTTGGTGGAGAGGGATTGATCGAAATGTATCTCTTCTCTGAGCTGAATAAAGAGCCATTTTCTAGCTCAATACTACCATATTTTTCGCTCCATAAGACACACTTTTTCCTCCAAAAAAGCAGATGGAAATAAGGGCGTGTCTTATGGAATGAATATAACCAAACCCCCTCCCCTCCCAAGAGCCCTAAGAGAGGGATGTGTGACATCACAACCCATACCTCCCTCCTGCCTCTGGATCAGGGTCTCTAGGTATAAGGAAGGAGCTACTGCCTCCTGATTGGCAATTGGGTGAAATGATTGCTTAGCGAAAGGAGAGGCGTGGCACAGTGTTTGGATCCTAAGGGGCGGGACACAGTGTTCAGATTGGCTGCCTTGTGGTCAACAAGCAAATCGTGGGCAATTGTGGGGGGTGTGGTTTGGCGTTATGATTGGTTGTTTGATGGATCGTAGGCGTGGAGCAGCGCTCTGAACTGTCTCCTGAACTGTCTCTTGAGCTGTTGGCTGTGAGCACTCGTTGTGTGTGCAGGGCTGGGGAATGGGGTAGGGTGGATGACCAGGCCCGTGAGCAGAGGAGCTGTGCGGTGCAGCCCCCCCCCCCCCCCCAGGTGACTCACGCAGGAACTCGGAGTAGCTCTGCACTTGATGTGCTGAGGCCAGCAGCGTCGGACACCCCGTTGTCTGTCCCCCCCCCCCAGCACCTTCAACCCCAGCTCGTGCCGAGGTAGCCGGAGGGTGGGCTGGCACGGACTCACCCGGTGAAGGCATAATGAACCAGGATAGCCCCAGCACCGACTACATGATGTGCAGTAACTGTCAGAAACTTCTCTGCAAGGGCAAGGTATCTTCTCCTGGGAATTGGGGGAGGGGAGGGGGTTTACACCGGAGTTACAGCTCCTCCTCCCCTGGAGTCTGCATACAGGCAGCGTACACTGGCCATTCTCGCGGAAAAGTTGAAAGGCAAAACTCTAGATGTCAAGATTGACATGTACGTCTACATTGACACATGCAATAGGGTCTTGTTTTCGGCTGTTGGGCCCCTCTTTGACCTTTTCCTGTCTCAGACTGCTGGGGGAGGTGCCTATATTCAGCTGCCTGTCTTCAGCTGCTGGGATGAAGGGAGGGAAGGGAAGAAGAAAGAAGGAGACCCTGGCAACCGAGTTATCAGAAGATAACCAGAGCCTGGGACCACAACATGATTTGAATAACAACCAGACAACAAAAGGTAGAAAAATGATTTTATTTTCTGTTTTATGATTACAATATGTCAGATTTGAAATGTGTATCCTGCCAGAGCTGGTGTTAGATAGGGAGGGGGAACAGGGTGCAGAGCCTGGCAGGGAGTGAGGGGAGCTAGGTGCAGAGCCTGGTATATATTAGTACACAATTTGGTTCAGAATAGTTTTTTTCTTTTATTCCTCCTCTAAATCTAGGGTGTGTCTTATGGTCAGGTGCGTCTTTTGGAGTGAAAAATACGGTATCTCCCCCATTGGTTTGAATTTAGAAATTGATTTTATTCCATTTTATAGATATGTTTATGCTCTAATTCTGATTGTTTTCATTGGCTTAATAAAAAGACAAAATTAATTTTATTATTTTTTATGCAAATTTTGTTCATTAACGTATATTTTATATTTAAGTTTCTCATAAAAAGGTATTTTTATTAGTCAATTGTTTGTTTTGTAGTATTTCATTTCACATATCCTAAAACTTTTCAAATATTCTTAGTTTATCAAAATTTTATGTTAAATTTTACTCTGTTCTGACTTCTGGTGACATCACCATCCTCGATGGACAACTGAGAGGAGAGCTCTGATCTCCTACAGCACAATACCTCCTTCTCTTTGAACGTTGGAGCCGGCAAATTGGAGCAGCACCCTTCTATAGTCTGGGGGACGGTGTGGAGCAATCTGATGCTGTCGAAGAAGCAAGTTGAAGACGCAAAAATGCTGGAGCAGGGGGCAGAGAAGAGTGGCCTGCACCATGTGTGCGGAGCCTCCTGTGGTCCTGTGCGTGAATCCAGTGAGAGCGCCTCGGAGTAGGAATCGGAATAAGGCGCTTCACTGAGGCTGCGCGGGCATGATTCCACAGCTGCAACAGTGGGCCTGCAACAGTGGGCTATGGAGATTAAAAGTGAAGTAGTAGGAGTCAAAGGTAAAATAAAGGATGCGGTCAAAGAAATAAGGAAAGATTTTGTGGACTTGTTAGGCCAGGTGAAAGACACAGAGTGGATAGTGGGGGTGGTCAGGTTAGGGGAAGTACAAAAAGAACTGCAGGAGTGTATGACTCATCTGGAAGATTTGGAAAATAAATCCCGTAGACAAAATGTGCTTATCAGAGGGGTCCCCGACACTGCTGAAAATAAGGATGCAGCGCAAGAGGTACAGAAGGTCTACGCCTCCCTCTTTGCTCCCGCAGAGGGGGATTCGACTGTTCCACCTCCATTGAAACTGGACAGAGCACATAGAACTGTAGGGCCTCAGAAAAGTGAGCTCCCTTGCGACATTGTTGCTAGTCTGCATAATTTTACTGATAAGGAGCGCCTAGTGCATAAGACCTGGGACATGGGAATCATTCAGTGGCAGTCATAAAAATGAGATTTTCCAAGATTTATCTGCCATCACGCTTCAAAATTGGAGGGAGTTTTGTCCTATTGTAGCTGTTTTAAAGCAAAATAACTTATGGTACCGGTGGTTGTTTCCATTTGGCCTTCTCATCACCAATAATGGCATACATAAGAGAGTTATGATGGTGGCAGAGGTGGAGGAGTACTTGTGTAAAGAGGGGATGATGGTTGGAGTAGCTTCGAAGACGGGAACATAGACGGCGCAACATTTGGAGCACTATCGCTAGCAGGAAATGACCTCCCGCTCCCGGAGTCAAAGGCATGGAGGATCTGGAGCGGAATTGGGGACTTGGCATCTTCTGGATGGTGCAGAGCCTTGATTTTTCCACTTTGGTTGATGACTTTGACCCAATGACTGTAGCCAGAGCCTAGTGTAGTACGAATACGGCTGTTGGCTCTGAGGAGTAACTGGGGGGGTGTGAGTTGGGGGCATTCTGTGGGTGGTTTGGGGGGATACTGAGAAGGGGGTGAAGATTGATGAGAATGTTGAGATTTGGGGAGGTCACACAAAGTCCTGGAGGTGGGGAGGAGAGCAGGGGAGAAAGGGAAGTGGGGGTTTGGGATTTGGATGGGAGGTGGGGAGGGGAACCTGGCTGGAGCTGAAGGATTTTGGGGAGAGATGGGTTGGTCATCTAGAGATCTTTAAGGGCTCTGGGGATTAGTAAGTTACGAGTGGGCATATGACTATGAAAGGGCTCAATATGCCACGTAAGAGACAGCTGCTCTTGAAAGAAATGAAGCGATTGCGCTTAGATATTTGCTATGTCCAGGAATCGCGCTTACTGAAGTCTGGGGAGAAGTTGATTCAATTTCGGGATTATCCGGTGAGGGTCTGGGCTTCTAATAAATTGGAGAAGAAGAAAGTGGGGTGGGTTTGCTGTTTGCTAAGCGTTTGAAGGTAACCTTGGAAAGGGAATGGCGGCATTAGGGTAGTTGTTGGGTCATATAGGTGGGAGTGATTAATGGGGAATGGGTGGCCTTGGTGAACTTGTATGCTCCCAGTACCAATCAGGGGCAGTTTTTTGGGCGCTTCTGGATATAGTGTTGAAGGTGTAGGAGGGGTCTGTGCTTGTTGGGGGGGATTTTAATTTAGTACTAGATCCTAGATGGGATTCAACGGGGAGGAGTGGGGATAGATTGAAGCATGATAGGAAACAGCTGAAATATTTCCTGAATGTCCTGAATGTTGTGGATGGGTGACGGGCTACACATGTCCTGGGGAGGGACTATACCTACTATTCGCCACCTCATGATGTGTGTACACGTATTGATATGATTTGCTTGCATAAACGATAGTGGGGGGGGGGGGGGAATTTATAGAGGCCAAGATTTTGGATATAGTCTGGTCAGACCATGCGCCAGTATGGGTAGACTTATCCTGGGGGGCCCCCGGCGGGGGCTCGCTACTGGAAGCTTAACGATAGTCTACTTCGAGATCCTCAGATACTTCAGAAGGTGGAATGTGCTATTACAGATTTTTTTAACCCATAATAATGTGGATCAGTATTCACCCATTACCATCTGGGAATCCCTAAAAACAGTTTGAGGGGGGAATTGATCTTGATTGCAGCCCAAAGTTGGAGGAAGAACGTAAGTTATGGGATACTTTAATGAGCTTAGTTTCCCAACACAGAGTCAGAGGGGGGGGGGGGGGGGGGAAATGAGGATTGCCTTGGGGAAGCTGGAAGATGAAGATATCCAGTTTAAGTAAGATCGCCTTCGTTTGAAATACTATGAATTGGGTAACAGGGCCGGCAAGCTATTGGCGCAGCGTATTAAGATCCATCAATCTCAAATCTAATATTATTTCTATTCATTTTAAATGGGGTCATGCTGACGGAGGAGGCAGATATCCAAAGGCTCTTTCAAGAATTTTATGAGAAGTTGTATACTCCTGACTAGCAGTATTTTTCAGAGCTAGGCTTGGAGTTTTTGGGGGAACTCCAAGGCACACGGGTTGGATGGGGATGTCACGGTGGAAGAGATTTAGAGGGTGATCTCCAGTCTTAAGCTGGGAAGTCGCCGGGGTTGGTTGTATTCACAGGGCTCTTCTACCAGAGGTTTTGTCCTTATGCGGTCCCTTTGTTGGTAAGAGTGTTTTAACTGCTTGAGGGAGGGGGACCAAATACCTTTTTTTATGAGATCAGCGGGTATTACAATTCTACCCAAACAGGGAAAGGATGTTACCCAATGTGGCAGCTATAGACCTATTTCTCTATTGGGTATTGACACCAAGATCTTGGCTAGAGTATTAGTGGATTGGCTTGCTGTCCATATGCCGACACTCATTCATCCAGACCAGTTGGGATTTATAGGGGGGGCGACAGGCAGTGGATGGGATATGGAGGGTTCTTAATTTGGTATGGCAAGCGCATCGGGAAGGCTTTGGGGTGGTGGCGGTGGATGCCGAAAAAGCGATCAGGTAGATTGGTGCTTTATGGTAGTGGTACTGCGGCATATGGGATTCGGAAATAGGTTTATAGCTTGGATTCTTACCCTATATAACAGACCGATGGCTTGTGTTAAAGTGAACAGGGATTATTCTTCTCCATTCGAGCTGCGGAGGGGGACGAGACAGGGCTGTCCACACTCCCCATTGCTTTTTGCTTTGGTGATTGAGCCGTTGGCAAAGAGGATACGAAACTCTGCTCGGATAAGGGGGTTGCAGATAAATGGAGTTGAACATAAGCTATCTCTATTTGCAGATGATGTGTTGGCCATAATTGAGGGCTCGGACTCATCTTTGGTAGCTCTTCAGGACCTCATGGTGGAGTAAGGGCAGTTATCGGATTTTAAGTCTAATGTGACTAAGACTGAGGTGTTGAGCATTTTGGTCCCTGAAGCTCGGGCTCTGGAGCTTCAACGGTTGGTGCCTTTTCAGTGGGTTAAGGGACCGATTCGATATCTGGGCATCAATCTGCAGGTGGACTTAATTACATTCCGCTAGTGAACAACATTCAGAGAGATCTGGATTGGTGGGATAAGCTTTTTCTTTCCTGGACGGGCCGTATGGAAGTGATTCGGATGATGGTTCTTCCTAAATTTCTGTATCTTTTTCAGGTTCTGCATATTGAACTTCCAAGGGCTTTTTTCCATAGGTGGAATAGGAGTTTATTTGTGGTTTATTTGGGGCGGGAAGAGGCCTCAGGTGGCTCGATATGCTATGTATAAATTTAAGGAGGAAGGGGGGCTGGGTCTTCCCAATCTAGAAAACTATTATATGGCAGCGCAACTGAGGGCTGTAGTTGAGTGGCATGCTTGTCCCTCCAAATTTTGGGTGCTGGCTGAACAAGGGCTTTTGGAGGGGGTGAGAGGTTTTAAGGTGTTAAGTTACTTGCCGTGGGCCGGTCTGGGGATGAAGGACTTGAGGGATATCCCTAACCCGTTTACAGCATGGACGCTATGTGTTTGGCAGGGGGCAGCATGGAAACTGTTGGGAAGGGGGGGAGGGCTGTTGTTTCGTCCTCTGCTGTATGCTTCAGATTTTGTTCCGGGTAGAGAGGGGGGGTATTTTTAAGAGGTGAAATCGTAAGGGCCTGAGATATTTTGGCCAATTTTTGGATAGGGAGGGAGTGATAGCTTTTGGGGACTTTAAAGGCCCGTTTCAGTTGGAAGGGAGGGATCTTTTCCCTTATTTGCAGGTGAAAAACTATATTTTGATGGCCAGGGCTGCAGCGCCAGGGACCTTGAGTAGTTCTGGGTTTTGAGCAGGGGCTGGGGAGCCCAATAAAACGGGGCTGTATCTATGAACAGGAAACAACATCCAATATAATAAAGTTTGCAGATGATACAAAACTTTGTCGGGCGGTTGGCTCTCAAATGGATTGCGAGGACCTCCAGAAAGATCTGAACCAGCTAGAAACGTGGGCAACAAAGTGGCAGATGAACTTCAACATAAACAAATGCAAGGTGATGCATCTAGGAAAGATAAACAAAGAACACGAGTACAAGATATTGGGGGTGACATTAGCAAAATGCGAACAAGAAAGGGATTTGGGGGTACTGATTGACAGTACCCTAAAGCCATCGGTACAATGTGCGGCGGCGGCGAAGAAAGCAAACAGGATGTTAGGCATAATTAAGAAGGGGATCACGAGTAGATCAAAAGATGTCATAATGCCACTTTATAGAACAATGGTCAGACCGCACTTAGAATATTGTGTCCAACACTGGTCTCCATACCTTAAGAGGGATATAACTCTGTTGGAGAAAGTGCAGAGGCGAGCCACAAAACTTGTCAAAGGAATGGAGCATTTGAGCTACAAAGAACGACTCAGGAAGCTGGGACTGTTTACCCTCGAGAAAAGAAGACTGAGAGGCGATTTGATAGAAACTTTTAAAATATTAAAAGGATTTGATAAAATAGATCAAGAAGAAGCATTGCTAACATTTTCAGATGTGACACGGACAAGAGGCCATAGCCTGAAACTGAGTGGCAGCAGGTTCAGGACAAATGCCAGGAAGTTCTGTTTCACACAGCGAGTGGTGGGTGCTTGGAATGCACTCCCAGAGGAGATTGTGACGGAAACTACGGTACTGCGATTTAAGCGCAAGTTGGGTGCACACCTTCTTGCATATCATATTGAGGGATACGGTAAAGTTGGGTCTCCAAAAGGGAGTACCTAAATGGGCCGCTGCGTGTGCGGAGCACTGGACTAGATGGACCTTGGTCTGATCCGGTGAAGGCGTTTCTTATGTTCTTATAAAATGTTGCAGATGGAGGTGGATGGAAAAACGTCATATATGAAGGCCTGGGAGTAAGATTTGGGGATGGAACTTATTGGGGTGGAGTGGGGGGCCTCTGGCGGTGCACTTGTATCATATTGTGAGGGCTCCTCTTTTGGTGGAAAATGCACTTAAAATGTTGGTTCGGTGGTATGCTCAGTAAGATGTCTCCACGGCTTAGTGATAGGTGCTGGCGGGGATGGCAGCAACGGGACACCTTTTTTCATATGTGGTGGGATTGTCCCAACATTCGGGGCTACTGGGAAACAGGTGTTTCAGTATGGGAGCAAACTCCTTCAGGTTCCTGTGGGTGTGAGGGCGGAGTGGGCATTATTAGGAGTGGGCATAGATGGGTTGACCGCTTGCCAGGTTCGACTTTTGAGTCTGGTCTTAATAGCAGCATGTTTGGTGCTGGCTCAGCATTGACGTGGAACTACAGTCCCTATGCTGGAGGATATGAGGGATAGACTAGGGGTAGTGTGTGCTAAATATCGGCTATCGGCCATCTTGTCATACCAATGAAATCAATTCTTGGATATGTGGGGGAGATACCTGGAAGTAGAAAAGGGGGGGGTGGGGATAAGGGATTTCTCTTTGTCTAGGACTAGCTGGGGTTGGGGGTGGTGAGAGATGGGTTGTGTTTTTCTGTGGAATGTTGGGCATATCTTCTCTCTTTAGGGGGGTTGTTGGGGATGAGTTACAGGTTTGGGGGGACTGGAGGTGGGGGGGAATGGTAGGGGTATGGATCGGGCTGTTGAGACTCGAGGATAAGTGTTAGCTTTGTTGATTTCTCATGTTCTTGTTTCTGCTGCTCTGTTCTTGTAGTGGGTTTGATGTTACAATTGTGTATTGGTTTATGTTGCTGACCACAAATAAAGAATTAAAAAAAAAATTACTCTGTTCTATTTATGCATACTTTAGATCAAGGGTGTCCAACCTTTTGGCTTTGCTGGGCCGCATTGGCCGAATAAAATGTTTCTGGGGCCGCGCAAACGCTGCAGCAAGACAGAGGAAGGAGCCGGCAAGACGGTAAACACCCTGGGGCAGCAGAAGAAAACACTGCATCGCCCTTGACCGGGGCCGCACAAAATACTTCACTGGGCCGCATGCGGCCCTTGAGCCGCAGGTTGGACACCCCTGCTTTTGATTGTTTGTAAAAGATGTGTTTTTATAAGATGTGCTCTCATAATTTTTGTATTCATTTAGCTTAATTGTGCATATTTGATTGATTTCTTAAGATGTGTTTGTATACTTAATTAACTATAGGGATGTTTTTAAATGTTTATATAAAAAATTATTTTATTTCCTGGGTACTATTTGAACCTTGGTTCAATCTACAAAAAAATCAGTTCAACTTGAGGCCCAATATGGTTCATGACGCAAGTTTACCCCTTTTCATTTGCATTCAATTTGTTTTTACCCGAGTCACACTTTTCACTTTGTTTTATAACATGGTTCCAGATGTAATTGTTTTTTAAATTTTCTTATATTTGTTTCACACAGATTGGTCTTTGTTCTCTCTCTCTCTCTTTTTTTTTTTTTTTTGGCCTCTGGTTAGCTCTCATAATGGGTTACCAATTTTTGTTCTCCATTCACCCTGATTTTCTTTTTTTTTTTCCTCGCTTTACCATACATACTTACTCTCATCATATTTACACTATTTCTTCATGTACAGTTGCATCATACAATTGATCACTCTCAATTTTACTATTCAGTTTTATGTCGCCCTCACACAGTTTTCAGGACTGTTCTTTTAACGTTTTTTCCAGTTTGGTGCACATTGGCGCACTTTATTTTACTATTTAATTGTTCTATTGATCACTCATTTTTAGTACTGTATTTAGTTTAACGCTTCCCCCACACAGTTTTTAGAGTAGTGTTGTTCACTTTCAGTGTTTTAGGTTCCGTTCGCACATATTTTCACCATTTTGTCTTACACAGTTCACTGAGTTGATCTTAATGTCATTCCATAATTGGTCGCATTTTGCCGACATCACCACCTCGGATCTATTTTTGATGACCCAGTTCTTTCCTGTGGCATTTTTCTACATTTTACTGACGAGCATTGTGCTCCATGCTTCTATTTTGGTGATTTTTTGTAAGTTCCTTTTCAATTTATATTGGTTCCTACTGTATTATTTGTTTTTGGGTTCTCATACTTCACGTTTTAAAGATCATTTTTTGATTTACTTAGTTTTGTCCCTCTCAGATAATTTTTCTTCAGTTGTAGCCAATACCCATTTTCCCATTTTTAGATTTTTTTCAATCAGGTTTACATATTTTATTGATTTCATTCACCCTTAGGTCTTTTTAGGATTGTCCATCTCTATATTGGTCTACATGCACACACATTTCTTACCCACAGGTTTCCATTCCATTGTCTTTATCATGTTGTCCTATGTTGTTATCACGGTTTAAGTTCATAGATGATTTGTAATGTGTGGTTTAAGACTTTCATATTCACAGTTTGTCTTGCTCCTAATGTTTTTGTGTGGAATACTGTTTGTTCATTGATCATCACAAATTTGCCATTTTCAGTTTGGTTTTAGACCAAAGTATTCTATAGAATTGTTATTGCTTTCTGTGCTAGATGAGGTAAGTAATAGAGAATAAGACTTCTCAGTATACAAATAAACAAAAATATACCTGGCTTATAAAGTAAATAAAGTATTCACATACACTCAGAAATGTGAAATTTGACCAAGAGCGTTAGCTCCTATAGCAAACCCACCGTCCCATCACTGTGTATGGCTTATTTTGAAAAAGCTTAAAAAAGAACATACTGTTCAAATGCTCAACTAATTTTCAATGGCAAAAGAGAGAAAGAAGTTCCCACTTAGCTTTCAACTGTGTCAGCAGGTCCCGACATGGACCATGTTTCGAAATTCTTTCTCAAGGGACCCAAAGGGTGATGTAAACTGCTCAAAATGCCAAGGAAATAAGAGTAGTGTGATACGGGCAAAGCACCTTGTAATCTGTGAATTAAAGTATAAAATATCACTCGTGTGTAATTGCACAACAACCATTGATAAAGAGAAAATCTATAAAGCAACTCTTCAAAAGGTAACACAGGAAAAAGTTAGAAAGGGTACTTGCCATATATATAACACAACTTTTACTTCACTGCTTCATTCATATGACGGCTATAAAGCCGCCAAGTGAACTGCTGGCTTAAATACCAAGGGTAAGAGTGCTAACATAGTCCCAAGAAAGGAGGGGCTAGCACAGCTCAGCTGAGCCTGATCAAACTGTCAGAAAGTGAGTAGTAAAAGAGTGAATAGTAAAACCTGGAACTGGACTAAACTATGGAAAAGAACTACAAAAAAGCTTGCCATTCTATTTCACTATTCAAACCTTCAGGATGTAAAGTGTGCAATTTAAGGATTAGACGATGTTCCTTAAACCATAAAGTACGGGAAAAATCCCCTCCTCGTGGGAGTTTAGGGGCTTTACTACTGAAAAACGGAAATCTGCAATAGTATGTTGCTTGTCCACCCAATGTTGCACTCAATTTTTTGGTGTGGATTTTACTAAGGTGTTCAGCAATCCTGAGTTTGATACTATGGGATGGCTGGCCAATGTAAAGTAACAGGCAGGGACATTGAACTATGTATGCTACCCCCTGGGTCTCACAATTGTTGGACATAAGAGCTTTCTTTTTAACCTAATTCGGCAATGAGAGCTGAGACAATGTAGTACTGTATTGACAAAATTTGCAGTGATCACATGGTTGGTGTCCACTATAGGTAAGGGGTTCCACTGTAGGCATGAATTGAGACCGCACTAACTGTTGTTTTAAATTAGGTCCCTTAAAAAAAAACGCAAATCTTGGCAAATTTTGAAACTCAGGATGATATTGCATAATGCTCCAATGCTGTTTAATGATATGCTTAATTTTAAATGCATACTTAGAGTGAGGTAATACACACACTATAGAAGGGTCAAATGTCTGACATTGTGGATGTAAAAGAATATCCCGAGGGGTGTTAAAAGCTCTTTTATATGCTTTTTTTGATAACAGTACTTGGGTAACCCCGTTCTAAAAATCTTTTTGTCATGTCCTTGACCTTAATGACAAAATCTTCTTGAGTAGAACACAATCTTTTGAGTCTGAAAAATTGCCCTGTTGGAATGTTATCACTCAAGTGCTTAGGGTGGAAACTATCATAACTCAACAAATTGTTACAGTCAGTTTGTTTCCTGTATATTGTGGTAGTGAAGGAACCCTTGGAGAGAACAATAGTGAGGTCTAAAAATGAAATATGATCATGGTGGGAGTGGGCTGTAAATTGCAGATTAGAATCACAAGTTTTAATCCACCCTAAAAAAACTTCAAAGTCTGTTAGCCCATCCACAGTGGACACCAACCATGTGGTCACTGCAATTTTTGTCAATACAGCAGATGAGGTTCAACGTGGATAAGTGTAAAGTGATGCATGTCGGTAACAAAAATCTCATGCACGAATACAGGATGTCTGGGGTGGTACTTGGAGAGACCTCCCAGGAAAGGGACTTGGGAGTTCTGATAGACAAGTCGATGAAGCCGTCCACAGTTTCCCCCAACAGAGTTTCTAAATGGGTAATCTGACCTGAGAGCTTTTCCATTTGAGGCATGAACGCTGCAGTCACTGCAGAGGTAAGTTGACGTAACTGGCCCTCCGTGAACTCCCCCGCACTTGATGTTCCGGACTCGGCCATCTTGTCATCAGCAGGCTGCAATCTTTCTTTGTCCTTTTTAATCACACGACCAGACATACTGCCTCCCGATTTAGAAACAAATTGGTCCATAGAGAAACAGCTGCCAGAAAATAGCGCTACAGAGAGGCAAACGAGCAATATTTAAGTACTGTGTCCAATATTGGTCACCGTACCTAAAGAAGGATATGGCGATATTTGAGAGAGTTCAGAGGAGAGCGACGTGACTGATAAAGGGTATGGAAAACCTTTCATATGCTGAAAGATTAGAGAAACTGGGCCTCTTTTCCCTGGAGAAGCGGAGGCTTAGAGGGGACATGATAGAGACTTACAAGATCATGAAGGGCACAGAGAAACTAGAGAGGGACAGATTTTTCAAACTTTCGAAAACTACAAGAACGAGAGGGCATTTGGAAAAATTGAGAGGGGACAGATTCAGAACCAATGCTAGGAAGTTCTTCTTCACCCAAAAGGATGGTGGACACCTGGAATGCGCTTCCAGAGGGTGTGATATGACAGAGTACGCTACTGGGTTTCAAGAAGGGATTGGATGATTTCTTGAAAGAAAAGGGGATTGAAGGGTATAGATAGAGGATTGGATGATTTCCTGAAGGAAAAGGGGACTAACGGGTATAGATAGAGGATTACTATGCAGGTCCTGGACCTGATGGGCCGCCGCGTGAGCAGACTGCTGGGCGTGATGGACTTCTGGTCTGACCCAGCAGAGGCACTGCTTATGTTCTTATCTCAGAGCAAATTCATTAAAGGATAGTGTGAGCAGGGGCCCAGGAGCTGCAGAAGCTGTGTCTGCACTCCTCACTGTATCACGTGATCTCCCTATTTAAATTTTTTATAAAAAGATGGCTGAAAATAAATTGGTATCATACTCATTTGGTAACAAATCAGAGGCACAACCATCATTTTTATAATTTGGACTCTCCCCACCATGAAAGATGCTCTTTCATTTACCAACATTGTATCTTCCAGTGTCCTTTGGATCATTATACCTAAATATTTTATACCCTCTTCCTTCCAAAGGAATGGAAATGGGTCAATTATTCCCTTTACACAGTGAACGTTCAATGGAAGAGCCTCCGATTTACTCCAATTGATCTTATAACCCTAAAGTTTTCCAAAATGTTAAATCAATTGTAGTAAAGGTGGGATAGTCAGACCAGGATAAAGGTAGCTGTTCTAATTTTGGGCCAAGCCAAAGTAATTTTGTTTTGCGTTCATTCAGCTTCATTTGTACAGTAAGGGCCCATGACTGAAGTTTTGTTATACATTCTGTTATATTCCCAATGAGGTTAGTGAGATTTGAGCCTATCTCAAGGAGACCGCCGGACTGCAACCAGATTCCAGGCAGGGGAAGGAAAACGATCGCCATCTTTCTCCTTCCTTCCCCCGCTGATCACCACCCAAAACTCCACCCAGCCAGCACCAGTTCCAGCCATCCTTCAGCCCTGCTAAGGGCCAACACCAAGCAGCAGGAGCAGACCAGCCCCAGACCGCCACCAGACTCCAGGCAGGGGAAGGAAAAGATTGCCATCTTGCTTCTTCCTTCTCTTGCCGATCATCACCCAAAGCTCCACCCTGCTAAGGGCCAACACTGAACAGCAGACCAGCCCCAGACCGCCGGTCTCTCCACCGGCAGTCCAGCCGAAGGGCTACTTGCGGGGCCAAAAGGCCAAATCAAGAAACTACTACTTGCGGGGACCAAAAGGCCAAACCAAGAAACTACCTCCTACAAAACACCATCTCTATCCTCACTCATCACTACTATACATAACATGCCTCCAACATTCCAGGCTTCCCCCCTTCCCACTGCATTCCCAACCCTCCTCACAACACTATATAAGAGACATCATCAACAACTTTTATCGAACCAAGCAGCCTTATGGGGCAAAGACCTAGGAAACCTAATCACACACTCAAACAACTATAGCGAATTTAGGAGACACCTAAAAACATACCTGTTCTTGAATTACATAGGTAACGAACAAGGACAATAGCCCCCTTCGTAATTCCACCCATATCTGATCTTGCAAACTGTTAACCTCTAATCTCTAAACCAGGGGTGCCCACACTTTTTGGGCTTGCGAGCTACTTTTTAAATGACCAAGTCACAATGATCTACCAACAATAAAATTTTTCAAAAAACACAACGCACACTGTACGCATAGAAAATGTTAATCATCGTTCCTATTCCAGGGTTTTCAAAGAGGTCAAAGCAGATGACTCTATGCACTATCACTTCAGTAACAACCATACAAAAATAGACAAATATACCCCCCTCCCTTTTTACTAAACCACGTTAGCAGTTTTTAGTGCAGGGAGCTGCGCTGAATGCCCAGCGCTGCTCTCAACACTCCTAGGCTCCCTGCGCTAAAAACCAGGGACCTTAGTGTAAAATATAGACAGCAGATATAAATTCAGACACATTTTGATCACTAAATTTAAAATAAAATCATTTTCCCTACCTTGTCTGGTGATTTCATGAGTCTCTGGTTGCACTTTCTTCTTCTGACTGTGCATACAATCTTTCTTCCCTTCTTTTAGCCTGTATGCTTCCTCTCCTCCAGACCTCATTCCTTCCCCCAACTTTTCCTTCCTCTTCCCTGCCCTTTCTTTCTCTCTGCCTCCCTTTCATTTTTTTCTGTTTCTCTTCTTTCCTTCTGTCTCCCTGCCTGCCCTTTTTCTTTCTTTCTCCCTGCCCTCCCCCAAGCCACTGCCACTGCCATTACCATCGGGGACCAGGACCCAAATGCCACCAATAACAGGCCCCAAGCTCTCCCGGCTTCGGCCAACCAGCATTCCTCTCCCCGACATCAATTCTGCCGTCGGGAAGAGGAAGGCTGATCAGCCCAAGATCGTGATCAACCTATTGGGGGAAATGCTGCCGGGTCCTGCCTTCGCGGAAACAGAAAGTAGGCAGGACCCGGCAGGAACAAGAACAAATGCTTCACTAACCTGTCTCCCGCATTAGCCCGTAGCGAACGCTTGCTTCAGGGCTCTCAACATGTGCGTGCCGGCTTCCCTTCTCCCCTCCCCCCCGGACATAACTTCCGGTTTCGGAGGGAAGAGAAGAGAAGCCGGCACCCACACGTTAGAGCCCGGAGCATAAGTTCGCTACGGGCTGAAATCTCCAAGCCGGTTTTTTGTTCAGCAGCGGCAGATGACAGCTGGGCGGATCGCCCAGTTAAAAGGCCCTAGGGAAAAAGAACACTGGAGAGGAAGGCTGATCGGCCCGTAGATCAGGACGGCAACACGAGTCTATCACAGAGCCCGGGATAGGCTCCGCGATCGACTCGCGTTGCCTTCCTGAGCTACTGGTCGATCGCGATCGACGCGTTGGGCACCCCTGCTCTAAACTATGAATGTCCCAATCAATTAATGAAACTTTTCTAACTCATTGTAAATAGCACGGAACTTCCCGGTCCGGCAGTACATAAACTGTTGTTATCATTAATGTTGTTAATATCAGATGGTCACTGTTATACTCTGTAATTCGCTGACTGTACAGTTTCACCTCACTGTAAACCGCCTAGAAGTCGCAAGATTGTTGGCGGTATATAAGAATAAAGTTATTATTATTATATTATTATTATACTTCACCATCCCCATCATCACAGGCCAAGGCAAACATGATGACCTAGCCTCTCAATACAAAAACAACTGTACTAGAAACCCTGCCAACCTCATCCGCATCTTACTCTCCCCACCAACAATACACTCAAATTTGCACTCATCAATCCATGATCAGTTAACAAGACCTTCCTCCTCCATGACCTCATCTGTGACAACACGTGGGATGCCCTCATGGTCACCGAAACCTGGCTCCAAGACAATGATGGGAAAGCACTAGGCAAATTGTGTCCTCCAGGCTACCAGGCCCTAGCCTGCTCACACACCACTGGGAAAGGAGGTGGAGTGGCCACCGTCATCAAGACCTCCACCACACCAAAACTGATAAGCTCTATGAACATTCCCACCCTAGAGGTCCTAGCATTCACCATGGACCACAAACACAAAATCACCCTCATCCTACTCTACAGAGCCTCCCACTCCCCAGCAGAAGCCCTAGAGTCCCTCCTCAAATTCATCAACGAGCTATCCATGTTCCATAAACATGTGACCATCCTAGAAGACTTCAACTTCCCAGATTACCCCAACACCTCATGAATGAGTGACAGCTTTCTCTCCTCCCTCACAGACCTGGGATTCCGCCAAGCTGTAACCACCCTCACACACTCAGTAGGCAACACCTTAGACTTAATCTTTACCCATAGGGACCTGACTGCAGAGCCCCAACAAACAGTCTGCACCTCTACACCTGTCTCATGGTCAGACCACCACCTCATTGAATTCCAACTCCCGCTCGAAACTACCCCAGCCCCGCTAAAAGGCCCTATCCCACCCACCCAACATCAAATCCCTAACTTAGTCAACCCTACAGTAATGGCTTTGGCATTCACAATCTAAACAAAACGTACACCCAACATCCCCACTCCATCGACCTAGCAGCCTCCACCTGGTACTCCAACATCCAGTCCCTCTATAACAGCCTAACTCAGACAAAAACAACATTAATAACCACCAAAAAAAACACCTGCTCCCTGGTACACCAGCGACCTCCGATCCATAAAAAGATCACTGAGGAAAGCAGAAAGAAACTGGATCAAACACCCAAATTCAGAATCCAAAGCTCACTGGGAAAACACATCTACCACCTACAAAGCCGCCATCCTAGAAGCAAAGAAAGCCTACTACTCTCACTTCCTACAGAAAGTCCCAGCCAGATCCAAACAACTGTTTGCTCTTACAAACCAACTCTTCACCAACACCCAAGGAAAAAAACACAACAACCCAACTGAACTTGATAGTGTGACTTATTCCAGTCCAAGGTACAAACCATCCGCAATAATCTTGACACCGCCACCAGCACCAACCCCCAACCCAAATACTCCATCCTCTGCCACTCTATCCCAACTTCACATGGCCACCCATGCTGAGGTTCTCGAAACCCTGAGAGAACTCAAGCCCTCCGTCAACATCCTCGACCCCTGCCCATCCAGCCTCCTACTATCCACAGAAGATGCCATGGCAGAATCTATCCTCATGTACCTCAAAATGCACCCTAAATCGAACATTCAAGGGTTTTATGGGATACTGCAAGGCCACCCACACATCACACATACACCCACAGTCTGAAAAAAAAGAAAACACAGAAAAAAATGGAGAAAAAGCCTCAGTTAAGTTTCATATGGCTAAAAGTACCTCCACTTATGTGTCTTCACTATATCAAAAACAGTGGTGAAAAAATGAGGCACAAAAGCAGCCCCCCAAAAAACACCTCACATCCAGCACGCCAAAATCTCACATACAAACATTGTGTGAAAAAAGATTGCAGTCCAGAGGCACAGTCAGAAATATTGCAACTTGAACAAGGAAAAAGGAAAAACTTAGCTGTCCATGATGTCCCAGCTGTCTCCAATCAGGCTTGCTCCCAAGTCTCACTACCCGGGCTTCATGGGAAATCTCCGTTTCGCTCTTGCTGCGTCAGTTGTGAAAAACTTCCTGCATCAAAGGCAATCCACCACGACCCTCCGTGCAAATCCTTCACAAATTTCACAATCAATGCAATGCTGGCAGCAGGAAACACAGCAGAACACAGCCCTTATATATTCACGATTCCACCTCCTAGATACCACCAGTCTCAATCACTGCTCCTTAGTAACCTCTCAATCAGGAAGCTAACCAAAAAATGCGGCCCATTCAATCTGGGCATTCAGTCCTGTTGGTTGAACAGATTGTAACAGGTAAATCCAGCGCTGTTCTTTCTGTCTCAACAAACGCCACCAATCACCATGTCTGGATGAGTAGGGGGAAATGCTCAATAACAATGCAGTGCAAGTTCATTTTTCAATTCTATCAGCACTTTGTGATGTATATCATCTGGTCTAGGCAATTTGCTACTTTTCAATTTGTCAAATTGACCCATTACATTTTCACCAAACCGATAAATGCTTTCTGCCTCTTGGCTGCAGTATCCGCTGTCATTGAAGCTTCCAGGAATTTTTCCACTCAGTGATGTTATCGCTTCAAGTGGACATGCTTTTCTTACTGGTGTGCATTACATTCCCTAGAAGCTCGTCTTATGTCCACTTCCGTTCATCCTGAACTACCTTGTCTACCTCTCTAATTCTTGTCTAAAAAACAATTTAGTTAAAGTTCATCTCAATGCTATCGGTGCATTTCATTCTCGCCTGGACAACAAACCGCTTTCTGTACACACCTTAGACCCCCCTTCTCTGTTTTTGCTGTCTTCCAGGATTTCATATCTATTTGACATTTTTTCTCTCTCCATGTCTGCCATCCATCTCTCTGTGTCCCTATCTTTACTTTCCAGCATCTCTCCTCATTGTCCCTGTTCCTATCTTCCCCCCACCCTATATTCAGCATCTGCACTTTTAGTGTCCCTATCCACCTCTTGCTCCTCTTGTGTCCCAATCCCTTCTCCCTGTAATCAATAATACCCCTCTGTTTCTATCCCATCCCTTTTCCAGCATTTCCCTGTTTGTCTCTATCCCCAGCATCTCTTGTCTGTGTCCTGTCCTTCTCCTCTGTTCTCTTCCTACCACACCCCAGGTCCAGCATCTTTCCCTCTCTCGCTGACCCCTTTTGTGGTCTGGCGTAACTTCCTCTCTCTGTCTGAGTCCAATATCTCTCCTCTGTTCCAAACCCTGATGCAGTCTTTTTCCTTCTGTCAGTCTGATCTCTCTCTCTCTCTCCCTCTCCCCTGCTCCTTTTCCTGCTAGGTGCTGCACTCTACTCCACCTTAGGGTCCAGCAATCTCCATCTCCCTGCAGCTCCTCCCCCCAACCTTAGGGTCCAGCAATCTCATGCCCGCCCTGGCACCCTGAAATTTGCCTCTAATTTCCAGTGCCGGCAGCAGCACTCTTCAAGACACACTACTCTGGCTAGTGTCAGGGCTTTCCTTTTGCTGGATCTGTCTTCATGGAAACAAAGTTACCTTACTTCCTACAGAACCCAGCAGAGGAAAAGCCCCAATGCCAACCAGATTAGTTCTGAAGAGTGCCGCTGCCAACTCTTATAGTTAGGAGGAGGGGAGGGTAATAGAGAGGATGCTGATTCTGGAGCAGTAGGGAGAGGAAGAGACAACAGCTGGACCCAGGTTGGGGGGTGGGTGGAGAGGGATTACAGGCAGGTACAAAACCTAAACTCCAGGTTAGATTTTTTTTAGGGGCCATGGCGACCTGTTACCTTCGGTTTGTTGAGCCTATATATAAAATTCATAAGATTGCACATTGCTATGACCAAAATACCATCTACTTGATACCTAAATTTTAAAATGTTATCTTGATTGAGACAAAGTACAGTTCCAGCCTATCTTGACTGAGAGAATTTTATCGTTTGCAAAATGGTTCTTGAGGGCTAAGTAAAGACCATCAATTTTCTTGATTTTTCCCCTCCTTTTTTTTTTTTAACGCATTAACTAATGTGGTAAGAGACTAGTAATTATATTTTTCATTGTCATTATATTTAAACAAAGTTCTCTTAGAATATTTAGTAACTTTTTAGTAACATTATTTTCTTCTTTAAAGATGCACTGTAGAGTATAGACCACATGATTGCAGTATGAACTTTTAGTATATTTAGAATGATTTGGACAGTTTTAAATCTATACCTGAAGACTAATAGATAATATATCTATCAAATATTCAACTTAAAGAAATATATATAAAAAGGCTGGAGTCTGTCCAGAGGAAGGCTACTAAAATGGTATGTGGTCTTCATTATAATGCGTATAGGGACAGACTTAAAGATCTCAATCTGCATACTTTGGAGGAAAGGTGGGAGAGGGGAGATATGATAGAGACGTTTAAATACCTATGTAATGTAAATGCACACGAGTCAAGTCTCTTTCATTTGAAAGGAAACTCTGCAATGTGAGGGCATAGGATGAAGTTAAGGCTCCGGAGTAATCTAAGGAAATACTTTTTTACAGAAAGGGTGGTAGATGCATGGAACAGAAGAGATGGTGGAGACAGAGACTGTGTCTGAATTCAAAAGGGCCTGGGATAGGCACGTGGGATCTTTCGGAGAGAGAAAGAGATAATGGTTACTGCAAATGGGCAGACTAGATGGGCCATTTGGCCTTTATCTGCCATCATGTTTCTATGTTGTTCAGCTTTGTTGTGTCTGAGTGTAAAATTTCTCAGTAATCAAATGCAACATATTTTGACATATGTCATGTAATTTAACCTTAATCAAGTTGTCTGCATTTGCATATAGAGCATAGGTTTCTGTAATGCACTCTGAAAACTGAATACATTGGTACCTTGGTTTGTGAGCATAATTTGTTCCAGAAGCATTCTCGTAATCCAAAGCGCTTGTATATCAAAGCAAATTTCCTCATAGGAAGTAATGGCAACTCGGATGATTCATTCCACATCCCAAAAACAGGCCTATGTTGCACTCAACTTCAGTGACTTTAGATAAACCAAAATACATCTCTCCTTCTCTTCCCCCCCCCCCGACCCATATCCCTTCTTCTCTCTGTCTTCTTGTGGTCCAACACTTTTCCCACTCTCTGTTTTGGCATTTCTCCCTCCCCTTTCCAACTAGATCCAGCATTTGTACTCCCCTCTCTCTCCATCCCCACAGACCAACTTTCCATTTTCTTATTCCCCATCCATCATCTTTCTTTCTTCGCTTTCCCCATCCCTCCCTTTTTCTTTCTCTCCTCCACATGTCACCTTCAAACCTGCCTTCAGCTGAACAGCTGCAGTCATACAATTAACCCAACCCCGCCCAACCCAACCCAGTCATACAATTAACCCAAACCTGCAGCTTTGTAGCATTCCCTCGGCCAAGCTCCACCCCCTTTTACTGTTTCCGGTGGAGTTGGATGCAGCATAGGCAAAAGCGGTGGTGCCGGCGCCCACTAGAGGTAAAGGTTTGAAGGTGGACCGTGGGGGCGGGGCCAGTTCCCGGGATGGGGTGGTAGCAGCTCGGTTTGGGGAATGATGTGCACGTACGTGCTCGTTTATCGAGACTATGCTCGTTTTGCAAGTTAAAATTTGCTGGAGTGTTTTGCTCATCTTGCAAAATACTCGCAAACTGAGGTTTGACTGTACTATATTTGGAATCCATGTAATGGCATGTCTAATTCTTTTTACAGTATAAACCATTTCTCTGTCACATTTTAAAAACAACATTTTAAAAAATACCAGGAAAATTTAGTTGACAACGGAGTTTATAGCATCCCTGTATAAGTATTGAGTTCAAACATACCATATTTCAGACTACCAGTTCTTCATAGGCTTGGCTAACCTAACTATAATTCTGATCCCAACAGGCAGGCAAACACCAAGAATATGAACAGAAATTGCTGCAGGAATTGTACAAACTAAATCCAAATTTCCTCCAACCATCTGCGGGTACAGTAGACAAGAACAAGAACAAAGTATTGGGACTGCAGAGGTATGATGCTTAAGTTGCCACTAATTGTTGCCAGTGCTTTTTCTGTCAATATGCAGGATAGAATCGGGCACACAAATGTGGGGTGGAAAAAGTGGGGAATTTCATGAGGATATATAGAACAGTTCTCTTAGTACTCTGGAAAAGTCTGCGCATGTGTGTCCTTCCTAGACTAAGTGGTCATTTCAGTTCCCTTAGTGTTGTTTTTCCACTCCGTTGAAATAAAGTGAAAGGAAAAATTTCCCTTATTGAAGAGCTTTATTTACTTCTGTGTGTCAGACATTTATCCATTGTTCTGTGTTAAAGACATTTATCCATTGTTCTATGTGTCAGACATTTATTTATTCATTGTTCTTAAAAAAAAAAAAAGTTTTCATTTTCTTCCATTAGTCGAAATGTCTTAGTGAAGTCTGGGTTCCACTGTTGCCTATTGTGGGAGGGGAGAAATCTAGAACTAAAACATCCACTCAAAAGGCACAATTCTCTAAAGGATTTAGATGTATAATGTAGTCCTTTAAAACCCTGCCTCACAGTACAGCGCTTACATAGGAGAATTTAACCATTGTTCCGTTTGATTTTGTTTTTTCCAATCTGGTTTTTTTATATTCTACGTACCATCATCTGGGACCCCTGAGGAAGAAGTGTTTCTTCGAAACACGGACCATGTCGGGTCTTGTCCACATGAATACTAGAACCAGCTTTGGGATTTTTATCATATTTATTTTATGTATGTTATAAATGTTTTTATGATTTTTTTAAAATTAAATTCCTGCACTTTGTACATTACACTGCAGTTTTGTTTTTTGTTTTCTGCTTTGCATTTTTTCCTGCAGTTCTTGTTGGTTTTTTTTGTCCTACATTAAAGATGCCCAAGTTTTAAGTTAGGTGCCTCTAGGTGTAATTCTGTAAATAGCACCTAAGCACAATTGACAAGCAATAAATAGGCACCTATCTTTTTAAATGCCATTTACAGAATTTCCCCCAAAATGCCTACCGTATTTTTCACTCCATAAGACACACCCTAAATTTAGAGGAGGAAAACAAGAAAAAACCATTCTGAACTAAATTCTCCCTGCCAGGCTTGGCATCCTGTGCCCCTCCCTGCCAGGCTCTGCCTCCCCCTCAGGTGGTCTAGTGGTAGGCAGGGGCAGGGCACAGAGCAGGCAGGCCTAGTGGCCTAGTGACAAGTAGGCAGGCAGGCCCCTCCCCCAGTACCTTAAATCATCCCCCAGGTGCCCCCAGTACCTTAAATCCACCCTCCCATACCACATGTCCCCCCAGTACCATAAATCATCCCCCACGTAACCCCCAGTACCTTTAAATTCCATCCCAGGCCACCCAATCAATCATCACTTTTATATACCCCTAGCACATTTAAATTCAATCCCAGCCCCCCCAGCACCTTTAAATTCCAACCCAGCACCCCCCCCCCATCAATCATCATTTTTACATACCCCCCAGCACATTTAAATTCAATCCCAGCCCTCCAGCACCTTTAAATTCTGCCCTAGCACCCCACCCCAATCAATCATCAAATTCTTGACACTTTGTTGTGTCTGTCCAAAAACGTTTAATGAAAGCAAACTATATAGCGACCAAGGACCAGCACACGGCACAACTAATATGGTAAGTGTATTCAGGTAAAACCCGGGTAAATTGATATTGCCCGGTATATAACACACTTCTAAGGGGTGTTGGGGTGGGAGCAAGAATGAGTGATTCTGAGAGGCAGAAGACCAGGTATGTCATCGGGCCTGTGGCGTATCATCGCAGGGTGTGGGTGGTGGCCCCTTGGGGTACCCACAAACTATTGGCATGAAAACAACAAGCACCCCCAATACACCCGCAGGCAAGATTCCTGCAGGCAGAGAAAAAAGACAGGCAAAGGATCTGCAGCGGTGGCAAGCCTTCAGCAGACTATCTGCCGGCACAAGCTCTCTTCTAGCATCGGGGTGAGCTGCTGGATAGATGGAGCCAAGTGGGGCTGGCGATCTACCTCTGACCCCTTCGATCTACAGGTAAACTAAACTAAACCTTAGGTTTGTATACCGCGCCATCTCCACAGGCGTAGAGCTCGGCACAGTTTACAGAGTTAGGAAGAAAGGAACTCCAATGAAGGGTTATAGGAAAGGAACAAGAAGAAAGTGAGGGACAAGTGTCCCAGAGAGCAGGAGGTGTTAGATTTTTGAAAAGAGCCAAGTTTTCAGGTGTTTGCAGAAGAATTGGAGGGAGTTTGAATTTCTGAGCGGGGATGTGAGATTGTTCCAGAGTTCTGTGGTTCTAAAGGGGAGGGATGTTCCCAGTTTTCCTGTGCGGGATATACCTTTTGTAGAAGGGAATGATAGTTTCAGTTTTTGGGAAGATCTGGTGGAGTTAGGGTTAGAGGAGTTCCAAAGGAGTGGAATAACGGGAGGAAGGATGCCGTGTAGAATCTTGAAGGCTAAGCAGGCACATTTAAAGAGGACTGGAGTGTACTGGAAGCCAGTGGAGCTTGGACAGGAGTGGAGAGACATGGTCGAACTTGCCTTTTGCGAAAATAAACTTATCCACGGCGTTCTGAATTAGCTGAAGTCTATGGAGGTTTTTCTTTGTTAGGCTTATAAAGATGGAGTTGCAATAATCCAGTCTAGAGAGGATGGTGGACTGAACAAGGATGGCGAAGTGAGAATGATGAAAGCAGGATCTCACTTTCCTCAGCATATTAAGGCTAAAGAAGCATTTTTTTACCAAGGAGTTGAGGTGGTCATTGAAGGAGAGAGAGGAATCTATGATGATTCCCGGGACTTTGCTTGAAAACTCAAGCTGAAGAGTGGGGCCGGAGGATAAAGGGATGGAGGTGGGTAAATGATCTAATATTGGGCCGAGCCAAAGTAATTTTGTTTTGGACTCATTCAGTTTCATTTGTACAGATTGGGCCCAGGATTGGAGGTTCATTATACATGCGGATATGTTCTCAGCGAGGTTAGTGAGGTTCGAGTCTGTCTCGAGGAGGATGAGGATGTCGTCAGCATAGGTATAGAGAGTTTCAAGGGGGGATAGGTGGAGGAGTTTCAGAGAGGACATGTAGATGTTGAAAAGGATAGGAGAAAGGGGTGAGCCTTGCGGGACTCCGCATATCGGCTTCCAGGGGGAGGATGAGGTGCCGTTTATGTTAACAGTGTAGGAGCGGAAACGTAGGAATTTCGAGAACCAATCTAGGACTGTGGAGCTTATGCCTATTTCGGAGAGTTGGAAGATTAGGATATCATGATGGATGACGTCGAAAGCTGCGGAGAGGTCGAATTGTAAAAGAACAGCTAATTTATTGCGGGAATGGAGTTGTTGCACCTTGGAGATTAGTGAGGCCAATAGGGATTCGGTGCTGAAGTTGGGTCTGAAGCCGAATTGGTGGGGTAGGAGAATAGAGAATCTTTCTAGGTAGGATGAGAGTTGAGTAGATATGATAGATTCTAACATCTTGGTATGCATGTCCAACAGGTAGATTGCGATCTACCTGTTGGACATGCCTGCTCTATATGATCTATACAACACCAGACGCTTAGCTAAGTAGTCCAGCAAGGTATCATAGACGCCCTGTTGGACTACTTTCAAAATTTTAAATTGAAGCCGAAATGATATCTTTAGCCAAAATAATTTTTTAAAGATGGGATAAATATGTTATTATGAGACACTCCCATCAACATCTGAGCCACTGAGTTCTGTACGGTTTGTAATGCCTTGATACGAACAGAGGGTAAGCCTAAATAGCTACCATTGCCTAAATAGATACCACTGCGAACGAACCATCGTTTGTAGTATTTGTCTGAAATCCTAATTAACACATTCTTCAAATGAGAAAGTTTCTGCATGGCAAAATACACTAGCTGGACTTCTCTTGAAACTTGAGCTTTGACAATTTTGCATCAAGAAGCATGCTAAATACCCTAATCTCTTCACTAATCTTGATCACATGATCACACAGATGGATCTCTTTCGGCCATAGGTGTTCATCTGCATCTCCAACAATCATTATTTGAAAAGAGTTCTTCCGTTTGACCTTCAAACCAGGAAATCACAGCTTCCTTGATGTCTTCATCACTTGAAAACCACTTTCCACGGAGAGATTTCTTCAAAACTCAGAGCAGGAAATAATCCGAGGGAGCCAGGTCAGGACTGTAGGGTGGATGGTTCAGCTACTGAAACTCACATTCTCAGCAACCTGTGATTGTCATGACACATGCACCGGCACATTGTTGTGAAGAAGCAGCACGCTTGCTGTGAGTTTTCCTTGTTTTTTCTCCTTGATTGACTCCCGCTAAGTGATCATTGTGTTGGTGTAACTCTCCCTAATTATGGTTGTCTTGTGTGGTATGAACTCCAGAAGCAAAAGTCCTTCATCATCCCAGAAGACAGTTGCCATGAGTTTGCCTGCAGATTTTTCTGTCTTAAACTTTTTTAGGGTGGGGGATGACTTATGCTTCCACTGCATTGACTCCATTTTGGACTTAGTATCTCTATGATAGACCCAAGTCTCACCTCCAGTCACCAAACGAAGAGAAAAATTCACTTGGTCTTCACAGAGCATCTCCAAGTTTTCCTGACATCATTGGAGCCTCGTGGCCTTCTGACATAGCGTCAGCATTCTTAGAACTCATCTTTCACTAACCGTGGACATGCCCAACTTTTCATGAATTATTTTCCATACTGTATCTTCCGAGATGCCCATTTCTTCAGCAATTCGGGAAACCTTAATTCATCTGTCTGACAAAATTAAATCCTCGATTTTCTTGCATATTTCTGGCAAAATTAAATCCTTGATTTTCTTGCATATTTCTGTGGAAGTTGTTTCCACAGGCCGACTGGTGTGAGGGTCATCTTCAATGGCCAAAAATATGTGGAAAAACTCAGTTTCACCCCAGATACTGCTCGATCCTCACAAGGTAAACTACTGAAAATTATTCAATAAGTGAAGGAAAAAGGTCTCAGAGCACCACTTCAAGGATCATCACCATGATATCCAAAGTTGAAAAACCATATGATCCTTGGAGTGGTGCTCTTGAGACATTTTTCCTTCACTTATTGAATATTTTTCAGTAGTTCATCTTCAATGGATTCTCTACCCCACTTAAATTGCTTGCTCCAAAATTTTATTTTGTAAGATGATGGGGCAGACTCACCATAAACTGTAGTCATGCATTCATGGATCACCTTTGGCTTTTTCCCTTCTTTTCTTACTTGATTCACCCAATGTCTCTTGTGACATCCTGTCTCTTGAAATGTTAGATTTACTGAGCTGCATCTGTGCTTGAGTAAACTTAAGACATGTCACAGCATGCACAGACTTTTTAACACACTTTCTACTTTCTTTCATACTCGGGTAAATTTTTTAAATACCCCTCGTATATGCTTAACATATGTTGGATACATATATTGTCTAGAATTTCAACATCTACTATTGATACCAGACTTCTTGCTTGGCTATGTGCAGTTGGTCTCCGAGAAGACATTCATTTGAGGCTAGCAGACACTCATTGTACTGGAGACTACCTCTTTTGTCACTAAATGAGAGACTGTGAATACCATAAAGTACTAGGACTACTGTTCTATTTTATAATACCTTTTGGCTATGCAGCTGTTCTAAGGTGTCTGCTAGACAAACGAGTGCGTTACAGTACCACAGTGCATCAGTCGAGTTCTTCTACTGCAAGGTACTCTATCCATTCTCTCAGTGAGTTATCTTTACCTATGGATTAAGATCTCAGGTATCAGTACTCCAGAGAAGCTTCACCTTCATTCTCTGCTGTGAGATGAGCTTCGAAGTCACCTTTGCCTTGAGGACATCCTTCTTCAGATTAGATATCCTTTTCCAAGTTTCTCTGCCAAATGAGTAAAGATCTCCACATCACATTGGATTCTGACTCCAGATACTCCACAAAGTATTTGGAAGAAATGGGTATGCCTCATCCTCCTAGGGAGTCTCTAAAATTACCCATGAATCGCCTTTTCTCTCAGACCTTCAAACAAAATCTTGAGACACCATATTCCATTCCCGTTGTGCCAGCAAAGTTGGAATCTCGCTACAGGATGATCCACTGTAAGGGCTTTGAAAAGTCTCAATTATTTCATCAGTCCCTTCTCGTGGAATCTTCTTTAAAGAGAACCAATCTGGCCAAAGTTTATGCTACTGTCTTGCCTGGAAGAGAAGGTAGGACTATGGACAAGTTTGGTCGTCGCCTGTATCAAAATTCACTTATGGCAACCAGAGTTCTGAATTACAGTTTTGTCTTCACCTCTTATCTCAAGCATTTGGTCAACACCATGCCTGATTTTGTCAAATATATTCCACAACATTGACTTCCAGAGTTTCAACAGCTGTGCAACACTCTGGCTCAACTTCGCATGTATCTTGTTCAATCTTCATATGATGTATTTGAACTGTCCTCGAGAGTCACTGCATTCTCAGTGACAATGTGCCGGCTTGCCTGGCTTTGCACTGTAGATATGGAATCGAATCTTCAAGATGGTCTGGCCAACATTCCTTGTCAAGGCACTGAGTTGTTCAATGATTCTATCGAGGCAGCTACCAAGCGTTTGTCTGAATTAGAGAAATTGTAAGCCTTCTACCTCTAAGGGATTCAGGCCTACTCCATCCAACCAGAGGCGTTTTCTTCAGAGGGCGGCTCCTTATTCAAGGTTGCTTCCTAAGAAACAACAGCAGCAAAAACTTCAGACTCCTGCTGCACTCAAGGCCTCTCAGTCTTTTTGACCATCTAATACAGAGCATAAAAATCGTTCTGCCTCTGTCCTCTCCTCTTCCCATTAGGGGTTGTCTCAATCATTTACCAACGATGGGCAACTCATTACATCAACTCAGCAGCAGGGAGACACTACTTCTACCAGTTTTTCTGTCTCTGCTTACACAGAGTCAGGGGTCTCTACTTCATCCCAACCTGCAGTCTCTACACCTGACAGCTTGGTACCTCTCAACCTAACTGCCATTCTACAATTTTCTCAATCTGTGAAGGACATTCTAGAAGCTTCTATGAAGCCTACCACTAATCAATGTTACAACCAGAAATGGACTAGGTTTTCTGCTTGGTGCTCCATTCATCACAAGGAGCCTCAATCTACCTCCTAGTCTTCAGTTTTGGATTACCTGTTGCATTTATCTCAATCAGGACTCAAATCCACATCCATTTGAGTCCATTTCAGTGCAATTGCTGCTTTTCATCAGCCTATCAAAGGGAAACCCCTCTCTGCTCATCCTGTGGTTTCCAGATTTATGAAATGACTTTTTAATGTCAAACCATCTCTCAAACTGCCTCCAGTGGTTTGGGATCTCAATGTTGTTCTTGCTCAATTGATGAAGCCTCCTTTTGAACCAATGGCTTCAGCTCATCTCAAATATCTCACTTGGAAAGTGGTTTTTAGTCATTGCTCTTATATCTGCTCGCAGAGTCAGTGAGCTTCAAGCTTTAGTAGTGGACCCACTTTTCACAGTATTCCATCATGACAAGGTGGTCCTTCGTACTCATCTTAAATTCTTACCTAAAGTGGTTTCAAAATTTCATCTCAACCAATCCATTCTACTTCCAGTGTTTTTTCCTCATTCCCATCCTGGAAAAACAGCTCTTGGACTGTAAGCGTGCTTTGGCTTTCTACTTGCAAAGGACTAAGCCACAAAGATCTGCTCCTCCACTTTTTGTCTCCTTTGATCCAAACAAGTTGAGATGTCCAGTTTCCAAGCGCACCATTTCCAACTGGTTAGCTGCTTGCATCTCTTTCTTCTATGCTAAGGCTGGACTGCATCTACAGAGTCAAGTCACAGACCATACAGTCAGAGCTATGGCAGCATCAGTAGCTTTCCTTAGATCTACTCCTATTGAGGAAATCTGCAAAGTTGCCACCTGGTCCTCAGTTCATACTTTCACCTCTCAATAATTGTCAGGATGCTTTTTCCAGATGGGATGGCCATTTTGGCTAGGCAGTTTTACAAAATTTATTCTTCTAAATTGCCAACACTCTCACCATCCCATTCTAGTTAGCTTGGAGGTCACCCATATGTGAGAATATGCTGCCTACTTGTCCTGGGATAAAGCACAGTTACTTACCATAACAGGTGTTATCTGGTGACAGTAGGCAGATATTCTCACGATCCACCCACCTCCCCTGGTTGGCTTCTTAGCTAGCTATCTGAACTAGGATGCACGCCCTACGTCGGGCGGGAAGGCCCTTGCGCATGCACGGTGTAGCAGTCGCAAACTTTCTAAAAGTTTTACAAGCAAGTCTGCTTGCGAGGCTATCCTCACCAGACTCTGTGGATGAAGTCACCCACATGTGAGAATATCTACCTGCTGTCCCTGGATAACACCTGTTACGATAAGTAACTGTGCTTTCTCTGCTTGAGAGCAGAGTGGGCGGGAGTATATTGAGAGAGTTTGGGTGTGATGTAGGCAGAAGTGATGAGGTGGAATATCTTGTAGGCCATAACAAGGGCTTTGAACGCACAGTGTTCTGCACAGAGGGCTGGGGAGATGGGGTCATAGTAATCCAGGTCATATAGGAGGCAGATCGCAGAGTTCTGCACTTTCTGGAGGCACTTGAGTTCTTTTACGGTGATTCCATTGAAGATGGAGTTACAATAGTCCATTCTGGAGAGTACATAGGCGTAGAGGAGTTGGGCTAGGTCAGGTTTAGTGATATATGGTTTGATCCTTTTTAGTTGACACAGATAGTAGACCACTTGTGAGATATGGGCTGAGAGGGACAGGTGGCCATCTAGTAACACCACAAAGCTACGCACTTGGTCTTTTGCTGATAAGAGTGTGGAATCCCAAGATAGTATTGGGCAGGTGAAATTAGTGTTCTTTCTGATCCATAGAAGTTCAGTTTTGGCAGCATTCAGCTGAAGTTTGTTATCTGTCATCTAATTCTTCATGTCAGTGAGGCAGTGTTGAAGGTTGGTGAGTTGGGTAGATCGGTCTTTACCTAGCGGGAGGAGAACCTGAATGTCGTCTGCATAGGAGTGGGTTTTAATGTTGTATTTCTGGGCGATATCGATAATTGGTCTGATGTATAGGGTGAAGAGGACAGCAAAGCACCCTGGGGGACTCTATATTTGATGGGTTTTGGTTCTGATTTGTTTGGGCCTAGTAGTACGGATTGAGTTCTCTGTTGAAGGAAGGAAGTGAACCATTGAAGTGTAGAGTCCTTGATTCCTAGGTCAGTGAGCCTGTGCAGTAGGAGTTGGTGGTCAATAGTGTCAAAGGCAGTACCTAGCTCTAGCAGTACTAGCAGGGCATCGCTACCTTTGTCTAGTATTGACCAACTGTCATCGATGATGTCTAGAAGAACTGCTTCTGTGCTGTGGCCAGCTCGGAAGCCAGATTGAAAAGGGGAAAGGGCATTTTGTTCTTCTGTGAATGGGAGTAGCCAGTGGCGTACTGGTCTTTCCAGGATTTTGGATACAAATGGGAGTCTGGAGACTAGGTGGTAGTTGTTTGGGTCATTTGGGTTGAGGTTTCTTGAGAATGGGTTTGATAATAGCCATTTTCCAACTGAGTGGGACCTTACCAGTTGCCAGGGAGGTGTTCATGATGGGGAGGAGGGATTCAGCTAAGGTGTCGGCAGTGGATAGGAGGAGGCTGGAAGGGCAGGGGTCTAGGATGGTACTGGAGGGTTTGAGCGCCTTCAGAGTTTCAAGAAGTTCATTGTGTGTGGCTGGGGGGAGTTGGGATAGTGATCTGGATGCTGGGTTAGTCGGACCTTGAGGAGTTCAGGTCAGAGGGGGACCATTGCTGGGGGTGTTCAGTTTGTTGCGGATGGTGTCAATTTTGTTTTGGAAGAATCTAGATAGGGTCTTGCTGTCTAGGTCTGTGGGGCTGTTGGGATTGCATCCTTGGGCAGCAGATAAGAGGCAGTTTGTCAGGGCAAACAAGTGTCTAGACCGGTTGGGGACTTTTGTAGGAGTTGAGAGTAGTAGGGTTTTTTTGCCTCCAAGATGGAGGCTAGTAGGCTCTTCCAGTGTGCCTTTGATTCTTCATTTAGGTGTTTAACCCATTTTCTTTCGAATTTCCTCAGAGTTCTGTTCAGAGATTGCAGGTCGTTAGTAAACCAGGGGGCTGGGGGTTTGTTGGTGGGTGCCTTTGTGTTTCTTTTCTGGGCAAGGTTGTCGTAGAGGGACTGGATTCCTGAGTGCCAGTTGGAGGCAGCCAAGTCAATGGATTGGAGGTGCTGGCTGCAAGTTTTGCTGATGCTCTGGATGCCAGCTGTCATTTTTTGTGGGTTAACTGAGTCTGCGATATGAGTGCAAGTGATGGGATTCAGGTTTTGGGGGGCTGGGGTGGTTTTATCAGGGAGCTGGAATGTGATAAGGTGGTGGTCTGACCATGGGACTGGAGTGATGGTGCAGTTAGAATGTTGGGGTCAGTGATGAGGTCTTTGTGTATGAACACTAAGCTATTGCCTGCTGAGTGTGTAGAGGTGAATATAATCTGGATAAGTCCTAGGTGCAAAGGTACAAAAAAAAGAAATTAAGAAGTAACAAATGTGTCAAAAAGATAAGTCTTTACTGATTTCCTAAAGGATTGATAGGAAAAAACATTTGAGATTTTTTTGCCAGCTTGAAATGAAAGTGTCCTATCTAGAAATCTCTTGTAATGATAAGATTTCAAAGTGGGAAATGCGAATACGTAAATGAGAACTATGAATATGAACCAGCTCAAAATGAGAGAAGAGATAAGTTGGGGCCAAGCCAGATAAGGTTTTGAAACAAATGCAAGCAAATTTAAAAATAATTCTTGCCTCCGCTGGGAACCAGTGCAATAGTTTATAATATGATCTGGTTTTTTTCAGTCCAAAAATGAGGCGGACGACTGAGTTCTGAATAATAATCAGTCTTTTGATGTTTCTTTTATAGGATCCAAGATATATTACAATAATCAAGGATACTTAATATAAGAGACTGGACCAGTAGTCTAAAGGATGCTGGATTGAAGCATTTTTTTAATGGTGCGAAGCTTCCACAGTATAAAGAAATATTTTTTGACCAATGAATCAATATGTTTATGTAAGATTAAATGACAGTCTAAAGCAGTGTTTTTCAACCGCTGTTCCGCGGCACATTAGTGTGCCGCGAGATGTTGCCTGGTGTGCCGTACGGTCAGGGCCGCCATCAGGGCAGTACCACCAGTCTAGGGAGAGGGGCGGTCCGCCCCACGTGGACAGGAGAGAGCTGGACGGGGGACCCGCGGAGTACAATACATCTCGAGCCGCGAGGCTCGTCTTCTGTTCCTGCCTGCCCTGCAGCTAACATATAGCCGATCGCAAGCGTTCCCCGATGTCAGCGCTGACGTCGGAGGGAGGGCTTAAGCAAAGCCTGCCCTCCGACGTCAGCGCTGACGTCGGAGAATACTTCCGTTCGGCTATTTGTGTGCGGCAGGGCAGGCAGGAAGCAGAAGACAAGCCTCGCGGCTTGAGCTTCGTTTTGCTGAGAAAGTTGCAAAGATGGGCTGGGAGGCAAACACGGAACACAAAAGGGGGGAGGGAGTGCGTTTTGGACACAAGGCATGAACTTGGGAGAGAGGAAGGGAGGGAAAGAGATGCTGAGGTGGGGGAGGGAATGGGTTTTTGGACACAGAAGGCATGGACTTGGGAGAGAGGAAGGGAGGGAAAGAGATGCTGAGGTGGGGGAGGGAATGGGTTTTTGGACACAGAAGAAATGAACTTGGGAGAGAGGAAGGGAGGGAAAGAGATGCTGAGGTGGGGGAGGGAATGCGTTTTTGGACACAGAAGAAATGGACTTGGGAGAGAGGAAGGGAGGGAAAGAGATGCTGAGGTGGGGGAGGGAATGAGTGTTTGGACACAGAAGGCATGGACTTTGGAGAGAGGAAGGGAGGGAAAGAGATGGTTGTGTACACGGGGAATAGAAGAAAGGAGAATTTTTGGTCATAGGGAGGGAGTGAGGTACAGATAGTGGCAAACCAGGGTGGGGGGGGGCGGACTGCCCCACCCTGGGTTTACGTCCCAAGGGGGTGCACAGCTGGCCACCCTCCAGTGTTGTCCCTAGGCTGGCAAACTGCGGCTCTTTAGCCACTTGAGTGCCACCGCCGCCAACGGTGTTGTTGGCGGTGGCAGCATTATAAAATACTTTCTTTGTGTTTATTTGATTCCTATTCAAGAGAATTACTTTATATATAGTCAATATAGGCACAGAGTTAAATTTTTTAACATTTTCTAATGGTGGTGTGCCTCGTGATTTTTTTCATGAAACAAGTGTGCCTTTGCCCAAAAAAGGTTGAAAAACACTGGTCTAAAGTGACTCCCAATATTTTTATAGAAGTATTTATTAAGATAATCCTGTCCATTAAGTTGTAATACAGTTTCTTTGATTTTGTCATTTGGACTAGCTAAAAATACTTTTGTCTTTTCAGAATTAAGTTTTAGTCTGAATGTGATTGTCCATTGTTCAATCTGGGTAAGAACAGATGAGATATATTTTTTTTTTGTCTCAGCGGAAAGTGAAATAATGGGAATGATAATAGTGATATCCGCATAAATATAGAATTTCAGGTTTAGGGTCGATAATAGATATTAAAAAGTTAGGGCGACAGTGGCAATCCCTGTGGAACTCCACATGGATTACTCCAGGGTGGAGAATAGTTACCATCACTGTACACCTGATACAATCTTTTCTTTAGGATACCTTGAAACCAAGTCAGTACATTTTCTGAAAGTCCAATTGAATCCAAACATCTGAGCAGAATGTCGTGATCCACCAGATCAAAAGCACTGCTCAAGTCAAGTTGCAAGATCAGTGCACGTTTACCCAGTCTAAATAAACGGTAAAGATAATCTGTCATAGAAGCAAGAACCGTTTCAGTACTAAAGCCTGCTCTGAAGCCGGACTGATGGTCATGTAAGAGATTAAATTTCTCTAAATAATTCACAAGGTCGTCGTTAACTAGCCCTTCCATCATTTTCACAAAAATAAGGATATTAGCAATAGGTTTATAATTAGCTGTAAGCGCAATAGACTCTTTGGAATTTTTATAATAGGAATAATAATATGACCAAGCTCATCAGGAAATATACCGTTGTTCAGTAGTTAAATGATCCGCTTAAAGGGAAGAGGAGCAGTTTTCTTAATATTAGGTGGGCAATTGTCTAATAGACAATTTGACTTTACATATTTAGAAAAGAGCAAACAGAATTGTCCAAGTCCTTTAAATTTTCTTCACACTTCTACCTCTAACCCTCTGTTGTAGTTCCTTCCTATTTCTCCTACTGTAAACCGCGTCGAGCTCTACGAACGTGGAGATGATGCGGTATACAAACCTAAGGATTAGATTAGATTAGAATTGGTGCCAGTCTGGGATATTAAACTGATTCCAGTGCATATCAGCTATTAGACCTTCATTTGATGGAGAAACTAAAGTAATTAGGTAGTTATTGTCTAGACCAGTGTTCTTCAATCTTTTTACACCCGTGGATTGGCAGAAATAAAATAATTATTTTGTGGACCGGCAAACTACTAGGACTAAAATTTAAAAACCCCGTTTACGCCCCATCTCTGCGAGCTCGGTCCCCGCAAACCATCTGATCCCATCTGCACAAGCCGCAATTATGATTTTACATTGAACGTATTTTATTAAAGTATAAAAAGAAACAATATTATGAACAATTGTGATTTTATAAATACAAATATACAGAGCACGGACCAACAAAACCCCTGTCTCCCCTCCCCTTCACATATATCCCCTCTACTATCAAGAAAACTGAACAAGCCAAGTTATTATAGAATGCTACATAGAAATATCATGCTGACAGAATACTGCAGTCCCCAGTTATGTCTCTAACAGGATATATATTTCAAATCTGATATATTCTAATGACAAAATAGAAATAAAATTATTTTTTTCTACCTTTTGTTGTCTCTGGTTTCTGCTTTCATCTTCTTTTCACTCTTTTCCTTCCAGCATCTGCCCATTCCATCCAATGTCTGCCTTCTCCCCCTTCCATATGTATCTGACTTCTTTATATGCCCCTCTTCCCTGTCCATCCAGCCTGTTCCTCCTCTCTCCTTTTTACATCATTCATTCCAGCTTCACTGCCTTCTTCATTTTTATCTCTCCTACACCAGATCTAGCATCTTTATCCCTCTCTCATTTCTCTGTTGACCCCCTTTCAGCATCAATGTCTCTCTACTTTCTCATTCCTCTCTCTCCCCTTTCCCTCATCTGATCTCTCCATTCCACCCTGACCCTCTTCCCCTCCTGTAATCTCCCTGCCAGCTGTTTCCTTCCTTTTTTCTTTCTCCCTTCCCTCCTTCCTTTTTTTCCCTTCTCCCTTCCCTCCTCCCTCTATCCAACATTAACTCTCTTCCCATCCCTTTCCCTCCTCTCCTCCCAGCATCTCTCCTTCTTCTCCCTTCCCTCTATCCAACATTAACTCTCTTCCCATCCCTTTCCCTCCTCCCCTCCCAGCAGCATTTCTCCTTCTAATTCTTTCCAAGTCCAGTAACAGCTCTCTCTTTATCCAGCAGCTTCCCAGCCTCCTACAGTGGCTTCCTCCCCTTCCAGCAGCTCTCAGTACTTGCCTGCAGGAAGTTGCCGGTAAATCACTGCCCTGGCAAGTAGGAGAGCTGGTGGGAGGGGAGACAGCCACTGTGAAGGCTCCCCAGGATCTTGCTCGCACACGCTGACCATCTCCCTCCACCTGCACCTGTATCTGCAGCTCTCTCCATTCTACTCGCGACTTCCCCGCGGCCCTCTTCAGCAACTCGGCTGGGGCGGCGATCAAGACAGGCTGCCGACATCGGGACCTTCACTCTCTGAGTCCCGCCTATTTTGTTTCAACTTCCTGTTTCCTAACAGGCGAGACTCAGAGAGGGAAAGCCCCGACGTTGGCAGCCTGTCTTGATCACCTGAGGCTGGGAGGAATATTAGTGGGGAGGAACCGCAGTCCAGTGGCGTACCTAGGGTATGTGGCACCCGGGGCCCATCATTTTTTGACACCCCCCATGTAAAAAAATATTTTTTGTAATGACCATGAAATGGAATAAATGGTCAGAATAGAAACAGGCAGTGAAAATTTTCTTATATTCCAAACATAACATAACATAAATTATGTCTGAATTGTCATGACATCAGAAGTACATATGGAGTAGTTGCAGGTGATGCTTGGGACAGTTCTGATTGTGTTAGTTCGGTTTTATGTGTTTTTTGAAAAGAAGGGTTTTTATTTCTTTTTGAAGGTTTTGTAGTCTGTGGTCGAGGTCAATAGGTTGTAGAGTTGGGGGTCGAGTGTTAACAGCTCGAATGGCTAGGAGATTGTCGAACAGTTTTTTTCTTTTGACGTTTTTGGTTGGAGGGTGTGTGAATGGTGCGTGAGTTCTCCTATGTCTGTTTGAGGTGGATTGAATTATTTAGCTGAAGAAATTAGTTACCCCCTCATCCCACACACATTAATTCTCTTCCATTTTTGTTCCCATTATTAAAAACACTGATAAGTTCTCAGAAAAAAAATACATTAAAATAAGTGAAAACAAAGGCCCCTACAGATGAGAACATAACATAAGAATAGCCTAACTGGGTCACACCAATGGTCCATCATGCCCAGTAGCCCATTCTCATGGTAGTCAATCCAGGACACTAATACCTGGTCAAAACCCAAAGAGTAGCAACATTCCATGCTACCGATCCAGGGCAAGCAGACACTTCCCCCATGTCTTAATAACAGATTATGGACTTTTCCTCCAGGAATTTGTCCAAATCTTTCTTAAAACCAGCTACACTATCTGCTTTTACCATAACTTCTGGCCACTTCATTTTTAAGTTTAGATCTTTCCTTTCAAACAGAGACCTTGCTAGATGTCAAATACAGCACAAGGTAACTTCACATGGACTTAGCTGTGCAGGAAATGTGAATCTCCTCATACACCCACCATATATTGCAAAAATGTGCAAAGGTCTGTTTTTTCTTTTGATCACTACATAGCCTAATGCCACACAAGCAGCGCTGTTACAAACATATTCTGTAGGTCAATGCTAAGGATAACAAAGTTTCCTTCCTTGGACCAGAAGGAGATACTGATAAACCACTGGAAGAGATCCCAAAACAACACCCAAAGACCCACTCAGTGTGTGAACCAGTTGAGTGGAGTGGACTAACTGGGGGGTGGAAATGGGCCCGGAGTTTGCCCAACAGAATTTCCCAGACCACCTCTTCCTCTCAACACATTGACACGCTGTCACCACCACCACTAGGAACACCTCACTGGGTAGGCCAGCTATGCTATAAACTTTATAAAACACATTATTATATTTTCTTATAAAGCACATATTTTAACTGAGCTCTCTGACATCCTCAGCCTTTCCATTCACAAAAATAGAAGGAAGAAAAGTTTCCATTTCCTGCTGTCTCATGTCCCCAGCCTATACAATATTTTTTTTCTGCAGACCCTTCAAAAGTCTGACCAAATCCTCGTTTCACTTGCATTATAAAGTACTGAGGATGCCATCTCTCCCCATTCCCCCTGTCTCACCCCCTTGTAGGCCTGTCCCCCCCTTGAAGGCCTGCCTGCCCCCCCTTGAAGGCCTGTCCCTCCCCCTTGAAGGTCTGCACACCCCCCGAAGGCCTGTCCCCCTCCTTGAAGGCCTGCCTCCCCCCTTGAAGGCCTGCCTGCCTGTCACCCCCCTCCCCCTTGAAAGCCTGCCTGCTTGCCTCACCCTGAAGGCCTGATGCCCCGACCCACCCCGAAGGACCGCTTGCCCCTCTGGCCTCCCCGCATCACCTATGAAGCAGCCCGCAGCAGGAACGCAATGTCAGCGATCCCTGCGCTGCTTCGGCGCTGCTTCCTGCGCCGCAGTCCCGCCCCTCCTCTGACATCAGAGGAGGGGCGGGACCGCGGCGCAGTAAGCAGCGCCCAAGCAGCTCAGGGATCGCTGACATTGCGATCCTGCTGCGGGCTGCTTCATAGGTGGTGCAGGAAGGTCAATGGGGCGAGCGGTCCTTCGGGGGTGGGGGGGACTGAACGACAAGGCCGGACTGCCCCCCCCCCCTTTAGTACACTACTGCCGCAGTCGGCAGGAAATTTAACTGCCGAGTGGATCTCGCCGGCCCTGCGCGGACCGGCAGAAATTTTCCGCGGACCGTCACCAGTCCGTGGACCGGCGGTTGAAGAACTGTGGTCTAGACCCATAAATTTTGATCTCAGATTATAGATTTTTTTGCTAAAATATCCTGCTAGCTTAACAGGAGTGGGAGGACATTCTACTTTAGATCATTAATAGGAGTCAATATCTGATAGGGTATTGACTAATTTAAATAGCTCTTTGGTGTTAACACTCGTGATGCCAGTTTTCTGAGAATAAAAGTTGCAACGCGTCTCTTTAATCATATTTTTATAATCCTTTATCTTGTGTCTCCAGTTTGCTTTATCCTCATTTTTCCCTGATTTTAATCAAATCCTTTCCATTTTTTTAAGTTCTTGTTTAAGAGGTGATAAATCAGCATCATACCATCCATCAGTGACAGTTTAAGACCTGATTACTAAAATGATTCCAACTTAAAATTAAAATCCGAATCAGACGAAAAAGACAGGCTATAATGTGACCAGAATTCAACAGAATTTAAACGACCACTACTAACTATAATTTTATCTTTGTATTTATTTCTGGGTTTGGTGTGTAATTCTCCCACCTGCCAACTTAATTCAAAATTACATAGTGAGTGGTCTGACCAAATAGAGTTTTTCCATGCTTCATGGTTAAGGCATATTTTAGGGGTGGCCAGATCTTTTGAAGCAAAAGTGACAAGATCCATCTGGTGGCCTTTTTGGTGAGTTTTTGTTGGTGCAGGTTTAAAAACAGACTTAGCTGAATGTTGTAAACATATTTGGAGCTCAAGAATAAAACCGCTACAGAACACCAGGTTCAACCAGCCTGGTTTCGGGAAGGGCTCGTTCCTGAAACCAGGCTGGTTGAACCTGGTGTTCTGTAGCGGTTTTATTCTTGAGCTTCAGATATGTTTACAACATTCAGCTAAGTCTGTTTTCATTTTGGCACTTTGATTTTTGCTGGGGAGCTGGCTGGACTGGTTCTGTTAGGGGCCGCTCAGAGGTTTCTTTTTTTTTTTAAATAACAGCTTTTATTGAGATACACCTCAAACATTACATAAACATATAGAATACAGCAGCAAGAAAATAAAATGCAAGCAACCGCACTCCAAATAACACCAAAAGTGTAGTCAAGAACAAATACAAATGTAATCCTCCCAATCTAACAATAACAAACTACAAAACCCACCAAAACGCAGTCAAATTCCCCCCCCCACCCACCCCCCAGGGAAAAAACACAATTCCCACAACACCCAATTAGGTCGAGAAGCATCCAAAACCAGAAAAAAAAAAACCAAAAAATGGAATAGGGATATAAATAGAGGTTCCCCCTAGTCTCCGTCATCCCAGTCCAGCCCCATGGTCAACTCAGTGCCCCAATCCACCCCTGCCACTGATCCCCACAGAAGCCCGAAATCTGCGCCAAACATGAGCATAGCCATGGAGTTTACCATGGCGTAGGGCTGTTAAGTGGTAAAGAAGTTGCCAAGTAAGCAAGCGATGCTCCACCATGGCCCACGTGGGAGGGAGCACCTGGTTCCAAAGGGAAGCAATAGCTAATCTAGCAGCCGTGAAGGCCAACTTACAAAACATAGAATCACCCCAAGCTAAATCCAATTGATGCCAGAACAACAAGGCATGTTGCCAATCCACCGGAATGGGGATATCCAGGATCCGAGACACCCGAGAAAAAATCCCCATCCAGAACCCAGACAGCCGCCCACACTGCCACCACATATGGAAATAGGTACCCACCTCCCCACAGCCCCTCCAACAAAGAGCACTTGCACCTCCCTGCCAACGAGCCACCACCTGAGGGGTATAATACCATCGAAAGAGAACCTTGTATCCATTTTCGATCAACAAGGCTGCTATACACGCCGAAGAAATCTCTGACCAGATATCCCCCCAGGTGTCCCAGGATATATCAGAGCCCCAATCACCCTCCCATGCCCTCATGTAGGAATGTGGGGTCCCCCGACAATTGAGGCATCTATATATAGCAGAGAGAGCTCCCTTTCTGAGAACCGGTCCTAACAACAGCTCAAAGGTAGTCTTACCCCCCCCTCAGATCCCTCAAAAGACCCGAGGCCCTGATATAATGAACCACTTGCAGGTAAGGAAACAAATCTCTGACCCCAAAGCCAAACCTGCTCCGGAGCTCTGTAAAGGGTCGAATACGGCCCAAAACCGGATCCCACAATTGACCTACACACACTAAGCCCCTAGTTTCCCAATCAGCAAATACTCCACCACCCTTTCCCGGTAGAAAATCTGGATTATATCTTAACGGGGTATACCAGGAATGGCGCCTACCCAGCAATAAACTACCCCGGGTCTGATTCCAAACCCTCAAAGAAGTTCCCACTGAGGACAAGCCACCCTCCAGCCGCACCCTGCCAGGTAACCAAGGCCGATGTAACAAAGGCACCCCACCACTTAAACTTTGCTCTATCTCCACCCACAGTTTCGGCGTCTGCGTCTGCCACTCTAAAAGTGCGCACAGCTGAGCAGCCTGATAGTATTTTACCACATTGGGAACCCCCAACCCGCCGTCACCCCTACCCATACATATGACCGTCCTACTCACCCGAGGTCTCCTTCCAGCCCAAATAAAGTGAGAGATATGCCGTTGAACTTCCTCCAACGTGTTCCTACCCACCCAGAGTGGCAGTACTTGAAATAAAAACAAAAGACGAGACAAGATCATCATTTTCACAACTGCCACCCTACCCAACCAAGAGAAATACAGATCTTTCCATCTAAGCAAATCCTGACGAATGCGTCGAAAGAGCGGGGGGAAATTAAGATCATAGAGATCCACTCCCGGAGGTCCGAAATAAACCCCGAGGTAACGGAGAGAATATTGAACCCACCGGAACGAAAACCGGTCTCGGAGGTAAGCCACTCGATCATCAGACAAGTTAATGTTAAGGAGCTCAGATTTTCCAACATTGACACGAAATCCCGACACCTTACCATAAGCATCCAACTCCCGTAAGATAGCATGCAGGGAACCCTCAGGGTCCTCCACCGTAAACAAGAGATCATCCGCAAACAAAGCTAACTTATAATCCCCACCCGGCACCGTAACCCCCTTGATATCCCGATTCAGCCGCACCCTCTGCGCCAGGGGTTCTATCGTCAAGGCGAAGAGAAGAGGTGAAAGAAGACACCCCTGACGCGTTCCCCTTGCGAGCGAAAAAGTCTCCGAGTAGCCCCCATTTACCTTTATACATCCAATAGGGCAAGTATAAAGGATCTGGATCCAATCCCGCATGCGCGGACCCAAACCTACAGATTCCAAAACCCTGAACAAGAAAGGCCAGGAGACTCTATAGAACGCCTTCTCAGCGTCGACCGACAGAAACACCGTTTCCCTCACTCCCCCCCTTGCCCTTTCAAACAAATTGTAAACCCGACAAGTATTGTCGCCCACCTGTCTACCCATTACAAATCCCGACTGATCCGGATGGATCAGCCGAGGAATCCAACTCATCAATCTGTCAGCCAAGATCTGCGTAAATAGCTTAGTGTCAACCCCCAACAACGAGATCGGCCTATAAGAAGCACACTGCAGGGGATCCTTCCCCTCCTTGGCCAACACCATCACGCCCGCTAATCTCATAAAGTAGGGGAGGGCACTATTCTCTTGCAAGGAGTTAAGAAAACGCAACAAAGGAGGCAGCAAAAGATCCTGAAAGCGTTTATAATATCGAACAGTAAAACCATCCAACCCTGGCGACTTACCAAGGGGCATAGAACGCAGCGCTCCACGAGCCTCAACCAACGTGAGAGGACGGTCCAACTGTGCCACATCATCAGGCGCAATCCGGGGCAACTCCGCTGAAGCCAAATAAGCGTCTAGGTCTGGTAAGGACCCAGAAGTTTCCGGTGCATAGAGATGGGAGTAATACTCCACAAAACGTGCCCGAATAGCATCCTCTTTCCGCAACAACTCACCAGAGGCTGCACGTAGCGAGAGAACCTGATTGCGCGTCTGCCTCACTTTCAGACGATGGGCAACCAGTCGACTAGCTTTATTAGAAAATTCAAAATAACGCTGTTTGAGAAGCTGTAAATTGTGGTGTAAACGCTCCAGGTCTAAAGCCTGAAGATCCCGGCGTGCTTGAAACAAGCGTTCCCCTAATGCCACATCCCAAGGGCTACGCTTGTGTAAGCCCGCCAACCGACCAATCAAAATCAGCAAAGCCGCCGCCTCTTCCCGTCGTTTACGTTGCCGGGCCGAGGCCAGGGCTATCACTCTGCCCCTAAGGGTAGCCTTTAACCCCTCCCAAACCGCTTCCAACGAAGCGCCACATTCTACATTCACATCTAAATAGTCCTGTATCCACCCTTCAATCTGCGCTCCCACCTCCGGATCATCCAGGAGACTATCATTAAAACGCCAGAATTTGCGTCCCGAGCCACCACCCTCTCCCAGGAACCGCAACCAAACTGGGGCATGATCCGACCATGTTAGGACTCAATCCCCGCTGATTCCACCCTCCGAAGCAGTCCCCGCTCCACAAAAACATAATCAATTCTAGAATAAGAGGAATGGATACCCGAAAAATAAGTATAATCTCTAACCGATGGATGGAGCTACCGCCAACAATCCACCACATTCAGAGTAGCTAAGGCCTCCCTCAACAGTTTACGATCCCGCCTCCCATACTGATCCGCCCTCCCTGAGTTATCCAAATGAGGGGTTACTGTAAGATTAAAATCCCCACCTAAAACCAGGGCACCCCCCTTAAACCTGAGAATTCTAGGCACTAACTCTTGAAAGAAGACCCCCTGACCCTCATTGGGAGCATAAACATTAACCAGGGAGTACAAGACCCCCTCAATCAAAGCCTCCAACATTATATATCTACCCTGAGGATCCCGCACCACCCTCTGCACTTCACAACGAATCCCCTTACGAACAAGAATACCCACCTCACCCCTCTTAGAAGTGCCTACCCTGGAAGCCCAAAAGGCCTGAGGAAACCTAGAATCCCTAACTAGAGATTCATGGGACTGGAGTAGATGTGTCTCCTGGACGAAACATACATCAGCCCGCAAGCGAAGCAGCTCCCTATAGAAAGCTCGTCTCTTATTGGGGGAATTTAGACCCCTGATATTATAAGAGACCAACCGGAATCCCTCCATAATCCAATGAGAAGAATGGCAATGCAACCCCAACCCCTGCCAACTTGTCCCCACATCTCCCGCTACCCCCCCTAGCCCACTCCCCCACCCCCCTCCCCCAAAGTGAGAGTCCACAGATCTCCCACCAGCATACAAGGAAGTGATCCATCCCCATGGCCCCTTACACAAACCCCACAACACAACACTAACTGTCAAATACAGTTCCCACAACAATCCCCAGAATTCAATCCGCCAACCCCCAAACCCCCCCGCACCACACGTCCCACTCCCCCCTCCCCCACAGTACAACATTCCCCCACAGAACACCAATACATCTCTCCAACTTCCCCCTTCCCACCCTCCCCCAAAACCAATCCATGGGCAACCCCCTCACAGTTGCTTTCCAAAACTCAAACCCAGGTACCCAGCTCCAAGGAGGGGTCCACACCCCCCCCCCTGCAAATAGGGAAGTATTGAAAAAACTGGAACAATACAAGCACAGTCAGTCAGCCCTCAGGGGGGGGGCACTGGATGTAGAAGTGGTAACTGAAAGAGGGTGTCCACCTCCTCGGCCGCCCCTCCCGCTCCGAGATCCTCTCTCCACTCGCTGCCATCGGGAGGGAGCGGGAGGCGCCACTCCGTTCAACACCGCTCCCCCAGCAGGAACAGCCTCCTCCGGGATCTCAATACCCGCTTGCTGCAAAAGACCACGAGCCTCCCGCACTGTAGTGACTTTTGTATGAACTCCATTGATGGTAATCACCACCCCAAAAGGGTAAGTCCAGCGGTAGCGCAAATTACTACGCTGCAATGCTTTGGTCACATCTCTGAACGCCCAACGTTTCTGGAGCGTGCCCGCAGCCAGATAGAACTCCAATCGATGGCCTTCCCACGTAACTGGCCCATCTCCCGGGCTCTGCGGAAGATCTGTTCTTTAAGGGTAAAGCTCAGGAGGCAGAGTACAATATCTTTAGGTTGATCGGATGTCCGAGGTCCCAGAGCCCGATGTGCCCGTTCAAGTCCCGGCTCCAGGGTATCATCTTGTAAAAGCCACCTGATCAGCTTAATAGTAGTAGCACGCACGTCTTTAAACTCTGGTAAGTCCGGTAGGCCCCGCACCCTCAAATTATTACGCTGGGTGCGGTTCTCCAGGTCCTCAACTTTGTCCAGGAGGATTTGATAATCAGCAGAGGTAGTTTCCAAGGATCTTTGCACCCCGGTCACATTCTCCTCGCAGCTATCCAGCCGCATCTCCACAACCTCCACCCTGGTGCCCACCTCCACCAAATCAGTTCGCAGCTCTTGCACCGCTTCCCGGACCTGCACAGCCACTGCCGAAATTTCAGATTTCACCTCAGTAATCCAACGCTGCATGTCTGCTTTAGTAAGTGGTTCCGGCGGGGCATCCACCTGCCCGGGCTCAACCAGCATGTCAGCGACCGCAGCGATAGCACCACTCAATCGCGCCGCTTCCACGCTGCTGGTCTCCGGGCCCGCACCGCCACGTGCTACCCGGCCCAGCGCCTGCTCCATCGTGCGCTGGCCGGATTTGTCACCGGGTAGTTTTTTGCGCGTTGCCATGGGGTCCCCGATTCTTCACACACCTCACCACCACTCGGGGAGTGGAAAAATGCGCCGTTTTCACAACTTTAAACAGTTAGATCGCCGGGCCCGAACGGAGCTTTCAGTTTAAGCTCCCATCCGCGGCAATGACATCACTTCCTCTTCCGCTCAGAGGTTTCACTTGGTTTTCACCTCAGTTGATTTTTTGATTTGATTTGTGAGTGTTTTCACTTTGATTTATTGCACACATTGGGTGCCCAGTGATGGTGTGCAGCTGTAGAACATATGCTGGTACTCTTCCAGGTAGGGATGGATGTATACTCCCTACCTGGTTGTAGGTTTGGTTTGGTTATTTCAGAACAAATCAGTCTCAAAGACTTACTCCTAGTCCTTTGTATTCTATCTTTGCTGCACATGCACCCTTACCATTCAAAAGGAGGAAACTGTATTAAGTTAAATTCGATATGGTTTACACAGGGTGACTAATCAGTTCATAGGAACTTCCTAAAAACTTTTTATAAGGAGTTCACCTGGGTATATCCTCAGCGCAGAAGCGCAGAAAGTGCCCTACAAGGTTTTACCCACAAACATCACCTTCCGTTGCCCCGTGAACCTTTTAAGTGCAAAAGTGCCCTTTTTATATGTGAAAAAATAAATAATAAAGTGCCATGTGCAAGTTTAAAATCAAATAAATTATCAGTGTATCAATAATAATGTTCAAATCAAACAGTTCTTGATAATAGCAATGTCCTCCACTAAATCAAATATGAAGGAAAACTTAGTTTTCATGAGTCCATAAGGAGTCCAAGCTCTCTCTTTTAGGCGGTGCCTCAGCCAAATGCCCTACAGAGTCCCCTGTTTTGTTTTCTTCCTCGGGGGCAATGTCAGGGGCACATCCCGCTGCGTATAAAGAATATGCCTTTGTCTTCTCTTCATGGCTGCTACAAGACTGGAGTCAAACATGCATTTATAATCAGGAGGCAGCCATACAAATCTCTACCCCCTATCTCCAATGAATGAGCACCTGAAGCCTGAAAACTGAGAGAGAAACAAAGCTCTGCCCTCTTACCTGCAAATAGCTGCTGTTAGCCATCCAACAGCTTCATTCATACCATAGGGCACAAATGATCTTAGTGTGTATGCCCAGAACTGTTCCCTAGCTATAAGGAAGGATTTCCTGTTACCCTGAAAAGTAGATACAGTGGTGCCTCACACAACGAACTTAATTGGTTCCAGGAGCAAGTTTGTTATGTGAAACGTTCGTTATGTGAAACGCATTTTCCCATAGGAATACATGTAAAAAAAAATAATTCGTTCTGCAGCATAAAATATGCTAAGATGACATAAAAAAGATAAATTTTTTGTTATTATTTTTATTTAGATACATCTAAAAACATACATCTCCCTGTCCTTTTACTTCCACTATCTTCCTATCCCATCTCTATTCCCTTTTGTCCCTCTCCCCATGATCAATCATCTCACCACCTCTCTCTGCCCTCACCCTCAGGGTTCAAGATTGCTTCCACTCTTTTTCCTGTTGTTCTCTCTGCCTGTCACCCTATGATTTAGCATCCCTTCTGCCCTTGTCCAATATTTCCCCTTCTCTCCCTCCCTCTCATCCCCTGCTCCAACATGTGCTTTCAGCGGCCTTCTCCCCCCTTAAGCGTCTTTTCTTCTCCACTCCACCTTTCCTCCCTCCCTGCCTCCACCTTTGTGGCGCTTTTGCACTTGACCGACAACAGAACAGGCCCGGTCGGACAAATCTCCCTGTCCTGTAGCCGCGAATCTAAATTACCTTCTTACAGCAGCTGGATTATTGAAGCTGCTGTAAGAGGTAATTTAGATTCGCGGCTACAGGGCAGGGAGGTTTGTCGGCCGGGCCTGTTGTCGGTCGATCGGGGGACCTGACCAGCTGTGCACATTCTTCGGGGCGGACCGCCCCCTCCCCCCTCTTTCGTTCGCCATTGCCTTCTTCCTACCTGCCCTGCCGCAGCCGCACACAGCCGAACGGAAGTCTTCCTGATGTCAGCGCTGACGTCGGAGGAAGGGAGGGCTTTGCTTAAGCCCTCCCTCCGACGTCAGCGCTGACATCGGGAAGATTTCCGTTCGGCTGTGTGCTGCGACAGGGCAGGTAAGGAGAAGGAGACTACCCTCGCGGCTCGACCAACCCCGCTGCGATCCAACCCCGCAGGAACCCCGGACTTCGTTGTGTGAAACGAAGTCCGTTGTACGAATCAAGACATAAAGTTCGTTGTGCGCAGCGTTCGCTGTGCGAGGCGTTCGCTGTGCGAGGCACCACTGTATTTGTTCCAGGATACTCCACTTCATATTTGTAAATGTATGACCTGTTTCTACACTATGGGTCACCATTGGGGCATTCTGGCGTTTAAGTTTAAGGCAACTGCAGTGCTCATTCATTCGAATTCTCACGGCCCATATTGTGCTCCCTATATACAGGAGTCCACATTCACATTGAATTATATATACCACATATGCTGTAAACATGTTCAGTTTGAGGATGTATCCATTTGTTTCCTGCTACAGTTTGGCTGCTTTGTGACCTGCACTAGTTGTTCCTTCCTCAATGGGCCGGTTTAGAGTGTTTGCTCTTGTTAATCTGTCCAATAAATTTTTTCCTTTTGTATACGCTATACAGGGCTGTTCTTGAAAAACATCATGCAACTGAAGCGCTTGCCAGTGCTTATGTATGCAAGATGCTATTTTGTTTGCTTGCACAGAGTACGACAGTACATACACTTGCTTTTTCGTGCTGTCTCTGGTTGTTTCACTAAGCAACAATTCCCTGTTGGCATTTTAGCTCGCAGGAAAGCTTTCCAAATAACTTGCCTGGGGTAACCCCTCTCCATCAGTTTATCTGTAAGCAACTGTGCCTCCCTATAAAAATCTTCCATAGAGATACAGATGCAACATATTCTTAAATATTGTCCTATGGGCAGGGCCTTCTTCAAGTTAGGAGGATGACAACTTGAGCATTTTAAATAGTTATTCTTTTCTGCAGGTTTGTGATAAACCTTCGTACTTAAAGTAGTGCCTGTCTTAACCACTTCTATATCCAGGAAAGTCACCTTATTGTAGTCCCTGATATTGATGAACTGTATGTGACCATCCCCAGTATTCAAACATTCAAGAAAAGATTGGAGTTCCAATTCATATCCTGACCGTATGCAAAAAATGTCATCGATAAACCTTGTCCAGATTTTTACATGTTGAAAAAATGGGGACATATACAAGAAGCTTTCCTTGAACTTACTCATGTACAGATTAGCAATGCTCGGGGCTGCCACAGTGCCTATGGCAATCCCTTGGCACTGTTGATAAAACTTGCCCTCAAATTGGAAGTAATTGCGTGTGAGGACCAAGCCCGTTAAGATCATAATAAACTCAGTGGGGGTTCTACATGGTGTCCCCCGTTGTTGAAGTATGTTATTAACCACCTGTAGTGCTTGAGTTTGAGGAATATTGCTATACAAAGTGACTACATCGAGGAAACTAAAATATCCGAAGCGCTCACTTCAGGCACAGCTTGTATTTTGTATAAAAAATGCTTTGTGTCTTGTGTAAGAATGAGCTTGTTTTACAAAAGGTTGTAAAAAATGATCTTAGTTTATCTTAAATTGTATTTTAATTAATGTTGTAACTGATTGCTACAGGATGTACTGTTTTATTATTATTATTTTCATTTTCTTAGTATATTTTAAACCATCTTTTATTCATTGTTGTATTTCATCGCTGTAGGATATATTGCTTTTATGAAATTGTATTTTTTTTGTTGAATTGTTGCAGTTCTTCTTTTTTGTGAACCACCCAGAACTGTTGGTAGGGCGGTATACAAGAAAATAAATTATTATTATTATTAAAAGGTTCAAGGGGTGACAGAAGATGATGTTTGTGGGTAAAACCTTGTAGGGTGCTTTTTGCACTCATGCGCTGAGGATATACACAGGTGAACTCCTTATAAAAAATTTTTTAGGAAGTTCCCATGAACTGATTAGTCACCCTGTGTAAACCATATCAAATTTAACTTAATACAATTTCCTCCTTTTGAATGGTAAGGGTGCATGTGCAAAGATAGAATACAAAGGACTAGAGCAGGTCTTTGGGATTGATTTGCACTTGAGACTGACCTCTCCTCATATGTATATATATATATATATATATAGTGGTACCTTGGATTATGAGCATAATCCGTTCCAGGAGCATGCTCGTAATCCAAAATGCTCGTATATCAAAGCAAGTTTCCCCATAAGAAGTAAGGGAAAATTGCTTTGATATGTTCCCACCCCCCACCTCCCCACCCCCCGAGGCCAGCAGCGCTGCTCTCCCCCCCCACGAGAACCGGCATTGCTCCCCCCGAAGGCCCCCCCCCCCGCGAACCGGCACCCTCCCCCCCCGTGATCCGGCACCCCCCCCCCCCCCCCGCCGCTACCTGAGATCCTCCAACCTACCCGAACCCTCTTCTTACTTCCAGTGTAGCATCGGTATCGGCACCAGCATGTCCTGTGCCCGAAAATCTGCTTCCAGTGCTGGGCCTTGAGCATGCGCTCATGGTTGAGGCGTACTTTTACAGAGGTTCCCTCTTCCACCTCATCTAGAGTTCCTCCTTAACAACACCCCAGACAAAGTTCAGCCACAGTCTCAGCAAAACCCCCAACAGTCTTTTTGACTCATGTAGAGCCTTTATTTCATGTAGAGCCTCTCTAGCATTCACCAACCCAGTCCTCAGACTCTACCTAAAGCTCACCAACCCAGTCCTTAGACTCTACCAACATTGAGCTCTCATTATCACAGACTAGTAGGTCCTGAAAAAAGATTATGCTCTTCATCTACAGAACGCACCTACAAATCATCCTCCAAAAGTCTGTTTTCAATTCCTCTGAGACCACTCTTATCCAACAAGAGCTCTCAGCCCTCCGGCTCAATGTCATCAAGCAGGTTCCTCTACAAGAGTGGGGCCGAAGGTTCATTTCCAATTATTTCCTAATTCCAAAGAAGACTGGGGACCTTCATCTAATTCTGGATCTCAGCGCTCTCAACAAATACTTGGTGAAGGAGACGTTTCATATGGTCTCTCTGGGAACCCTGTTACTCCTCCTGGACAAGAACAACTGGCTCTTCTCTTTAAATCTCAGAGACCTACACACGCATTCTCATCCTACCAACCCACACAAAATACTATTGCTTCCGTTTGGGAACACACCACTTCCAGTACAGGGTGCTTCCTTTTGGCCTAGCAACAGCACCCAGAGTATTCACAAAATGTTTAGATGTAGAAGATGCAACACTCCGCTCTTATGGTTTTCATGTATTTCCTAATCTAAATGGTTGGTTGATCAAGGCCCTGTCACCTCAGCATGTTCATTTAGCCATGAATTCAACAGTGCATCTAGAACTTCTAGAATTTGCTGTCAATTACCAGAAATTCCCATCTCCAATCCTCTCAGATGCTGAAGTTTGTTGGGACGTTTCTGGACACAACTCACACTTGAACATTTATACCACAACAGCAGCTGGACAACCTCATTCAGATTTGCCAATAGGTCTCCTCTCTTCAGAGCATCACTGCACATCAAATGATGCATCTCCTAGGTCATATGGCATCCACAGTGCATGTAACCCCCAGTTGCTCATCTACATCTCAAAGAATATCAATGAATGCTCTCATCCCAATGACCTCAAACCTCTGATCCACTGTCTCAGCAACTGCAGATAACTGCAACACTGTGTCCATCACTTCAGTGGTGGATGATATCAAACAATTTATCCAAAAGCTTTCTTTTCCAGATTCCACCACATCAAACAGTATTAACAACGGTTGTTTTCATGCTCGGATGGAGAGTCCATCTCGATGGTCTCCATACTCAAGGCAGCTAGACTTACCAAGAGAAATCTGTATATCGTGGAAGCCCAGACCAGATGTATTCCATGTATCAGCAAAGGTGGAAAGAAGAGGAAACAAGAGCCGGCATGGTTAAAGGGTGAAGTGAAAGAGGCTATTAGAGCAAAAAAAAAAATCCTTTAAAGAATGGAAAAAGAATCTGAATGAAGAAAATAAGAAGAAACACAAGCACTGGCAACTTAAGTATGAAGAGAAACTTGCAAAAGAAGCAAAAACTCATGACAATTTTTTTAGGTACATCAAAAGCAGAAAACCTGTGAGGAAATCTGTTAGACTGTTGGATGATCAAGGAGCAAAAAGGGTGCTCAGGGAGGATAAGGCTGCAGAGGAACTGAAAAAAATCTCAGTGAATCTGGAAGATGCACTAAGCCAAATTGACACATTAAAAAGTGATAAATCACCAGGACCAGATGGTATACATCCCAGAAAAATAAAAGAACTGAAACATGAAATTGCTGACCTGCTGTTAGTGATCTGTAACCTATCACTAAAATTGTCTGTGGTACCTGAAGATTGGAGGGTGGCCAATGTAACACCAATATTTAAAAAGGGCTCCAGGGGAGATCCTGGAAATTACAGACCGGTTAGTCTCACTTCAGTGCTGGGCAAAATGGAGGAAACAAATATAAAAAATAAAATTGTAGAACACGTAGACAAACATGATTTAATGAGACGGAGTCAGCATGGGTTCAGCTAAGGGAGATCTTGCCTCACCAATTTGTTTGACTTATTTGAAGGTGTGAATAAAGGTAAGCCGGTTGATGTAGTGTATCTAGATTTTCAGAAAGCTTTTGATAAAGTTCCTGATGAGAGGCTCCTGAGAAAATTAAAGAATCATGGGATAGGTGGCAAAGTTCAGTTGTGGATTAGGAATTGGTTATCAGATAGAAAACAAGAGGGTAGGGTTAAATGGTCATTTTTCTCAATGGAGGAGAGTAAACAGTGGCATGCCACAGGGGTCTGTACTGGGACCGATGTTATTTAACTTATTTATAAATATATATTATGTGCAAACCGCTTAGAAGACTGATAGGCGGTATACAAATTTTTATTAAACTTGAAACTTGATCTGAAATTTGGAATGATGAGTGAGGTAATTAAATTTGCAGATGACACTAAACTGTTCAAAGTTGTTAAAATGCATATGAATTGTGAAAATTTGCAGGCAGACCTTAGGACATTAGAAGACTGGTCATCCAAGTGACAAATGAAGTTTAATGTGGACAAATGCAAAGTGATGCGCATTAGGAAGAATAACCTGAATCTCAGTTACCGGATGCTAGGGTCCACCTTGGGGGTTAACGCCCAAGAAAAGAATCTGAGTGCTATCGTAGACAATACAGTGAAACCTTCCGGCCAATTTTTGGTGGCGGCCAAAAAAGCAAGATGCTAGGAATTATTAAAACGATGGTTAACAAGACTAAGAATGCTATAATGCCCCTATATTACTCCATGGTGTGACCTCATCTGGAGTATTGCATTCAATTCTGGTCTCCTTATCTCAAGAAAGATATAGTGGTGCTAGAAAAGGTTCAAAGGAGAGCGACCAAGATGACAAAGAGGATGGAATTCCTCTTGTATAAGGAAAGACTAAAACGGTTAGGGCTCTTCAGCTTGGAAAAGAGACGGCTGAGGGGAGATATGATTGAAGTCTGCAAATGGGTACAAGTGGATCGATTTTTCACTCCATCAAAATTTACAAAGACTCAATGAAGTTACAAGGGAATACTTTTAAAACCAATAGTAGGAAATAATTTTTCACTTAGTAGTTAAGCTGTGGGATGCATTGCCAGAGGTTCTGGTAAGAGCAGATAGCATAGCTGGTTTTAAGAAAGGTTTGGACAATTTCCTGGAGGGAAAAGTGCTTAGTCTGTTATTGAGAAAGACATGGGGGAAGCCACTGCTTGCCCTGGATCTGAAGCATGGAATGTTGCTACTCCTTGGGTTTTTGGCCTGGATTGGCCACCATAAGAACAGGCTACTGGCCTTGATGGACCTTTGGTCTAACCCAGTAAGGCTATTCTTATGTTCTTGAGCTCGGGCTATATAAAATGCTCTATGCACATTTCAAGATTGTCTCCTCAATCAAGTAGTACTTATTCTTACCGACAACCAAGTAGCCATGTACTGTGTGAACACACAAGGAGGCACGGGGTCTCGCTCCCTTTGTCAAGAAGCAATACAGATCATGGTCCTGGGCAACTCCTTGCAACATATTTCTCAAAGCGATTTACCTTGCATGAAAACAGACTGTTTTAGCTGACAACTTGAGCAGACATCTACAACCTCACAAATGGTTATGCAACCTAACATTATTACATCAGATATTTTTGACTTTGAGGACTCCAGACATAGATCTCTTCACTTCCCCTCACAATCACAAACTTTCAATCTACTGTTCTTGAATCCACACTCCCAATCACTTGGACTCTGATGCCTTCCTTCTAGATTTGACACACAAATTTCTGTATGCTTTCCTTCAGACTCCAAGGGAAAACTCTATAATGAGCTACAGTGATTCTTATAGCATCTCGTTGGCCACAACAACCATAGTTCCTTCTCCTCCAGCTCAGTGTATGGGAATCCATCACACTTCAAATTTTTCTAACAATACACAGAACGAAGGATCTCTTTCTTTATCCCTTTCTACAGTCCTTAGCTCTCATGATGTGTTATCTCTCTCCCATCGATTAGATACTACTTTTATGCCTCTAGAAAACCTTCCATGCAACATTGTTACCACTTCATGGGAATAGAAATCCCTAATGTAATGTAATGTAATGTAATATAGTGTGATCAGCATTCATTACATGTAGACACATATCCTCTACTGTCAGTTCTGGACTATTTCCTCTACCTTTTCAGCTCTGGTCTAAAAACTACTTTAGAGTGTATCTTAGTGCTATAAGTGCTTATCATGTTCCTCTGGCTAAAAAGCCATTGTCTGTCCATCCTTTGATCTCTAGATTATGAAAGGCCCTTTTCATTCTAAACCACCAATCAAACCTCCTCCAGTTGCTTGGGATCTTAATCTTATCCTTTCAATCCTCATGAAAGCCCCTTTGAACCACTGGCATCTTCATCTCTTAAACACCTCACTTGGAAAGTAGTATTCCTAATCTACATCACTTTTGTGCATTAGTCGGTGAACTACAAGCACTATTGTCGGACCCTCTATATACAACCTTCTATCAAGACAGAGTGGTTCTCTGAACTCATCCTAAGTTCCTGCCAAAGGTTGTATCAGATTTTCACCTGAACCAGACTATAGTTCTACCTGTCTTCTTTCCAAGACTTCATTCTCACCATGGAGAAGCAGCACTCCTCACAATGGACTGTAAACGTGCTATTAATTATTACCTAGATAAGACAAAAACTCATAGATAATCCACTCAGGTTTTTTTTTTGTTATTTGATCCTAACTGTCTAGGAACTCCTGTTTCTAAAAGAGCCATCTCCACATGGCTGGCAGACAGCATATCTTTCTCTTATGCTCGTGCTAGGATGCCACTAGAAGGTCATGTTACCACACATAAAGTTAAAGCAATGGTAACTTCAGCAGCTCATCTACCGTATACTCCTATTGAGGACATCTTGGTCCTCAATTCATACATCACATCCCACTACTGTTTGGAGAATTATTCCAGATGGGATATTTGGTTTGGCCAAGCAGTTCTTCAGAATTTATTCTCTACTTGACAGCCAACTTCCCTCCATCTTATTTTTCAACACAGCTAGGGAGTCCCACGTGTTAATAGTTGCTATCTGAGATCAGCAAGCAGATATTCTCACAACCATCCCAGCACCCCTAGTTGGCTTCTTAGCTCTTATACTGAACTGATGATCCTATGAGCTAACGTTGGGTGGGTAAGCACCGATACATGTGCGATAGAGCAGTCTCGAGACTTTGAAAAGATTTTAAGTGACATAACATTTTTTGCACTGTCCATATCGGACTTTGTGGATGATATCACTCACATATGAGAATATCTGCCTGCTGTCCTAAAGAAAAGGGAAATACGACAGCATGAGAGTCATGGTTAAAAAAATGGCTCAAAAATAAGACAGCCAAAATCAAAACGATAGATCAAGCATGGTCCCTACTAAAAAAATACCATCACCGAAGCACAGAATCTCTACATTTCGCAGATATCCAAAGGAAGGAAAAATAAGAACAAAGGAGAACCAGCTTGGCTAACTAAAGAGGTGAAGGATGCAGTAAGGGAAAAGAAGAACTCCTTTAAAAAATGGAAACGTGAACACACAGCGGAGGCCTGGAACAGTCACAAGGTCAACTAGAAGAAGTGTCACAAGGCGGTAAGAGACGCCAAAAAGGCCTATGAGGAAACTTCAAGCCCTTTTTTAGATACATAAAAGGGAAAAAACCAGCAAAGGAGGCAGTGGGCCCTCTCGACGACCAAGGAAGAAAAGGGTGCATAAAGGAAGACAAACAGATTGCAGATAGGCTAAACTCATTCTTTGCATCTGTCTTTACCAAAGATGACACTGCAACAATACCTGAAACAGGGAAAGTATTCAAGGGAGAAATAGAGGAAAGCCTCACCACTGTGAATGTGGATTTGGATATGATATACTATCAGATCGCCAAACTAAAAAGTGACAAATCCCCTGGACCAGATGGAATTCATCCGAGAGTGCTAAAGGAGCTTAAAGTAGAAATCGGAGAACTATTACAATCCCTAGCTAATTTGTCAATCAGAACCGGGCGAATACCAGACGACTGGAAGATAGCGAATGTCATCCCAATCTTCAAAAAAGGATCGCGAGGAGAACCGGGCAACTATAGATCTGTGAGTCTTACGTCGGTTCCTGGGAAGATGGTTGAAGCACTAATAAAGGATAGCATAGTGCAACACCTGGAAAATCACGACCTGATGAGAGCTAGTCAACACGGCTTCAGGAAGGGGAAGTCATGTTTGACGAATTTACTTCAATTTTTTGAGGAAGTGAACAAACAAATCGATAGTGATGAACCGATGGATATAATATACTTGGACTTCCAGAAAGTGTTCGACAAGGTTTCACACGCAAGGCTTCTGAAGAAACTTCAAAGCCATGGAATAGAAGGGGATATACTAAGATGGATAGGCGAATGGCTGGAAAACAGATTGCAGAAGGTGGGTATAAATGGGAAGTTCTCGGACTTGGAGAAGGTGACAAGCAGTGTGCCCCAGGGTTCGGTTTTTGGGCCCATCGTGTTCAATATCTTCATAAACGACCTAGAAGAAGAAACAACAAGTAATGTAATCAAGTTTGCAGAAGACACAAAACTATGTAGGCCGTTGGTTCACAAAAGGACAGAAAACTCCAGAGAGATTTGAACCAGCTAGAGAAATGGGCGGAAAAGTGGCAGATGAAGTTTAATATAGAAAAATGCAAAGTGATGCACCTGGGTAAGAAAAACAAGGAACATGAATATAAAATGTTAGGTGTAACATTGGGCAAGAGCAAACAAGAAAGGGACCTGGGGGTACTGATAGACAAGACCCTGAAGCCGTCGGCTCAATACGCAGCGGCGGCAAAGAAAGCAAACAGGATGTTGGGCATGATAAAGAAGGGAATCATGAGTAGATTAGTGGACATCATAATGCCGCTTTACAGAGCAATGGTCAGACCACACTTGGAATACTGTATCCAACACTGGTCTCCCTACCTAAAGAAGGTTATAACCCTGTTGGAGAGGGTGCAGAGGCGAGCCACGAAGCTAATAAAAGGTATCGAGAATTTGAGCTACAAAGAATGCCTTGAAAATATCCCCTCGCAGAGAAGACTGCGAGGGGATATGATAGAGACTTTCAAAATATTAAAAGGATTCGACAAAATAGAGCAAGAAACATTGTTATTCACATTGTCAAATGTGACTCGGACAAGAGGTCATGGACTGAAACTGAGGGGCAACAGGCCCAGGACAAATATCAGGAAATTCTGTTTCACACAATGAGTGGTGGACGCTTGGAATGCTCTCCCGGAGGAGGTTGTGACGGAGACCACCATTCCGGGATTCAAAGGCAAGTTGGATGTACACCTTCTTGCAAATCACATTGAGGGATACGGGTAAACAAGGTCTTCAGCAGGGAATACCTGGATTGGCCTCCGCATGTGCGGGTCGCCGGACTAGATGGACCTAGGGTCTGATCCGGTGAAGGCATTTCTTATGTTCTTATGTAACACCTGTTATAGGTAACTGTGCTATATGTGAATACCCAGTTGCATTTATTTTTTAGCCACTTCTTTGAAGTTCTATATTGGCTTCCTTTTCCACTTGCTTTATTTAGTTTATTTATATAAGGATCTGTTATTTTATTTCTACTTTCATTTAAATCACAGTGGCCCAACCCAGCCCATGTGCCTAAGGCCCCGCCCACAGGAGGGGCCTAAGCCTACTGGGTCTATTCCGGTTGGCCCAGTTGTCTCAGGTCCCACCTGTGGGCGGGATTTGAGCCGCCTGGGCCAATCAGGTCCTAAGGCCAGCCATTCAAAGGATGGCTGGCCTGTCGGATGGACGGGCTTGGCACCTGTCTGTCCGACTAACGTTATTGAAGGTACAGGAAGGGGAAGGGTGGGGGGGTATTGGGGTCGGCGGGGGTGGGGGGGTTGAGGGTCGGCGGTGGGGCGATTGGGGTTCGGGGGGGGCCCTTGTGTCGAGGGCTTGTGCTCCCTCCTGCCCGATCCTGTCGGGTTGTTCGGGGGTGCCCTGGGCAGGAGGGCTTTGGCTCCCTCCTGCCCCGATCCTGTCGGGGAGTTCGGGGGTGCCCGGGGCAGGAGGGCTTGGGCTCCTTCCTGCCCCGATCCTGTCGGGGAGTTCGGGGGTGCCCAGAGCAGGAGGGCTTGGGCTCCCTCCTGCCCCGATAGTTTCGGGGAGGTCGGGGGTACCACGGGACAAGAGGGCTTGGGCTCCCTCTTGCCCCAATCTTCATCTGGGGTTCGTGGCTGCTGCGGGGCAGGAGGGCCTGGGCTTCCTCTCCTGCCATCTCTCCTGCCGCGATCATTGCTGTAGGGGGTAGGCAGGTTGCTGGGGCCGCTGAGATGATCACAGCAGCTCCCTCCCACCCACCGGCCGCCTTTTCCCCTCCTCTAAAAACGCCTCTTTTCTCTCTGTGTGTTTAGAGGTAGGGGAAAGGCCTAAGCTGGTTTTAGATACGTCTAAATCCAGCTTTGATTATGGGTACTTGGACGATCAGGCTTTTTGATCGTCCAAGTACCCATTTAGGCCACTTTTTAGACATTTTTTTGTTTTGTTTTGTTTTTTATTATGAGCCCCAAAAACTTTATAGGATCAGCTGCAAGGGAAGAAAAATTATATCAGGTATGGATGTTTAAAAGCACCAAAACAACAAAAAGATTGTGAAACAGAATATTTGATGTACCAGTTTATCACTAATAATAAAACCCTAAGCACGCATGCGCACTCCTACCTGTGTGATCCCTGCCTCTGATCCATAGCTCCATGGCCGAGAAATGTTACAGCCTGCAGCAGAGAAATGTTAAAGCATGCGGCGCGTTCGCACATTCGGCATGTGCGCGCATGATGGTTTGGTACGAGTGCGTGCATGGCAGTTTCCTCTATCCTGCGGCGGTTACTGTGAGCCGGTTGCCCTTCACTGTATAAACGTGATAAAAAAATAAAAAGGTAGGTGGGAGAAGGGGCATGATAAACAGACAGGCAGTGGGCAGAGACATTGACAGACAGATAGAAATAGAGGAGGGCTTTGAAGAGGAGGGCAGACGTGAATGAAGAGCAGCAGCGGTTCGTGTTGGTGGGCCAGAAGAGACCAGAAAGCTGGGATGGAGGTAGGGTAGGAACGCGGTTTGGGAGCAGGTATTAGGGAGCAGGGAAGAGGTGCTGCTGGACAGGGGGGAGGTAAAAGGAAAGTAGAAGGGCTACTGCTGGACAGGGGGAGCAGGGAAGGGGTGCTGCCGGACATGGGGGAGGTTAAAGGAAGGAAGCAGGCAAGAGGTGGTGGTAGACAGCCGAGGAAAGAGAGAGACAGAAAGAAAGACAGACAGCGGCCAAGGAGAAAGAGACAGAACGATAGAAAGACAGAAAGTGGCCATGGAGAGAGAAAGAAAGACAGACAGGCAGACAGACACACTCATCTATTCTAGCACCCATTAATGTAATAAGCTTAAAGACTAGTAGTTTAATAAGCATCCAAATAACTTAAAAACAATAAATCTTTAAAACAATCCACAAAGGGTATATATAGTCATAAGTGACCCACAAGATAAAAACCAAATAATGAATAAAATATAAATTACCCAACACGGGCTGTGTTTTGACAAAATAAAAATGCTTTCCGCCGTGGTCTTATGGGGCCTTAGGCTGTCTTAAATATAAAAACATAAGTCACAAAAAAATCCAAGTAGTTAAGAGGCTACAAACAAACTGCACAGCACACAAGCTTCCCTTCTGGAAGTCCAGACTAGATATATTTCACCCATTAGAAAAGGTGGAAGGAAGGCTAAATGACAGCTGGCATGGTTAAAAACTAAGGTGAAGGAAGCAATTAGAGCCAATGTGCATCCTTCAGAAAATAGAAGGATCCAACTGAAGACAATAGAAGACAAAGTAAGAGTTAAGTTAGATGCAAAGTACGCAAAAGAAAAGAAATCTATGAAAGGATTGTATTTGAGGTAAAAGCATAATAAATAATCCATTTTTATGTATATTTGAAATACAAAGTTGCTAAAAGAATTAGTTGGAAAACCAAGCAAAAACTGCAGACAATGTACATGATGCAGGAAATAATTTATTGTACCAAAGTTAAAATGCAGTAAGATAAAATCCTTATTACCAACCAAGGGACCCGACACGGTCCGTGTTTCGGACAACACGCCTTCGTCAGGGGTCCTAATGAATAAAAATGCAATACTGAGATGATATGGGCAATATCAAAGAAAAGGGGTAAAGTAAAGTGAAATAAAATAAAAGAATGGTGTTGTCATACCATGCTTAAAGCAAATGTGATATGAAAAGGGATAAATAATATGTGTTAAGGGACAACAGTGAGAGTGTAAAATAAAAATAGATAAGAGATTGATATAATAAACAACAAATTGATATAATAAACAAAGTGAACACCAAAAAACATGCAGTGAATTAAAAATTAAATATTATAAATAAAAAGTTAGGATGATAACTAAATGAAGAGGAGAAAACGAAAAAATGAACAAAAGATGTGACATAAGGACAAACAATGAATCTCTGTTTACAAAAGATGCCAATTTGTAACATTAATTTGTGATTAAAAAAGAGAGCACTTACCATGGTAAATAAGGTGTAAAATATACCGCATAAAATGAAGATAACTATCATAAAGAACATAAAAACATAACATCATATAAAAATATATAAAAACATCATATGAATATGCTTAAAATAAAAAAAACTTTAAATAGAATCAAAATATACTGTAAAAAGTGAATGAAAGTAAAGTCACATTAAAAAAAGTCACATTAAAAAGTCACATTAAAAACATAAAACATAACATAATAAAAAATGTATAACCTGCGGTTAAAAACTCATCAAGAGAAATCAAAATCATAGTCATATCATGTAGTGAGGGGAAATTACCCCAGGTATGCTTATATTACAGAACATGTCAATAGCATAAGGAGAGTGGAGGAAGCACAATAGATGGAAAGCAAAACCTCATAACGGAAGTGAAAGACATGAATGTTGACTGTGAGAATATATGATATGTGAAAAATGTATTTATAAGCCAAGATGACTGATGTATAAAGAAAAAATAAAAATTGGAATAAAATGATCTTCATGGTATGAACGCTCCTGGGGAATATTATATGCAATATATAACAAAAATATTTGGGTTGGACATGATGTTATGTTTTTATATTTTTATGTTCTGGCTAGCATCATGCTTATTGCAATTTTCCTTGTTTCACCGCATCTGGGTAGGTTGAACCAAACTTCTAGCCATCATGCTGGAAGATTGGAGAGTGGAAAATTTAATACCAATATTTTTTAAAAGGTGACCCGTTTAATTGTGGATTGGTAAGCCTGACATTGGTGCCAGTCAAAAGGTTGACTATTGAAAAGAACAAATTTGCTGAATAAATACATGGCATGGATTAATAAGAAAAAGCCAATATGGATTTAGTCAAAGGAAATTTTGCCCCCATCAAGCTCCCATATTCCTTTGAAGAGTGAATAAACATGTAGTTAGGGAGTCGGGGGAGTGACCAAGATGGTGTCAGGTCAAACAGAGATGGAGCTATTGTTTTCCCCTATCAATATACCACATACAGACCCCATTTTATCAAGTTGCATTGGGGTTTTTAATCTCCAGATGCTGCGATAAAAGCTCCGACACTCATAGAAATTCTATGTGCATTGGAGCTTTTACTGCAGTGACTGGCAATAAAAACCCTAACGCAGCTTGATCAAAGGAAAGGCTAAGCAAGTCTTATCAATGCCATCAGGCATGTCATCCCCGATTCAGCAAAAACTAGACCAATAACATCCTTTGGAGATGCCCTGTATTGAGGTCAGGTGAGGGAGTGCCCAATCTATTGGAGCAGGATGCATTGTCCCCTCCAGTGGCCAATTTACCATCAAATTCAGTGGCATTGTGAACAGATAATACAGATCTTTGATCTGCTGAAGATGAATGAAGTGAGGCCCAAGGAAGTGGGTCCTTGACTTTGATTGTCGTAATTGAATTGAAGAACTCTGGGGTTGCAGTGTATTTAGCTCCCCTTTTGGCGGTGACACTTACCCCCTCTTTTACAAAGCCACACAGCAACAGCCCTGAAGCCCATAGAGATTTAAAGGGCTTCGGGGCTGTTGTGGCGCGGCTTTGTAAAAGAAGGGGTTGAGATTGTATAGAAGGAAATAAATTAGACTAAGTGCTTGAGAAAAAAAGTACAAGAAATATCAACTTTTGTGAGCAGGATAGATAAAAATCGATGATTAAAAAAAAAAACCCTAAAAAAGGTCCCCTTTTATCAAGCTACATTATGGTGTTATATCGCTGGCTGCTGCTGTAAAAGCTCTTGACACTCGTAAAATTCCTATGAGCATTGGAGCTTTTACCGCAGCGGCTGGCGATAAAAATTCTTAACACAGTTTGATAAAAGGGGGCCAAAGAAAATAAAGTTTTAAAATTGAAATTGGATTTTTTCAAACGTTTTTCGAGGAAAAATTTATCTAAAGATTTAAGGTAAATTATAGTCCAAAAGTTACTCATTATGAAATAAAGTAGTTTTTAACTATATTAATGCAGTGTTTAAATTTTTTGGTAAATGAATTCCTTTAATCCATTCAAAATGTCATGGGCAATTTTTCTATATAGAAGATATTATCAGAGATGCTTGGGTTTGCATTTCTCAAAACTGAATTTGTGTCTACAGAGATAACATGCTTCTTCTAACAAAAATGTTTTAAAATATACAACGTTGAGAAAAATACTGTAGCCCCATTGTTCCTTTGCAAATTGATATACACATAATTAACCCCCTGCCTCTTAAGTACTAAGTTTATATATCTGCACAAGGAGTTAAGTGTGAAGAGGAAGGGGCAAACAGTAAAAATGAAAGTGAAATATTTTGAGCAGAATATTCCACAAGTCTTGGGATCTATATATGTATAGGCCAGGGATCTCAAAGACCCTCCTTGAGGGCCGGAATCCAATCGGGTTTTCAGGATTTCCCCAATGAATATGCATTGAAAGCAGTGCATGCACATAGATCTCATGCATATTCATTTGGGAAATTCTGAAACTCCGACTGGATTGCGGCCCTCAAGGAGGGACTTTGAGATCCCTGGTATAGCCTGAGGTTTGTCATTTTCTCTCCTTGGAGGAGAAAACCTATAATGGTAGCAGGGCATAAAAGAGACTCAGTTTGGGAATATTTTAATGAAGTTTCCCTACATATGGGTAAGGCAGGCATGTGTGCAAAATGCAAACACTGCAACAAAGAAACACAAGGCCTGGTGGTCCGAATGAAAAATCATCATAAGAAGTGCTTTGATGAAGATGACACAAGGAACATATTTGAACAGGCAGGATCTTCAGGTTGGTAAATGTTTTCATTTCATCATATTTCTTAAAAACTGCCTTGAGGAACTGACAAGATTGATCAAAAATATTTTTTATTATTGCTGCATGTTAGTCATTTTGATACAATTGTTATGAAGAAATAAAGAGTTCAGACATATATTCCTTTTATCCCAGGACAAGCAGGCAGCATATTCTTTACGCATGGGTGACGTCACCGACGGAGTCCCGGTACGGACCTTTTTAACTAGAAAGTTCTAGAAGACTCTATCTTCCACCCCGGTTTCTCGGCAAGTGCAACCGGAGGTCCGGGACCCGGACTTATGGGAAGAATCCCCTCCCGGTACGGAGGAGGATGTCTCCTCATCGGACGAGGAACCCTCAGCACCCGATACCACTTCCAAACCTGAGCAATCCTCATTCTCCAAGTTCCTCAGGGAGATGTCAGCGGCTTTGTCGCTCCCTCTAGAGTCAGACTCCAAAAAATCCCAAGCCTTTCTGGAGGCCCTGGATTTTGAACAACCGCCTAAGGAGTTCCTCAAGTTACCTGTGCATGACATACTACGGGAAACCTTTTATAAAAACTGGGAGAATCCCCTCACAGTCCCCGGGGCCCCCCGTAAGTTAGATAGCCTTTACCGGGTTATCCCTATCCCGGGGTTTGACAAACCTCAATTGCCCCATGAGTCTCTCCTTGTTGAGTCCACCTTGAAGAAGACTCAGGGCGCCAGTGTTTATGCCTCCACCCCTCCTGGCAGAGAGGGCAAAACTATGGACAAATTTGGCAAAAGGCTCTACCAGAATGCCATGCTGGCCAACAGGGCGAACAATTACACCTTCCACTTTTCATTTTACATGAAACACCTAGTCCAACAGCTGTCCGCTCTTCAAAAATATATTCCAGAGAGAAAGATTCCACTTTTCCAGCAACAAATTTCCAGTCTCCTTCAACTGAGGAAATTTATGGTACGCTCTATCTACGATTCTTTTGAGCTGACCTCTCGTGCCTCTGCCATTGCTGTTGCCATGCGCCGCCTGGCTTGGCTAAGAGTATCTGATTTGGACATCAACCACCAAGACTGTCTAGCCAACGCTCCCTGTCTTGGGGATGAACTTTTTGGGGAGTCCCTGGATTCAACCATCCAGAAACTCTCGGCCCATGAGACCAGATGGGACACCCTGGTTAAACCCAAGAAAAAGGCTCCACCTGCTCGACCTTACAGACCACAGTCCTCATATCAACGCAGGCTCAGCCAGGCCGCTCAATCCGCCTTCACAACAACCTAGGCGGCCCCGTCAGCAACAACACCACACCCAGGCTCGGTCTCAGTCCAACCAACCTACCAAGCCTCTTCCACCTTCCAAGCCCTCTCAGCCCTTTTGACTCTTCTCTCCAGGGCATAGCCAGTCTCCCGCCTTCATTGCCTCTTCCTCAACCAATCGGAGGCCATCTCCACATCTTTCTCAGCCGTTGGGAGGTCATCACATCGGACCAGTGGGTCCTCAACATCATTCGCCACAGCTACTCTCTCAACTTCCAGACTCTTCCACCGAACAATCCTCCCGTAGAGTCTGCTTCTCACTCCTCCCAAACCCCCCTCCTCCTGAGGGAGGTCCAATCCCTCCTTCTCCTCAATGCCATCGAAGAAGTGCCTCCGGCCCAAAGGGGTCAGGGTTTCTACTCCCGCTACTTCTTGGTTCCCAAGAAGACAGGAGACCTTCGTCCCATCCTCGATCTCAGGGACCTCAACAAGTGTCTGGTCAAGGAGAAGTTCAGAATGCTCTCCCTTGCCACGCTGTACCCTCTTCTCTCTCAACACGACTGGCTATGTTCCCTGGACCTCAAAGAGGCCTACACTCACATCCCAATCAATCTGACTTCACGTCGCTACCTCCGTTTTCAGATACAGCACCGTCACTATCAGTACAAAGTGCTACCTTTTGGCCTCGCTTCATCGCCCAGGGTGTTCACCAAGTGCCTTATTGTGGTGGCGGCCTTCCTCAGGTCTTACAACCTCCAGGTGCTCCCCTACTTGGACGATTGGTTGGTGAAAGCACCTACATCACCACTTGTGCTTCAAGCCACTCATCACACCATCTCTCTCCTCCATCTCCTGGGGTTCGAGATCAACTACCCCAAGTCGCATCTACTTCCTACGCAGCGACTTCAGTTCATTGGAGCAGTTCTCGACACCACACTAATGAGGGCGTTTCTCCCCTCCGATCGTCAACGGAACCTGCTCCACCTCTGTCGTCAGGTGCTCCTTCATCACTCCATTCCTGCCCGACAGATGATGGTCCTCCTGGGCCACATGGCCTCGACGGTACATGTGCTTCCCCTGGCACGACTCCACCTCAGGATACCCCAATGGACTCTTGCCAACCAATGGTCACAGACCACGGATCTTCTTTCTCATCCCATATCTGTGACATCGTCTCTTCAATGGTGGTTGAACTCCTCAAATCTTTCCAAGGGTCTACTCTTTCATCTGCCCCCTCACTCCATGATCATCACCACTGATGCCTCCCCCTATGCGTGGGGAGCTCACCTCGGAGATCTACGCACCCAGGGACTCTGGACCCCTCAGGAGCGTCAACATCACATCAATTTCCTGGAACTCAGAGCCATGTTCTATGCTCTCAAGGCCTTCCAGCACCTTCTCTGCCCTCAGGTTCTTCTCCTGTGCACAGACAATCAAGTCGCCATGTACTACATAAACAAGCAAGGCGGCACCGGATCTCGCCTCCTTTGTCAGGAGGCTCTCCGCATCTGGACCTGGGCCACGGCCCGCAATCTCTTCCTCAAGGCTGTCTATATCCAGGGCGAACAGAACTCCCTGGCCGACAATCTCAGCCGCATCCTTCAACCTCACGAGTGGACTCTGGACCCTTCAACACTCCACTCCATCTTTGCTCGCTGGGGCACTCCGCAGGTGGACCTCTTTGCAGCCCCTCACAACCATCAGCTGCCCCAGTTCTGTTCCAGACTCTTCTCTCCTCATCGTCTGACCCCAGACGCATTCCTGCTTGACTGGACGGATCGGTTCCTCTATGCCTTTCCTCCACTACCTCTGATGCTGCGCACGTTGTCCAAACTCCGCAGGGACAGGGCCACCATGATTCTCATCGCTCCTCGGTGGCCTCGCCAACACTGGTTCTCCCTCCTTCTTCAGCTCAGCTCCAGGGAGCCCATTCCTCTTCCTGTGTTTCCTACTCTACTTACGCAGCAATGTCAGTCTCTACTGCATCCCAATCTGTCTTCGCTCCACCTGACAGCTTGGTTTCTCTCGGGCTGACCTCTCCAGAAAATCTATCTCAGCCTGTCCGTTGCATTTTGGACGCCTCCAGGAAACCGACCACCCTCCAATGTTACCATCAGAAGTGGACCCGGTTCTCCTCTTGGTGTCGACGGCATCATCACGATCCCACCTCATTGGCGGTGGAAACTGTACTGGACTATTTGCTCTCGCTATCCGACGCTGGCCTCAAGTCTACCTCAATCAGAGTCCACCTCAGTGCCATCACTGCGTTTCATCTGCCTATCCTCGGAAAACCTCTGACGGCTCATCCACTGGTTTCCCATTTCATGAGAGGCCTCTTCAATGTCAAACCACCTCTGAAGCCTCCTCCTGTCGTCTGGGACCTGAATGTGGTTTTATCAGCCCTCATGAAACCTCCTTTTGAGCCTCTTGCCACAACTTCGCTCAAATTTCTAACATGGAAGGTGCTTTTCCTCATTGCCATCACCTCTGCCAGGAGGGTTAGTGAGCTGCATGCACTGGTCGCCGATCCACCGTTCACTGTTTTTCACCATGACAAGGTGGTTCTGCGTACCCATCCTAAATTCCTTCCCAAGGTGGTCTCGGCTTTTCACCTCAACCAGTCCATTGTGTTGCCTGTCTTTTTCCCTAAGCCCCATTCTCATCCTGGGGAACAGGCGTTGCACACGCTGGACTGTAAGCGTGCCCTTGCATACTACCTTGACCGTACCAGGGCTCACCGCTCGTCCCCTCAGCTCTTTCTGACCTTCGATCCTAACCGTCTGGGTCGTCCTGTCTCTAAACGGACGCTTTCCAACTGGCTGGCTGCCTGTATTGCGTTCTGTTATGCTCGGTCCGGTCTATCACTGGAAGGTGCTGTCACGGCCCACAGGGTCAGAGCTATGGCTGCTTCTGTGGCTTTCCTCCGTTCCACGCCCATCGAGGAAATCTGCAAGGCTGCCACTTGGTCCTCAGTTCACACGTTCACTACTCACTACTGTCTGGATGCCTTCTCCAGACGGGATGGGCACTTCGGCCAATCTGTGTTACAAAATTTATTTTCCTAATGGCCAACAAACCCTCCTCCCTCTCTGTTAGCTTGGAGGTCACCCATGCGTAAAGAATATGCTGCCTGCTTGTCCTGGGATAAAGCACAGTTACTTACCGTAACAGGTGTTATCCAGGGACAGCAGGCAGATATTCTTACGTCCCACCCTCCTCCCCGGGTTGGCTTCTTAGCTGGCTTATCCTAACTGGGGACCACGCACCCCTCCGTCGGGCGGGAAGGCACTCGCGCACGCGCGGTGCGGCCAACTAGAACTTTCTAGTTAAAAAGGTCCGTACCGGGGCTCCGTCGGTGACGTCACCCATGCGTAAAGAATATCTGCCTGCTGTCCCTGGATAACACCTGTTACGGTAAGTAACTGTGCTTTTTGGGCAATACTGAGTGGCAGTGAATACAATGAGCAAACCATGATTTAAATAAAGTTTTTTTCTGACTAGTGCTTTAAGGGGTCCTTTTACTAAGACACACTAGTGCGTCTTAGCGCGCGCTAAATGCTAATGCGTGGCAACATGTCCATAGAATATAATGGACGCGTTAGCATTTAGCATGTGCTAAGACGCACTAGCGCGCCTTAGTAAGAGGACCCCTAAATCATGATTTAAATCAAATCCACCGTGTTCATGAGTGAAGTGAAACTTCTATCTCAGGCACTGGATAGTGTTAAGAAGAAGTGATTGGAGCGGGTTTTACAAACAAAATTGGAAATGAGAAAGAAACTGTTAGAACTATTTCTGAAGATCAGAAATTTATTCATGGAAAGATAGAGCAATTGGAAAATTTTAATAGATGGCTAAATCTGAATGTCTTGAATTTTCCTAAAGTTCTTGGAGTTTCTCCTGTGAATTTGTTCAAAAAGTTTCTTTTGGAGATCCTGAAAATTCCCTCTGAAGCCATTTCCCCCTTTAATAAACTTTACTATTTACCATCTACTTTTTAAGAATTCTATTGGGGAGCCTGGACTGATTGCTCAAAATCAAGTTTCAGTAGAAGGAAATGGTTTGAACGATATATCAACTGTTTTGCAGAGTTCTCTTCAGATGTGACTGACAGAGCTACATCTTGCTCCTGAACATCTTAGATCCTTTTTACACCTCAAGAAGATCTCCAGTAGTGATCCATCTAGTTAATTAGTTATGAAAATTAGACAGGGTTAGCCTGGTTGGGCGTTTTTTCTACTTCCCTTTTTTTGTGTCTTTGAGATCTCCCTATCTCTTTATATATGAACGTAGGTTCTCCCCTCTCTTATTAGAGGTCTAAAGAAGAGTAAGAATTACATACAGGCAGTTCCCGACTTACAGATGCCTGACATAAGTAAGACTCATACTTAAGAACGCAGTAGCAGCTTCATTTGATTTCACTGAGCAGTATTTCCAGTGTATCTTAGAGGGAACATTGGCAGGGGACAGTTAGCCCTTTTGTCAGCTGGGAGCAGAGGAAAGCAGCAAGAATCTTAAAATTTACAAGTTCTGAGTTACATACAAATCTGACTTAAGAACAGCTTTAAAAACTTAACTCGTTCTTAACCCGGCAACTGCATATATATAACTTTTCTTCAGTTTGTATTATTTCTTTAGCCTTGGTTGGGTGATGTCACTCTATACTTCTGAAATATGAATTTTAAAAAACATGCAGATATAGGTAAGCCGGTTGATATGTTGTATCTGAATTTTCAATTATTTATTTATTCATTCAATTTTCTATACTGTTCTCCCAGGGGAGCTCAGAACAGTTTACATAAATTTATTTAGGTACTCAAGTATTTTTCCCTGTCTACCCTGGCGGGCTCACAATCTAGCTAATGTACCTGGGGCACTGGGGGGATTAAGTGACTTGCCCAAGGTCACAAGGCGTTGCATAGGTTTGAACCCACAACTTCAGGGTGCTGAGGCTGTAGCTTTAACCACTGCGCCACACTCTCCATTTGACAAAGTACTTCATGATTAACTCTTGAGAAAGTTAGAAAGTCATGGGAGACAGTTTCCTATTGTTCATTAAGAAGTTCTTAAAAGATAGAAAACAGAGTAGGGTTACAACTAGTGCATGGAGATCAAGCGGGGTTCATCCAAAGCCAACTGACCTTTGATAGTACTAAGCAGGCTTTTTACTTATTGGAACAAGCTTGGTTTCGGGGTGTGTGACAGGGATACCTGGCTAACCGCTCCTGAGCCGGCTGGAGCCCTGTCCGACCGAGCAGTTAGTGGTGTGATTTACTTATAGAGCCTAAGAGTCAGTGCTCCCATGCACACTGAACTTGGTTTAGCATCATAGGTTTCTCATTCTGGCATTGAAACTCTAACCTGCATTACATGCTGTGCTGCAATCCGTTGTCTCAGGAGTAAACTGTGTTTCAGGAACGTTTTCCCAGACCATCTGCCCTGCGTCCAGCATGGGTAAGGTGACCATACGTCCCGTTTTGAATGGGACAGTCCCGTTTTCGGATCCCCTGTCCCGTTGTCCCCACACACATCATTGCCTATCTGGCCCAGAACGTCCTCTCCGACGTCAGAATTGACGTCTGGAAGAAGGCTTCCGGGTGCGAGTAGTGGCAGCAGATGAGCAGCGGCGGTGGACCAGGGGAGAAGTTTAAATCGGGCCTGGAGGGAGGCTTTTGTTTTCTGGGGGGGGGAGGGGGGGAAGGAGGTAGGCAGGCTGGCTGGCTCTGGGGGAGGGAGGTAGGTAGGCAGGCAGGCTTTGGGAGAGGTAGGGAAGCAGGCTTTGGGGGAGGTAGGGAGGCAGGCTGGCTGGCTCTGGGGGAGGTAGGCAGGCAGACTGGCTGACTTTGGGGGAGATAGGCAGGCAGGCTGACTGGCTCTGGGGGAGGTAGGCAGGCAGACTGGCTGACTTTGGGAGAGGCTGGCTGGCTCTGGGGGAAGTAGGCAGGCAGACTGGCTGACTTTGGGGGAGACAGGCAGACTGGCTTTGGGGGAGGCTGGCTTTGAGGGAGGTAGGCCGGCAGGCTTTTTGGGAGGGGGTGGGACAAAGGCTAGAAGGCATTGAGGGGACATAGGAAGGAGGGATGAAGGAAGGAGTTAAAACGGCAGAGAAGGGGGGGTTGTAAGTAGAAGAAAGACTAGAGAGATAAAGGCCTGGACCAAAGAGGAAAGACAGGAGGCAGAAGCAGGACTTTGGGAGGTGCAGACAGAGGGAGTAAGCCTCTGAGGATGAGCAGAGAGAGGCAAGATCATAATAGAGGAGGGAGACCTGGAACAAAGGTACAAAGGAAAACTGACACTGGATCTGGGGGCACTAAGGACATAGGAAGGAGGCACTGGGGGCACTAAGGACATAGGAAGGAGGCACTGGGGGCACTAAGGACATAGGAAGGAGGCGCTGGGGACACTAAGGACATAGGAAGGCACTGGGGGCACTAAGGACATAGGAAGGAAGGAGGGAGGGAATAGAAAGGGACAATTGTTGGGCCTAAGTGCAAAAAGAAAAGAAAGATAGGATGCACAGTCAGAAGGAAACGCAACCAGAGACTCATGAAATCACCATAAGAACATAAGAAATGCCATTTACCGGATCAGACCCTAGGTCCATCCTGTCCGGCGACCCGCACACGCGGAGGCCAATCCCGGTGTTCCCTGCTAAAGACCCTGTTTACCTGTAAGAAGGTGTGCATCCAACTTGCCCTTGAATCCTGGAATGGTGGTCTCCGACACAACCTCCTCTGGGAGAGCATTCCAAGCGTCCACCACTTGCTGAGAGAAACTGAACTTTCTGATATTTGTCCTGGGCCTGTTGCCCCTCAGTTTCAGTCCATGACCCATTGTCCAAGTCACATTTGACAATGTGAATAACGATGTTTTTTGCTCTATTTTGTCAAATCCTTTTAGTATTTTGAAAGTCTCTATCATATCCCCTCACAGCCTTCTCTTCTCGAGGGTGAATAATCCCAGTTTTCCGAGGCGTTCATTGTACCTCAAATTCTCAAAACCTTTTACTAGCTTCATGGCTCGCCTCTGCACCCTCTCCAACAGGGTTATATCCTTCTTCAGGTAGGGAGACCAAAGTTGGATACAGTATTCCAAGTGTGGTCTGACCATAGCTCTGTAAAGCGGCATTATGACGTCTGCCGATCTGCTCGTGATTCCCTTCTTTATCATGCCCAACATCCTGTTTGCTTTCTTTGCCGCCGCTGCGCATTGAGCCGACGGCTTCAAGGTCTTATCTATCAGTACCTCCAGATCCCTTTCTTGATCGCTCTTTACCAATGCTGTACCTAACATTTTGTATTCATGTTCCTTGTTCTTCTTACCCAGGTGCATCACTTTGCTTTTTTCTATATTAAACTTAATCTGCCACTTTTCCGCCCATTTCTCTAGCTGGTTCAAATCTCTCTGGAGTTCTTCTCTGTCCTTTTGTGACTCAACTGGCCTACACAGTTTTGTGTTGTCCGCAAACTTGATTAAATTACTTGTTTTTTCTTCTTCTAAGTCGTTTATGAAGATATTGAACAAGATTGGCCCAAGAACCGAACCCTGGGGCATGCCGCTTGTCACTTTTTCCCAATCCGAGAACTTCCCATTTATGCCCACCCTCTGCAATCTGTTTTCCAACCATCCGCCTATCCATCTTAGTATATCCCCTTCTATTCCATGGCTTTGTAGTTTCTTCAGAAGCCTTGCATGTGGAACCTTGTCGAATGCTTTCTGGAATTCCAGGTATATTATATTCACCAGTTCACCGTTATCGATTTGTTTGTTCACCTCCTCAAAAAATTGAAGTAAATTCGTCAAATATGACTTCCCCTTCCAGAAGCCGTGTTGACTAGCTCTCATCAGGTCGTGATTTTCCAGGTATTGCACTATGCTATCCTTTATTAGTGCTTCAACCATCTTCCCAGGAACCAACGTAAGACTCACAGGTCTATAGTTGCCCGGTTCTCCTCTCGATCCTTTTTTGAAGATTGGGATGACATTCGCTATCTTCCAGTCGTCTGGTATTCGCCCGGTTCTGATTGACAAATTAGCTAGGGATTGTAATAGTTCTCCGATTTCTACTTTAAGCTCCTTTAGCACTCTCGGATGAATTCCATCTGGTCCAGGGGATTTGTCACTTTTTAGTTTGGCGATCTGATAGTATATCATATCCAAATCCACATTCACAGTGGTGAGGCTTTCCTCTATTTCTCCCTTGAATACTTTCCCTGTTTCAGGTATTGTTGCAGTGTCATCTTTGGTAAAGACAGATGCAAAGAATGAGTTTAGCCTATCTGCAATCTGTTTGTCTTCCTTTATGCACCCTTTTCTTCCTTGGTAGTCGAGAGGGCCTACTGCCTCCTTTGCTGATTTCTTCCCTTTTATGTATCTAAAAAAGGGCTTGAAGTTTTTGGCTTCTTGCGCTATCTTTTCCTCATAGGCCTTTTTGGCGTCTCTTACTGCCTTGTGACACTTCTTCTGGTCAACCTTGTGACTGTTCCAGGCCTCCTTTGTGTGTTCACGTTTCCATTTTTTAAAGGAGTTCTTCTTTTCCCTTACTGCATCCTTCACCTCTTTAGTTAACCAAGCTGGTTCTCCTTTTTTCTTATTTTTCCTTCCTTTGGATATCTGCGGAATGTAGAGATTCTGCACTTTGGTGATGGTATGTTTTAGTAGGGACCATGCTTGATCGACCGTTTTTATTTTGGCTGTCCTGTTTTTGAGCCGTTTTTTAACCATGACTCTCATGCTGTCGTATTTTCCTTTTCTGTAGTTAAGGGTTGTGGTTTGAGTCTTGGTTCGTTTCCCCTTCCCTATGCCAATTTTAAAATTGATCACGCTGTGATCGCTCGTCCCCAACGGGACCGTGACCTCTACATCTGTTGTCCTTCCAGTTAAGCCATTTAGGACCAAGTCCAAGTTGCGGTTCCTCTTGTCGGTTCTCCCACCATTTGTTCTAGGAAGCAGTCCCCTATCATTTCCAGAAACATTGATTCCCTGCTGCAGGTTCCTCGGCTCCAGTTTATCCCCGGAAAGTTGAAGTCTCCCATGATCGTTACATTACCTGTTCTACATCCATAGTTGATTTCCTCTATCATTTCTACATCTGTTTCTTCTTCTGTCCTGGGGGTTGGTAGTAGAGGCCTATTTTTATGTCTGCTTCATTTTGCCTAGGGATCTTTATCCAGAGGGATTCCAGTTTTTCTTTTTCTTCCGTCTTTCCTTCTCTGACAGACTCTATTCCTTCTTGGACATACGGGGCAATACCTCCCCCTTTTTGCCCTATTCTATCTCTTCTATATAGTTTGTATCCCTGTAGTACTGTGTCCCATTCGTTTTCCTCGTTCCACCATGTTTCTGTTATTCCGATGATATCCAGTTCTTCTCATTTTGCTAGTGCCTCCAGTTTCCCCATTTTGTTTCTCAACCTTCTGACATTCGTGTACATACATTTGAGCTCCCATTGCGCATTTGTGTGCATACAATTGAGTTCCCTTGGTGGTACCTTCCTGAACTTTTTAGTCTTCACGTCACATCTTATATCTATTTGCGCTTTTTCTCTAATACTTTCAATTTCAGCATGCTCTTCCCCTTTATCTGAGCAGTTGCTTGTAGTTCCTACTTTGGGATCTACTGATGCCCGGGCCATCAACTGGTTGTTGACTGTCAGCTTTCCCCAGGTCCTTAGTTTAAAGCCTTCTCAATGGTTTTCTTCATGTTTTCAGCCAAGACTCTTGCTCCTTGCTTAGTGAGGTGTAGGCCGTCCCTTCTATAGTATCTGCCATTTCCCTAGAATGCCGTCCAATTGCGCACAAAGTCGAACCCCTCCTCATCGCACCATCGTCTCATCCAGGCGTTGATTGCTCGCAATTCATCCTGTCTCTTTCCATCTGCTCTCGGTACTGGGAGGATCTCAGAGAAGGCCACTTTCACCTCCCTGACCATCAGTTTTCTTCTGAGTGAGCGGAGTTGATCCTTCATTTCTTCCCTGTCATACTTCCGTCCGCTCACATTGTTTGTTCCAACGTGGATAAGCACAGCAGTGTCCACTCCTCCTGCGTTATCAATGATCCTGGTGATCCTGCAGGCCACATCCTTCACTCTTGCACCAGGCAGGCAGGTGACCAGTCTATCTTCTCTTCCTCCTGCGATGTGACTGTCCACATTGCGTATGATGGAATCTCCAACGATGATCCCTATCTTATCTATTTGGGGATTCTTAGGGGGTCGTAGGTCGGTATCCCTGGTGTAGGACCTGTCTTCCTCCTTCTGCGGTGCTTCTTCAGAAGAGCTCTCATTTCTGCCAAGTGTGTTATCATCCTCTACCTCCGCTTTGGTCTTCTCGTCCATTGTAGTGGAGCCTCCTTCCATATCATCCGGGCCTATTTCCTTGGATGTTCGGGCCCTTATTTCCAATCCTGGGACCTCCACATGTTGCTGGTGGGCTTCCTCGATGAATCTCTCCAATTCCTCGATCACTTCGCTGGTACTGGATTCCCCTAGTAACTTCTCCTGCTTGCGGTTTTCTTCTTTCATGCCTAGGAGTTCTTCTAGTTCCATCACAGTTCCTTCCAGCAGCCGGACTTGTTGTTTCAGGCTTTCCAGCTCCTTGCATCGACTGCAAACATATGCCCTAGTCCTGGAGGGGAGATAGTCATACATTTTTCAGCCGGTGCAGAAGACTGGAAAGCTCATCTTCTGACTTCTATGGACGATCATCTCCTGTTCCTCTTCTGAATTGTCTGAGCTTTATATGAGCCTTCTGCCCCGAATGGCTGTGTGTGACCTGACTCCTGTTCGCTGTCCTTCTGTTAGTTGTGAGTTGTTCTGATGCTGTTTCCTGCGGTGCTTGTTCTAGATGTGTGTTGTGGCTAGGTAAAGAACAAAACAAAAAAGAAAAAAGATTGTAACTTACGTTTTTGGGGCTCTCTGTGAATCAGCCTAACTTCCTGGCTCCTTCCTGCGGCTCCTTCGCAAAGGCGCTCTCGCTAAGGCGAGTACCTTTGCCGCTCACCTTTGCCGTGCGCCGAACAGCTGCGCACCGTTGGTTCCCCTCCTTTTAAGGGAGAGTCCGGGCACGCTGCTGATGACGTGTTGGTGTGGGCGGATCTTCCTCTCGCCACTACCCTACGCTGTCCATCGCTTCTCTGCCTCCCCTCTCTTCCTCCGCCGGTGCTTACTGCTTCCTGCACTGGCCGAAGTTGCAGACAGCAAAGGTAAGAAAAATGATTTTATTTTCAATTTAGTGATAAAAATGTGTCAGTTTTGAGAATTTATAAAAATCTGCTGTCTATATTTTGCACTATATTTGTCTATTTTTCTATAGTTACTGAGGTGACATCGTTGAAAACCCTCCAAATATAAATGATAATTAACATTTTCTCTGCGTATAGGGTGCTTTGTGTTTTTAAAAATTTTATGGTTACCATTATGAAATAATAAGATATTGTGTGTACATGAAAAATGAATGGAAGAAATTGGAGGTGGGGCTAGGGCGGGATTGGGGGGCGGGTCAGAATATTAATAGATGTCCCGTTTTGATGAAAAAAATAAATGGTCACGTTAAGCATGGGTGAATCTCCTGCAGGAAAATCTCTGTCACAACTGGTGCTAGTGTCCATTAGTTCCCACGTCTCCTCCTTTGGCTCCACTGTGTTGGAGGATAAGGACTCCTCCATTCTAAGCCCCTCCCCTTTGCTTAGCTTAAGTGAATATACCTGAGGTTTCTTGGCTTGAAGCCAAGGCAGCTCTCTTCCTCTTCTTAAAGAGACAGGCTTGAAAACTGGTGCAGCACAAGTTGGCTTAATTCTTCTAGGCTGCACTGCTCTAACTTTAGGAATTGACATCGGGATAGGACTATCATGCCTTAAAACTGGTTCTGCTTCCTGCATCTCAATATCAGGGGAGCGCAGCATGGTGTCCCTGTCACAGGGGCCAGCACTTTTGGTCTTGTTGGATGCGGAGAGGGCTTTTGACAGGGTGTATTTGCCAACCCGCAATAACACCAACCTTATTTCTATTCCTCTCCTCCCCCCTCCTCTCTGCCTTCTCTTGTGTCTTATGAAATGCCTGCTCTGTTTCCAACAAGCTTGCCTACATATATGACCTCTTCATCTCTCGATCTCTCCACTTGCTCGCACTAACAGAGACCTGGATCTGCTCTGATGACTGTACCTCAGCTTCTGCCCTTTCTAATGGAGGCTACCTTTTCTCCCACATGTCTCACCTGGTTGGTCAAGGAAGAGGCGTGGGACTACTACTGTCACCTTCTTGCAGATTTCATGCCCTTTTCCCATCACCATCTCAGTGCTGTTCCTCCTTTGAAGTCCATTCCATCCATCTTTTTGCTCCCCTACGTCGCTGAGTAGCAGTCATTTACCGAACCCCTAGTATAAACCACTCTTCCTTCCTCACTGACTTTGACTCCTGGCTCCTCCTTCGTCGAGGCCTCATCCCCATCTCTCATCCTCGGTGACTTCATTTCCATTGACGATGACTCCTTCACCCTAACATCCTCATACAATTTCTTGCTGTGTTTCACTACCCCTACACACCACAAAGGACACTGCCTAGACCTAATTATTTCCTCCAACTGCTCAACCACAAAATTCTGCAATACCACCCTTCCCCTCTCTGACCATCACTTGTAAACATTCACTATTCATTACCCTACCCCCCAGATCCAGCCAGTCGCCATCAACACATTCAGGAAATTTCAAGCTATTGATCCCAGAACCCTCTCCACTGCTGTCTCATCCCTCTCCTCAACTACTATATCACACAAGACTGTCAATGAAGCCGTCCTCTCTTATAATGCCATTCTCTCTTCTGCTTTAGATATCCTTGCTCCTCCAATCGCACGTCCTGTTAGGTGTGGCAAACACTAACCCTGGCTCACCTCCGCATCCGCTTTCTGTGCTCATGTACCTGTTATGCTGACGTCTCTGGCTTAAATCTTGTGCGCTTGCCGACTTCATAAACTTCAAATTCAGTCTGCCCTATCACTGGCCAAACAAGAATACTATATCCACTTAACCACTTCTCTTAGTTCCAATCCTCATCATCTCTCTACCACACTAAATTCCCTATTCAAAGCACCTTGGCGGAGTTCTTATACTATAAGATTCAGAAGATTTGCCTTGAACTCTCAACCAGGCTTCTTCCCCCTCCCCCCCACCATCTTCCCCTTCTATTAACCTCCCTTCAACACCTGCCACCATCTCCTCTTTCTCTGAGATCACTGATGAGATCACATCTCTCATCTTCTAAACCAGTGGTCTCAAACTCAAACTCTCTGCGAGGCCATACTTTGGATTTGTAGGTACTTGGAGGGCCTCAGAAAGAAATAGTTAATGTCTTATTAAAGAAACAACAATTTTGCATGAGGTAAAATTCTTTATAGTTTATAAATCTTTCCTTTTGGCTAAGTCTTAATAATAATATTGTAATTTATAGCTACAGAGACATATGATCAAGAAACTGTTTTATTTTACTTTTGTGATTATGATAAACATGCCGAGGGCCTCAAAATAGTACCTGGTGGGCCGCGAGTTTGAGACCACTGCTCTAAACCCACTACCTGCTCCTGTGATCCGATTCCTACTCATCTACTCGGTGCTATCTCGTCCTCTGTCATCCTTCTTATCTGTCACATCCTCAACCTATCGTTCTCCACTGCAGTTGTCCCTGATGCCTTCAAACATAAGAACATAAGCAGTGCCTCTGCCGGGTCAGACCAGAGGTCCATCCCGCCCAGCAGTCCGCCCCCGCGGCGGCCCAACAGGTCATGACCTGCCTTAATCACCAGAAGGGGCCCCCTAGGTTTCTCATCGGAGTCCTATCTTCCCATCAATGTCCTAACCCTCCGGCCTTGCACCTGCACGACCTGGTGAGCTGTCTATACTTATGCAACACCCCAGCACCTCCCTCAGTACCCCACGATCCCCTTTTCCCTCAGGAATCTGTCCAATCCCTGTTTGAATCCCTGTACTGTACTCTGCCGGATCACTTCCTCCGGGAGCGCATTCCATTTGTCCACGACCCTTTGGGTGAAGAAAAACTTCCTTGCATTTGATTTGAACCTATCTCCCTTCAGTTTCTCTGAGTGCCCCCTCGTACCTGTCGTCCCTTTTAGTCTGAAGAACCTGTCCCTGTCCACCCTCTCTATGCCCCTAAGTATTTTGAAGGTCTCTATCATATCCCCCCTGAGCCTCCTCTTTTCCAGAGAGAAGAGCCCCAGTTTATCCAACCTCTCAGCATATGGGCAGTTTTCCAGCCCTCTTACCAGTTTCATTGCCCTCCTTTGGACTCTCTCAAGAACTGCCATGTCCTTCTTGAGGTGCGGCGACCAATATTGAACGCAGTATTCCAGATGTGGGCGCACCATCGCTCGATACAGCGGCATGATGACTTCCCGCGTCCTGGTTGATATGCCCCTCTTGATGATGCCCAGCATCCTGTTGGCTTTCTTCGAGGCTGCTGCACACTGTGCGGATGGTTTCATGGATGGATCCACTAGCACACCCAAGTCTCTCTCAAGTTCGGTGTCTTCCAGCAATCTCCCCCCCATTTTATACTCGAACAACGGGTTCTTTTTCCCTATGTGCATGACCTTGCATTTATCTACGTTAAAGCGCATTTGCCATTTGTTTGCCCAGTCCTCCAGCTTATCGAGGTCCCTTTGCAGTTCCTCACACTCCTCCCTGGTCCTAACTCTGGCGCAGAGCTTGGTATCGTCTGCAAATTTTATAACCTCACACTTTGCCTCTGTTTCCAGGTCATTGATAAATATGTTGAAGAGTAGCAGCCCCAGCACCGATCCCTGCGGCACACCACTCGTGACTCCCCGCCAGTCAGAATATTGGCCCTTTACTCCGACCCTCTGTAGTCTACCTGACAGCCAGTGCTTGATCCATCTGTGTACATCCCCGCCCACCCCGTGGTTCCACAGCTTCCTAAGCAGCCTTTCATGTGGCACCTTGTCAAAGGCCTTTTGAAAATCGAGGTAAATGATGTCTATGGGTTCCCCTTTGTCCACCTGACTGCTTATTCCCTCAAAGAAGTACAGAAGGTTTGTCAGGCACAACCTTCCCTTACAGAATCCATGCTGGCTTGTCCGCAGTAGGCCATTTTTCTTGATGTGCTCGCAAATGCTGTCCTTGATCATTGCTTCCACCATTTTCCCTATAACTGAAGTCAGGCTCACCGGCCTGTAGTTCCCGGGGTCACCTCTCGATCCCTTCTTAAAGATAGGTGTGACATTCGCCAGTTTCCAGTCCTCTGGTACCTCTCCAGTTTTCAAGGATAGGTTGCAAACATGCTGGATTGCGCCTGCTATTTCCTGACTTAGTTCCTTTAGAACCCTTGGGTGGATCCCGTCCGGTCCCGGTGATTTGCCGCTTTTCAGTCTGTCAATCTGCTTGAGGACATCCTCCCGACTTACCTCTATATGCCCCAATCTTTTGGCCTGTTCCCCACTCATGAGCTCCTCTGAGTCCGGTATATTGGACGTGTCCTCGCTTGTGAAGACCGATGAGAAGAACGTGTTCAACCTCTCAGCTACCTCTTTATCCTCCTTAATCACTCCCTTCCTATCCTCATCGTCCAATAGCCCCATCTCCTCTCTCACTGGTTGCTTCCCCTTTACGTAACTGAAGAATGCCTTGAAGTTTTTCGCCTCCCTGGCCAGCCCCTCCTCGTATTTCCCTTTTGCTTTTCTAATCTCTCGGTGGCATTCCTTTTGGCATTTCCTGTGCTCCTGGTGATTTTCCTCCGTTGGATCCCTCTTCCATTTCCGGAAGGACACTTTCTTGTCACTGATTACCCTCTTTACTTCAGGTGTCATCCAAACCGGGTCTTTTGACCGCTTGTTCTTGTAGCCTTTCCTGAAACTGGGGATGTACAGTTTTTGTGCTTCCTGCAGTGTGTCCCTGAGAAGGGTCCAGGCGCTCCCTACAGTCTCCATCCTAAAGCCGTTCCTGAGCTTCCTCCCCACCATTTTCCTCATAGCAACATAGTTCCCTTTCCTGAAGTTGAGCGCTGTCGTTGCGGTCCTCCCCACTATGGGTGACCCCCTTTCTAATGTGAATCTGATCACGTTGTGATCACTGTTGCCTAGTGTTCCTCCCACTTCTACCCCTCTTGCAGGCCCCCCTAATCCGTTAAGGATGAGGCCAAGAGTAGCATCCCCTCGCGTCGGTTCCTTGACTAGTTGCTCCATGAAGCAGTCCCTCACAGCTTCTACGAATCCTGCTTCCCTCGTGGAGTTGGAGTGTCCCGTACTCCAGTCTATCCCCGGGTAGTTGAAGTCCCCCATCACTGTTACACTTCCAGTCCTGCATTCCTGTCTCAGTTCTGCTTCCAAGTCTTGTCCTATTGTTTCTGACGCACCAGGCGGGCGATAATACAGCCCCAGCTTTATGTCTGCACTCTTCTTTCCCGGCAATTTGACCCATAGCAATTCTAGCTCCTCTGCCTTTGTTGCCGTATCGATCCCAATCGAGTAGATATAGTCCTATGCCTCCCCCCTTCTTGTGGGTCCTGTCCCTCCTGTAGAGCTTGTACCCTGGCAGCGCCACATCCCATTGATTTTCCTCTGTTCACCAGGTTTCTGTAATTCCTATTATATCCAGGTCCTCCCCCTTGGCCATGACTTCCAGTTCACCCATCTTAGCCATGAGGCTTCTTGCATTTGCGTATAAGCACTGTAGGTCCCGGTGTTTGTCCTCTGCCTTTACCTGGGCCGCCTTCCCTTGGGTCTCGGGCCGTTTTCCCGCTCCCGGTGCCTCTGCTGTGCCCTCCGCCTTTACCCTCGCAACTCTCTTCCTCCCCATGTCCCCTCCACCCCACCTCCCCGCTTTTTCCCGGGGAGTACCAGCCCCCTCCCGTGCTATCGTCCCCTGGGCCTTGGTTTGTTCCCCCTTGCCTTGTGTCTCCCCTTTGCCCTGTGGCTCCACCTTATTGCCTTCTGTTTGCACCCTGGTGCCATTTTGTCCTCCTGAATCCCCTGTTTTCCCCTTCCCCTTAGACTTCTCCCAGCAAGTTGCTGTTACCTGGTGTTTCCCTCGCTGTCTGATCGCGAGTTCCATCGGACCCCCGTCCTCCCTGCAGTCAGCCCATTCAGCATCTTTTCTTGATACTGCTGTCCGAAGTGTCATCAGGTTAGCTGTCGACTTTCCCCCAACATGCCGTTGTCACACCTCTCCTCAAGAAACCCTCACTACACCCCACGTGTCCTAACTATCGCACCACCTCCTCCTCCCTTTCTCATCCAAGTTACTTAAATGTGCTGTTCACCGCCATTGCCTGGACTTCCTCTCATCCCATGCTGTTCTGGACCCACTTCAGTTCCACGGAAACTGCCCTTACTGAAGTTTCTAATGACCTGTTCTTGGCTAGATCCAAAGGCCTCTACTCTATCCTTATCCTTGATCTGTCTGCCACCAGTGATACTTTGATACCTTCACCTCTGGCAGGGATGGCCCCACAGCCCACCACCACTTCTCTGTGTTGATCCTTCCTTGCAGATGTGGAGCTCCATTGGACCAGATTGATGATTGAGCAAAATAAATTACAGTCTGGTGCTAAATCCAATCTCAAACTTATTTGTATATTTTAATTATTTTAAATTTTTTTTATTATTTGATTTGTACCTTTCTCTCACAATTCTTGGAATTTTGTGTTATCTTTCCTATTTTAATAATTGTTTACTCAGGTACTTTAGCTAGATAATGAGCCTTCGGGACAGATAGGGAAGTTCTAAGTACCTGTATTTTATTGTGAACCGCTTAGATCTGTAATATGCTTAAGCGGTATATCAAATGTTAATAAAACATAAAAAGTTGCCCCCGCTGAGTCAGACCAGAGGTCCATCTTGCTCAGCGGTACGCTCCCGCGGCAGCCCATCAGGCCTAGTGCCTGAACAGTGGTCCCTGACTAATTTTATAACTTACCTCTAATCCTGTCCCTATAATCTACCTCTACTCTTATCTGTACCCCTCAATCCCTTTGTTCTCCAAGTACCTATCCAAAGCTTCTTTGAACCCCTGTAGCGTGCTCCTGTTTATCACATCCTCCGGTAGCGTGTTCCATGTATCCACCACCCTCTGTGTGAAAAAGAACTTCCTAGTGTTTGTTCTAAACTTCTCCCCTTTCAATTTATCTGTACTTGTTGATCCCCTTAATTTGAAAAATCTGTCCCTGTCTATTTTTTCTATGCCCTTCATGATCTTGAAGGTTTCTATCATGTCTCCTCTAAGTCTCCGCTTTTCCAGGGAGAAAAGCCCTAGCCTTTTCAGTCTGTCAGTATATGAGAGGTCCTCCATACCCTTTAATAGCTTACTTGCTCTTCTTTGAACTCTCTCAAGTACCTCCATGTCCTTCTTGAGGTACGGCGACCAGAATTGAACACAGTACTCCAGATGCGGGCGCACCATAGCACGATACAGTGGCAGGATGACTTCCTTCTTTCTGGTCGTGATACCCTTCTTAATGATACCCAACATTTTGTTTGCTTTCCTTGAGGCTATTGCACACTGCGCCGACGCCTTCAATGTTGTGTCTACCATCACTCCCAGGTCTCTTTCAAGGTCGCTCACCCCTAGCGCTGATCCCCCCATTTTGTTGATCACCACTTACTCCTTGATACACTGTCCTTGTTGGGAATCTAGAGTTCTGCCCCTCCTGGTTATCTTCCTTTCTCTCCCATCATACCTTCAGTATATGCAATAGTGGTTCATCCTCCACAGCCATCCTGCTATTGATTGGTCTAAGACTCCTTTTCTCAATCTACACTTGCTCAGAGGCAGTTACAAAATTAGTCATGGACACTGTTCAGGCAATTAGGCCTGATGGGCCGCCGCGGGAGCGGACCGCTGGGCAGGATGGACCTCTGGTCTGACTCAGCGGGGGGAGCTAGAAGTTATAGCCGGAAAAAAGGACCTAGACATAATAGGAATCACAGAGACATGGTGGTCGGAGGACAACAAATGGGATGTGGCCCTACCAGGGTACAAACTCTACAGGAAGGACAGGGCACACAAGAAGGGGGGAGGAATAGCACTGTATATAAAGGACTCCATTCCTTCATCCAGAACAGAAACAACAATAAGAACAGACAGTCTGGAGTCGCTATGGGTTAAACTGACAGGAGGGGAAGGAGCTGACATCAAATTGGGTCTGTACTATCGCCCACCAAGACAGCTAGAAGCAAACGACCTGGACCTGGAGGCCGAACTGAGACAGGTGTGCAAAAGTGGAAGTGGTGGTTATGGGGGATTTCAACTATCCGGGAATAGACTGGGACATTGGGCACTCAAATTGCACGCGAGAAACTAAATTCCTAGAGGCGATAAGGGACTGTTTCATGGAGCAACTGGTCACGGAACCAACGCGAGGGGATGCCACTCTAGACCTAATCCTCAACGGGCTAGAGGGACCCGCAAAGGAAGTGGTGGTACTAGCACCATTAGGGAACAGTGATCACAACATGGTCCAGTACAAATTAAACATGGGAACATCAAAGGTGAAAAGAACCACAACGACAGCACTCAACTTCAGAAAAGGAAACTACAAGAACATGAGGAAGATGGTAGGAAAAAAGCTCAGCAACAGCTCAGGGAAGGTGAAGACCGTAAAGGTAGCCTGGACACTGCTTAAAGGCACAGTGCTCGAGGCACAAGACCTATACGTCCCAAGGTTTAGGAAAGGGTGCAAAAAAAATCGAACTAGAAACCAAGCATGGATAACAACTGCAGTTAAAAAGGCGATAAGTGACAAGAAATCATCCTTCAAGAAATGGAAAAAGGAACCAACAAAGGAAAACCAGGAAGAACACAAAAGACACCAGAAAGAATGTCATCGAGAGGTCAGGAAAGCAAAGAGAGAATATGAGGAAAGACTGGCAGGAGAAGCAAGAAACTTCAAACCCTTCTTCAGGTATGTGAAAGGGAAACAACCAGCCAGAGAGGAAGTGGGACCACTGGACGACGGAGACAGGATAGGAGCGATAAAGGAGGAAAAAGAGATAGCTGACAGGTTAAACAAATTCTTCTCTTCAGTCTTCACCAGAGAGGACACATCCAATATTCCGGAACCCGAGGTAATCATAAACGGAGAACACGATGAAAGGCTGGTACAGCTAGAGGTAAGCAAAGAGGATGTCCTCAGACAGATAGACAGACTAAAGAACGACAAATCACCGGGCCCGGACGGCATCCACCCAAGGGTACTAAAAGAACTGAGAAACGAAATAGCAGAGACACTTCGCCAAATATGTAACCTCTCCCTAAAAACAGGGGAGATCCCAGAGGACTGGAAAATAGCAAATGTCACGCCCATCTTTAAGAAGGGATCAAGAGGTGACTTGGGAAACTACAGGCCTGTGAGCTTGACCTCGGTTCCAGGGAAGATGAAGGAAGCAATGGTAAAGGACACAATCTGCGAACACATAGAAAACAATGGACAACTGAAGGCGAGCCAGCATGGCTTCTGCAAGGGAAGGTCATGCCTCACGAACTTGCTGTACTTCTTTGAGGGAATAAACAGCCAGATGGATAAGGGGGAATCCATAGACATCATTTACCTTGACTTCCAAAAAGCCTTCGACAAGGTACCTCACGAGCGGCTACTTAAAAAGCTGTGGAACCACGGGGTGCAAGGGGATATCTACCGATGGATCAAACACTGGTTGGCAGGCAGGAAACAGAGGGTTGGAGTAAAAGGCCAATACTCAGACTGGCAATGGGTCACGAGCGGAGTTCCACAGGGGTCGGTGCTGGGACCTCTACTGTTCAATATATTTATTAACTATCTGGAGGCAGGGACAAAATGTGAGGTTATCAAATTTGCTGATGACACCAAACTCTGCAGCAGGGTTAGAAACACGGAAGACTGTGAAGACCTGCAAAGGGACCTAACGAGACTGGAAGACTTGGCAAAAAAGTGGCAAATGAGTTTTAACGTAGAGAAATGCAAGGTCATGCATGTAGGGAAAAAGAACCCGATGTTCAGCTACAAAATGGGGGGAACACTGCTAGGGGTGAGTAACCTTGAAAGGGACCTGGGGGTGATGGTCGACACATCACTGAAACCATCGGCGCAATGTGCGACAGCCTCAAAGAAAGCAAACAGAATGCTGGGCATCATCAAAAAGGGTATTACAACCAGGACGAAGGAGGTCATCATGCCGCTGTATCGTGCAATGGTGCGCCCGCACCTGGAGTACTGTGTTCAATACTGGTCGCCGTACCTCAAGAAGGACATGGCGATACTCGAGGGAGTGCAGAGGAGGGCGACTAAACTGATAAAAGGTATGGAACATTTTTCATACGCTGACAGGTTAAAAATGCTGGGGCTGTTCTCCCTGGAGAAGAGGAGACTTAGAGGGGACATGATAGAAACCTTCAAAATCCTTAAGGGCATATTGAAAGTGAATAAGGACAGATTCTTCAAACTGTGGGGAGCCACAAGCACTAGGGGTCACTCGGCGAAATTGAAAGGGGACAGGTTTGGAACAAATGCTAGGAAGTTCTTTTTTACCCAGAGGGTGGTGGACACATGGAACGCACTTCCGGAGAATGTGATAGGCCAGAACTCTGTACAGGGGTTCAAGGAGGGTTTGGATAGGTTCCTAGAGGATAAGGGGATAGAGGGGTACAGATATAACTTGAGGTAGGTTACAGAAGTGGTCAGAAACCAGTTCACAGGTCGCAGACCTGATGGGCCGCCGCGGGAGCGGACCGCTGGGCGAGATGGACCTCGGTCTGACCCAGTGGAGGCAGCTTCTTATGTTCTTATCTCCTCCCATGGCTTCCAGTATCACATCTATATGATGACTCCCAGATCTACCTCTCTGTGCCAAATATTTCTATTGAAACCCAGACCAAAATCTCAGCCTGCCTTTTTGACATTGCTGCTTGGATGTCTCACCGCCATCTAAAATGAATATGGCTTAAACAGAGTTGCTCATTTTTCTGCCTAAACCCATCTCTCAGCTTCCCTTGTTCTCCGTCTCTGTGTGGCCAACACTCTCATCCTTCCTGTTTTATCTGCTCATAATCTCGGGGTCATCTTTGACTCCTCTCTGTCCTTCACTGCCCAGATACAAAATATTGCTAAAACCTGCCGCTTCTTCCTCATTGACAGAATAGAGAGAATCCTGGACGGAGCTGAGACAGAGGAGACAGCGGTGATAATCCACGTTGGAACCAATGACGTCAGCAGGAGGAGCTACAACAGGACTACACTAACTGAGCAGTTCAGGATCCTGGGGAGGAAACTGAAGCTGAGGACAAGGAGGATAGCCTTCTCAGAGATCCTGCCAGTATCTAGGGCGGATGCTAAGAGGCAGACCGAGCTGCAAGCAGTAAACGGTTGGCTGAGGAGATGGTGCGAAGAGGAGGGTTTCCACTTTGTACGGAACTGGACAACTTTTTTGGGGAAGAACAAGCTCTACAGGAAGGAAGGACTGCACCTGAGCACGGCTGGGACGAGATTGCTGGCACGCAACGTCCAGAGCGGCATAGACTTGGCTTTAAACTGAGGAGAAGGGGAAAGCCGACAGTCGACCTGACCTCGACACATCGGACCAAAGTATCGAACAAAGATACTGAACCAGAAATTTGTAAAAGAGGGCTCGGGACTGAGAGGGAACTTTTGGGAAAAGGACACAAGGACGCAATGCAAGGAGCCAATGCACAAACGAACCTAGCAAGCAGGATTAAGAGAGAACAACAGGAGCCAGAGGGTCATCCAAACATGGGGAAGCAGGCTGAGGACGACACAGACACACCGCAGGATGGGGATGAACACAACAATGCTCGGGGGCTGGCAACCCATGAGGAGGTTGGCAGGGGCACCAAACCACGAGGAGAACCAGCGGAAAAGGCAAACAACCAGGACTTAAATTGCCTATACACTAATGCTAGGAGCCTAAGAGCCAAAATGGGAGAACTAGAAGTCATAGCCAGTACAAAGGACCTGGACATAATTGGAGTCACAGAAACATGGTGGACTGATGACAACAAATGGGATGTGGCCATACCAGGGTACAAACTCTACAGGAGGGACAGGACACACAAGAAGGGTGGAGGAATAGCGCTTTATATAAAGGACTCCATACCTTCAACCAGGATGGAAACAACAGTAAGGGCGGACGACTTGGAATCACTATGGATTAAGTTACCTGAAGGAACTGGAGAAGACATAAAATTGGGTCTGTACTATACCACCTGGACAACCGGAAGCACTCGACCAGGACCTGGAGGCTGAGCTGAGGCAGGTATGCAAAAGCGGAAGTGTGATGGTGATGGGGGATTTCATCTACCCTGGGATAGACTGGAGTACTGGACACTCAAACTGCATAAGGGAGACCAAATTCCTGGAAACCACGAGGGACTCTTTCATGGAACAGCTGGTCACGGAACCAACACGGGGGGATGCCACTCTTGACCTAATCCTCAATGGGCTAGGGGGACCTGCAAAGGAGGTGGCGGTGCTAGGACCCCTAGGAAACAGCGATCACAACATGATCCAGTGCAAGCTGGAAATTGGATCATCAAAGGTGAAAAGAACCACAGCGACAGCACTCAACTTCAAAAAAGGGAATTATGATGGCATGAGGAAAATGGTGGGAAAGAAACTCAACGGCAGCGCAAGGAAGATGGAGTCTGTAAAAAAAGCCTGGTCCCTACTCAACGGCACGGTGCAAGAGGCACAGAACCTGTACATCCCCAGATTCAGGAAGGGATGCAAAAAAAACCGAACAAAAAAACCCAGCGTGGATAACAACTGCAGTGAAAAAGGCGATAAGTGACAAGAAAGTATCGTTCAAAAAATGGAAAAAGGACCAAACAAAGGACAACCAAAAGGAGCACAAAGAACACCAAAGGGAGTGTCACCGTGTGGTTAGTAAAGCTAAAACAGAATAGGAGAGACTGGCGGGGGAAGCAACAAACTTCAAATCGTTCTTCAGATATGTGAAGGGGAAGCAACCGGCAAGGGAAGAAGTGGGGCCATTGGATGATGGAGACAAAAAAGGAGTGGTAAAGGAGGAAAAAGAGATAGCTGACAGGTTAAATAAGTTCTTCACGTCAGTCTTCACGAGGGCGGATACATCCAATATTCTGGAACCGGAGGACATCGTAAATGGGGATCGGGATGAAAAGCTGGTCCAACTAGAGGTAAGCCAAGAGGATGTCCTCAGGCAGATAGACAGACTAAAGAGCGACATATCGCCAGGTCCGGACGGCATTCACCCAAGGGTACTAAAGGAACTAAGGAACGAAATAGCAGAGCCACTTTGCAAAATATGTAACCTATCCGTAAAAACTGGAGAGATCCCGGAGGATTGGAAAATTGCAAATGTCACGCCCATCTTCAAGAAGGGTTCAAGGGGGGACCCGGGAAACTACAGGCCGGTGAGCTTGACCTCGGTCCCGGGAAAGATGATGGAAGCATTGATTAAGGACAGTATCTGTGAACACATAGAAAACAATGGACAGCTAAAGTCGAGCCAGCACGGCTTCTGCAAGGGTAGGTCATGCCTCATAAACTTATTGTACTTCTTTGAGGGGGTAAACAGACAGGTGGATAAAGGAGAATCCATTGACATCATTTACCTTGACTTTCAAAAAGCCTTCGACACGGTACCGCACGAAAGACTGCTTAAAAAGCTGTGGAAACACGGGGTGCAAGGGGAGGTCCACCGATGGATCAAAAACTGGCTGGCAGACAGGAAACAGAGGGTTGGAGTAAAGGGCCATTACTCAGACTGGCATTGGGTCACGAGCGGAGTTCCGCAGGGATCGGTGCTGGGACCACTCCTGTTCAATATATTTATTAATGACCTGGAGGCGGGAACAAATTGCAAAGTTATTAAATTTGCGGATGACACCAAACACTACCGCAGGGTTGAAACCATGGAAGACTGCGAAGATCTGCAAAGGGACCTAACGACGCTAGAAGAATGGGCCAAAAAATGTCAAATGAACTTTAACGTAGGGAAATGCAAGGTCATGTATGTAGGGAAAAAGAACCCGATGTTCAGGGGTAAGTAACCTTGAAAGAGACCTGGAAGTGATGGTAGACACATCTTTGAAGGCGTCGGCACAGTGCTCCACAGCCTCAAGAAAAGCAAACAAAATGTTGGGTATCATTAAGAAGGGTATCACGACCAGGGCAAAGGAGGTCATCCTGCCACTGTATCGTGCAATGGTGCGACTGCATCTGGAGTACTGTGTCCAGTACTGGTCGCCGTACCTCAAGAAGGACATGGCGGTACTTGAGGGAGTCCAGAGAAGAGCAACTAAACTGATAAGGGGTATGGAAAACCTCTCATATACTGACAGACTGAAAAAGCTGGGGCTGTTCTTCCTGGAAAAGCGGAGACTTAGAGGAGACATGATAGAAACCTTCAAGATCCTGAAGGGTATAGAAAAAGTAGACAGGGACAGATTTTTCAGATTATTGGGAACCACAAGTACAAGGGGGCACTCTGAGAAATTAAAAGGGGACAGGTTTAAAACAAATGCCAGAAAGTTCTTTTTCACCCAGAGGGTGGTGGATACATGGAATGCGCTTCCGGAGGCTGTGATAGGCCGGAGCACGTTACAAGGCTTCAAAGAAGGTTTGGATAGGTTCCTAGAGGATAAAGGAATTGAGGGGTACAGATAGGAGTAGCGGTAGGTTATTGGGATAGTCTGGGACCATTGCTCAGGCAATGGGCCTGATGGGCCACCGCAGGAGCGGACCGCTGGGCGAGATGGACCTCTGGTTTGCCTCAGCGGAGGCAACTTCTTATGTTCTTATAATATTACCAAAATCCGACCCTTCCTCTCTGAGCACACTACCAAAACACTTATCCACTCCCTCATTACCTCACGCTTAGACTGCTGCAACTTGCTAGTCTTAGGCCTTCTGCTTGGGAGAGCTGCTTTACTCATGTTACTTCTCTCCTAAAGTCATAAGAACATAAGAATAGCCTTACTGGGTCAGATCAATGGTCCATCAAGCCCAGTAGCCCATTCTCACGGTGGCCAATCCAGGTCCCTACATGGCCAAAACCCAAGGAGTAGCAACATTCCATGCTATCGAACCAGGACAAGCAGTGACTTCCCCCATGTCTTTCTCAATAACAGGCTATGGACTTTTTCTCCAGGAAATTGTCCAAACCTTTCTTAAAACCAGTTATGCTATTCTCTCTTACCACATCTTCTGGCAGTGCGTTCCAGAGCTTAACTATTCTCTGAGTGAAAAAGTATTTCCTCCTATTGGTTTTTAAAGTATTTCCCTGTAACTTCGAGTGTCCCTTAGTTTTTGTAATTTTTGACGGAATGAAAAATACTAGCTCTGCTTGTACCCATTCTACTGCACTCATGATTTTGTAGACTTAAATCATATCTCCCCTCAGCCATCTCTTTTCCAAGGTGAAGAGCCCTAATCTTTTTAGTCTTTGTTCATACGAAAGGAATTCCATACTCTTTATTATCTTGGTCGCTCTTCTTTGAACCTTTTATAGTGCCGCTATATCTTTCTTGAGATAAGGAGACCAGAATTGAACACAATACTCCAGATGAGGTTGTACCTTGGAGTGATACAGGGGCATTATAACATCTTTAGTCTTGTTAACCATCCCTTTTTAAATAATTCCTAGCATCCTGTTTGCTTTTTTTGGCTGCCGCCGTGCATTGAGTGGAAGGTCTTTTCGTATTGTCTATGATGACACCCAGATCCTTTTCTTGGGCTCTAACCCCCAAGGTGGACTCTAGAATTTTGTAATTATGATTTAGGTTATTCATCTCAATATGCATCACTTTGCATTTGTCCATATTAAATTTTATCTGCCACTTGGACGCTCAGTCTTCCAATTTCCTAAGGTCTGCTGGCAATTTTTCACAATCAACATGTGTTTTAACAACTTTGAATAGTTTAGTGTCATCTTCAAATTTAATCATCTCACTCGTCTTTCTAATTTCCTGATCATATATAAATAAGTTAAATAATACCGGTCCCAGTACAGATTCCTACGCACAGCACTATTTACCCTCTTCCATTGAGAAAAATGGCCATTTAACCCTACCCTCTGTTTTCTATTCGATAACCAATTCGATTACCTCCTATCCCATGACTCTAATTTTCTCAGGATCCTTTCATGAGGAACTTTGTCAAAAGCTTTCTGAAAATCTAGATACACTGTATCTACTGGCTCACCTTTATCCGGGATAGAAAATGAATTCAATAGATAAATGGTTGTTTACACTTTCAAAGAAGTCCAGAAAATTGATGAGGCAAGATCTCCCATGGCCAGTGGCGTACCAAGGGGGGGCGGGGGGAGTGGTCCGCCCCGGGTGCACAGCTTGGGGGGGTGCACAGCTGGCCAGGTCCTCTTGCCCGTCCTTTCCCTCGACCCCGCCGCTGCAATCCTACCTCACCTGCTGGCGTCGAGAGGACATTCCGGGCCAGCCAGGCAGTGATTGGCTGGCCCGGAACGTCCTCTCTGACGTCGGAATCGACGTCAGAAAGACTTCTTGTCAGCGGGTGGAGGTAAGATTGCAGGCGCGGACAGGGAGAAAGGAAGAGGAGAGGCGCTTTTTTTTTCCACGGTAGGTAGTGCAGGATGTAGGCAGGCAAGCTGGCTGACTTTAGCGCAGCAGGAAGGGAGGGAGATAGGTAGGCAGATAGGCAGGCTGGCTTTGGGGGTGGAGAAAATCTGGAAGGCAGTGGGGGGGAACATAAGGAGGCACTGGGGGCACTAAGGACACGGGAAGGAGGCACTGGGGGCACCATGGACACAGGAAGGAGGCACTAAGGACACAAGACGGAGCATTGGGGGCACTATGGACACAGGAAGGAGGCTTTGGGGGCACTAAGTACACAAGACGGGGCACTGGGGGCACTAAGGACACAAAACTGGGCACTATGGACACGGGAAGGAGGCACTGGGGGCACTAAGGACACAGAGCGGGGCACTGGGGGCACTATGGACATGGGAAGGAGGCACTGGGGGTACTATGGACATGGGAAGGAGGCACTGGGGGCACTATGGACACGGGAAGGAGGCACTGGGGGCACTAAGGACACAAGACGGGGCACTGGGGGCACTATGGACACAGGAAGGAGGCACTGGGGGCACTAAGGACACAGGAAGGGGCACTGGGGGCACTATGGACATAGGAAGGAGGCACTAAGGACACTATGGACACAGGAAGGAGTCACTGGGGGCACTAAGGACACAGGATGGGGCACTGGGGGCACTATGGACACAGGAAGGAGGCACTGGGGGCACTAAGAACACGGGAAGGGGACACTGGGGGCACCATGGACACAGGAAGGAGGCACCATGGACACAGGAAGGAGGCACTGGGGGCACTAAGGACATGGGAAGGAAGGAAGGAGGGAATAGAAAGGGACAATCGTTGGGCCTGAGTGCAGAAAGAAAGAATACACAGTCAATTAATAGATGTCCCCTTTTGATGAAAAAAATAAATGGTCACATTACCTTTGACTTACTTTTTCTGCAGCAGAGTCGGCAGCTGCGCTGAGGTGCAGGAAGGTCCCGTGATGACTCATCTGCTGGCTCTGCTCCGGAAGAAGTAAGTTATGTCGGAAGGGGTGGACCCGGCAGATGCAGTCATTGCAGGACTTTGCCACAACTCCCTGAGTCTGCCGGGTCCACCCTCTCCGACGTAACTTACTTCTTCCGGAGCAGAACCAGCAGACGAGTCATCGCAGGACCTTCCAGCATGCGGCTGCTGAGTCCATTCTAGAGCAAGTACGTTGAAGTGGGGTGGACTGGCAGCCGGCAGCAACAGTCATCGTGGGACCTTGCTGAATGAAGGGAAATAAAGGAGCAAGATTGCTGGAATGGAAGAGTGGTGGAGGGAAAGAAAGGGGGGCAGGGTGGTATGGAAGAGTGGTGCTGATAGAATTGATGTATAGAGAAAGAGGAGAGACATAAGGGGGAAGGATATTGGAGGGAAAGAAAGGGGGCAGATGCTGATTGAAGAGGGGTGGATGGCGAGAGAAAGGGCAGACATTGGATGGTAGTGGGGAGCCTATGCTAGAATTAAGTGCAGATGGGAGAGATAAGGGAGCAAATGCAGGAAGGAAATGGAAGGAGAGAAAGAGGGGAGCAGACGCTGGATGGAAGTGGACAGAGAGAGAAGGTACTAGATGGAAGGGTTGGAGAAAGGGTACATGATGGAAGGAGGGGATAAATAAAAGGAGGGCACATGATGGGGAGAAAAGGATTGAGTTAGGGAAACACTGGAGGGGTGAGGGAAAGAGGTGGCAAGCTTTAGGTAGACAGTAAAAAAGGACATTGATGAGAGGGTAGTAAGAACATAATCTAGACAGATGCAGAAATAAATTGAAAAGGAAAATGAGGGAAGAAAGGGAAAGGGATTCTAGAGGAGAGGTGTGGGAGAGGGAAGGAGAGGAGAGAGATGCCAGACCAATGGGGGTGAAAGGAGAGATGGAAGGGGGAGGCATACAGTTTCTGGAAGGGGCATAGAAGGAGAGAAAATGCCTTATAGGGGAAGAGAGACGGCAGACAGTGGATGGAAGGAAGAGAGTTACAAGAAGATGAGGAAAGCAGAAACCACAGAAGACAAAGGTAGAAAATTTTTATTTATTTATTTATTGCTTTAGGAGACATGTGTCACTGTTTCTGTGGTGCACTGTATGCAGAGTCCAGCTTCTTACTGGTTCAATTTAACCTTTGTCTATGTATTTCTATTTTATCCTCCCCTTTTACAAGGAGCGTTTTTTTGCGCTAGCCGTGGTAGTAGCAGCTCTGATGCTTAGAATTCTATGAGCGTCAGAGCTGTTACCACCGTGACTAAAATCCACACTACAGTTTTGTAAAAGAGGTGAAGGTGTTTTCTATGTGTTCGAAAGACATGTTTTTTTGTTAGGATTGACTGCAGGATTGATCTGTACTAGTCTGGCTTGTTTAGTTTTACAATGGGTGTATTGATGTTGTACTGCTCACTGCAGTATGTAAGATGCTGCCTTTTCCTAGGTACTCATGTGTGACATGTGGCTTATTACTAAAAATCCTGTTTTTCGTACAGATGGGGGGATGTCAAAAAATGATGGGCCCCGGGTGTCACATATGCTAGGTACGCCACTGCCCATGGCTGAACCTATGCTGACTCTGTCCCATTAAATTGTTTGTCTACGTGTTCCACAATTATATTTTTATAATTGTTTCCACCTTTTTGCCGAGCACTGAAGTCAAGCTTACCAGTATATAATATTTGGGATCTCCCTGGAACCCTTTTAAAAAATTGGCGTAACATTGGCCACCCTCCAATCTTCAGGTACTACAGACAATTTTTGCAACAGGTTAAAGATCACTAACAGCAAGTCAGCAATTTCATGTTTTAGTACCCTAGAAATGTATACCATCAGGTCCAGGTGATTTATCACTTTTTAACTTGTTGATTGGGTTTTGTACATCTTCACAGAGATTTCTTTCAGTTCTTCCGCATCATTACTTTTAAAAACTATTTCCATAAAGACTGAAACAAGTTTCAAGTTTATTATTGTTTGATATACCGCTTAAAAATTTCTAAGCACTTTACATAAAAACATTGTTTAAATAATAGTCTAAAAAAAGGGAGAGCTAAGGACGCGGGGTTGCGCATTGCGCCTCAATATACAGAGTATTTCATGCTAGTAACTCATACACAGACATGTAATTTAATCAAAATAATTTTTATTTAATTTTATGTCCAATTAAGCTTGAGGTTCAAATTAGAATTAAGATTATATTTCCAATTACATTTGTTACCAATTCTGTATGTGGGGGGACCTTCTCTTCCAAGGCCTGAACAAAAGCCATGCTTATGTACTCTTGCAATGACCAATATTACATCACTTCAATCTACCAATGGTCAGCCAACACATCATTGTAGAAGGGCCGGACTTATTTGAACAAAGATACCAGACTTAAAGAAAAGTTTTACTGAATTATATATTTGTTCACATCAATTTCTGAATATGCATAAAACATTATAATATACCCAAAGAAACTCCCTTTCCCGGTATTCTTAAGAGTATGAATCAAAACAGTTCTCTGTGTCTTTAGGAATTAATGCTCTGGAGAAGCTGACAGTTTCAAGTTATAGAAGCAGCCCCCCCCTTAATGAGAATTCCTTATGTTCTCCTATACTGGGCTGAAAAAGTAAACCAACACAATTAAAGAGACTTCTTGCATTCCTACTTTGTTTCATTTGCTTAATTATTATGAAGAAGAAAAAAACAGAGATTCTTCCCAAGGCTTAATACAGGATTATAAAATTAAAGACAGTTACAAGATTCAGAATAAGTACAATCCAGCCCTCTACCATATTCCTAAACCCAATGGTCAAACTAGCTGACCTTTCTGTATCCTGGGCCTCTAGGGGGTTTTCCATTCCTTCAGCCTTAACGTAATAAGTTCTATATATTGCTTCTCAGGACCTCTCAAAGTTTTAATATAAAGATTGAAAAACAATTTTATACAAGCACATTGGGATCACACATTCATACGTCAAATATTTGATAATTATTATCAAAGTACATTTAAGAGATCAAACTCTCTTTCTCTACCAAGCAATGGTATGCCAGATCACTCTTTCTGTGAGCCAGACTAAAAATCATTTGGTATTAATTAAAGCCACGAGGCTTTTAAGCGTGAAACAGAACAAAAAAAACAAAGAGAGAGAGTGAAAAAGATTAATATCTCTACAAAAATGTGTTATATATATACATGTACCCAATTTCCCTTATGATCTTGCTTAATCCATCAATTCACATAAATGCTAAATATTATTATGATCATTCTTACTATTAATCCCCAGTGTTTTTCTGGCCTTGGCTGTAATCCATATTCATATTTTTATATCTTTGCACCTAACTTTTCATAGGCTTTTAATTGGGCATCGGCCCTATCTTCCACAAGTGCATTACTAACTAGATTTACCCAGAATCATATGAAAAGTAGGTGTCTTACATGTAGAAAATCTACAACATATTCAACAAAAATACTTTGCATACTATCGATTCCAGTACGGCCTGCCAGACCCTAGTGCCCTTTGTCCGATAGCACCACTCAGAGCAAACATGAATAATAAAGACAACAGGGGGGACTACATATTTTTTCATTTTATTTTTATTTATTCAATTTTCTATACCGTTCTCCCAGGAGAGCTCAGAACGGTTTACATGAATATGATGCGAAAGGAGAACAGCAAGGAATTCATTCAGTCTCTCTGCTATGCCCTTAACCTCCCTGAGTGCCCCCTTTGCTCCTTGATCATCCAATGGTCCCATGGATTTCCTCACAGGTTTTCTGCTTCTGAGGTACCAAAAATAATTGTTACTATGAGTTTTTGCCTGTTTGGCAAGTTTCTCTTCATATTCTTTCTTAGCTTTCTTTATCAGTGCTTTGCATCTAACTTTTCAGTTCTTATATCTTATTTTCTTCATTTGGATTGGATCTTTTTTTTTCCATTTTTTACAGGATGTTATTTTTGGCTCTAATAGCCTCTTTCACTTCACCTTTTAACCATGCTGGCTCTCGTTTCCTCTTCTTTCCATCTTTGTTAATACGTGGAATATATCTGGTCTGGTCATCCACAATGGTATTTTTAAATAACATCCATGCCTGGTTTCCAGTCCTAGCCTTTGTAATTGATCCTTTTAGCTTCTTTCTAACTATTTTCTTCACTTTACCATAGTCGCTGTTTTGAAAATTAAATGCCGCTACAGTAGATTTCTTTTGTGATGTCAGTCCAGGTATCAACTCATATTTGATCACATTATGATCACTGTTTCCCAGCTAACCCAACACATAATAATATAAGAACTGCCATCTCCGGATCAGACCCATGGTCCATCGAGTCCGGCAATCCGCACACGCGGAGGCCCAGTCAGGTATACACCTGATGTAGTTTTAGTCACCCATATCCCTCTATGCTTCTTGTAAGGAGATGTGCATCTAATTTGCCTTTGAATCCTAGCACAGTGGATTCCTTAATAACCTCCTTTGGGAGAGCATTCCAGGCGTCTACCACTCGCTGCGTGAAGCAGAACTTCCTGACATTTGTCCTGGACTTGTCCTCCCTTAGCTTCAAACCATGTTCTCTTGTCCGTGTCACGTTGGACAATGTAAATAATTTATTTTCCTGCTCTATTTTATCGATGCCTTTCAGTATTTTGAACGTCTCAATCATGTCCCCTCGCAGCCTCCTCTTCTCAAGGGAGAACAGTCCCAGTTTCTTGAGTCGTTCCTCATATTTCAAGTTCTCCATACCTCTTATTAGCTTCGTTGCTCGTCTCTGCACCCTCTCCAGCAGTTTTATATCCTTCTATAGGTTGGGAGACCAATGTTGGACACAGTATTTCAAGTGTGGTCTGACCATTGCTCTATAAAGCAGCATTATGACTTTCTTCGATCTACTCGTGATTCCTTTCTTTATCATGCCTAACATTCTGTTTGCTTTCTTTGCCGCTGCCGCGCATTGTGCCGATGACTTCAGGGTCCTATCTATCAGTACACCCAGGTCCTTTTCTTGTTCGCTCTTACCCAGAGTTGCGCCTGACATTCTATACTCGTGTTCCTTATTCTTACTACCTAAATGCATTACTTTGCATTTCTCCACGTTAAACTTCATCTGCCATTGCTCTGCCCATTTCTCTAACTGATACAAGTCGCTCTGGAGTTCCTCGCTATCCTCCTGCAATCTGATTGCCCGGCATAGCTTTGTGTCGTCTGCAAACTTAATGATCTCACTGGATATTCCGTCTTCCAGGTCATTGATATAAATATTAAATAGGATCGGCCCAAGTACCGAGCCCTGGGGTACACCACTAGTCACTTTCTCCCAGTCTAAGAACTTCCCTTTATGCCCACTCTCTGCTTTCTGTTTTCCAGCCATTTGCCTATCCACCTTTGTATATCTCCCTCTATTCCATGGCTTTGTAGTTTCCTGAGAAGTCTTTCATGTGTAACTTTGTCGAACGCTTTCTGGAAGTCCAAATATATTATGTCCATCGGCATTCCACTATCAATTTGCTTGTTCACGGTCTCAAAAAATTGAAGTAAATTCGTTAAACATGATTTCCCTTTCCTGAACCCATGTTGACTGGGTTTCAGCAAGTCGTTTGTATCTAAGTGCCGGACTATGCTATCCTTGATCAGTGCTTCAACCATCTTTCCAGGGACAGACATAAGGCTCACAGGTCTGTAGTTGCCCGGTTCTCCTCTCAATCCTTTTTTGAAAATTGGCGTGACGTTCGCTATCTTCCAGTCGTCTGGTATCTGTCCAGTTCTGATTGTCAGATTGGCAAGTTTTTGCAATAACTCTCCAATTTCAACCTTCAATTCCTTTAAGACTCTCGGGTGAATTCCATCCGGTCCAGGGGATTTGTCACTTTTAAGTTTGTCGATCTGGTAGTATATCTGGTCCAACTTCACTTCACTGTGGTGAGGCTGTCTTCTATTACTCCACTAAACACTTTCACTGCTTCTGGTATTTTTGCGGTATCCTCCTCCGTAAAGACGGACGCAAAGAAGGAATTTAGTTTGTCTGCAATTTGTTTATCTTCCTTGATGTACCCTTTTCTTCCCTGGTCGTCCAGGGGTCCCACCGCCTCTTTTGCGGGTTTTTTCCCTTTCATGTATCTAAAGAAGGGCTTGAAGTTTTTTGGCCTCTTGCGCTATTTTTTCCTCATAGTCCTTTTTGGCATCCCTCACCGCCTTGTGACATTTCTTTTGATCATCTTTATGTTTTTTCCATGGTTCGGTTGTTTTCATGTGTTTCCATTTTTTGAAAGAGTCCTTCTTTTCTTTTATGGCTTCCCTCACCTGTCTGGTAAGCCATGCTGGTTCTCCCTTATCTTTTGTTCTCCCTTCTTTGGAAATCCTCGGAATGTGGAGATTTTGTGCTTCTGTGATAGTATTTTTCAGTAGGGACCATGCCTGGTCTACCGTTCCAAGTTTGTCCACCTTTTTCTTGAGTCGTTGTTTCACCATGGCTCTCATGCGATCGTATTTGCCCTTTTTAAAGTTTAAGGTTGTGGTTAAGGTTTTGGCATGTTTTCTATTCCTGATGTCAAGCTTAAAGTTGATCACATTGTGATCACTCGTCCCTAGCGGTACCGTAACTTCTACTTCTTTTGTCGGTCCCGTAAGACCATTTAGTACCAAGTCCAGAGTGGCGTTGCCTCTTGTCGGCTCTTTTACCATTTGTTCCAGGAAGCAATCCCCTAGCGCCTCCAGGAACTTGGCCTCCTTGCCGCAGTTGGAGGTTCCTAGTTTCCAGTCTATCCTTGGGAAATTGAAGTCTCCCAATATTATTACATTGCCCTGTACTATGCTTGGCATTTCACTAAGGACCAAATCTAAAATATCTCCCCCTCTTTTCGATTCCTGGACCAGTTGCTCCAAGAAGCAGTCACTTATGATGTCTAGGAATTTTACCTCCCTAGCACTCCCTTATGCAATATTTAACCAGTCAATGTTGGGGATAATTGAAATCACTCATTACACAAGACATCAAAAAAACTTTTTCGGAATCATCTGACAATACAGCACATTTTTCTAAATCAGTTTTTCAAGCTGATTTCAGATCTGTTATTGTTTTTGTTTTTTTCAGCCACGTAAACTTTTAAAGTTATGACTAATGTTAGTTTATAGCGTTTTAGCGTATAGGGTTTTAAGAACTGCAGCATCAACTATAAGAAATGTTGCAGTATATTGCTTCTAGTAAATTCTTCATATTCTCATAAGACTCCTTTATATGAGCAGAATGGGCAATTGGTATACTTGGTTTGGAATTTCCGTTGTGTAGAATCAATGAAGATACGCCATTCATCTGGACAATGCACTTGTAACAAACTGTTGAAGAGCCCATTGATGTCATGACAAAAGCACAATGAACCATTTACAGTGAAGAATGGTGTTAAGTTATGATTTCTTTTTCTGTAATGAGTTATATTAGCATCTTTTGCAAGCAAGTGCTTTTTCTTAAGCCTTGAAGCAAGAAGTTCTGCTTTTTCTTTTGAAAGATTTAGATCACAAATAAGATCATTGAGCTCAGCTTGTGTAATGGTCTCTGGTTCTGAATCTTCATCATTCATATCAGGATCAGATAATTCTGGATTGCGACCAGCTGCTGCATTATCTTCACAATCCTCATATGTTCCACAGAAGCAAGTCCATCTTGTGGAGATACAGGGACAGGCAGTGAGTCATCATGAGGATCAGGCCTAATAGCAGAATCCAGAGTAGGATATATAATTTTGTGCTTAGTTTTAGCTGAGAATCTACTTGTGTTCACAAGGCGGATATATAATTTTGTGCTTAGTTTTAGCTGAGAATCTACTTGTGTTCACAAGGCAAAAGCAACAATCTTTAATATGGTCTCGTGGTTCCCTCCATATCATTGGGATTGCAAATTACATTGCTGCCTTTTGTTGATTGAGCCATTTACGATGTCCATTGAAACAAGACTTATCCTGGTCACCCAGTAGACAGCCAAAGTGCAATTTGTATACCTTCTTCAGATCTACGGTAATTGGACGATGACATGCTTTTGTTGTGAATGAACCACAGACATAGCAGAAACATCTGGATGATTAGTACAATGTCTTGGCATGATAAAGACTGATATTAATCACCGTAAATAATGTCTAGCATAAAAAAAACAAGACGACTCTCGTTATGCATTTATCGTATAAACACATGATATATCGCCCAATTAATGTTTATAATTATATATAATGTCCTTCATCACAAAAATGTGACATGCTATTGAAAAACGAAACACAGATTTGAAATCGGCATGAAAAATACTACCAACCCCACCAACATTAACTTTGATGAAAATGATGTGTTGACCTATGTTATTATATTGTTGTTCAATTTGCTAGCTTCCTTAATCTCTGAAAATATTTCTTCACCTATCTGCTCATTCAGTCCTGGGGGATGGTAGTATAACTCTACCTTTATATTTCTTCTTTTCACATATTGAATGTCTATACACACTTTTATCTATTTCACACAGAATGTTGCTTTTGTTTAATTCAATTCTCTCTTTAACATATGATAACCCTCCCCCCTCCAATTTGATCTACTCTATCCTTGCAATCTAATTTGAACCCAGGTAATAATATCCCTTTGATTGTCCTCCTTCCACCAGGTCTCTGAAATGCCTATTATATCTACATCATCATTCACTGCTATATACTGAACTCTCGTGTATTAGTTTTTTTAACTTCAAATTTGAGTCTTTCACTTTGCCTTCCTCTTAAACTGTCCTGGCTTTCTTTTACCATTATTGAAACCTCTCTATTAGGACTCCCTAAATCTCCTGTTTCAATAGTATCCTTCAAGGATACTTTACACTGATCCATCCGCTCCTGGTTGACTATCGGCTGTCCTCCCCATCTCAATTTAAAAGCTGCTCTATCTCCTTTTTAAAAGTTAGCACCAGCAACCTGGTTCCATCCTGGTTAAGATGGAGTTCATCCTTTCTGAACAAGCTTCCCCTTTCTCTGAAGGTTGCCCAATTCCTAACAAACCTTAATCCCTCATCCCTACATCATAGTCAAAACCACGCATTGAGACTTCGGAGCCCCTCCACTTCATGGGTGCTGTTCTTGGAACTGGGAGCATTTATGAAAATGCTATTCTACAGGGTCTGTATTTTAGCTTTCTACCTAAGAGCCTAAATTTGACTTTCAGAACCTCCGTCCCACATTTTCCTACATGCACCAAGATACTAAACTAAACTACCTTAGGTTTGTATACCACATCATCTCCACATTCGTAGAGCTCGGCACGGTTTACAGGAGATGGAATAGAAAGGAACTACAATGAAAGGTAGAGGTTTACAGGAGATGGGAAAGAAAGGAGCTACAATGAAAGGTTAGAGGACCAAGTATGAAGAGTTTTTTGAGGGCTTAGGGTGTCATACATGGAAAAAGAATCAGATTTTTGAGAATAGCCAGGTCTTCAGATGTTTGCGGAAAAGTTGGAGGGAGCTCATGTTCCGTAGAGGGGAGGAAAGGTTGTTCCAGAGCTCGGTGATTCTGAAGGGAAGGGAGGTCCCTAGTATTCCTTTATGGGAGATGCCTCTTACTGAGGGGAAGGATAGTTTTAATTTATGGGTGGATCAGGTGGTATTAGGATTTGAGGAGTTCCAAAAAAGAGGGATACATGGAGGGAGGATCCCATGTAGGATTTTGAAAGCTAGACAGGCGCAGTTGAAGTGGACCCTGACAATTATCAGTATCCAGTGAAGCTTGGACAGAAGTGTAGAGACATGGTCAAATTTACTTTTTGTGAAAATCAGCTTGGCCGCGGCATTCTGAATCCGCTGGAGTCTATGAAGGTTTTTCTTAATTAGGCTTAAGTAGATAGAGTTGCAATAGTCTAATCTGGAAAGGATGATGGATTGGACAAAGACGGTAAAGTGATTTTGATGGAAACAGGATCTAACTTTCCTCAGCATGTGAAGGCTGAAAAAGCATTTTTTTACCAAGGAATTGAGGTGGTCATTGAAGGACAATGTAGAATCAATAGTGATGCCCAGAACATTGCTTGAGAACTCAAGCAGCAGAGTGGAGCCAGAGGGCAGAGAGAAGGAGGAGGGTAGTTGGTTAAGTTTTGGACCAAGCCAAAGGAGTCTTGTTTTGGACTCGTTTAGTTTCATTTGAACAATACGGGCCCAGGATTGGAGGTTCGTTATACTGGAGGCTATGTTCTCAGAAAGTTTGGTGAGGTTCGAATCAGTTTCCAGGAGGACGAGGATGTCGTCAGCATAAGTGTAAATAGTTTCAAGGGGGGATAGGTGGAGGAGTTTTAGGGAGGTCATGTAAATGTTGAAAAGGATGGGAGATAGAGGTGAACATAATGGTTTCCAGGGGGAGGATGAGGTGCCATTCATGTTGACAGCGTAAGAACGAGAACGTAGGAATTTTGAGAACCAGTCAAGGACTGTGGAATTAATACCTATCTCAGAGAATTGGTATACGAGAATGTCGTGATGGACAACGTCGAAAGCGGCGGAAAGGTCGAATTGTAGGAGAACGGCAAACGTATTTCGAGAATGAAGTTGTTGAACCTTTGAGATCAAGGAGGTCAATAGGGATTTGGTGCTGAAGGGAGAAGAATAGAGAATCTCTCTAAGTATGATGAGAGTTGGGTAGATATGATAGACTCTAGCATCTTGGTTAAGAGAGGAATATTTGCTATTGGGCGATAGCTGGATGGTGTGGAAGGGTCTAGGTCAGATTTTTTCAGTAGAGGGGTCAAGGCAATATGACCCATTTCTGGGGAAAAAAGGCCCGAATGTAGGGCGGAGTTTATCAGTTTGGTAATAGCAGAGATGGCCAATGTGGGATAGCCGCTTCCTCCCCAGCACTATCTAAATTCCTATCTAAGTGGCGCGTGAGGTCTGCCATAGGTTAGCGGGCTTGATGGAACTTTAGTCTGTCCCATTATGGCAATTCTTATGACCTGTCCCTGGCCAGTTCCAAAGACCTTTACCAAGTCCTCATCCTTCCTGATATATCTGCTGTTTTGACACTGGTGATGATCATTATAATCCTTGATTAGCTGTTTTTACTTGGATTTCATGGATCTGTTCTTTCTTGGTTTTCTTAGCATTCTCATCACATGTACAATGTCTGTGTGGATCCTTATACTATCTGTTGGTGTACCTCAAGACTCTGTCTCGGGACCTCTTATCTTTCTGTGTCTGAATTAAAAAAAAGCCTGGGATAGGCACATAGAATCTCTTAGAGAGAAGAAGAGATAATGGGTTACTGTGGATGGACAGACTTGAATGGCCATTTGGCCTTTTTTCTGCCATCATGTTTCTATTTATTTCCCCAGTGCTCTCATCTTCTGCCATGGTTTTCAGTACAATATTTTCACTGAGGACTCCCAGATCTACCTCTACAATACATGAATTTCACCAGGAATCCAAGGCCAATTCTCAGCCTGCTTGTTTGACTTTTCCTGGATGTCCCATTGCCATCTGAAATTGAACATGGCCCTCTAAACACACCTCTTCTCTTCCCTCATTCTATATTTGCACGGATAAATAAATAAATGTATATATGTGTTCAGTTTTAATTGAGTTTACATTAATAAACTTGTTGATTCCAAGGTTGACATGCACAGTCCCACTCCCCACTTACTTTCCTTTTCTTGGGATGCTCTGTGTGACATTCGTGTCATGAGTAAAGCGTCTCCTTAATCTCTGCATGCAGAATGCTCTGGATTCCATCTCTAAAGCCACTCTCAGCAGACTCCCTTTTAAGGGGCAGTTGTTGTTCGGAAAGGGTCTGGATGATCTTATATCTTGTGTGGTAGACCGCCAACCCAAGACTCTGCCTGACTGCAGACCAGAACCTCTAAAGACCCGGTTCACTCTAATTTTCATGGCTCCAGTTGGTCTCAGTAGTATTCCAATTCCACTTCACAGAGATTCTTCCAGAATTACAGGCAGAGGTTTTCCAGACTCAGATGCAATCAGTCTTCAGCACCCCATGCTGTCCACTCCGCCAAGAATTCACAATGATGCCAGGTCAGAGGCGGTCTTTCTCAGGATAGGGAGCCAACTCGGACTTTCTAAAGGCCTGGGTTCAGATTACTTCTGGCTGCTGGGTTCCGGAAGTCATCCAGAGTGGCTACAAGCTGGAATTCGTCCAGACTCTTAACAGATTGGTTTGTGGACTCTCCCAGACTCTTAACAGATTGGTTCGATTTGTGCACTCTCCCGTGGGACACCACGGTCAAACTCTTAGGCGTAATCCTAGATGACAAACTTTCTTATCACCAGCACATTAGCTCAGTGGTCAAAATATGATTTTATAAGTTAAAAATTATCCATTCAATTCCAGCTCTTTTAGATCAAAAATCAATCAACATCCTCAATCACTCTCTAGTTATAACACATCTGGATTACTGTAATTCCCTTTAAACAAAAAAGAAATTGGACATCTATAGATAATGCAAAACACTGTGGTTAAACTCATCTACAAGGCAAAAAAATACGAACAGGTTACCCCTCTCCTGAAACACACATACTGGTTGCCCATACACCATCGCATCTCATTTAAAATTTTACTCCTTTTCTTCAAAACAAAACAGGCAAACGGTCCAGTTTTCATTGACAGACTATCAATTCCTTACTCAACATCACGACCTTTATGATCTTCCCAACAAAATCTCGTTTTGATTCCCTCACTTCGCCATATATTTTAACGATACCACATGGAAAACAATGTTCTCTGTAGTCGCCTCCACTTTATGGAACACACTTCCAAGCCATATCAGTAATGAATCCTCCTTACCCATATATATAGGATGAATCTAAAGACTTTTCTATTTAAGGGTGCCTTCACTCCTTAAGAACTCTCTTTCTAGGTAGTGCAGAACTTCACCCTTCCCCCCTTATTGTGTAAACCCATTTGACTTTTTTTTCTTTTATTTTAATATGGCATTTATTTCTTTTCTCCCCTTTTGTGCCTCTGTTTCAATTGCTCTACTGATTATATGTCCTAATACGATTTTTTTTTTTTAATCCCCCTACATTTGTAACAATTTTTATTCTTGTGGAAACCACCTAGACATAATGACCAGCGGGCTATCAAATATTTAATAAACTTGACCAGGAAAAAGTGACCTGAGTGCAAGCCACTGTGAAAAGACTGCTAGATGTTTAGGCCATAGAGCCTGTGGCGCCTGAAGACTCGGGCTCGGGCAGATCTCCATATACTTCATTGTACCAAAGAAAGGCTCCGATGATTGGAGACCTCTTCTGGACCTTACTCACATAAATGCAACACTTGGGGTCCCACATTTTCTTATGGAGATGGTTCAATCTGTCATAGCGGCGGTCACAGCAGGAGAGTTCCTGGAGTGTCTAGATCTGACAGAGGCCTACTTACATATTCCCATTTTTCCAGACCAGGAGAGTTCCTGGAGTGTCTAGATCTGACAGAGGCCTACTTGCATATTCCCATTTTTCCAGACCACAGAAAGGGCCAGATTCTCAAAATTTTAATGAGGTTGCTAAAATGGTTGCAGACGGTTTAGCCTTCATGTATTTTAGCGGCCGATAATCATAACGGCTTATCGTGGTCTTTAGCGAGCTTTCTAGCAGTCTCCAATACTGCCATGCAAATAGGCTCTTGAATATTGAAATTAGTACTCCGGTGTTTTCTTAAAAATTGCTGAGTTATTCTCCAAGAGTAGTGTCAGCTTTTGGCAACAAAAATCAGTGACTGTTCCGGAGGTGCCAGTAAAGTGACAGCACTGTTAAAAGTGCATCTTGTGGCGTGTGTTTTGACTGTGGCTAATGAAAAAAAATAAAAAATTACAGGAAGAATCATAAATTGTCTTTTTTTATTTTATGGTCAAAACGATTTTTATTGATGATAAAAGATTACAGCACAAAGAAAGACAACAAATATAAACCAGATCAACAAAACAAAAACCAATTTCATCAGTTTCAGAGCACAACCATTACAATACAACTCTCCCCGCCTCAGAAACAAAAAGGAGAAAACAACTCCCTCCCCCAAACTAACTCCTTCTGCCTCCCAACCCTTGGTCAGCAACATAGCCAATAAGAACATAAGAATTGCCGCTGCTGGGTCAGACCAGTGGTCCGTTGTGCCCAGCAGTCCACTCCCGTGGCAGCCCTTAGGTCAAAGACCATTGCCCTAACTGAGACTAGCCTTACCTGCGGACGTTCCGGTTCAGCAGGAACTTGTCTAACTTTGTCTTGAATCCCTGGAGGGTGTTTTCCCCTATAACAGCCTCCGGAAGAGCGTTCCAGTTTTCTACCACTCTGGGTGAAGAGAAACTTCCTTACGTTTTTACGGAATCTATCCCCTTTAAACTTTAGAGAGTGGCTTCTCGTTCTCTCTACCTTGGAGAGGGTGAACAACCTGTCTCTATCTACTAAGTCTATTCCCTTCATTATTTTGAATGTTTCGATCATGTCCTTTCTCAGCCTCCTCTTTTCAAGGGAGTAAAGGCCCAGTTTCTCTAGCCTCTCACTGTACGGCAACTCCTCCAGCCCGTTAACCATTTTAGTCACTCTTCTCTGGACCCTTTCGAGTAGTACCGTGTCCTTCTTCATGTATGGCGACCAGTACTGGACGCAGTATTCCAGGTGGGGGCATACCATGGCCCGGTACAGCAACATGATAACCTTCGATTAACAATGAAAGCTAGCCAAGGCCCTGATTCCTTAGAGACCTTGGCTCTCCAGGAAGAGAAGGGGGGAAAGCCACAGAACTCAACCAAACAAATGAAAGAAAAAAGAGAGAGAGAGAGAATAAGAAAAAAAAAACCCTTCCACAGCAGCAACCCCGAATCAAAAACGAGCAAGGAATAATCCATACATCCCAAGTGAATCCAGCGCAAACCGCCACCCTGTCATCTAGCCTCAAAAAGAGTTGAGCACTAAGCTACGTGCTCGGTGGAGCATGAAATAAATATAGAGTCCCCAAATATTCCAAAAAGGATTTTTAAATTTAAAGGAAGTATGCACCTGTTTCCCTTTCCATCAACATGAGAGCGTGGAGGCAATTCTGCGAAGTCCAAAAGGAAGAGGGATCTGTGACGGTCCAAACCCGAAGAATCATCCTTTTGGCCAACATCCCAACCTTCCGAACAAAAAAATGCTAGTGAAAACGATTACGAAGACGAAAAGCCTCATCAGTAGGTGTGTCCCTAGGGGAGAAGACCCCTCCCAGGACCCTCCAATTATGTATTTGACAAGCTCAGCTGTGTGTGTTGGGGGAGAGGGTTTGGAGCCCATGAGGATAGGCAGGGAGAGACCCCCAGCACTAGGCTTATGTGGAAAATTTATTTGAAGTGCCAAAGGTCCTCAGTGGCTGTTAGCAGCGCAGCAGGGTTGCGGCACAGGGGTTCCTTCCCTCAACAGGCGCTCCGACCAGATGAGGACGCAGATTTGGACCAGGAGTTCTGTTATGAACTGGGAAGATAGGAAGTTTGATTCCATGCCACTTTTATCCCAGTATGAAGTCTCCCTGGTTAAACTTGTTTCCGTGCAGGAGGACAGCGGTCAAGAGGTGATGGTGAAACTGGATCAGGGGGAAGACCCTACAGTGTCCCGTTGTTCAGGGTCTCTTCAGTTTTGAGCGTTATTGCCACTTTGCTGCAAGAGCTAAAGCTGGAAGTTTCATCAGCTGCTTCTTCTTAGTGCTCAGTTATGAACAGTTCTGTGGCTCCAACCGTGTTCTTTCCCTCACATCCAGACATCACTATACTGGTCATTGACTAATGAGAGTTGCCAGAAGGATCCCTTCAAGTGACTAAAACTATAGTCAAGCTCTATCTGTTGATGTCAGATTTCCAGCAGCTGTTTGTGTGGCCAAAAGTGAACTTGCTGGTGGCACAGGTCACTAAACGAACCTCCCTCCCTAGTGAAAGAGGGGGTGATGTTAAAGGATCCTCAGGACCTCAAATGCTCCTCAAGCGTCACTTTGAAGCTTTAGCCCTAGGGATTAAGGCAGAAGACACGTCTTCCTTTGTGGCACATGTTTGTCACACTCACCTGTCTTAGGCCTCTGAAGCGATAGATGGGGAAGATCCACAGAAGCGCCTCTCTGGGTGAATTATATTGCTGATGCTGTGTATGATCTCATCAGAGTTATGAGCAGGTCTCAAGTCTTCTATCTCCACCCAATGGATGCTCTGGATCAGAGAGTGGGCAGGAAATGCTACCTCTAAAGCCATGCTAAGCAGGCTTCCATTTCAGGGGCAAATGCTCTTTGGCAAGAACCTAGATGACCTGATGGCCAGTGTCAGACAGCAGACCCCTGATGGCCTGGAGTTTGGGTCAGGACAATTTTTGAGGTTCCCAAAGATTTTTAACATATATGGGAGGCCGAAAAGTGCAAAGACTCTTTCAGGGATCATATCAGAGATTCAGCGGGGGCAGCAAACAGCAAGTCTCAGGCTCTTGCACTTCACCAGCCACTAAGAACCTGCAAGTCTTGTTTGATACAGCCTTGGACCAAGTGTTTCTTCAAGAGCCACACAGACTGAAACTCCAGAAGCATATTTTGGAGCTACTACAGAGGCTGGCTTCCATGGCGTGGCAGCATGTGCAGGTCCTGGGGTCAATGTTGCTGACCATAAGAGGTAGTTTCTTGTGCCAGAACACATATGAGACCTCTCCAAGACTCTTCTCTCACACAGGTCCCCTCTGTCAACCTCTACAATAGCTACTCCCCTGGCTACCTACAATGAAGGATGGCTGAGGCCAGCTGCCCTTTCCAGAGGCATGCTTCTTTACACCTCCTGGGAGATATTAATGACTCGATGCAGCCTTTATCCCAGTACAAGCAGGCAGCCTATTCTACATGTGGGTGACATCATCCACAGAGCCCGGATGCGAACAGCCTCGCAAGCAGACTTGCTTGTAGAAAACTCAGAAGTTTTGAGTCTGCCACACTGCGCATGAGCGAGTGCCTTCCCGCCCAGCACAGGGCACGTCTCCTCTGTTTTCCATGGAACCGAGAAGTCTGTCTTTGATGCTCTGTGCCAAACTTAGTTCGCTTCGTGCTTTCTCTCATCGCGGCTTGTGTTTTATTTTACTTATTACTGTGTCGCTGTACTTTTCTTTTGGTTATTTTCTTTTTTTTTTTTATTATTTTTCGTCGACTGACTGACAGGACCTGCCGCACGCCCTCAGCCTGCGGGCTTCGACTTTGCGGAGGCTATCTTTCCTTCTATGTCCCGGCTTCAAGAAGTGTAGCCAATGCCAGCGTATGATCTCCCTCACTGACCCACACCGTTGGTGTCTTCAGTGCCTGGGACCTGACCATTGTCTGAAGTCATGCGTTCGCTGTGCTACCCTTCAACCTCGAGCCCTCAAACATCGTTGAGTTCAAGTGGAGAAGATTTTCGGTATGGCAACCCCTACTTACACCCTCAACCTCGACCTCCGACTTGTTCAGGCCTGCTAAGGGGTGTCCTCCTGCCTCCACGACTCCGACCTCGAGTCTTAAAAGGCCTTCCTCGTATGGAACGTGCTCGACCTCGAGTAAATGTGCCAAGTCTTCTCCTGAGCTTCCCTCAAGTCAGAAACATCAGAAGACGATTCCAGCGGTGGTCCTCAAGCTACCTAAGCATCATTCCTTCAAGTCGAAGCATGCTTCTTCTGCCACCTCAAAGCCTTTAGCCTCAGCAAGTTGTCCAGTTTCAGACTCAGATCCACAATTGCAGGCTACCATCCAGGCCATTTTAGAGCAGGAATTTGTTCAGTTACTGACCAAATATAGTCCTGCCTCGACTCTGCTTCCTGCAGTCCTGCCTGGGCACTCGGCAGTCTCACAAGAGGTGAGTCCTTGCCTGTGCCTCAAGCTAAATCTACACATTCTATGCAAGGAGTCGAGTCTTTGCGAGTGTCTCGACTGGAATCTTCACACTTTATGCAAGAAGTCGAGTCTTTGCGAGTGTTTCGAGATTCCTCGATCCAAACCACTGAGTCTGTGGGGTTTCGATCTACATCTTCCAGCCCTATACCCTCACAAAAGGCGTTGCCCATTTCGAGGCATAGGGCAAAGTCTCCTCAACCTCGCATGAGACCTGCTTCCAGGCAACACTCCCATCGCCGGTCGAGGCCCTCATTGAGGCATTCATCGAGGCGCAGGTCCTCCTCCAGAGAGAAGCTTTTCTCATCCAGGCCTTCCAGCTCTTCGAGGCCTCCAACCCCTCAATTGAGGACACTCATCATAGAACCTAAGGGATCAGCTGATTCCAGTGCCTCGCCCCAGTCTGTCTATTCACTGGGATACCAGTACTCCAGAGAGGCTACACCTTTGTTCTCCACTCGAGGCGCCTCGAGGTAATCGAGTTCCTCTCGAGTCCATGCTCTGACGGATCAGTTGTCCTTTTCCTCCTTCCTCCGTCAAATGGCTGAAGACCTGGATCTTAAATTGGATGCTGGTTCCAAGTATTCTAAGGAGTATTTAGAGGAAATGAGTATGCCTCGGCCTCCTGTGGAGTCTCTCAAACTTCCTCTTAACAGGCTTCTGTCTCAAGCTTTCAAACGAAACCTGGAGACTCCTTATGCCATCCCTGTTCCAGGCAAGTTGGAATCGAGGTATAGAACTGTACATTGCAAGGGCTTTGAGAACTCCCAAATATCTCATCAGTCCCTTCTTGTGGAATCTTCATTAAAGAGGAGTCATCCTTCCAGGGTCTATGCTACCATATCTCCTGGCACAGAGGGCAGGACCCTGGACAAGTTTGGCTGTCATCTTTATCAAAATTTGATAATGGCTTCCAGGGTTTTAAATTATAATTTTATCTTTACTACTTATTTCAAGTATTTTATTGATATGCTCTCTAGTTTTTCTAAAGACCTTGGTCAACACAGGCTTTTAGAGTTTCAGTAAGTCATTGCTATTTTAGCACAACTTAGGTTTCACCTTCTTCAGTCATCTTATGATGCCTTTGAACTTTCATCTAGGGTCACTGCATTCTCGGTAGCGATGCATCACCGGGCCTGGCTTTGCACCATCGATATGGATCCTAACATTCAGGATCATCTGGCTAATATTCCTTGTTAGGGCAATGACCTCTTTGATGAATCAATAGAGGCCGCCAAAAAGAAGTTGTCTGAGCATGAGAAAACCTTTGCTTCCATAGTCAGACCTAAGCCTAAGCCAGACCTAAGCCTAAGCCAGCTCCTGCAAAGCCTTCTCGACTTCTTCCATCTTATCAGAGGCGTTATCCTCCAAGGGCAGCTCCGTACACTCGAGCACCCTCTAAGAAACAACAACAGCAGAAACAACAGAAACCTCAGCCTTCTGCTACACCAAAGGCTCATCAGCCTTTTTGACTGTATCACACAAAGCATAATATCCATCGTTCTACCTCTGTCCTCTCCTCTTCCCATAGGAGGTCGTCTCCATCATTTTTACCATCAATGGAAGATCATTACATCTGACCTCTGGATGCTGTCAATCAGGGAAGGATGCTCTCTTCATTTTTCACTCAGATTCCACTAGAGCTTCCTCCAAGAGAGTGTCCTTCCAATCCATCCCAGACCACCCTTCTTCTTCAGGAAGCTCAAGCTCTGCTTCTTCTCCGTGTCATTGAGGAAGTTCCCTTGGAACAGCAGAGCAGGGGTTTTTACTCCCATTACTTCCTAGTTCCGAAGAAGACAGGCGATCTGCGGCCCATACTAGATCTCAGGACTCTCAACAAATTTTTGGTTAAAGAAAAATTTTGCATGCTGTCCCTGGCATCCCTTTATCCCCTTCTAGATCAGAACGATTGGTTATGTTCTCTAGATCTCAAGGAGGCTTACACTCACATTCCTATTTATCCAGCCTCCCGTCAGTACCTCAGATTTCAGGTGGGGAATCTGCATTTTCAATAGAGTGCTACCCTTCAGCCTGGCATCATCTCCCAGATTGTTCACCAAGTGCCTAGTGGTGGTAGCAGCAACTCTGCGGAGCTATGGTCTTCAGGCATTCCCTTACCTAGTCGACTGGCTCATCAAAGATTCTACATCTCAGAGGGTTATTGTAGCGACCCAACGGACTACGTGGTTCCTACAAAGCTTTGGATTCGAAATCAACTTTCCCAAATCTCACCTTCAGCCCTTTCAGAATGTACAGTTCATCAGAGCTATCCTGGACACTAACAAGTTCAGAGTATTCCTTCCTCAACAGCATCTGGATGCTCTTCTTCAGGTGTGTCACAAAGTGTCTTCCCTTTCTTCACTCTCGGCGAAACACATGATGGTACTACTCATTCACATGGCCTCAACCTTTCATGTGACTCCTTTTACCAGACTTCACCTCAGAATTGCTCAATGGACCCTGGCATCTCAGTGGACGCAGGCTTGTGATCCTCTCTCTCAACGCATTACAGTCACTCCTTCGTTGAGAAAGTCTCTCCACTGGTGAATGCTTTCTTCCAATCTCTCCAGAGATTTACTGTTTTAGACACCCCCTCATCAGAAGGTCCTTGCGACAGATTCCTCGACCTATGCTTGGTGGGCTCACCTCGACGGTTTACGTACTCAAAGTCATTGGTCTAGCATGGATCGTCAGTGTTCTATCTATCTGTTGGAACTCAGCGATCTTCAATGCTCTCAAAGCTTTTCAACATCTTCACGACCAGGTAGTCCCCATTCGGACAGACAACCAAGTCACCATGTACTATGTCAACAAACAGGGAGGAATAGGATCTTTCCCTCTTTGCCAGGAAACTCTGAAGGTTTGGGATTGGGCAATCCTTCACAACACCTTCCTGAAAGCTGTCTACATTCAAAAAGAGAAAAACTGTCTGGCGGACAAGTTGAGTCGTCTTCTGCAACCTCACGAATGAACACTCAATTCCTCGCCTCTTCATCACATTTTTTTCTCAGTGGGAACTCCTCAGATAGATCTCTCTGCATCTCCCCACAACTACAAACTGCCTCAGTTCTGCTCCAGGATATACTCTCCTCATCGCCTCGAGGCAGATGCTTTCCTTCTGGAATGGACGAATCTGTTCCTGTATGTGTTCCCTCCATTACCTCTGATTCTCAAGACTCTTGTCAGCTCAAAACCGATCATGCCATCATGATTCTAATAGCTCCTCAGTGGCCCACGCAACCTTGGTACTCCCTTCTACTTCAACTCAGCGGCAGGGACCCATACCTTCTACTAGTTTTTCCGTCTCTGCTTACACAGAGTCAAGGATCTCTACTTCATCCCAACCTGCAGTCTTTACACTTGTCAGCTTGATACCTCTCAGCATAACTCCTCTTAAGTTTTCTCAACCTGTTAGAGATATTTTAGAGGCTTCCAGAAAGCCTGTTACTAGACAATGCTACTACCAAAAATGAACTAGATTTTCTACTTGGTGCCTCTCTCATAACAAGGAACCTCGAGATACCTCCTTGTCTTCCGTCTTGGATTATCTTTTGCACTTATCTAACTCTGGCCTCAAGTCTATATCCATTCGAGTCTATATTAGTGCTATTGCTGCTTTCCATAAGCCTATTGAAGGGAAACCCCTTTCTGCTGATCTTGTGGTTTCCAGATTTATGAAAGGACTTTACAATATCAAACCTCCTCTCGTGGTTTGGGATCTCAGTGTTGTTCTTTCTCAACTGATGAAGCCTCCTTTTGAACCAATGGATACGGCTCATCTCAAATATCTCACTTGGAAAGTGGTGTTTCTCATTGCTCTCACTTCTGCTTGAAGAGTCAGTGAGCTGCAAGCTTTAGTTGCTGATCCACCTTTCATATTTTTTCATCATGACATGGTGATCCTCCGTTCTCATCCAAAATTCTTACCTAAAGTGGTTTCAGAATTTCATCTCAACTAATCTATTGTACTTCCAGTGTTTTTTCCAAGGCCTCATTCTCATCCTGGAGAATCAGCTCTTCATACTCTGGACTGTAAAAGTGCTTTGGTCTTCTACTTAGAACGCACCAAACCACACAGATCTGCTCCTCAACTTTTTGTCTCCTTCGATCAAAACAAGTTGGGACATCCAATTTCTAAGCGTACCATCTCCAACTGGATGGCTGCTTGTATCTCTTTCTGCTGTGCCCAAGCTGGACTGCTTCTACAGAGTCGAATCACGGCCCACAAAGTCAGAGCCATGGCGGCTTCAGTAGCTTTCCTCAGATTCACTCCTATTGAGGAAATTTGCAAAGCTGCCACCTGGTCTTCGGTTCATACTTTCAGCTCTCATTATTGTCTGGATGTTTTCTCCAGACGGGATGGCCATTTTGGCAGAGAGTATTACAAAATTTATTCTCCTAAGTTGCCAACACTCCCTCCATCCCATTCTGGTTAGCTTGGAGGTCACCCACATGTGAGAATAGCTGCTTGCTTGTCCGGAGATAAAGCACAGCTACTTACCTTAACAGGAATTATCCAGAGACAGCAGGCAGCTATTCTCACAACCCACCCACCTCCCCTAGTTTTCTTCTCTGCTAGCTATCTGAACTGAGGAGACGCGCCCTGTGCTGCTTGGGAAGGCACTCGCACATGGGTGGTGCGGCAGATTCGAACCTTCTGAGTTTCCTACAAATAAGTCTGCTTGTGAGGCTGTCCGCATCCGGGCTGCATGGATGACGTCACCCACACGTGAGAATAGCTGCCTGCTGTCTCTGAATAGCATCTTTTACAATAAGTAACTGTGCTTTACAGTTAGGTGGCTCACTGCAACAGACACCAAGTCTGGGTGTTGGACTCCAGCTCAGCAGAAGTGGTCCATAAATTGCCTGTTACTCAGAGCCAATCATCTAGCGCTTTAGGCACTAGAGAAGTATCTAGAGGGCAAGGCAGTCAGTCTTCTCAGACAATGAGACGACAGTAGCATATGTCAAAAGGCAAGGAGACACCAAAAGTGTCTCGTTACATCTAGAAGTACAAATTATCTTCCAGTGGACAGAAGTTCACTTGGCAGGCTCTCTTGGCAAGGGTGGAGAATGTGCAGGCCAGCTCTCTCAGTGGGCAGACTCTTGTTCCAGGGGAATGGTCTCTGTCTTCACAGGCATTCAGCACCGTAGTTCAGCGGTAGGGGCCTCCACAAGATGGATCTGATGGACTCGGCAGTGAATGCCAAGTTGCCTCGTTTTTACAGCTGAAGATCCGATCTTGGAAGTGAGAGCCTTGCAAACCATGGTATGCGGACGTAGTTCATCTCTGGAGAGTCAATGGCCTTAGACTTCTGGTCCAAAAGGATCTTCTTACTCGGTGACTGTTCACTATCGAGAATCTGTAACACTTTGAGCTTACGATATGACTCTTGAGCGGGTGGCTGTGACAAACAAGGGCTGTTCGGATGTGGTCCTTACCATGTTGCTCAGAGTAAAGAAGCTGTCCACAATAGCAGCCTGTGCTAAGGGCTGGAAGTCCTTTCAGCACTAGTGTGCGGTGAAGAATGTAGAGTCCTGGCAAACTCCAATTTCGATAGTCCCAGACTTTTTGCAAGAGGGACTTCAGAATGGGCTCTCGGTAGGTTTTCTAATCTTGAGGGGTTTGAGGCTCCTTGGCCTCTCCCTCAGCTGTCCCCCAGTTCATTAAAAGAGCTCTGTTAGTGTGCCCTCTGGTGCATCCCCCCTTTCTGGAACTTTAACATCATGTTACATCGGCTCAGTACTGCTCCATATGAACCCTTACGGGAGGCTTCCCTCTCAGATCTTACAGTCAAGACAGTGTTCCTGATGGCTATTACATCAGTGAGACAGGTTTCTGAGTTACAAGCTCTTTCCTGGAGGGAGCCATTGCTTAGGTTTATGAAAGTAGGGCTCTCCTTACGCACAATCCGTCTTTCTTACTGAAGGTAGTCTTGGCCTTCCATATAAATCAGGAAGTCTGTCTTCTTTACGTCCTATAGGGTCTAAGAAAAAGAATAAAGTGTTGCATTTGCTGGATGTCAAGTGCTTCTTTGGTACCTCAAGGTTACCAATGAGTTTTGCCTTTCACATCACCTCTTTTGTTCTGACTTATCATGCCAAGAAAAGGAGACCAGAATCTAAAGCCTCAATTTCCAGATTGATTAAAATGGCCATTTCTTCTGCGTTTGTGGGCTGTGGTAAACAACCCCCGAATGCATTGAAAGCACACTCCACTAGAAAAGTTGCTGCCTTGTGGGCAGAGACCAGGGCTTTCTCGCCCGAGGAGATTTGTAGTTCGGCTACATACCTTCACCAGATTTTATAGGGTGGATGGGAAGGACACCGTTTTTTTGGCCTCCATCTTAAAGGCAGGCGCAGCGGGCCCACCCTAAACTCTGGAGACTGCTTTGGTACATCCCTAGCTTTCAGGACTATTAGACACATTGCACTAAAAAGAAAGATTAGGTTCTTATCTCGGTAATCTTCTTTCTTGTAGATGTGTCTAGTGGTCCTGAAATCCTGCCCTGTATATAGGTTTTGCCTGCCTTCTGCCTTAGGATAAATCTGAATTTGAAGAATTTTCTCTCTCTGAGGAACTGAGAGAAAAAAAATAAAACAAAGATGATGCATGACTATACAGTCTGGCTTAAGTCGTTGCTTGATAGCAGGTTATGTGAGCTCTATACATAATTAGTTCTGGTTGCACTTGTTTGGATGTTTTAATGTTATGTCCTATGTTACAGAGCAGAACAAAACTGTAGTTTCTGGGATTTTCCTCCTTCCTGTTAAATCTTTGTTACTGTGCTATTTGATTGCTTTTGTGCAAACTGAGGGGGCAGAAACAGGTCCCCAGGAAGGAGGTAGAGTTTGAAAACATGGTTGATAGTTTTCTGCAAGTTACTTGCTGGTTCATATACAAGACCCTTGTGTTCAGGACCACTAGACACATCTACAAGAAAGAAGATTACCGAGGTAAGAACCTGATCTTTCTATCTTGACTGCACAGCAGCATATTTGTCAAGCTCTGAAGCATAAGGACTGAGGGGCAGATTCTCAAAACTGAAATATGCCTTTAACATGCTCGCTAAACTGGTTCCAGCATGCATGTATTTTAGCGGCGGATTATGAATTGGCTTACTCTGATTTTTTCCAAGTTTTCTAGTAGTTTCCGATACTGCCATGCAAATGTAGTTCAACGAGGTCATTAATATTAAAATGAGCACTCCGAGTGATTCTCTATAGCCGAGTGATTCCCTAACCTCATTGTGCTACATTTGTGGCCAAAATTTTCAGACAGGTCTGAGCTGTCATTGCCTTACTTTCTGATTAGTACTTGAGTGTTGATTGACTCAGACACTGACAGGATAAAGTAAGGCTTGACAGCTCAGACCACTCCCTCCTGCGCCAAGCAATGCTCCCCCTCCTTGACACCCCCCGGCAGCAGGAGAGGTGCCTACTTCTTCATGCTGCTGAACAATGCCCCCTCAACACACACACCCTCCCAGCAGCTCCTGCCACCATTAAAAAAAAACATGCTACGGCTTCCCCCCACCTCCGACAACCTCCCAACTCCCTCCTCCTTACCTTGTTTACGATGGCTTGCCAGAGGGATGCCTACGTCCTCTGGCCAGCAGGCCCTCCTCTTCAAAATGGCGGGCTTTCCCCTCCCCGGTGCATCCTGGGGAGGGGAAGGCCCACCATTTTGAAGAGTTGAGCCTGCTGGCCAGAGGGAGTAGGCATCCCTCTGGCCAGCCATCATAAACAAGGTAAAGGGGAGAGGAGGGGGGGGCATCACAGGTGTGGGGGTTAGGGGTTGGTGCATTGCGGCGGAGTGAGTGGATATATCTGGGGAGGTTTCAGGGGGGCATTGCTTGGTGGCAGGAAGGAGTGCACATCTCTCCCGCTGCAGGGAGGTGTCAGGAGGGGACATTGTTTGACAGCGAGATGGAGTGGGCATTTCTCTCGCTGTGGAGGTGGGGGGCCTTGCTTGGTGGTGGGAGGAAGTGGGCATCTCTTCTGCATCTGGAGGTGGGGGGAGTGGGTATCCCTCCTGCCGATCTTTGATTTGGGTTTTTTTGTGTGTGTGTTTATTCTGCACATGTGCCGATCGCTATCACCAGCGATGGGCACATGCAAATTTAGCGAACCTTTGCTTTTATTCACCAACCTCATTTATATACGTGTTTTTTGGGAAATGGATTCGCCTTTTTGAAATTGCTACAGTAACAACTGTGGCAGTGGTCCATTGGTTTTAACTGCGAAGCTTTGAGAATCTAGCCCTGAGAGAGAAGAATTTAAAGAAAAGTCATCAGTCATTGGGAGGGTAAAATAAAGCATAAAGGCAACTGAGATGGTAATAGAAGGAAGAAAAGGACAAGAGCTGTAAGGTGGTGAAGAGAGAAGCAAGGGGGAAGCAGAATGGCCTAGAAACAGGATTTGCATTAATGGAAGTGATTTGGATAGTTTCAAAAGCCTTGGGGAGTATACAGAGCAAATTTTGAGATTGTACACATTGTACATGAGCCAGAGAAGGAAAGAAGTTGATTGATATTGAAAACACTTTTTCTTGACATCTAAAGAAGTTATCCAGAATTCTGGCCATCTGATCAAAATTTAAACCTAATATTCAAAGCCATTTATCCAGGTAGTGGGTGCTGCTACCCAGTTCAGTAAGGAATAGTTTCTGGTTTTCAGTGGCATTACGGTATATAGATAATGCTTACTAAAATCATCTCTTACAACCATGGTGCAATCTGTATATTGCCAGGGGTAGAGCTAAGGCAGAGCTTGAAGTTATCTAGATACCACTTCCTGGTATCCCCAGTGGAGGGATAGTAAACTTATGCTTAGAAGAAGCAAGAGGGTTTCTAGTGGTGGAGCTTAAAGTTAACCAGATGGTGGCAATATTCTGCTGGTATCCTGTTAACTTTGCCACAGATATATCAGGCTTCAGATAACCATATAAAGATATATTCAATGACATTTGTGAATATCCAGCTAAAGATAAATGAACAGCTTATCTGGTTCTCTTTATCTGATTATTGGCCTCAGAGGGAACTAGAGAGGACAAAAGCAGAAAAAAGGAGCCCGTCAAAAAAAAAAAATAAAATAAATGACATCATTACCATAAAGCTCATTGGGTGTTAGATTTTTCTCTGCACTGATTCTTCTCCTCATTTTGCTATAGCTTTTAGATCACTTTCTTCATTACTTTCCTATTGTTTTTATTCTCTCCCCTTTTCTAGACCCAACAGTATTAACAAAGATGCCTGGCCATCATTACAGAGTTCAAGCAAATCCACCAACGGTCTAACGATGGAACACAGGAAAACGCCTCCTATATTAGACAATGGCTCAGACCCTGAACACATGACTCAAGACGGTCCAGACTCAGATTTTGGGTAATTGAGCTGCCTTTATTCCTTTAGGAGGTAGTTCACACTCTTGCTATCTCTTTGTATTCCTTCTTTATACTTTTTTATTCTTGATCATCTTTTTTGTTTGTTTTTTTACACTTGCACAACTTCATTGCACTTGTGAACCTTCTTACTACTGCTTGTATATACAACTTCTATTACAATATTCCTTATTCTCCTTTTTCTATGTTTTGGTCTCAGATCCATGTTTATCCTTTGTTACTTTTCATTTTTTAACTTCAATTTATTCTTTGCTTTCTTTACTTAGCTATTTATTATACTGCTTTTTTCAGTCTTTTTCTGTACTGAAAACTTAGAACTCTACAGACTTTTCTAATATACACATTCTCCCCGTACTGCAGCCCTGTAAATCTTGGGTGATCTCTTATTTTGCCCTTTTCTTTCCCACATCTAAGAATTTTCTGTGTCTCTCTCCACATTTTTTAAATTCAGATAGCATTTGACCATCTATTATCCTTTCATATAAAGAAACATTCATCATGATGCTGTCAAATCATCATCTTTCCAGTCATATAGATTTTCTCCTTGTTCTAGAACTTCTCTTCCACAAAAGACTGTTTTCTTCTTATTTATATTTCTTGTAGTATCAACATTTCTCTTGCAGCCCTCCATTTCCTTCCAGAACTGTAATTGGACTAGATGATGTGGGAGGTCTCAGCTGACATGGGAGTTAGCTCCTGTGGTACTCTGCATACAAGTTTTTTCTACCAGTGTTGTAATAGCAACCATACTAGCACCTTGAGCTAATGTCCATCTTGCCTGTCCTTTCTGACAGCTTTACTTCCTTCTCTTTATAGAATTAGTAAATAGTTCTTACTCATAGGAAGTAACTTGTTTAAATTGTCTGCATGTGCTTAAGTGAATTCTCAGTAGTATAAAACTATTCTCATATGTTCATAACATACATTTAATATGGCTTCATAACAAAGCATTTGGGTGGTATGTTATACATCTTTACATGAGTTAAATTTTTAAAGTAATAAACACAACTACCATGATTATAATAATTCTAACAAGCTATTGATGTGCATGTATAACTTTCCCGTTTCATATTTGCTCTTGTCATTTTATAGCCAGGCACCTAAATATACATATTGATTCTGTGCATAAATTTATAGGGATCTGTACTGGGACTGGTGCTATTTAACTTATTTATAAATGATCTGAAAAATTACAATTGAAGTTTCTTTTGAGACTATATTTCGCCCATGCGGGCTTTCCACATAGGGATCTCACCTTTTCATGGTTGTCCTAAATGTGGCCAGGTTAAGGCCACCCTGGGACATATGTTTTGGACCTGTCTGGCTATACTACCTTTTTGGATTCAATTGGGACACTTTACATCTGCCTTATGGGGCAGACGGTGGACTCCAACTCCAAGAGCACTATTTAGCTTCTATTTGATAGTCTCCTCTAAACTTAAGGGCATGTCAGCATTTGTGGCTCGCGTTATGTTGCTGGGCAAAAAGACTATTCTGACTGGCTGGCTGTCCAATGCACTTCCAACTTACGGCCAGTGGTGCTCGACAATGATTGTACAAGCCTCTCTGGAACGCAGACAATTTGTGGATCTTGACTCTCGTGTGGGAGACCTTTTCCGTCTGATTTGGAAGCCTTTTTGGAAAGACCTTACCCCACTTCCGAGAAGTCATCTCTTGAATACGTGATTCATTTTCTGATTCCTTGTATTTTGTTGTACCTCTCTTGGTTTGGGTTGGTAGGGGAGGGTTAGGGGAGAAGGGTGGGGGGTGGAGGTGTGGTAGGGAGTTTGTTTCTGGTGCTTTTATACTAAGAAAAAGTTGTATTTGGCTGTTGCTGTTCTGTTGTGCACTTTGTTCTAATAAACACATTTAAATATAAATGATCTGGAAATTGGAATAACAAGTGAGGTGATTAAATTTGCAGATGAAATTAAACTATTCAAAGTTGTTAAAACGCATGTGGATTGTGAAAAATTATAGGCAGACCTTAGGAAATTGGAAGTCTGGGCAGCCAAGTAGCAGATGAAATTTAATGTGGACAAATGCAACCTGGATGGTAGGGTCCACCTTGGGGGTTAGTGCCCAAGAAAAGGATCTGGGTTTCATCGTAGACAATACGATAAAACCTTCTGCCCAATGTGTGGCGGCGGCTAAGAAAACCAAAAAAACTCTGTGGAGTGACGATGTTCCCAAATGGACTTTATTTGAAAGTATCAAAGTTCCAAAGGTACACTAAAATCATCCACATAAAAGTAAATCATCCACATAAGAGCCTTAAAGGACCTAGTCCGCAAGGGATACAGGACCCAACATGGTCCGCGTTTCGACAAAAAGTCGTCTTCAGGGGTCCCTGGGGGTCCTATAAAGGTGTGTACGTGGGAAACAATTGTGTGGTAAACCGGAAGTGAGACACTGCGGCTAAGAAAAGCAAGAAAGATACTAGGAATTATTTAAAAAGGGATGGTTAACAAGACTAAGAATGTTATAATGCCTCTATATCATTCTATGGTGCAACCTCACTTGGAATATTGCATTCGATTCTAGTCTCCTTATCTCAAGAAAGATATAGTGGTGCTAGAAAAGGTTCAAAGAAGAGTAACCAAGATGATAAAGGGGATGGAACTCCTCTTTTATGAGGAAAGACTAAGGTTAGAGATCTTCAGCTTGGAAAAGAGATGGCTAAGGGGAGATCTTGGAAAAGAGATGGCTAAGGGGAGATATGATTGAAGTGTACAAAATCCTGAGTGGAATAGAATGGGCACAAGTGGATCAATTTTTCACTCCGTCAAAAATTACAAAGACCTAGTGGATACTAGATGAAGTTACAGGGAAATTACTTTTAAAACCATTAGGAGGAAATATTTTTCCACTCAAATATTTAAGCTCTGGAATGCATGGCCAGAGGTTGTGGCAAGAGCAGATAGTGTAGCTGATTTTAAGAAGGATTTGGATAATTTATTATTTGTTTATTGAGCCTGTCCTCCCAAAGGAGCCCAGAACGGGTTACAAGAGTACATTCATAGTAGAAGCAGGACAAACTTTGGTGGGAAAAACAAACTTGGTATACATAGAGGTATAAATTTCAGCTTTTACAGTATAGTCATAACAGAGATTTGGAAATATAGACTTAGTGGACATAGAGTGTTTTAAAATTGCAGCATTTTCCGAAAAGACATAGCCTGTGGTGGTTTAAATTACATCATTTTCCGTATGGACATAGCCTAACATAAGGTAAAATAGCTTTGTAGGTTTGTGCGTCATTGAAGTATGGTAGGTTTTTGGTCCGGTGGTCTGACGTCAGGGATGCAGAAGTAAGCTAAGGAGCTTGGTTTGTAAAGAGGAAGGTTTTCAAGGCCTTCCTGAAGTTCCATAGACTGTTTAGCGATCTGACAGATGGGGAGATGATGTGCCATAATCTGGGTATAAAATGGGAATAAGAGTGTTTCCAGGCTGTTTCAGATGTGAATGAGCGTCCGGGTGGAATGGCTAGCCGTTTTTCTGCTTGGGATCTCAGTGATCAGTTGGGAATGTAAATTAGTAGTTTTGATGCTATGTAGCATCTTGTGGAATGTCTTGAAAGTTAGAACCAGGGCTTTAAAGACACATTGTTTTCGGATAGGCAGCCAGTGCATGGATCTTAATGCAGGGGTGACATGGCCACAGAAGCCCAGGTTCTTCAGAAGTCGGATTGCAGCGTTTTGCACATCTTGGAGACGGGAGATGGTTTTTGCGAGTAAGCTTACTAGTAGCGTGTTGCAATAATCTAAGCGGAATAACACAAATGCATATAGTAGCTAGGCAAAATCGTTCTCTGAAAAGTAAGCACGTATGCACTTTAGCTGGCGTAGGTAATAGAAACATGAAGACACTAATTTTGATACTTATCTGAGAGCGACAAGTTTGAGTCAAGAATCACTCCCAGGCTGCAGGCGTTGTCTGTGGCTGTAAGGGTGTCATTTCCCCAGGAGAGGAATGGATGGGGATATGTGTAGGAATCTTTGTGTATCCAGAGAAGTTCGTTTTTTGACACGTTGAGCTGTAGTTTGTTTGCAGTCATCCAGTTCTTTATTTCAGTTAGGCAGCAATGAAGTTTTTTGATTTCTACGTCTCGATGTTGACCTAGGGGGAGGTAGAACTGTATGTCGTCTGCGTAAGAGTGGATTTTGATTTGACATTTTTTCTGCGATGTCGAGTACTGGTTTGACGTACAGGTTGAAGAGGAGTGGGGATAGCAATGCACCCTGGGGTATTCCGTAGCAGAGAGATTTTGGTTCTGTTAAGGAGGGTCCTAGTAGTACTTTCTGAAATCTTTCTTTTAAGAAGGAGGAGAACCATTCCAGTACGACATTACAGATTCCGATGGAATGCAGTCTGGATAGGAGAAGTAAGTGATCAATAGTATCGAAGGCAGCACTCAGGTCTAATTGGTTAGTAGCTGTGTGGTGGATGGGCACGAGCCCAAGATTGAGGTTATGTGTGTAGGTAGACTATTGTAGCTTTAATGTCATCAATGGATACTGGTTTGAAGCCTTTTAGAGTTTCTAACTTGCATGGGTTGTGTTGCGTAGTTATTGGGATGTTTGGCAGGGCTTTGGCTTCTAAGTCTAGGCTTTCTCGGGTTTCCTGGATGAAAAGTCCATAGTCTGTTATTGAGAAAGACATGGGACAAGCCACTGCTTGCCCTGGTTCGGTAGCATGAAATGTTGCTACTCTTTAGGTTTTGGGCAAGTACTAGTGACCTGGATTGGCCACCGTGAGAATGGGCTACTGGACTTGATGGACCTTTAGTCTGACCCAGTAAGGCTATTCTTATGTTAAGTTTGTAAGTACTAGCTGAATACTCAGAGCTATTCTATAAATGACTTGCTTTGTCCTAAATGTAAAGAGAGCATTTACAGGAGAGGAGCACGGGCAAGGCATTGTCTACACATGTGACAGAGAATGTTTTAAGTTATACACTAAATTGCTACATTTAGGTGTGCTCACTAGAGAATGACACAGTGACAAAATTTTCCTGTCCCTGCAGTAATTCATTTTCCCATCCCATCCTCATGAGTTCTTTCCCTGTCCCTGCCCCATTTCTGCAAGCTCCATCCTCATCTGCACAAGCCTCAAACACTTTAAAATCATAAGTGTTTGTGGCTTGTACACAGTTAAGGCAGAGCTTATAGAAATGGGACAGCGACAAAACTCGCAGGGACGGGGACATTTAGTTCCTGCGGGGATGGGGACAAATTTGTCCCCGTGCCATTCTATAGAAAAGAGATGTTTTTAAGGATTTTCTAAAATGCATATATGAGGTTGAGGAGCGAACTAAATGGCTTCAGTCTGTGTCTCTTGAAGCAGCTTGATAGGCAATGAGTTTGGACACAAATCTTTTGTGGGTAATACATTTAACTGGTGGAAAGGAAAAAAAATGAGTGAGGTCTTGTGGTTCAACCTGGTCTGGAGAAGCAAAATTGGTTAGTAAGGTAGGAGGGTAATAATCTGTTGAGTGCTTTGTAAAAGAGACAGCCAAATTTGAAAAGAACTCTGTTTTCCATTTTTAGCCAATGAAGTTTGAGATAATGAGATGATATGTGATCAGATTTTTTTAAAGCTGAATATTAGCCTGATGGCGGTGTTTTGGATTATACATAATTTATGGAAGTGTTTTTGAAGCCCAGATAAGTATATAAATTGCAATAATCCAGGATACTTAAAACTAGAGAATGAATAAAGAGAATGAAAGGAGCTTGGTCAAAAATAGATTTAAGCTTCCAGAGCGCACAAAATCCTTTCTGTGTGACTAGGCTAATGTGAGCTGACATGGACTTTTGTCTAAGATTACTTCCAAAATTCTAATGGTCAAGGATTCCAAAAAGTCTCGGTGACGCTAGGTTAGTAGAATAGGCAATGCCTTTGCAGATAGGAGGGATGTTAACAGCTTATTGGTTGGCAAGGATGCTGATTAGGACTGATGGATGTTGATTAGGACTGGAGATGATACAAGTAGGATACTCAAATTCGAATTCAGCTACCCCCTACCATGTGGTTGTGGACTCTTCGGCTGGATAGCCAGAGAAGGCGGTCAGAGTTCAAACAACAGTACAAGGGCTCTTAGACATTTGAGTGATAGAGCCCATTCTTCCTGCAGAATCAAGCTTGGGCAGATACTCAATATATTTCATAGTATCCAAGAAAGACTCAGACAACTGGAGACCAATTCTGAGTCTAAAGTCAATCAGAGCCACTTCGACAAATATGCAACCTATTGTTAAAAACTGGAGAGATCCCGGAGGACTAGAAAATAGCAAATGTCACGCCCATCTTCAAGAAAGGTTCAAGGGGTGACCCAGGAAACTACAGGCCAGTGAGCTTGACCTCGGTCCCGGGAAAGATGATGGAAGCGCTGATTAAGGACAGCATCTGTGAACACATCGAAAACAATGGACAGCTAAAGTCGAGTCAGCATGGCTTCTGCAAGGGTAGGTCATGCCTCACAAACTTATTGTACTTCTTTGAGGGGGTAAACAGCCAGGTGGATAAAGGGGAATCCATAGACATCATTTACCTTGACTTCCAAAAAGCCTTCGACAAGGTACCATACAAAAGACTGCTTAAGAAGCTATGGAACCACGGGGTGCAAGGGGAGGTCCACCGATGGATCAAAAACTGGCTGGCAGACAGGAAACAGAGGGTTGGAGTAAAGGGCCGTTACTCAGACTGGCAGTGGGTCACGAGCGAAGTTCCGCAGGGGTCGGTGCTGGGACCGCTCCTGTTCAATATATTCATTAACGACCTGGAGGCGGGAACAAAATGTGAGGTCATTAAATTTGCGGATGACACCAAACTATACAGCAGGGTTAAAACCACAGCAGACTGCGAAGATCTCCAAAAGGATCTGACGACACTGGAAGAGTGGGCCAAAAAGTGGCAAATGAGCTTCAACATAGGGAAATGCAAGGTCATGTATGTAGGGAAAAAGAACCCGATGTTCACTTACAAAATGGGGGGATCACTGCTAGGAGTAAGTAACCTTTAAAGAGACCTGGGAGTGATGGTAGACACAACATTGAAGGCGTCGGCACAGTGCGCCACAGCCTCAAGGAAAGCAAACAAAATGTTGGGTATCATTAAAAAGGGTATCACGACCAGGACGAAGGAAGTCATCCTGCCACTGTATCGTGCAGTGGTGCGCCCGCATCTGGAATACTGTGTCCAGTACTGGTCGCCGTACCTCAAGAAGGACATGGCAGTACTTGAGGGAGTCCAGAGAAGAGCAACTAAGCTGATAAAGGGTATGGAAAATCTCTCATATACTGACAGACTAAAAAAGTTGGGGCTGTTCTCCCTGGAGAAGCGGAGACTTAGAGGAGACATGATAGAAACCTTCAAGATCCTGAAGGGCATAGAAAAAGTAGACAGGAACAGATTTTTCAAATTATGGGGAACCACAAGTACAAGGGGGCACTCGGAGAAATTGAAAGGGGACAGGTTTAAAACAAACACTAGGAAGTTCTTTTTCACCCAAAGGGTGGTGGATACATGGAACGTGCTTCCGAAGGCTGTGGTAGCAGGAGCACGTTACAGGGCTTCAAAGAAGGTTTGGATAGGTTCCTAGAGGACAAAGGGATTGAGGGGTACAGATAGGAGTAGAGGTAGGTTATAGGGATAGGAGTAGAGGTAGGTTATAGGAATAGTCAGGGACCACTGCTCAGGCAATAGGCCTGATGGGCCGCCGCGGGAGCGGACCGCTGGGCGAGATGGACCTCTGGTCTGCCTCAGTGGAGGCAACTTCTTATGTTCTTATGATTCTGCATGGAGACTGCTCGTTCGGTCATTGCATCGGTCGCATCAGGGGAATTCCTGACCTCTGGATTTGACGGAGGCCTATCTCCATATTCCCATATGTCCAGAGCACAGAAGGATGTTGAGATTTCATTTACTAAATAGACATTTTCAGTTCTCTGCACTTCCCTTTGGTCTGGCGACAGCCCCATGTACCTTCTCCAAGATGATGGCGGCCCACCTGAGAAAGGAGGGAATTCAGGTGCATCCTTATTTGGATGATTGGTTGATCAATGCCTCCTCCAAGATGGAAGGAGAGAGATCCGTGACTGAAGTAGTCCATCTGTTTGTCGCAGAACCTGAACTGGATTGTCAACTTCTAAAAGAGTCACCTGGAGATAACCCGTATCCCAGAGTATTTAGGAATCCATTTCAACACAGCAAAGGTTGTGTCTTTCTTTCTGAGCCACACAAATAGAAACAAAGCAGACTTCAGACATCCTGAATATGCCAATTCCCACAGCTTGATACTATCTCCTGGTACTAGGATCCATGACTGGTAGAAGTAGTCCCTTGGGCAAAGGCTCATATGTGTCCTATCCAGGACTCCCCATAGATGATTCCCTCCAGAAACCATTTGTCTGGACGGTGGAAGCACGGTGGAGCTTATTTTGATGGCTCCAACTGGAGTCATCAGAGAAAGGCATGCCATTAACGACACATGCCAGCCTCTATGGCTGAACGGGGCATTGCCACAGTCACCCAGTTCAGGGCCAATGGATCCCGTTGCAAAGGAAGTGGTCCATAAACCGACTGGAGCTGTGAGTCATTCAGCTCATCCTGCAAACGCTGGAAAAATCCTTGAAAGGCAAAGCAGTCAGAGTTTTCTTAAACAATGCTACAGCGGTGGCTTATGTAAATCGGCAGGGAGGCACCAGAAGTTTTCAGCTTCACGTGGAAGCCAAGTTGTTGTTACATTTGGTCAGAATCCTACCTGCAGGTACTCTTGGTAGTGCATATAGTAGGAGTAAACAATGTGCAAGTCGACTATCTCAACTGACAGACCTTGGACCCGGAGGAGTTGTCTCTATCCTACAAAGCATTCAACTGCTTAGTGTGTCGAAGGGGGCATCCGATGCTCGACCTAATGGCATCAGCAGAAAACAATAAAGTAGATCAGTTCTTCAGCCACAAGTTCAAGCCGGGAAGTGCCAGCTTTGATGCTCTAGTTCAGCTGCAGCCAGAACAAGGGCTGCTGTATATTTCCTCTGTGGCTCATGATAGGCCTGGTCATACAGAGAATAGTGAACCATCCAGGATTGGCAATCCTGGTGGTGCCAGATTGACCATGTCGGCATGGTATGCAGACCTGGTGCACCTTCAAAAGAACAGAGGTCTCAAATTGCTGGTAAATTTGGATTGCTTGTCACAGATTCCAGTTCCCATAGAGTCTGGAACACTTTGGTATTACAGCATGGCTCTTGAGTGCGCTGCTCTAGCTCAGAAAGGTTTCTTAGAGTTAAGAGACAAACAATGATTGCACCCTATGCAAAGACCTGCAAAGGACAAGGTAGAGTTTTATTTCCAAGTTTTCCAAGTTTTATTTAAAATTTGATATACCACTTCAAAAATTGTCTAAGCGGTGTACAATGTCATAACAAATAAAATCAAGGGGAAACACAATTAGACAGTAACAGATGTAAGTGATGTAATAAAACAAGGGGGATAAGGGGGGAAGTACAATTTGCAATAGGAGAGAGAGCCAGTAAAGGTCAATACAGCTCTTCCTTCTTTCTAAAGTCTGGAGATTACTTGTCATATGCGTCCTTAAAAAGGAAAGTTTTTAGGTTAGCTTTAAATTTGGAGCCATTAAAATCCCTGGTGTCAGTAGTTTTGGCCTTTCTGTAGGCCAGTCTGGACAGAAGTTCAGGTAGCTCTGCTGGCTGACCTTTTCAATGCTTCTCTAGAGTCGGAACTGGGACTGGAGAACGGTTAATGTGGTCCCTCTCTACAAAAGTGGAAGTAAGGAAGGAGATCCCTCAAAGTGCAGGTAGCAGGTCTTATGTTTCAGAGCCTGAGTGGAAATGGGCTCTTTGGCCTTGCATCCTGAAATAGCCAGATTTTTGAAGGAAGCACTGAGATTGCAGCCTCCGGTAAGACAGCTGTTCCTGTTGTGGAATCTTAACATCATTTTGAGGGGGCTCAGTAAGGCTCCATTCAAGCCTTTGTAGGAAGCGTCACTTCTGGATCTGACCTCGATGACAGTGTTCCTGGTAGCCTTTGTCTCAGTTAGAAGAGTCTCCGAGAGTCAGGCACTAAAATGCACAGAGTAATTTCTAAGACTTACAGATGTGGGAGTCTTCCTTCGCATAGTCCCTTCATTTTTGCTGAAGGTTGTATCAGCCTACCGTATCAATCAGGAGGTCAGGTTACCCACGTTCCATTCTACAGTTTCCAAGAAGAGACATAATTTCTAGATATGTAGAGTGTTCTTCTCCGTTATCTTGAAGTGGCAAATTAATTTTGTCTCTCAGATCATATTTTTGTCCTCATCAATGCTGCTAGGCTGGGTAAACCAGCAACTAAGGCAACTATTTCCTGATGGATTCATAAGATGATCTCTTCAGTGTACATTGGCTGTGGGAAACAACCACCAATTTCATTGAGAGCACACTCCACCAGAGTTGTGGCTTCTTTGTGTGCAAAGTATCAGGCAGTCCTTCCGGAGGAGATTTGTAGGTAGCTACATGCTCCAAGCTCTATACATTTACAAGGTTTTACAGAGTGGATGTGGCAATGCAAGAGGATACAGCCTTTGGATCCTCGGTTTTAATGGCAGGCTCATCTGTCCCACCATACACTCAAGAGTCTGCTTAGGTATCTCACTTATAGTCAAGGATTCCAAGACACCTTGCACCAGAACGGAAGATTAGGTTCTTACCTTGATAATCTTTCTGGTAGATGTGTCTAAGAGTCCTGATGCCCTGCCCTGTCAGTTAGAATTCATCTGCTTACTGCTTCAGTCAGAGCTTATGTCCACAGCTGGAGATCTTCTCCTGCCAGTCTGATACAAAGAGTAAAATACTGAACATAAAAAAAGTAAATTTCTCAGAGCTCCATCAGTGTAAAGTGCTGGTTGCACTTTGACAGGTGGGTGATTCATTCCACCTGGGTTTACATTATGGGTTTATTACATTGGTTCAATTTCGTCTTACAGATTGGAACAGAAATGTATTAGGGTTTTTCCTATACACCTCCTTCCTATTTCTTATGCTGTAGTGATGGTAGATTGTTTTGGTACAAACTGAAGGGGGCACTGCATTTCTTAGTACTAAATCTTAGCTGCCAAATTTCAGACCATTCTTCAAGCTTCCCTGGGTCTTTTCTCATGTTGTTCACACCATCAGGGATGTCTTCTCTGTTGCAAATTTTGGTATCTTACGCAAAGAGGCATATCTTACCCGACAGCCTTTCAGCAATATTGCTTACAAAAATTATAAAAAGAATGGGCCCAAGAACTGAAACTTGAGGCATACTACTGATAATATTCCTTTCCTCAGAGCGATCTCCATTGACCACTACCCTCTGTCACCTTCCACTCAACCATTTCCTGACTCAGTTTGTCACTTTGGAGCCCATACCAAGGGCACACTATTTAAAAACACAGTAACATAGTAAAGACCTAGAACAATTGCTTTCGTCCTCTACTTATGAGGAATTTAGGAAACGTCTAAAAACACACCTGTTCCTAAAACATCTTGACAACTGATCCACTTATCTCTTTCCTCTCAATAGCGACCTACTGTCCTCTTGATTACTTTTCTCCTCAACAATGAATTTCCTGTCTAATTACTTCTCTTTCTTCTTCCCCTCTTGAAGTCAGTCAATTTGTACCTTTGCTTAATCTTTTGTAAACCGCATAGAACTTCACGGTATTGCGGTATATAAGCTGCTGTTGTTATTATTATTATTATTATTAAATGGTCCATCCAGTCTGCCCAACCATACATGCTTCATAAATTAATTTAATGTATTAGATGCCTGTGTAAATCACTGTCAAGGGCTTTGCTAAAACCTAAATATACCACATCTAGCACACTCCCTCAATCCATTCTCTGGTCACCCAATCTAAGAAATTGAACAGGTTTGTTTGACAAGACCTGCCTCTAGTGAATCCATGCTGCCTTGGGACCTGTAATCCACTGGATTCCAGAACATAAGAATTGCTGCTGCTGGATCAGACCAGTGGTACATCATGCCCAGCAGTCTGCTCCCCACGGTGGCCCTTTGGTCACTATTCTCTGTTTTAAAAGTGTTTCTCTCAATTTACCGTATTTTCACGTAGATAACGCGCACCAGTGTAAAACGCGCACACGGGTATAGCGCGCGGAAAACACAAATTTATGTACATAAATTTTTATATACTGCGCACACCCGTATACCGCGCATGCTGCCCGACTCTCCCATCGCCGTCCGACTCTCCTTTCGCCCACCCCGATTCTCCTCTGGCCACCCCGACTCTCCTTTCGCCCGCCCGACTTTCCTTTCGCCCACCCGACTCTCCTCTCCCCCTTGAAGTCCTGTCCACACCCTGAAAGCTTGATGCCCACCCCCCGACGTCCGATTCACCCCCCCGCAGGACCTCTCGCACCCTCACCCCGAAGGACTGCTCGTACGCCCTCCCACCTGCACCCCCACAGCCTCCCGACCCCCCCCAACACATCATGTAGAAGCTCCTACCGGTGTCCTGCTGCTTTCTCTTAGCGGTCCCGGCCCTTCCGTGAGCCCTGCGCCTGCGCTGCTTCCTCTTCCAGCGGTTCGCCCTTTCTCTAACGTCAAGCCCTCTTGCCCCACTCACTCCCCGACTCCCTGACACGATCGGGGCAAGAGGGAGCTCAAGCCCTCTTGCCCCAGCCAACCGCGGCACCCCCGACACGATCGGGGCAAGAGGGAGCCCAAGCCCTCTTGCCCCGCCGACTCCCCAACTCCCCGCCAATATCGGGCCAGGAGGGAGCCCAAACCCTCCTGGCCACGGTGACCCCCTACCCCCACCCCGCACTACATTACGGGCAGGAGGGATCCCAGGCCCTCCTGCCCTCGACGCAAACCCCCCTCCCCCAACGACTGCCCCCCCAAGAACCTCCGACCGCCCCCCCCAGCCGACCCACGACCCCCCTGGCCGACCCCCACGACACCCCCACCCCCTTCCCCGTACCTTTGTGTAGTTGGCCGGACAGACGGGAGCCAAACCCGCCTGTCCGGCAGGCAGCCAACGACAGAATGAGGCCGGATTGGCCCATCCATCCCAAAGCTCCGCCTACTGGTGGGGCCTAAGGCGCCTGGGCCAGTCAGAATAGGCCCGGGAGCCTTAGGTCCCTCCTGGGGGCGGGGCCTGAGGCACATGGGCCCAACCTGACCATGTGCCCAAGGCCCCGCCCCCAGGAGGGACATAAGGCTCCCGGGCCTATTCTGATTGGCCCAGGCGCCTTAGGCCCCACCAGTAGGCGGAGCTTTGGGACGGATGGGCCAATCCGGCCTCATTCCGTCGTTGGCTGCCTGCCGGACAGGCGGGTTTGGCTCCCGTCTGTCCGGCCAACTACACAAAGGTACGGGGAAGGGGGGTGGGTGTGTTGTGGGGGGTCGGCCAGGGGTGTCGCGGGTCGGCTGGGGGGGCGGTCGGAGGTTCTGGGGGGGGGGGTTTGCGTAGAGGGCAGGAGGGCCTGGGATCCCTCCTGCCCGTAATGTAGTGCGGGGTGGGGGTAGGGGGTCGCCGTGGCCAGGAGGGTTTGGGCTCCCTCCTGGCCCGATATTGTCGGGGAGTTGGGGAGTCGGCGGGGCAAGAGGGCTTGGGCTCCCTTTTGCCCCGATCGTGTCGGGGGTGCCACGGTTGGCTGGGGCAAGAGGGCTTGAGCTCCCTCTTACCCCGATCGTGTCGGGGTTGCCGCGGTTGGCTGGGGCAAGAGGGCTTGAGCTCCCTCTTGCCCCAATCGTGTCGGGGAGTCGGCGAGGCAAGAGGGCTTGACGTTAGAGAAAGGGCGAACCGCTGGAAGAGGAAGCAGCGCAGGCGCAGGGCTCACAGAAGGGCCGGGACCGCCAAGAGGAAGCAGCAGGACACCGGTAGGGGGGGGGGGGTCGGGAGGCTGTGGGGGTGCGAGCGGTCCTTCAGGGTGGGGGTGCGGGTGGGAATGCTTGAGCTCCCTCTTGCCCCGATCGTGTCGGGGTTGCCGCGGTTGGCTGGGGCAAGAGGGCTTGAGCTCCCTCTTGCCCCGATCGTGTCGGGGAGTCGGCGGGGCAAGAGGGCTTGACGTTAGAGAAAGGGCGAACCGCTGGAAGAGGAAGCAGCGCAGGCGCAGAGCTCACAGAAGGGTCGGGACCGCCAAGAGGAAGCAGCAGGACACCGGTAGGCGCTTCTACATGTTGGGGGGGGGTCGGGAGGCTGTGGGGGTGCAAGCGGTCCTTCGGGGTGGGGGTGCGAGCGGTCCTGCGGGGGGGGGAACTATGTAAAAAAAATTTTGTACAACGCGCAAGGGTATGCGCGGTTTGTAAAAACCACGTATAACGCGCGCGTTATATGCGAGAAAATACGGTACGTACCACAGAAGTCAGATTTACCAGCCTGTAGTTCCCTCCCTCCTTCCTTACTTCTACTTTTGTAGAAAGGGACCACATTAATCGTTCTCCAATCCCACTCCCAACTCTAGAGAAACATTGAAAAGGTCAGCCAGCAGAGCTACCTGAACTTCCCTAAGTTCCTGTAGTAGCCTTGGATGTACCTCATCCAGCCTTATCACTTTGTCCACCTTTCACTAGCTCTTCATGAACATAATCCTCTGAAAATTGACTGGATTTACCTCACTTCCATCCCTTTTGACATTTGTCTTCTGTGGTCCTTCTCCCGGCTCCTTAGCTGTGAACACAGAACAGAAATATTTATTAAGAAATTCAGCCTTTATCAGCTTCTACATATTTTTCCCCTTCACCTTTGAGTCTCACAATGCCCATTTTGTACTTCTTCCTATCACTAATATATCTAAAAAAAATGTCTTTTTTCGCCATTGTTCCGTGTCGGGTATTTTTTCTTCCATTTACATCTTTGCTTTTCTGACTACTCTTAACTTTTTCAGATATTTTTGCCTTCTTTTCCTCTTAGTTTATGAAAGCTAACCTCTTTTTCCTTACCATTACAGCTACTACTTTTGAGAACCAAACCAGATTTTTTTTCCTCTTACTTTTACTTACTTTCTTTACACAGTGGTTTGTTACCCTTACAATTGCTCCTTTCAGTATTGTCCACTGTTTCCTCCTTCCTGATGTTCCCATCCAGACAACAATTCCTTGACTCATTCTTGCTGGTATAATCTTAATATTTATAATCAGATGAAGGTTTCATTTTTTGAAAAATATATTATAGAGTTAATCAAATAATTTTCTGATTTGGTTATACTATTAGAAATATATAGATAAATAATTATGAAATTATTGCAAGGTGAACTAACTCCCGAGAGAGGTGGTGGAGAGGAAAACGGTGATAGAGTTTAAAAAAGCGTGAGATGAACATTGAGGATCTAGAATCAGGGAGAGTGTGGCGCAGTGGTTAAAGAGGGAGAGTGTGGCGCAGTGGTTAAAAGCTACAGCCTCAGCACCCTGAGATTGTAGGGTTCAAACCCATGCTTCTCCTTTTGACCCTGGGCAAGTCACTTAATCCCCCCATTGCCCCAGGTACATTAGATAGATTGTGAGCCCGCCGGGACAGAGAGGGAAAACTGCTGTCCCAGGCGGGCTCACAATCTCAGTACCTGAATAAATGCATGTAAACCGTTCTGAGCTCCCCTGGGAGAACGGTATAGAAAATTGAAAGGTTTTTTTGAAAGAAAATAATAGTAAATATTGAAGGCCAGTACTGGGCAGACTTGCATGGTCTGTGTCTGTATATGGCCATTTGGGGGAGGATGGGCTGGGGAGGGCTTCAATGGCTGTGAGGGTGTAGATCGACAGAAGTGAGCTTTGACGGAGACTTCAGTAGTTGGAACCCAAAAACAGTACCGGGCTGAGTTTTGGATTCTTGCCCAGAAATAGCTAAGGAGAAGAAGAAAAAAAAAAACAACAAATTTTTAAGATTGAATCAGATGGACCATTCGGGTCTTTATCTGCCATCATCTACTATGTTACTATGTAAGTTTTCTTTTTGAAAAGAGAAAAATAATCATTATCTTAATTTGGAAAAGAAAAACACGTTTTCCTGCTTTTATGGGCTCCAAACTATTTCTCAATTTTGAATGAATGAGTTCAAAGGAAGAGCATATTTTTCTATGCCAGTAGAAGAAGCTACTGCTGTTAAAAGTACTATTGCAACACTACTAATTATTTATATAGTGCTACTAGACATACACAGCACTATATATCAAAACATAGAAGAGAGAGTCCCTGCACAAAAGAGCTTACAATCTAGTCAAGACAGGCAGACTGGACAAAAAGGTGCATCAATACACAGTGCTCAAGTGAGAGAAATACAGAGGGAATGATAAGACAAATGTTGGTGCTTAGCAGGTAGGGGAATTTCAGAGGGAATAAGACAGATATTGGTGCTTAGAGGTGAAATCATTACTTCAACAGTCTCTAAATCCAAGTGCTTAATAAGTGACCACCAATTCGGTATGACTTTCTTTAAAACATCATCAGCAAACATATATTTATTGAATGTTTCCCCCTTAGCTCTGAAGTTTATAGTTGGCATTACTTATGGATGATTCCTGGATACCCAACTATTTTTCTGTATTTTGTTTAAATTTTCAGAAATGGTTTTCAGGATTCTCAGCATATCTTCAACATTTTTTTCAAGCCCAATATTCACAAACTCACCAAAATAGGTCAGTTGTTGATATACTGCTTTAACAGTCCACTAGAGAGTTCCATCTAACATCTTTTGGGAGCATTAGCTTGATTTCACCCATTCTTTTCAGAGCTACTGCTGTAAAAGGATTGTTATGGAAGTAATTAACAATTTGAATAATATTAGTCTTCATTTCTGGTCTTTGGTTAGAAGGCATAGCAAATTACACTCCTGGCGGAATTCTATGCAAAAAAATTCAAAATTCTGCTCAAAAAAAAGCCTAATTCTGTGCACAAAATTTGAAAATTCTGCAAGTTTATTTCTAATCTAATATTTGTGAATTGCACAAACCACAGGCTCTAAGCGACAAGGAATAGGGAAGATTGGGCAGAGGAAGAAAGAGAAAAAAGGGAGGAGGGGGGGAAGAAAGGAGGAGATCTAATCGTATTAAGCAAGAAAACAGGTGCGTATGTTGATCTTATAAACTTAGTTTTAGAAGAGTAGGGTTTTCAGTTTTTTTCCGGAATTGGGCGTGGTTGGATTCTGTTCTTATTGTCTCTGCTAGATCGTTCCAGATTTTGACTCCCAGGAAGGTGAATATGGATTGGAAAATTCTGAGGTTCATTTGGATTATGTTTAGTAGTCTGCATGAGGTGGACCATGCATCAGATAAGAGAGGCAGCTGAGTTTACATAGATTATATGATGCAGGATGTTTTGAATTTTATTCGGGATGGGATGGGTAGCCAGTGGAGTTGTTTGAGGTGTGCTGAGATAGTCATATTTCTTTAGGCCGAAAATGAGTCTTGCATACTGCAATGTTTTGAATGAGCTTAATTTTGTGTGTAAGGGTAGCATTGATTCCCAAATAGACAGAGTTGCAGTAATCCAGTTGGGATAAAATCATCATCTGGACAATGAGGGCAAAATGATGCTGATGTAAGTATGGCCTGATGAGTCTTGATTGTTTCATGGTGAAGTGGGTTTTCTTACGAAGATGGGACATTTGAGGTTCCATGGTTAGTGTGGAGTCCAGGGTGCAGCCTAGAATATTTGACAACATTTAAACAATAATTTTGCTAATTATCCAGAATTTCAGTACAATTTACTATTTTCATTAAATTATACTTACTTAGTGACTTTCTTCTAGCAGCACACCTTTGTAAAAGCCCATCTTAGTGAAGTTGGTTGATTTGTTTTCATAGTACTTCACTTTGCCTCTGTTGTTGAAAAACATTTCCGAAAGCTGACATATTTCAATAACTTCAAAATAGAAAACTTTTTTCTATCTTTTGTTGCCTGATCAATTAATTTTTCCATTCACTTTGGTCCCAGAGGTCCCTATTCTGCTTTTCTTTGTTTTTTTTGTAACTGTCTTCCCTAGATCACCTGTCCTTTTTATATTATATTCCTTTCTGTCCTTCCCAGCATCTATCCCCCCGCCTCTATCCTGAGCTTCTCATTTCTATGTCCCTCTTCATTCTTCTACATCAGTGGTTCCCAAACCTGTCCTGGGGGACCCCCAGCCAGTCAGGTTTTCAAGATATCCCTAATGAATATGCATGAGAGAGATTTGCATATAATGGAAGTGACAGCTATGCAAATCTCTCTCATGCATATTCATTAGGGATATCTTGAAAACCTGACTGGCTGGGGGTCCCCCAGGACAGGTTTGGGAACCACTGTTCTACATCATCATCTCTCTGTCAGAATCATCCCTTTTCAAGCAATGTCCCTGTGTCTAGTGTCTTACCATGTTTCAATGCTTTCTCCCCATCAAGCATTCTTCTCCATGCCCAGCATTGCTTCAGTGTCCCCCATCTCTATGCTCAGTCCCCATCTAGGATCTCTTTCTATCTTTCTGTGCCTCTTTATGTGTAGGATCTTCCACCCCTGATCTAGCCTATCTCCTCAAGTTTGCATCTCTCACTTATCCCTCTCCCCTCCCAAGCCAGAATCTGTCTCCCCCCCCCCCCCCCAATATCCCCAGCCAGCACCTCACACTATCTCCCACTAGGTATACTCTGGAGGAGAGGAGGTAGAGGGGAGATATGATGCAGACATTTAAATACTTGAAAGGTATTAATATAGAACCAAATCTTTTCCAGAGAAGAGAAAATGGTAAAACTAGAGGGCATAATCTGAGGTTGCGGGGAAGAAGACTCGGGAGCAATGTTAGGAAATTATTTTTCACGGAGAAGGTGGTAGATATCTGGAATGCCCTTCTGAGGAAAACAGTGATGGAATTTAAAAAAGCATAGGATAAACATAGAGGATCTCTGTTTAGTCAGAAAAAAAGAGTAGCTTTTTAGCAAGAAACCTAAAGCTGTGTTTTTTTCATATGTTCTGCTTCAGTTAATGGATTTTTTCCCTCTAATTAGCAAATAACATTGCTGTTTGTCCACAAAAATAGAAGGTTTTGCATGCAATATATCTGTTTTGATGTGCCCTGTTTATGTGGTGCCTTATTAAATGTATTTTGAGCTTAATAAAGCAAGAATAAAAACCCAGAGAGCTATTTAGCAGATCGCATTAAGGACATCCAAACTGTGCCTAAGTTCCGTCCATAAAACTGAGGTCTATCTGAAGCACAAACTACGCTCAAAAGTAGACTTCCTTTACAATGCCTATAGGACCTAGTTTTACAATTGCTAAGCAACTTGCTAGCTCACTGTGTAGCACACTGGTTAAACCTACAGCCTTCTACTCTAATGTTACTGGTTCAAATCCCAGTTTCAAGTTTTATTTTGATTTGATAAATCGCTTATTCAAATTACTAAGTGAGTTACAGCAGAATAATATAAACAAACATTTCAACATACTTTTTAAAATTGATAGTAATAGGTTAGACAGACAAGTTTACAAACTAATTGATACACAAGGAATGGAGGGGTAAAGTTACAATTCAATGCTTAGAAATGAAGACAGAGCCATGGAGAAAACATAGGGGAGGGAAAATAGTATAAACCTGAAAGGTAACTACTTTGTCATTTAAGGAAAATTTAAAGATTAAAAGCATCTTTAAAAAGGAAGCTTTTTAAATTTTTTAAAAATGGCTAAGATCTTTTTCCTCTCTAATGTATTGGGGCAAAGTATTCCAAAGTTGGGGGGCCATCACTGAAAACATGTCATGTCTTCTAGTACCGATGACTTTCAAAGAAGGAACTGCTAAAAGCTTTTGACCAGTAGATCGAAGGGAACATGATGAATTATAAGAAATAAGCATTCTATTGATAAATTGTGGTTCATTGGAAGACAAAGTTTTAAACACTAAGAGTAATATTTTAAAGGTGATACGGTGATTTATTGGAAGCCAGTGTGAATTAATCAGAAAAGGGGTAACATGGTCATATTTTTTACCATTATGAATAAGTTTGACAGCTGTGTTTTGTATTATTTGAAGACGCTTTTTTTTCCTTTTGTGTAATGTTTGTTAATAATGAGTTACAGTAATCAAGTTTAGCAATGACTAGAGAGTGGATTAGAACGTTTATTGATTTTGGTTCAAGAAATTTAGAAGATTGAACGAATCATGCATAATCTATAGAAACAAAATTTGATGGTGTTACTTATGTGTTCATGATAGGAGAGCTTATCAGTTACTCTCTCTGATGTAAGAGAAATAAATAAAAGCATTAAACAGATCCAACTACCAGTATCACAATTATAATGAAAACCACCATAAAATCGCCATTCTAATAACATCATCATAATAAAATATTATAACATTAAGGACATTATTTGGACATCTTAACTTTCACCTAAAACCTGATTCTCTGAAGGATGCCTAAAAATTTAGACGTCTAAACAGTGCTGAGCATTTCTGAGCGTGATTCTACAAAGGACGCCTATCTTAGATGTCTAAACGGCGCTTAACTTTAGACGCATTTTGCAGAATCAGGGCCTAAATGTACAGCACTGCGTAAACCCGTTCAGTTCTATAGAAATGTTAAATAGTAGTCGTAGTTGTTGTTATTATAGAAACACATACAGCAGGATCATTGGGGACATTATGCCACTCATCAAGACTTAGGTTAACAATTTTACCCTCTAGATCTGTTGCACATTGCTCTGTTTTGTGTCATAATTTATCTGTCATTTTCCTTGCAACATCGGATCTGCTGGGAGGACTGTATCCTGGTCTCAATAACTGAACCATGTAGTAAAGTGAGGGTTTTCAATCAGATGAAAAGAAGAGTTTGTCACGTAACAAACTGGGCAATTTTTTCATCAATTACGTTTTTTTCTAATCTGGTTTTTATCAGAAACTTATCTATGGTGGTTCCAAGATGGTCGGATTTTTTCTTTTTTTTAGACGATATACTGTGGGTATGTGATGTGACTGAAACACTATTGGAGTTATCTGTGTAGGATAGTGTTTCAGTCACATCATATATCCACAGTATATTGCCTAAAAGTAAGAAAAAAAATCCGACCATCTAGGAACCATCATAGATAAGTTTGTAATAAAAACAAGTAAATGATGAAAAAATTGCCCAGTTTGTTATGTGACAAACTCTTCTTTCCATCTGATTGAGCAGGAGGATGGTAATCTCAAAGGTGGATCATTTCCAGAATCCTGAGAAAACTAGAGTAATTAGTCATTTGACAGAATATAGAGGGTACAGTTAAAGGGCCATTTTTCTCAATGGATGAGAGTAAATAGTGGAGTGCTGCAGGGATCTCTACTGGGGCCTGTTTTATTTAACATATTTATAAATGATATGGAAATTGGAATGATGAGTGAGGTGATTACATTTGCAGTTGACATTAAATTGTTCAAAATTGTTAAAACACACACAGACTTAAAAATTGTAGGTAGACCTTAAGAAATTGGAAGACTGGGCATCCAAATGGCAGATTAAATTTAATTTGGACAAATGCAAAGTGATGCAAATTAGGAAGAATAACCCCAATCATAGTTAACTGATGCTAGGGTCCACTGTAAGGGTCAGTGCCCAAGAAAAAGATCTAGGTGTTGTGGACAATATGCTGAATCCTGCTTAATGGGTGGCGGCGGCCAAAAAAGCAAACATGATACTAGGAATTATTAGAAAAGGGATGGTAAATAAGACTAAGAATGTATTGCTGTATTGCTCCATGGTATAACCTCACCTTGAGTAAGTATTACATTTAATTCTGGCCCCTGTATCTCAAAAAGATTTTGTGGAATTAGAAAAGGTTCAAGGAAGAGCAATCAAGATAATAAAGGGGATGGAACTCCTTTCACATGTGGAAAGACTAAAGAGGGGGAGATATGACTGAAGTGTACAAAATCTTGAGTGGTATAGAATGGGTGACATCAAAAATTGCGAAAGAGGCACTATGAAATTACAGGGAAATACTTTTAAAAACAATAGGAGGAATAACACAGGAACAACAAAAATCTTTACTTTCTTATAGACAAGAGACTTTGGACTTAGGGGCCACATTTAGGCTACTTTATCCCTGCAAATGTTTAGTATCCCTGGGAGGTTTAAAATATATCTTTTTTGTTCCTGAACAATTGAAAGCTTTTATAGATCTTAAGAAAATAGCTTAAGGTTCAGAGGTACTGCAGGGTATTGGTACATATAAAAATTACTGCTAGCAATTGTTAAAGCCTTACTTTAATAATATTACTAATTTTGGATTGCCTTATTCTTTATTGATTCCTTTCCTTATTTATTTTTGGTGTGGTCTAATAAAGAAGTATATTATTTCTAATGGAAATGTGCTGGATTTAAAAGTACTTTTTCTTTCCATGTTTCTTTAATAAAAAACAAACAACAATAGGAGGAAATGTTTTTTTCACTCAGAGAATAGATAAGCTCTGGAAAGTGTTACCAGAGGATGTGGTAACAGTGGTTAACGCAGCTGGTTTTAAATAAGGTTTGGACAAGTTCCCGGAGGAAAATTCTGCTGTTGAGACAGACATAGGGGAAGCCACTGCTTGCCCTAGGATCAGTAAGATGGAATGTTCCTACTATTTGAGTTTTTGGCAGGTACTTATGACCTGGATTGGCCACTGTGGAAATAGGATACTAGTCTGGATAGATTGGTCTGACCTAGTATGGCTATCCTTATGTTGTGTTATGATGATAGATTCCCCTAAAACAAAAAAAGACAGTGCTGTTATTTTATTATTGATACCATTTCTGCTTGTTTAATATTACTCATTGTTTTCACTGCCACTCAGTACTGCCCCAAAAAGGAATATTTGCTTGTCTCAACTCTTTATTTCTTCATAACAATTGTATCAAAATGACGTTAACATGCAGTAATAATAACAAATATATTTTTGCTCAATTATGACAATTCCTCAAGGCAGCCTTTATGAAAAATGATGAAATTAGAACATTTACCAACCTGAAGATCTGCCTGTTCAAATATGTTCCTTTTGTCATGTTCATCACAGTACTTTTCATGATGATGTTTAATTTGGGCCACCAGGCCTAGCATATCTTGCACAGCATTTCATTTTAGATTTATTTTATCATTTTCTTTAATGATATCCTTTGTCACATTATATGTAGCGCTGTCATTATGTTACTACTAGTGTTTAAGCCCGTTACATTAACGGGTGCTAGTAAAGCCTCCTTCCCTCACATGTCCCCTATTCTCAGCCCCAGCTCCAAACCCATTTTTACCCCCCCCCCCCCCAGCCCCCTTCTCCCATCTGTTCCCTTTCAGCCTGAGCCCCCTTTTCTCACCAGCAGCATTTCCCTCCCCATTCCACTTCCCTGTCCAGCAGTACCTCTTCCCTGCTTCCTCTGTTCCTCTTCATTGCTCCCCTGGTCCATTAGCACCTCTTTCCTGCTCCCCCTGTTCCTCTTCATTGCTCCCTCAGCCCACTAGCACCTCTTCCCTGCTCCCCCTGTCCCTCTTCTAACGGGTGCTAGTAAATCTTCCTTCCTTCACATGTCCCCTATTTTCAGCCCCAGCCCCAGCTCCAGCTGCAGCTCCAAACCCATTTTTACCCCCCATCCTCCTTCTCCCATCTTTTCCCTTTCAGCCCCAGCCCCCTTTTCTCACCAGCAGCATTTCCCTCCCTACTCCACTTCCCTGTGCAGTAGCAGCAGAAGCATACCTTCCCCCTCCATTTTCCTGTGCAGCAGCAGCAGCATTTCCCTCCCCCAACCCACTTCCCTGTGCAGCAGCATCTCTTCCATGCTTCCCCTGTCCCTCTTCCCTGCTTCCCCAGTCCAGCAGCACCTCTTCCCTGCTCCCCCTCACTGCCTTACATACTTTGTCCCTCCCGCACCCTCCGAATCCAACCTGCCTGCCAGCCATCCCCCTGTGCAGTAGAACCCTCTCCCACTGCCACTATCGCCACCGTGCAGCCAACCCCACTGATCCTCCACCGCGAGACGACCGTCAAACCTACTGGCTCCAGCAGCGGTCGCATCACACTAAAGACTATGCTTCGCGGCCTTCCCATGCTCTGATTTCCTCTGCCGGCATCTCTGATGATGTCATCAGAGACGGGGCAGAGGAAATCAGAGCATGGAAAGGCCGCGAAGCAGTGTCTTTAGTGTGATGCAGCCACTGCTGGAGCCAGGAAGTTTGTGAGTCTCGTGGTGGGAGGGTCAATGGGGGTTCGTGTGCATCAGGAAAGGGTGCAGGGGGGGAGGGGCGACGATGGTGGCAAATTTTCAGTCGGCACGTGTTCTCAGACTGCCTTTGGGGCTCCATGTCCGTGCCGCCTGTCTTGGAGGGTTGTGTCGGGGTGGGGCTCCTGTGCCCAATTCTCTTGTGGTCGGCGCTGTGTCGGGGCTTCTGCTGGGCACTGGCCTGTTGGCTCAGTATTGTGCGCATGTGAGGACTGACAGGGTGGCGGGCAGGGAGAGAAAACTTGCTTGCGCTTCCTCCAGCGGTTGGTGAGTGAGAGCGGGAGGAGGGGAGTGGCCAGAGTGTTCCCTGCCGCCTGATTCTAAAATAGAATCCGGCCACGGATCAGAAAACACGGCCGCAGGGATCATGAAACCCTAAGTGCGCATGCGCGCTTAGGGTTTTATTATACAGGATAACTTAAACACCTCGCAGTGCACAATATGTTCTATTTGACAATGCCAGTTAGTACGATATCTGGCTTTGAACCTCATCACGCTCTATTGCATGCAACATCACTTAGCTTGTTGTCTAGTTTTTTCCAGTTACTGAGCATGGGTACACAAGCGCACACTTTAAGTAGCAATTGCCAATTAAGCTGCTAGCTTTTGTTCTAAGTGTGCAAAAAGTACATGGAAAATAACACACGACACAAATTTTAGTAAAATAGTTACTTTGTTTATTAATTATCATAATGGACCTCAAAAGGTTAGTGCATCATCTGGGAGGTCTTTACAAACGCCAAAATGGTGGCCTTTTTGACAAAGATCTCAATCTGAGAATTTGTTGCTCCCCAATATGTACCTTTTGTCCTGCATGACATCATTACTTGTCAACCAATCCATTAACAGAGGCTGTCCTTAAATTTGGACAAAGAACTTCCTTTTAACATGGAATAAAATTTCCAGAAATCATATTTTTTGTTTACATTCATTTCTGAATATATATATAACCATTTTATAACATAGCCAAAAACTTTAAATCTAAACTGCTGAAAAGTTCTTGCCTCTATCAGCACAGGAAAAAAAGGAGGGACTGTTCCCCCCTGCTCTGAGCTTTACAAGAACTGACAGTTTCAAATTTCACTCAAACTCAGAAACCCCCCAGACCCCTCCCTATGCTGGTGGGCCTCTAGAGGGTTTCCATGGTAACAGTATTCCTAGCTTTAACCTAACCATTTCCAGATGATACCTAAAGATTTTTCCTTAGTGTTTCTTGCATCTTATATATATATATATATACACTAGTCTTTAAGCCCGTTACATAAACGGGTGCTAGAATAGATGTGTGTGTCTGTCTTTATTTCTTTCTCTCTCTCCCCTTGGCCGCTGTCTGTTTGTCTATGCTTATTTGTTTTTCTCTCCTTGGACACTGGCTGTCTCTCCTGAATGTCTTCCTTTCTGTCTGTCTCACTGGCCCCCTGTGTGTCATTCTTTGTGTCTGTGTCCTTGTGTCATTCCCCCCCCCAGAGCAAAGCTGTCTGCCCCAGCATACCCCTTTCCCTCTCCCTGACCCCCTTGTGTCTTCCCCCTCCCCCCCCCCGAGCAAAGCTGTCTACCCCCCAGCACACCTCTGCAACAAAAGCATCCCCTTGTACCTGCAGCACTGGCATGACACCCTTCAGCCAATCGTGAGTGCTCAGAGCGCGACAGGGAGAGGGGCCTGCAGCTTCTTCGGCGTCGGTGAGGAAGGAGAGGTTGGCCCAACTCTCCGCAGGGGCTTTGGGGACAGTCTTGTGCGGCTCGAAGCCCTCCTCCCAGCAGCACTCCATACTGCCTTCCTCCCGCTGCCCAGAATAGATGTCTGTATGTCTGGGTTTTTTTTTATTTGTCCCTCTCTCCTTGGACGCTGTCTGTCTGTCATTCTTTGTATCTGTGTATCTCCCTGGTCCCCTGTCTGTCCGTCTTTCTTTCTGTCTGTCTCCCTGGCCCCCCTGCTTGCCAAAGCAGCCCCCTTTCCCTCTCCCCCTGTTCTGCAATGCCTACCTGCTCCGTGGCCCCCTTCTGTTTCTCCCCATCTGTTCCTCCCCCACCTGATTGCTGTCTGCCCCCAGCACACCCCTCCCCCCAAAGCAGCCTCCTTTCCCTCTCCCCCTGTTCTGCAATGCCTACCTGCTCCATGGCCCCTTTCTGTTCCCCCCCCATGATTGCTATCTGCACTCAGCACAACCCTCCCACCAAAACAGCCCCCTTTCTTGCCTGCTCCATGGCCCTTCTTTTTCCTCTTCCCCTCCAGCACACCCCTCCCCCCAAAGCAGCCCCCTTTCCTGCCTGCTCCATGGCCCTTCTTTTTCCTCTTCCCCTCCCGTTCTTCCCCTCCCTCCAGTCACCACTGCCATTCCTATTTAAAACGGCCTGCTGAGGTTCGCGGCCGGCTGTAGCGAACCTCGCAGGCCGCTGTTCACCTCAGTAGCATGTTCCCTCTGACGCGATCGCGTCAGAGGGAACGTACTATCATGTGGAGAGAGGCCTGCGAGGTTCGCTACAGCCGGCCGCGAACCTCAGCAGGCCGTTTTAAATAGGAATGACAGCGGTGACTGGAGGGAGGGGAAGAACAGGAGCAGGAGCGGTTGTTGCGGGAGGGGGGAGTCGGCGACGTGCAGGTCGCTGTAAACAGGAGCGGCAGCGGCAGCAGGACCATGAGCTCTCCTTCCACCATCCGCTGCCAGAGCCGCTCCTGTCGGCCGATGCTGCTAACTGGTGCATACGCGTCAAGGCTGGGGACTCGCGCATGCGCACTCCTACGGCCACACACCTACAGCGCACGGAACACGCAAATAGGACTGCGCATGCGCGGCTAGCTCTTTATTATATTAGATATATATATAAAACATTTAAATATAAGTACAAATAATTTTCTCACATATCTTTCATACATCCATCATTCGTTCGGGGCCCCTTTCATCCACAGATCCACACAATATATTTCATTCATATTTAATGCATATTATATCTCAGTTTGGAATATGGAGTCTAATATGCTCTTCCTAACCAGCCTAAGCACATCTGTTATCAATTAAGCTCAAGACGGGAAACCGAACAAAGACAGAAAACATGGAGGCAGTTTCATACCTCCACGTATTATATACATCCTGATTTTTTCTGTGGTCTGGCTTAATAGCAAAGTACATAAGGAGAATATTATTATGCTTTTCCTTAATATTAATCTGTAGTGTGTTTCTCTGGCCTTGGCTACAATCATATTCAGATTTTTATTCACCAACTTTTCGTATGCTTCTATTGGATGTGGCCTTAACTAACACATATACTTGTATCTAACTAGAGTTACCCAGAACCATACGAAAAGCAGGTGCTTTTGTAGAAAAACTCCATAAAATACTGCACCATCATGTCCTGCACTGTCCATTCCACTAACGTACCATAGATATCGCCCCCTACAGTCCACGAGCCACTCTTCAGTTACAGAACCAGTGGCATTGTATTTTTGTGTTTTGCACCATTGTGATACCAGCAGTGTGACATGGTTTTAATCTATATTTAGCATGAACAGTATTCAGAATATGACATTTTACAAAGACCACCAGTTGACAACATAATCTGTTTTTATGATTGTAAAGCACTCTGTAATCAGAAACGCATTATTTGAACTAGTTTGATAGGTGCATTGTTTTACTCACTATTATCCTTTTCTTCTTTTTATCTTGTCATTTTATTTTCGGTCATTTTATTGGTCTACTTTTACCTTTCAGTTGCGCACTGTGAAATGTATTGGGTTTTTTAACATTCCCATTTCTAATTTGTGCTGAAGTCATTAATTAATTTATTATTTTGTTATACTATTTTAGCATTTTATTTCTTCATTTAATTTGACACAGCTCATGAGATATGCTTTTAAGATTTTTTTCTATTTTATGTACATGTTCAATTAATCATCATTATTTTAAATATTTTTTATTAAAGATCTTAAGACTCAGGCATTTCAGCCAAAATATGGCATGAGTGGAATCATATCTTTGTCTTGATTGATTGTCAATAAATTTCCATTGATTTGAAGACCTGCACTGCTCTGCTCTTTTTGGATTTTTTCATTTGAACCACCAGGCCATGCATATCTTTGTTGCAATGTGTTTATTTTGCCTGCATGCCATTATAGTTTTTCTCCTCTAAGGAGAGAATAATATGAAAATCCTCTGGCTATATACCCAAAGATCCTAAGACTTGTGGAGCATTCTGTTGGAAAGGATTCACTTTCATTTTTACTGCTTGCTCCTCGTTTCTCACACTTAGCTCATTGTGCAAATATATAAACAGCACTTGAGAGGTTAGGGGTTGATTCTGTGTACATCTATTTGAAAGGAAGAATGGCTCTATGGTCTTTTTCTCAATTCTAAATTTTGTAACAGTTTTGCTGTGATTCTTCACATGTTATCTGCATGTTATCTGCAGACACAAATTCACAGTTTTGAGAAATGCAAAACCAAGCATCTCTGATAATATCTTTTAGATAGAAAATTTGCCTGTGACATTATGAATGGATTAATGAAATGCATTTACAAAACAATTTAAACATTGCATGAATATACAGTCTCATACTACATTAAAAACTAATCCTTATTTCACGATGAATAACTTTTGGCCTATAATGTATTTTAAATAGAAAATGTTAATTAGATAGATTTTTCCTCAAAATGCATTTTGTTAAAAAAAATCCAATTTAAATAAAAAACATTTTTTAAAATAATTGTTATCCACCCTGCCTGCAATCAGATTGGGTTTCAATATTAACATTATAGCATAATTTGGAGAAATGGGGTATGAAGAATAGTAGAAAGGGAATGGTTACTCTGTTTCAGTTGAACCTTTAGATCCCATTAAGGTCTCAGTCACAAGAGCAGCTATGTGGATGGCAGTAGCCATATGATTGAGCATTTGTAAATGGGCTCCAACTGTGACTTTCAAGAATCAGGAGGGCCTGGGATAGGCAAGTGGGATCTCTCGGAGAGAGAAAGAGATAATGGCTACTGTGGATGGGCAGACTAGGTGGGCCATTTAACATAGTAACATAGTAGATGACGGCAGATAAAGACCCGAATGGTCCATCCAGTCTGCCCAACCTGATTCAATTTAAATTTTTTTTTTTTTTTTCTTCTTAGCTATTTCTGGGCGAGAATCCAAAGCTTTACCCGGTACTGTGCTTGGGTTCCAACTGCCGAATTCTCTGTTAAGACTTACTCCAGCCCATCTACACCCTCCCAGCCATTGAAGCCCTCCCCTGCCCATCCTCCTCCAAACGGCCATACATAGACGCAGACCGTACAAGTCTGCCCAGTAACTGGCCTAGTTCAATCTTTAATATTATTTTCTGATTCTAAATCTTCTGTGTTCATCCCACGCTTCTTTGAACTCAGTCACAGTTTTACTCTCCACCACCTCTCTCGGGAGCGCATTCCAGGCATCCACCACCCTCTCCATAAAGTAGAATTTCCTAACATTGCCCCTGAATCTACCACCCCTCAACCTCAAATTATGTCCTCTAGTTTTACCATTTTCCTTTCTCTGGAAAAGATTTTGTTCTACGTTAATACCCTTTAAGTATTTGAACGTCTGAATCATATCTCCCCTGTCTCTCCTTTCCTCTAGGGCAGTGTTTTTCAACCGCTGTTCCGCGGCACACTAGTGTGCCGCGAGATGTTGCCTGGTGTGCCGTACGGTCAGGGCCGCCATCAGGGCAGTACCACCAGTCTAGGGAGAGGGGCGGTCCGCCCCACGTGGACAGGAGAGAGCTGGACGGGGGACCCGCGGAGTTCAATACATCTCGAGCCGCGAGGCTCGTCTTCTGTTCCTGCCTGCCCTGCAGCTAACATATAGCCGATCGCAAGCGTTCCCCGATGTCAGCGCTGACGTCGGAGGGAGGGCTTAAGCAAAGCCTGCCCTCCGACGTCAGCGCTGACGTCGGAGAATACTTCCGTTCGGCTATTTGTGTGCGGCAGGGCAGGCAGGAAGCAGAAGACAAGCCTCGCGGCTTGAGCTTCGTTTTGCTGAGAAAGTTGCAAAGATGGGCTGGGAGGCAAACACGGAACACAAAAGGGGGGAGAGAGTGCGTTTTGGACACAAGGCATGAACTTGGGAGAGAGGAAGGGAGGGAAATAGATGCTGAGGTGGGGGAGGGAATGCGTTTTTGGACACAGAAGAAATGGACTTGGGAGAGAGGAAGGGAGGGAAAGAGATGCTGAGGTGGGGGAGGGAATGCATTTTTGGACACAGAAGAAATGGACTTGGGAGAGAGGAAGGGAGGGAAAGAGATGCTGAGGTGGGGGAGGGAATGGGTTTTTGGACACAGAAGGCATGGACTTGGGAGAGAGGAAGGGAGGGAAAGAGATGCTGAGGTGGGGGAGGGAATGCGTTTTTGGACACAGAAGAAATGGACTTGGGAGAGAGGAAGGGAGGGAAAGAGATGCTGAGGTGGGGGAGGGAATGCGTTTTTGGACACAGAAGAAATGGACTTGGGAGAGAGGAAGGGAGGGAAAGAGATGCTGAGGTGGGGGAGGGAATGTGTGTTTGGACACAGAAGGCATGGACTTTGGAGAGAGGAAGGGAGGGAAAGAGATGGTTGTGTACACGGGGAATAGAAGAAAGGAGAATTTTTGGTCATAGGGAGGGAGTGAGGTACAGATAGTGGGATACCAGGGTGGGGGGGGGCGGTCTGCCCCACCCCGGGTTTACGTCCCAAGGGGGTGCACAGCTGGCCACCCTCCAGTGTTGTCCCTAGGCCGGCAAACTGTGGCTCTAGCCACTTGAGTGCCACCGCCGCCATCGGGAACAGGCCGGCGCCAAGTTCTCCCTGCTTTTCCCTGTGGGGCCGGCCAACTCTCGCCACTCGCGTCAATTCTGACGTCGGAGAGGACGTTCTGGGCCAGCCAATCGCTGCCTGGCTGGCCTAGAACGTCCTCTCCGACGTTAGAATTGACGACGGGTGGCGAGAGTTGGTCGGCCCTGCGGGGAAGAGAAGCAGGGAGAACTCGGTGCCGGCCTGTTCCCGATGGTGGCAGTGGCAGCCTATTCCCCAGTGGCGGTGGCAGCATTATAAAATACTTTCTTTGTGTTTATTTGATTCCTATATATTTATATATAGTCAATATAGGCACAGTTAAATTTTTTAACTTTTTCTAATGGTGGTGTGCCTCGTGATTTTTTTCATGAAACAAGTGTGCCTTTGCCCAAAAAAGGTTGAAAAACACTGCTCTAGGGTATACATATTCAGGGCTTCCAGTCTCTCCTCATACGTCTTCTGGCGCAAGCCTTCTATCATTTTCGTTGCCCTCCTCTGGACCGCCTCAAGTCTTCTTACGTCTTTCGCCAGATACGGTCTCCAAAACTGAACACAATACTCCAAGTGGGGCCTCACCAATGACCTGTACAGGGGCATCAACACCTTTTTCCTTCTACTGGCTACGCCTCTCTTTATACAGCCCAGAATCCTTCTGGCAGCAGCCACTGCCTTGTCACACTGTTTTTTCGCCTTTAGATCTTCGGACACTATCACCCCAAGGTCCCTCTCCCCGTCCGTGCATATCAGCTTCTCTCCTCCCAGCATATACGGTTCCTTCCTATTATTAATCCCCAAATGCATTACTCTGCATTTCTTTGCATTGAATTTTAGTTGCTAGGCATTAGACCATTCCTCTATTCCTCTAGACCATTAGGCCTTTATCTGCCAACATGTTTCTGTTTCATGGACATTTAAATGCTGAGTATATGAAGTATCAAAGATTGCAGTCTGTCTATAATGTAGAAAAGTTTGGCTTGCTTTCAAAACTGTCCATAAACAAACTTGATTTTAGAATAGAAGGTCCTTTGTGAACTTCCATGGTGAAGCCTAAACTGTGATGGAAGAAAAGTATTTAATCCCTGCGTGTCAGAGGTATCCTTTTCAAGGAAGATGTAAGGAGTCAGCCCTAAGGTAGGAAAAAAGTTGTTGACTACACGTTCGGAAGCTTTAGTGAGCCTGATTATAATTGATTATAATCTGCATGAAGAAGGAGCTAAAATCTATTTTCTGTAATGAGGATGAATCAGAATATGTGTGTATCTTCTGAGATTCATCATATACAAGCATTCTCTGCTTTTTAGAAATTTCTGAGTAAAGGGAAGAGTGTTCAACCTGAATTTTTCCTTGCAGAGAATGAGGATGAGGTCTCTTGAGGTTTAGGGTGGGAATCAAGCCTCCCATCTTCTCAGGATTCAGGAATGTGACTGGAGTAGAAGCCATAGTTTCAGTGGCATTGGACTAAAGGAGGAGACTGGCTTCTTAAGCAAGCAAATGTGGGATTAGGGCAGGTAAGCCTGCTACAGGCATCAATGTGATGGTCAGATGAGGCATCTCAGTTGGTAATTTTCTTCTACTGTACTATGCATCTCAAATCTGTGCTAATCTGTTCCCTATAATGAAGGGAAAAATGCACCTGCTCCCCTTACAGGTAGCATTAGTTCTGTTCTCTGAATGGACACGTATGTGACAGGTTCAAAAGTCAAAAAGAAGATGGTTGTTTAGTTTGAGCAGGTGTGTTCTGCTTGAATACATGAGATGTCTCGTGATAAAATGTCTGGGGTGGGTATCATGTGATAGGGTAGCAGGTTAAGATGATAACACTGTTCTGTGCCTAAAATGAGCATTGCAAAAATTTAAGAAGTTAAAGCAAGGCTCATGTTTAGGCTTAAAAGAACAGGTGCAGATGTGTGCTGATTCACCTCCCTCCCCCTCCCTGGTTCGCTGCAGTTTTTCCATGCATATATTTTAAATATGTGATGGAAGTGTCTGTGCTAAACAGAAGCTCTCTGACATATTTACAAATCTATTGCTCTTTTTTTTCTCAAAATTTACTCTTCCTTTGCCCATGAAAGAAAAAATTCCATGGATGAGGCACTACTCTGAGTTGTCAATGTTGAAGTGAAATTTTTAACAATTTTGTTAATACCCTGATATGAAACTCAGTAACAGTGCATTATAGGCCATGGTAAAAGTGATTAGGAATGTTATATGAAGCCCCTAGTGGATCATTCAGTTTTGTTAATGGAAGATCTGAGGGCTAGATTCTCAAAACTTAAGGTTGCTTTTAATGTGATCTCTAAACCGGTTCCAGACGGTTTAGCATGAATGTATTTTAGAGGCAGATTATCAAAACAGCTTACTGTGGTCTTTCCGAGTTTTCTAGCAGTCCTCCGATACTGCCATGCAAATGTGGTACAACGAGGTAATGAATATTAAAATGACCACTCTGAATGATTCTTCATCATTGCCAAGTGATTCCCGAATCGCGTTGTGCCACATTTGAAGGCAAAATCTGCTGACAGGTCTGAGCTTTTGTAGACTTACTTTCTGATCAGTGCCTGAACACTGATTGGCTCAGGCACAGACAGGAAAATAAGGTTTGACAGCTCAGATCCCCCCCCCCACACACACATACACAGAAATTAAAATACAAAAAAATACAAACCCCAAATCAAAGCGGCGGGAGAGATGGCCATTCTCTCCCACTGAGTTTGCACAACCTCTGGTCACCCACCCCTGACACGGGAGAGATTCCCACTCACTCCCATCGCTCTTGCATAATTCCCTGACTCTACCCCCCCAGCAGAAGAAATGACCACACTATCCCACCACGCTCACACAATTCCCCAACTCTACCCCTCCTCCCCCACAACAGGAGAGATACCCACTCTCTCCAGCCATACCCGAACAATTCCTCTAACTCCTGCAGCGGGAGAGATGCCCACAGTCCCCCTGAATCTACCCCCTTCCATCGTCACCCAACCCTTCCTACCTTATTCGGGAAGTCTGACCGGAGGATGCCTACTCTCCTGATGGTAGGCCCACCTCTTACAGAATGGTGGGCCTTCCCCTTCCCAGTGCATACTGGGATGTGCCGGGTAGGGGCCTAAGGTTCTGATTAGCCCAGGTTGCTTAAGACCCTTCCTATGAGAGGGGCATTAGGCATCTGGGCCAATCAGAGCCTTGGGGCTTAAAGCTCTGATTGGCCCAGGTTGCTTAAGGCCCCTCCTATGGGAGGGGCTTTAGGCATCTGGGCCAATCAGCGACTTAGGCCCCTCCCCAAAGCATTCCAGGATTCACTAGGAAAGGGAAGACCATCATTATCTAATTGGCAGGCCTGCCAGCCGGAGAGTAAGTGTCTTCCTGCCGGAATTCCTGAATAAGGTAGCTTGAGACAGGAGGGTTGTTTGGGGTAGGAGGAAGGAATGGTAGAGTTGTAGGATTGTGCGAGCATGGTTGGAGACAGTGCGCATATCTCTCGCTGCAGGGGAGGCAGAGTCAGGGGATTATGTGAGCATGGCAGGAGAGTGGGTATCTCTCCCGCTGCCAAGGGTGAGTGTCCAGAGCTTGTGCAAGCACAGTGGGAGAGAGTGGGCATCTCTCCTGCTGCCAGGAATGGACGTGTGGAGGTTGTGCGAGTGTGGTGGGAGAGAGTGGGCATCTCTCCTGCTGATCTTTGATTTTTTGTTTTTTTTTAAATAAACGCGTGTATTCTGTGCATGTGTTGATCGCTACCACCAGCAACTCATCTCAAGTAAATTTAGTAAGCCTGTGCTCCGCTCTGTGAACCTCATTTGCACTGTTTTGGGAGAATGACTCACCTTTTTAAAATCATTACAAGAATGGCTTTGACAGTGGCCCTTTGGTTTTTACTGCAAAGCTTTGAAAATCTTCCCCTGAGTCTGTTTGCAGTGATGAAACTCAGCTTTGTGTTTGCTGTAGTAATTGCATTTGAATACTTTTGTGGCACATAATTGTCCATTTTTAACTTAAATCTCTTTATTAACAAAATGACATATTTCTTAGAAAGCATGTTTTTGTGCTAAATATGTAAACAGAGATCTCTTGATACAATATGATGAACATCCTCAGGAGGAATTTTTTATATTAATTATCTTAAACAGTCACAACTGATAGTTTCATTATATATCATCCAGTATATATGACTTCAGCTATCCTATAGTTTGTTTTTTACATTTATCCTTTGTCTTATTCCTTACCTTTTCTCTCTACCCTCCCCCACTACATACAATGATCCCATAATCTGCATGGAGGGAAACATGGGCTTTTGAAGTACTCCCAAGTTTTAGCTTTCCTCTTACTGATTTATCAAATAAGATAAATAGATGAAAGGGTTTGTCAAGTGTACCGGTAAGTCATCAGCAAATACAGATGTTTTGAACTCCTCCTATAGCTACTCCCTATATGCAGGGGTCTCTCTGAATTGATCTTAGAAGAGTATCTAAAGACAATACAGTTGGGGTGTTGAGACAGGGGTCAACACTGTCTCATTGCTCCTTGGTTAGTAAATTCTGTGGAAAGGAATCCATTGGTATATTTGGCTTCCCTTGGGCTGCATACAGCACCCATACTGCTTCTACTATTTCATCAGCACCAATCATTGCAAACAACTATCCACAACCCAGTTTATCGAATGTGTTCTCAAGGTCAAAACTAATAAGCAGGGGTCACGTGATGATGCGCTGCTGAGCGGTGGCTCTCTGCCTAAGCTCCGACCTTCCTCTGCTTATTAGGGCAGTTTTCTCCCTCATGCAGTGCTCAGACTAACTTTCATTACAGTGCATCGGATCCCGGAACATTAGGGGTACTAACGGGTGTGTTGAGCGGCGGTAGCACATATTTCTGAGTGGTGTTATGCCCGCCAAGGCCCCTGCAGCTGCCGAAATACAAGCAGACCACGATACCTTCCAAAATGGTGTCGGAAGGATCCCTGCTGCGCACTACCGTAGCTCTACAAGAAGACACACTACGAGAGCTGACACGGCACCTTTCGACGTTAATTGAGGACAAACTCACCAAGTTCCAGGCGTCGGTGGATGAGATAAAAGATTGTATAGAGTGTCACGGGACCCAGATTTTGCACCTGGAACAGTGGGTCTCGACCCAGAAAGACCACCATACCCAGGATGCCGGCTGCCTGACTGCCTTGGAAACTCAGTGCTCTGATCTCTGGGCATGCCTGGAGAACCAAGAGTACCGGGGAACAACTTGCAGGTCCTTGGGCTGCCTGAGACTGTCAAGGAGGCAGACCTCTGGCGGTTTGTGGAAAACTGGTTGCCTCTGCACGTGTGTCTTGAATCAGCAGGTGAGCAGGCGGTTGTGGAGCGTGTCCACCGTATCAGGAGCCTTTGCCAGGGAGACACCAGACCTTGCCCTGTCATCGCCCGGTTCCTGAACGCGGCCGTCAAAGACCGATTCTAGTGCTTTACCGCAAGGCTGGCTCGCTGGAATATGAGGACATGAAGATCCTGCTCTTCAACGATTATTCACCGGCGGTAGCTGAAAGCCAACGGGCTCTGGCCCCTTACTGTACCAAGCTGCGGAACCACGGCATCCGCTTCACGATCCTGTTCCCCACCAGGGTCCGCATTCAAGCAGCGTCCGGGCCCTGTGTTTGTGACACGCTGAAGGCTCTCCGTTCTTATACAGAGAGCCTGCGGGGACCGGAGTCTTCTTAAGCCCAGTGTGATGATGTTGCGGCCCTGTGTAGGGGGAGGGGGGCTATGCCTTGTTTGACTGGAAACCATCTTGGTCTGTCTTGGTTTGCCCACCCTACTTTCCAGCATTCATTTTGAACTGCTGATACTGCTCAGGGGCTGGGAGAGCCATTGGATGCGGCCCTGATGGAGTCTGTCCTAGGACAGATTCCCCTGCAGCTGCCTTTGGTTGCACTGCGCACATTGTTGGCCTGGTGTGTGTCTTCCAGGGGTTTACTGTGTCCCCCCCCAAGGTGAATGACCTGATGGCCCCCCTGACTTGTGAACTCTGAATTCTGGGGGCTAGTCAGTTGGACTCTGGTTGTGCTCTTTCCAGTCCCCTTAAGTTCTTGATGGGTGGGGAGGGGTGTCCCATTGCAGATCTGGGAGGTGGGATAGGGGTATAGATGTCTTCTTTTGCTCTTTATCTTTTCTGCCAATCTGATAGCATGGTAGAGTTTGTTTGTATTGATAGTTGCTACGATGCTAATTTTTTTGTTCGGCTGCTACTTGCGCACTTTCTCTGGGGGAGGCATTTCTACTTCTGTTTTTATGGACTGTTTTTTCTTATTGCCTCCCATGTGGGTTTCTGTTTTTCTTCTTCTTCATATGGGATGGGGGGAGGTTGGGAGCGGGCGCTTCTTTCTTTTTTTTTACGCTGGTTGGGTTAGGGAGGGTTGCTCTGGGGATTGGGTGGCAGGGTGAATGGAGAGTTGGCTGTGTGTTGTTGTGGTGGGTTATGTTTGGGGTGGGGGAATGGAAGGTTGAATGGGTGGGGGTTTGGACATGGGTTGGTACTCCTCAGCGACTGGGGTTGTTCTTTCCCTTCCCCTGGAGGCTCAGCTGGGAGGCCTGCGGGGGAATTTTTGTGCTGTATATCTTTCAGTTTCCTCATATTTGTGTGTCACATGGCTATGGTTGAGCTAACCTGTATTACCCTCAATGTGGATGGTCTCCATTCGCCCATTAAACGTAAAAAGGTTCTGTACTTCCTGAAACGGGAGAGGGTGTCTGTGGCATTTTTGCAGGAGACACACCTCACTGCTAGTGAACACCAGAAGCTGGTGAGGGACTGGGTGGGTGAAGCTGCGTATTCCTCTTACAATGCCAGACAACGGGTAGTGGCTATTCTTATTCATGAGGGAGTGGTAGCAGTCCCTCTTAAGATCATTACTGACCCACAGGGTCGATATATCATATGATCTGGCACCCTCCAGGATCGTCCTGTAGTTCTGTGTAATGTCTATGGGCCTAATGTTTACTCTCATTTTTTTTTTTTCGGGGATTCTTGCTCTTCTGCTGGCTCTGCCGAATTATAAACTCATTATTGCCGGAGACTTCAATGTAACTAGTGATCCGTCTACGGATTATAAGCCTCCCCGGGTGGTGCGGAGTGATAATGAGAAAATCAGAGTGAATTTCTTGCTAGAAGAACTGGGATTCGTGGACACCTGGCGTGTTTTCCACCCCGGTGAGGTGGACTTCACTTTTTACTCTGGGGTGCACCATTCACATTCTCGGCTGAATTATATTTTACTTTCGTCTCATTCGGTTGGGCGAGTGGTACGAACATGCATAGTTGAGGTTCCCTTTAGTGACCATGCTGCTGTTACTCTTATCTTGAAATGGCATGACCGCGCTACTGACCATATCTGGCGCCTCAATCCCTCTCTTTATCTGGACAAGAAGTTCCACACTTATCTCACTGATGAATGGGCTCTCTACTGTGTCACCAATATGGAAGGGGAGGTGTCCGACACTGTATTTTGGGAGGCCGCAAAAGCTTACCTATGGGGTAGGATTATTGCGTATACAGTCCATCAGCGCCGCCAGCGAGATGCGGAATTGGTGTCGCTCACTCAACAACTGCGTCTTTGTAAGGGTGATCTCATTGCGGAATCCCGTGCTGCATATCATGCTGTTCGTAAATGGATTGATGATTTGCTGACTGCCAAGACCTTGACTCATTTCGATGTTTACAAGTTTCGGTTATACCACTGGGGTAATAAGGCTGGTAAATTACTGGCAAATTTGATACGGCCGTTCCGTAAGGCGACACGCGTTTCTCGCATTCAGGAAGGCCTCAAATTATCCATACAAAGGAGAAAGCAATCCAGGATCAATTTGTTCGCTTCTATAAGGAGCTTTATAGTATTGGCTCTTATACGGCAGCCCGCGACTCTTTCTTCTACAATCTTGACCTCCCTCAGGTATTGGACGCTCACCTACAGTTGCTTAATGCCCCTATTTTCTGTAAAGAGGTTACGGATGCTGTGGGGAGATTGAAACTGACAAAGGCCCCCGGACCTGATGGTATGGGCCCTGAGTTTTACAAAATCTTGAAACCCCAGATAGGACAAGCACTGGTGGCTATGTATGCTGATATGCAATCCACCGGTCATATATTTCCGGAACAAAGTCATGCCCATGTGGTGGTCCTACTGAAACCGGGCCGAGATCCTGATCTGGTGGGCTCTTACCAGCCTATTTCTTTGTTAAATCAGGATATGAAAATACTCAAGGCTATTCTAGCGGGCCGGCTGGCCCAAGTGGTCCCTCTCCTGGTTCATGCTAATCAGGTTGGTTTCATGCCTGGGTGCTTTGCCTCTTCCAACATTCTGAGGGCTTTAGTAGCACTTCGGGAGGGTAAGAACAAAACGGGAGATGCTCTACTAGCCAGTTTGGATACTGAGAAAGCCTTGTGACAAGGTGACCTGATCTTATTTTTTTCTGGGTGGTGCAACAGTTTGGTATCGTGAGTCCGTTTCATCAATGGATTGTTAATTTGTATACTGCTCCTATGGCCCAATTGCTTATCAACAAACAATGTGCTGAATCATTTCAGTTATATCGGGGTACGCGACAGGGCTGCCCGCTATCCCCGTTTTTGTTTATTTTGTCTTTAGAACCTCTGGCCCATAAAATCAGGACTAGCTCGGGTATCACTGGAATTCGGGTGGGCCCCGAGGACTGTAAAATTACACTTTTTGCTGATGACATGCTGCTTTTTGTGGGAAATGCCAGGGAGATGATTCCCCGTCTGACCACTCTCATTGAGACTTTTGGCGCCTTCTCTGGTCTCTGTATTAACTTCGGTAAATTGGAGGCTATACCTTTTTCTACCCCTTGTGCTTCGTGCCAGGATCCGGCTTTTTCATTTTGCTGGGCATGGGGGGAACTCAAATATTTGGGCATCTTCATAGTGTGGACTGGTCTCGCATGTATAAATGCAACATTTCGGATAAATTGCAACTTTTGAAGGATTATTGTGCTCGATGGGGAGATTTGCCCCTCTCCTTGGCAGGTAGAATTGCCCTTGTGAAAATGGTATTGCTCCCTAAGCTGCTTTATCCTTTACAAATGATCCCACTTTGGATCCGTCGCACTGATGGATGTTCTTACCGATCTTTTATTGGATCGTTTATCTGGCATCGTAAGAGAGCGCAGATCGGCTGGTGGAAGCTCACCCAACACCAAGATAGAGGAGGTTTAGCCTTGCCGGATCTTCATCTATATAATGTTGCTGCTCTTATGCGCTGGGTCCACGAACTCTTTACCTTTGGGTCTTGCTTTGCTCCGGCAGGGCTTTTTGACTCTTGGACGGCTTCTTATACGGCGCTGGCCTGTCTTGCTTTCCCGGGGTGGAGCTGTATTCGTCTGGGGGGCCATTCGGTGTGGCTGACTCCCTTGAGGAAAGCGTTGTCCTGGTGGTGCTTAAGGATTGGAAAGGGGCAAGGCAATTGGGCCTTCCAGCAGCTTAATCAGAGCCCTGATTTTCTGCCTTGGGTAGGGGCTCAAGGAGGAGGTTGAGCAGCAGTTTGGCCAGCGTCTCTGTTTGGGTCATGTGCCATATTCGGATTCTCTGTCTCCCCATTTTCCTTCGTTTGAATTGCTTCGCACCACCTGGGACCTGCCCCATATGCCCTTTTTTGCCTACCTACAGTTGCGTCATTACTACCTAGCCAAGCTTCGGAGCCAGCCGGGGGGCAATCATTTTCTGAAAGTGGATCAAATATTTTTGTCCTTACCCACTGAGCTCAGCTCCCTGTCTTTTTGGTATGGGACAGCAAGGGCAGAGAGGATGGACAATCAGTTGATCTCTCTGGCCTCTAGCTGGACACTGGACTTTGGGGAGGAGATTTCTCCGGTGCTGCTTCAAACCTGTTTCTCTAATATTTCCTGGGGGGCACGTAATGTCTCTCTTTGCAAGAGCTTCAATTTAAATTGCTCCACCGCACTTACTTTACTAGGCTGAAGGGGGTACGGGTGGGTTTATGGGACTCCGTTGATTGTGTGAAATGTGGGTGCCTGCCTGGGACCCTATTGCATATGCTCCTTGAGTGTCCCACTCTGAGCACGTATTGGAATGGGTGCTGAATTTTCTGGTACAGATCCTGGGGGTCTAGTGATCCTATGGGATTCTGGTTCTGGGTCATGATGCCGAGCTGCGAGACCAGGGGTTGGGAGAGGACCATTGGCGTTTCTTATATATTGCTATCCTAGTGGCCAAGCGGAGAGTGCTTTGCGTGTGGATGGATGGGGCGGCCCCAGAGCTTCTGAGTTGGAAACGGTCCCTTCAAGAAATAGCACACTGGGAGTTGTGTGGTATGGGGGGAGTCTGGCATTGTCCCCTCGGCTGTATGGGCTTCTCTGGGAGAGAGTCCTAACTGAGGTTAACCCTTTGTGACACTGCTCTGTTTATACTTCTCCAGTCGCTGGGGAGGAGGGGTTGGGTGGGGGGTTTCTGTCTCTGTAGTGGGGTTTAAGGGTGGTTTGAAAAAAAAAAAATTGAGAAGCGCCGACTGTGTACATATCTTCTATCTCTTGATCTTTTCTTTCATGAGTTAGTTGCTTTACGGCTGGCACCTTGTTGGGTTTTGTTGGGTTTCAACCATCTTTGATTATGGGTACTTCGACGATCAGGCTTTTTGATTGTCCAAGTACCCATTTAGGCCACTTTTTAGATGTTTTTTTTATTTTGATTATGAGCCCCTAAGTGTTCAATCCCAACCCACAATTTAGGAGTTGCAGAAATCCAACACTTTTCTGAGCACATGCTCCATCTTCTCATAGGTGATATTCTGAAAGAGATCAGATTGGATTTTCCATCTTCCACTTCTCAGGCTTCAGTCATGGACTGCTCTAATGTGCTGTCTTCCTTTGTTCCATACCATCTGCAGCTTCTTGGGCTTGTCACGCAACAATGGGACTCTCCAGAGAGCTCTTTCCGGCCTAAAGCTATGTCTAAGCTTTATCCCTGCTTTTCAGCAAGTTTTTGAACAGCCTAAAGTGGATTCTGCCGTAGCATAGGTTGTCAGGCACACAGCTCTCCCTAGTGATAGAGGGGGGTGGGGATAATACTTAAAGACTCTCAGGATCACAGGGTGGACATTATGTTGTAAAAGCTTTTTGAAGTGGCATCTTTGGGTATCAAAATGGTGGCGGCTGCTTCCTTTATAATGCAAGTCTATCTTTCGAGATTGCACGGTGTGACAGGGAGAGGCCTTTCATGTTGGAAGAAACCCTGCAGTGCTCTAAAACTGTCCCTAAACCTGCTACTAGAAGCAGTCAGGTTAGGGAAACTGCCCTGCAGAATTTATCCCCAGTGAAAGGCAGCCCTTCTGAAGATAACACTGTTTTGGATGTAGAAATGCCAGAAGAAATGTGTACAAGTGATTATGAAATGGAACCTTTAGAATCCTGTTTGCTAGAAGCTTCTTTAGTGAGTAAAATTTTGGGGAAATCATATGTTGTTTCTGGGAAGGTGGAATTGCCTCACAAACCCTATTAACAGACGGGTAGAGAATCCCTGCTTCTGATTAAATTAAAGTTAACAGAATAGTTGGAATAATTGTGTCCTGAAATTGCATAAGCACAGAAGTACTATAAAAGAACCGGACTGAGCAGTCCCAGCCGGTTCCAGGACTTTGATATTGAAAGTTTGGTCTTTTGTTTTTGTGATAAGAACTGGCAGAGTATAGCATGCTGAAAGCACATGGTTGGTGGAAAATTGCCTGATTGTAAGCTGTACCTCTGTTTAGCCACCAGAACAAGTTTGTGTTTTGTTTTTCCTTCACCAAAGTATAAGCCAGAAAATAAAGACATAATAATTCACACTAAACACCTTTGCTGGACCTTTTTTATTTGATGCAGACACCCCTCTACCCTCCATGCTTCATTCAACTTCTCGGCTGAGGCTTGGATGACCCAGGTCAGGACTCTGGCTAATCCAGTCCAGGTCTTACCCAGTCACAGCAGTGCAACCTCTGCAGACATACCTAACTGTTCTTTTCTGGTAATTTGTGGTGTGGATTATATAGCAGATGCACTTTATGATCTCATTCGAGTTCTTAATAAGGTCTCTGCTTATGCAGTGTCCGCACGCCGGATACTTTGGATCCATCATTGGGCGAGGGGGGGGGGGGGACGCTGCCTCAAAGGGTACTTTAAGCAGTCTTCCTTTCAAGGGTCAGCTTCTTTTTGGTAAAGGTCTGGATGACCTCATGACCAGTGTTGCTGAGCGCCTACACAAAGTCTCTCCCTGTGAATGGGTCTTGTTAGTCAACGGGAGGGGATTGTAGTAATTTTTGTTCCTTACACAGATTTTGTCAGGGCTCCACAGGATCTTCCTCGCAGAGATATTCCCAGGGCTACTGCCCTCATTTCAGCAGTTCCAATTCAAGGTAGCCTCAGGTTCCCGAGCGGTGATTGCTGCTAAGAAGACCCAATAGCGCCTGGAGTCAGGTTGTGCTTCCTCATATCAGAGGGCGCCTTTCCCAGTTTTATCAGGAGTGGACTCGCATTTCATCGGATCAATGGTTACTGGACATCCATCGGGGGGGAGGGGGGTACAAGATAGACTTCTTTTGCCTCCCTCTGAATCTGTTTCTCGACTTTCCAGTGAGTTGGCCAGAAAAGGAGTCCCGAGTGCGTGCTACTGTGCAACATCTTTTAGACATCAGAGCGATAGAACCCATTCCAGAAAATGAATCGGGTTAGGCAGATACTCCTTATACTTCATCGTGTCAAAGAAAGGCTCGGAGGACTGGAGACCCATTCTGGATCTAAAGTCTATCAATTGCTTCTTGCGAATTCCTCATTTCCACATGGAAACAGTGCGCACAGTCATAGCTGCTGTCTCATCAAGTTTATCAAGTTTATTCAAATTATTTGATGAAACGCTTTTCAAATTACAAAGCGTTTTACAGAAATAAAAATGAGATTTTAAAGAAATCACTGATACATAATATTTATAAATAGACCAACAGGGGTAATTAAACTTGAGAAACAATAGGAAAGGAGGGCAGAAATACAATTTTTGAAGAAAAGTACATAAAAGGGAAGTACATTGGGAGGGTAAGAGAAAGTAGAAAATGGTTGTGAGAGATCGAAAGAGAAAAATACTGGTGAACTGGTTTCATGAATGAGAAAAATCATAAGATGTTGTCTCATGATAGACTTAGTAAATTCAGTTGAAGGCTTCTTTGAAAAGAAGACACTTTAAACTACTCTTGAATTTCTGCAAATCTTGTTCAAGTCTCATGAACAGAGGGAGAAAATTCCAAATCGTTGGTGCTGTTACTGAAAAAATAGAGGCACGGCGTGTTCCGATAATTTTCAAGGAGGGAACGTTAAGGGTAGACTGAGAGGATGATCTAAGAACTCTCGATGAACTATATGGGATCAGGAGCCTATCAATAAAAGCCGGTGTATTGGTCTTAATTGTCTTAAAGACTAAAAGAGCTATTTTATATGTTATCCTATGTATTATTGGTAACCAGTGAGCTTCTTGTAATAAAGGTGAAACATGGTCAAATTTTTTTGAACCTGAAATTATCTTTATTGCTGTGTTTTGAATCAATTGAAGTCGCTGTATGTCTTTTAAAAATGCCCCTTTTAATAAAGAATTACAATAGTCTAATTTTGATATAACTAAAGAGTGAACTAGTGTAATAAGGGAAAATTTGTCAAGGAGGGGGACGAGTGATCAAATCATCCTCAACCTACAGAAACAATTTCTGACCAGCGCACTGATGTGTGTACGAAATGTGAGTTTGTTATCTATTATAACTCCCAAAATTCTTGTGTTATTGGTTTGAATTAGTGGCGTATTGTCAATTAAGATTGGGTTAATAAGTGGGGATCCTTCTTTCCCTGAGAAGAGTACAGTAGTGGTTTTGTTAATACTTAGGGATAATTGATTGACATTTAGCCAGTCATGGATTTTGGCTAGCTTTTGGTTAATGTTGGATATGTCATGTGAACTTGTGGGGTCAATAGTATGCAGAAGTTGGAAATCATCTGCATAAGCATATACTGTAAATCCAATTGATTGACAAAGGGTTAAAAGAGGGGCCAAATAAATGTTAAACAATAATGGAGACAATATTGAACCTTGAGGGACTCCGTGGTTTGTTTGATATGGTTTAGAGAGAGAATTTTTGAAGTATACTGTGGAAAATCTGTCTTTAAAATATGCTCGGAACCATTCAAGTACTTGGTCACTTAGACCAATAGAAGAGAGACGTTGGAGTAGTAAATGATGGTCAATTGTATCAAATGCTGCTGCTAAATCTAGGGAAATGAGAATGACTGATTTATGTTGATCCAGATAATAGTGAATAGATGTGACAAGACCTAATAAGGAATGCTCTGTTGAATGATTTTTACGAAATCCAGATTGATTAGGATGCAAAACCTGAGTTTTGTCAATGAAGTCAGATAATTGATGAAATACTACTTTTTCGGTAAGTTTTGCCAAAAATGGAAGATTGACTATAGGACGATAATTTGAACAGTCATTGAGACTAATTTTGGAATCTTTAATTATCGGAAGGAGAACTGAGTGTTTCCATTCTGTTGGGAAAGATGAAGTGGACAGACTTTTATGGATAATTTGAAGAATAACTGGTCCAAATGATGAAAAATACCTTTTAAGCAGAAAAGGAGGAAAGGATTCAAATTTAGAACCTCTAAGTTTTATGGTTTGAAATAAATGTTCTAATTCTTTTAAAGAAGGAAGAATAAACTTGGAACATGATGCTATTAAAGTTTTAAAACTTTTTTTATTGTCATCTGTGATTTCAGTACGGGTACTGGATAAAGATAAGTCAAGACTATTCTTGTCCGACCATGTAGAAATTTTATTGGATATGCGTGATCTAATTGATGTAATTTTAGTTTGAAAGAAGCTTGCTAAACAATTAGCAGAGGGAGTATCTTCTATTGAAGATGCTGGTTTGTGTTTGAAAATCGTTAATTGCTTTAAAATTTTGAAAAGAGATGAGGAATTTTTGGTTAAGGAAATTTTTTTAATGTAGTAATGTTTCTTTGTACTATTAATCATTTGACGGTAGTGTTGTGATTGTTGTTTATAATTATCCAAATTATTTTGTGTGGGTTTGGAGCGCCATTTACGCTCTGCTGAGCGTAACTGACGTTTTAATAATGTAAGAGAAGAGTTATACCAAGGGTTCTTTTGCTTTTTAGGGGAAATAGTTCGAATTGTTATTGGAGCTATTTTATCTAAAAGAGAATGACAAGTATTGTTCCAGATGGTAAGTTGTTCGTTTATTGATACTGAGTTAAATTTCTGTAGATCAAGTAATGGGGAAAGAATAAGTGATTCATTGATATTTTGAAAATCTCTAACCTTGATAACTTTGGGTAACCTAGGAGATTCATGAAAGGGACGTAGTTCTAGAATTGTTTGAATTAAACTATGGTCGGACCAAGGAACTTTGAGTGTTTCAGGTTCTGAAAAGTTAGAAAGTTGTTCACAAGGAGCAAAAATCATGTCTAGAATATGACCTTTAGTATGTGTTATGCCAGTTTTTAATGGTGTAAAACTGAGATCGTTCGCATGATTTAGGAAATCAGAAGTATATGAATTAGATATATCATCAAAATGGAGATTGAAATCTCCTAAAAGAAGAGGAAATGGTGAAGTAGTGACAAAATCTGAAACAATAGCTAATAGCTGATTGAATGTAGACTGGTTGATTGGAGGTGGATTGTATAATAGAAGTAGTTTAATATTGATTTTCAATTGAATAAATTCAATAGAACTTACCGCTTGGGTAATCTCGACTACTAGAGATAAGTTTGATTTATAAATGATGGCGAGGCCACCTCCCTTTTTTCCAGAGCGATGGTTAAAACAAAAGTTGTAGCCTGGAGGGCTAGCATAAGAAAGGTATGCTTCGTCGCCATCTGATAACCAGGTTTCTACAATGCAGAGAAGGTCTATTGATTGATTAGTTATAAGGTCTTTGATAATATGGTGTTTAGTTCGCAGTGATCTGACATTAATTAAGCCTATTTTTAAGAGATTAGATCATAATAGGGCAGTGCGATTAGATGGAAAAAACTTGGACAATTGAGGAGAATTATCCGGTGCTAGATTCAGGAGAGTTTCTAGCATCCATGGATCTCACGGAGGCTGGCTTACCTCCATATTTCAATCTGCCTGGAGCATCGCCGGTTTCTGCGTTTCCATGTTCTGCAACAGCATTTCCAGTTCGCTACACTACCCTTCGTCCTTGCGACATCACCCCATACTTTCACCAAGGTGATGGTTGTGGCGGCCTTTTTTCAAACTGAACGATTGGTTGATTCAAGCATACTTGGTTTTAAGAAAAGTTTGGAAAAGTTCATAGTCTGTTATTGAGAAAGACACGGGGAAAGCCAATGCTTGCCCTGTATCGGTCGCATGGAATATTGCTATACCTTGGGTTTTGGCCAGGTACTAGTGACCTGGATTGGCCACCGTGAGAATGGGCTACTGGGCTTGATGGACCATTGGTCTTACCCAGGAAATAAAGTTTGAGAATAAAACTAACATTTATCAAAAATTAGTTAGTGCAAATACATATTTTACCCTATAGGCCAGTGCCCAGTGTGTGACCTGCAAGCAATTGCCAGTTAGTGCAAATACACACTTTACCTAGAGGCCAGTGGTCTCAAATTCAAATCCTTTGCAGGGCCACATTTTGGATTTGTAGGTTCTTGGAGGGCCGCAGAAAAAAAAAAATAGTTAATGTCTTATTAATAATTAATGTCTTATTTAACAGTTAAAGGAAAGATTTATAAACTATAAAGAGTTTTACCTCATGCAAAATTGTCATTTCTTTAATAAGACATTAACTATTTTTTCTGTGGCCCTCCAGATACCCTATTTTTTCTGCAGCCCTCACAGTTAGTTTAACATCTTTCCTTTCTCAGAACTGACACATTTCAATTACTATATTGAAAATAAAATCATTTTCCCTACCTTTGTTGTCTGGTGTCTTTATTTTTCTGTGTTTTTAACTATGTTTCCAGGGCCTTCTTGTTCATTGACTGTTTTTCTTTCCTTCTTTACTTTCTGCCTTCCACCCTTCTTTGGCATTAACTTAACATTCAGTTTTTCTGCTTTTTTCTCAAAATCTACGTTTCCATGTCTTCCCTTCCTTTCCTATCTCTCCTTCCCTCCCTATTTCCATGGTCTGACATCGCTCTCCTTCCCTCCTCTCCCCCCCCCCCCCACAGTGTAACATTTATCTTTTTCTTTCTGTCCCTTGCAGTCTATCTTCTTTCCCTTTTGCCTTTATCCCAGGACAAGCAGGCAGCCTATTCTGAACATGTGGGTGACGTCTTCTACGGAGCCCAGATGCGGACAGCTTCGCAAGTAGACTTGATTGTAGAACTTTTAGAAAGTTTGCAACTGGCACACCGCGCATGCGCGAGTGTGTTCCTGCCCAATGCAGGGAGCGCGTCTCCTCAGTTCTCAGTTTTCTGAAGAGCCGAGATTCATGTTTTCGACGATTTGCACTAGACTCAGTTCTAAACTTCGTGCCTTCTCTTACCACGGCTCATGTTTTATTTTTCAGGGTCACTGTTTTTTGCACTATTTCATTTCTTACAAAAAAAGACTTTAATTTTATTTATTATCCCAGGACAAGCAGGCAGCATATTCTCACATGTGGGTGACGTCATCTACGGAGCCCCAGCGTGGACAGCTTTTCAAGCAAACTTGATTGAAGTTTCAAGTTTGCTACACTGCACCACGCATGTGCATGCCTTCTTGCCCACTAGAGGGCGCATCCCACCTCATGGTCCTCAGTTCAGTTTCTTCCGCGGAGCCAGAAGCCCTGTGGAAATTGTGCTCTTGATTTTCAGCCTTCTGACACCGCGTCTGGGTTGGTTACCTCGGTCGCTGTGCTTTATTTGTTGTTTTTTCGGTTAGTCCGTCGTTTTTTCGTTGAAAAAAAAAAAAAGTTTTGTTTCCATCCGTTCGGCTCCGGGGCTCCCGGGAGCCGCGGCCGCGGGACCTCGTTCGTTCCCGGCCACTTCTTTTTCATGTCCCTTCCCTCGACGGGCTTTAAGAAATGCACCCGGTGTGAGCGGTTGCTTTCTATCACTGACCCCCACCGGTGGTGCTTGTTCTGCCTTGGACCCGAACACCCGACTAATTCCTGCGATAGGTGTTCCACTCTTCCGGCAAGAGCGCTTCGTCGACGCCGCACCAGGATGGCGGAGCTTTTTTCAGTTGACTCCGCGTCCGGAAAGGCCTCGACGTCGGCCTCGGCTTCGGCCCCGGCCTTGACCTCGGCCTTGGCACCTTCGGCGTCGCCGCGTGCCTCGACCTCGACTTCGAAGCCGACGCCACCGACGAAACCTGCCTCGGGTAAGTCCTCTTTTCCATCCCCGACTCCAGGGTCGTCGAAGAAGCCATCCTCGAGTTCCGCTGCGGCGGGTGGGTCGTCCTCGGCCCCGCCCAGGACTCCGGCCACTCATGCCCCGAGGGAATACTCGAGACCGAGGTCGCCCTCCAGGGAGCATCCCCCGGCCTCGGACCTGCCTACCATGGTGGGGATCCCGGCGTTCCAGGACCTGCTCCGAGCATTGATTTCCTCGGAGCTGTCTGGCGCCCTCGAACAACTGCAGCGGGCTGCGACCTCGACTGCTTTGGCCTCGGGGGCTCCGACCTCGGCGACCTCGGTCTTGTTAGTCCCTCGGTCTCGGCGACCGGGGCACCGCCGACCTCGGCTTCGACCTTGCCCTCGACCTCGGGGGCCCCGCCTGAGAGCAGCGTTCAGCCCCGGGACAAGGTGCGCAGGGTGAGATGGATTTCCTCCTCCTCCTCCTCGAGGTCCTCCCGAGGTTCCTCGCCCTCGGGCCAGCCTCAGGCGAGGCGTCGCCCGAGGAAGCCGAAGCGTTCGCGAGGCTCTCCTCGGCGACGTGGTCGCTCCTCGCCGCTCGGGGGCGAGGCCTTGAGGGTTTCGGAGCTTCGTCTTGACAACCCGAGGCTTCTCCGCTCTCCTGCGAAAGGGGGTTCTCGGGACTCTTCGCCGAGGAAAAGGGGGCGTACCTCGGTCCCTCGGACACCTGGGACGTCTCCTAGGGGCTCGTCGAGGCGGAGACGTTCCCCGACCCCCTTGAGACCCTTGGATTTGGCTTCATGGGGCTCGGGTTCCGGGAGAGAGCCCCGGTATTCTCACGAGCCCTCCCCCTTTTGTTCGGCGGAGAGGTCGAGAACCCCCTCCCCGCCTGCCAGACAGTCCTCCTTCTCTGGCTTTGTGCAGGACATGGCGCGTGCCTTGGGACTTGACCTCATGGCGGGGTCGCAATATACCAAGGAGTACCTCGAGGAGCAGGACCTCCCTGCTCCCCCAAGGGAATCCCCTCGGCTTCCCCTGAATAAGGTCCTTCATCAGACCTTGCTTCGGAACTTGACTTCCCCTCTTAAAGTTGCAGCGGTGCCGTCTAAGATGGAGTCCAAGTACAGGTCGATACCACCCAAGGGGTTTGAGAAGGCTCAACTTTCCCACCAGTCTCTGCTGGTTGAGTCTGCCCTCAAGAAAACACAGCCCTTCCGGATTTCTGCGGCGGTTCCGCCCGGCAGGGAGGGTCGGACCCTTGGCAAGTTTGGTCGCCGCCTCTATACCAATTCCTTCATGGCATCCAGGGCGTTAAATTATGCCTTTACCTATTCCTCTTATTTACGTGGCATGATAAAGGATTTGCCCCAATATCGTGAGGCCCTGCCGGACTCCCGCAAGGAAGGGTTCGACAAGTTTGTGTCCAACCTGTCTCAGCTGAGGTTGTACCTCTTTCATTCGGTATATGACACGTTTGAGTTGGTATCGAGGGTGTCGGCCTTTGCGGTAGCCATGCGCCGGTTGGCGTGGCTACGCACCCTCGATATGGACCCAAACCTGCAAGAACGCCTTGTGGACCTGCCTTGCGTGGGGTCCGAATTATTCGATGAGTCCCTGGAGGCGGCGACCAAACGGCTCTCGGAACAGGAGCGCTCGTTAGCCTCCTTGGTCCATCCGAAACCTCGAGCCACGCCTCAGAAACCGTTCCGGCCTCCCCCGAGGAGGTACCCTCAAAAGTCGACTCCGGCTTTTTCTAGGCCACCGCCTCGGCGCCCCCCTAGGCAGGGCAGAGGGGGACAAGCCAAAACTCCACCGCAGGGTCCTGCCAAGCCCACACCGTCCTTTTGACGGGATGGGCGGATGGGGCCGGCCCCCCTCCGCCATCGCGCCGGACCCCCTTCCCATTGGGGGTCGACTCCGGTCCTTTTACATGGCCTGGACCGAGATAACATCAGACGCTTGGGTGCTCCGCACCGTCTCAGAGGGCTACTCGCTCAACTTTTGCGCTACACCGCCGGAACATTCACCGGGGGCTTGCCCATACAACCGGACCCAGCTCCCCGTCCTCTTGGCCGAGGCCAGGGCCTTGTTGAGGCTTCGGGCGGTGGAACCTGTACCCTCCGACCAGCGGGGGCGGGGGTTTTACTCCCGTTACTTTCTGGTCCCAAAGAAGAGCGGGGACTTGCGCCCCATTCTAGACCTCAGGAAGCTCAACAAATTCCTGGTACGGGAGAAGTTCCGGATGCTGTCGCTTCCGGTATTATATCCTCTCTTGGAGGAAGGGGACTGGATGTGCTCCCTGGACCTGAAAGAAGCGTACACCCATGTTCCGGTGCATCCCGCTTTCCACAAATTCTTACGGTTCCAGGTGGGCGAGCTGCACCTACAGTACAGAGTCCTCCCCTTCGGCCTGGCCTCATCCCCTCGAGTCTTCACGAAGTGTATGGTGGTAGTTGCTGCCGCACTCAGGTCTCGGGGGTTTCAGGTCTTCCCTTACCTGGACGATTGGCTGATCAAGGCCCCGACCAGGGAAGGGGTTATCTCAGCGACCCTACAGTCTATCGCCTTCCTTCAACGGCTGGGGTTCGAGGTGAACTTTCCCAAGTCCCAATTATGCCCGACCCAATCACTTCAGTTTATTGGCGCAGTGCTGGACACTGTTCGCCTCCGTTCATTCCTCCCGCCTCCGCGGTTGGAGGCCTTGGTTCGGTTGGGTCGGCTGATCCTTCAGCTACCAATGGTGTCGGCTCAGCACATGATGATGCTTCTGGGCCACATGGCTTCGACGGTCCATGTCACGCCGTTCGCCAGGCTGCACATGAGAATTCCTCAATGGACTCTGGCCTCTCAGTGGCGCCAGGAGTGCGATCCGGTCTCTTCTCGCATTACGGTGACTCCTTCTTTGAGACGCTCGCTCCGTTGGTGGACCGACTCTTCGAATCTTTCCGGGGGTTTGCTCTTTCTCGTCCCTCCCCCTCGCAAGGTTCTGACCACGGACTCCTCGGAGTACGCGTGGGGGGCCCATCTCGATGGTCTGCGAACCCAAGGCCTGTGGTCGGTGGAGGACCGACGCTCTCACATCAATGTGTTGGAGCTTCGCGCCATCTTTCTGGCGGCTCGTGCTTTCTGCCACCTGCTCCGCGACCAGGTGGTCCTCGTGTGAACGGACAACCAGGTGGCCATGTATTATGTGAACAAGCAAGGTGGGACAGGCTCTTGGTCCCTTTGCCGGGAAGCTCTGCGCCTTTGGGAATGGGCGTTCTCCCAGAACATCTTCCTACAGGCGGTCTATATACAGGGGGTAACAGAACTGCTTGACAGACAAACTCAGTCGACTTCTCCAGCCGCATGAGTGGTCTCTCAACTCCAGAGTCCTGCGCGAGGTCTTCGCCCGCTGGGGGACTCCGCAAGTGGACCTGTTTGCCTCCCCGGAGACTCACAAACTACCCCTGTATTGTTCTCGGATGTACTCCCCGGACCGTCTGGAAGGGGACGCCTTCCTTCTCGACTGGGGAGGGAGGTTCCTGTATGCGTTTCCTCCTTTTCCCCTGATCTTGAGGACGTTGGTTCGTCTCAGATCCTCCAGGGCCACTATGATTCTCATTGCACCTCGGTGGCCTCGTCAACACTGGTTCTCCCTGCTTCTTCAACTCAGTGTCAGGGAGCCTCTACTTCTGCCTGTGTTTCCCTCTCTGCTATCTCAGAGTCGGGGTTCGCTGTTGCATCCCAATCTTCAGTCGTTACACCTGACCGCTTGGTTCCGTTCCCCTTGACTTCGGTCCAGGTTTCACAGTCGGTGCGGGAAGTTTTGAAAGCCTCGCGCAAGGTCTCGACAAGGCTTTGTTATTCCCAGAAGTGGACCAGGTTTTCTTCCTGGTGTTCCTTGCGTCATCTGGATCCGGATTCGGTCCCGGTGTCTTCGGTCCTGGACTATTTGTTACATTTGTCTAAGTCCGGCCTGAAGACCACATCTGTCCGGGTACATCTCAGTGCCATTTCGGCTTTTCATCGGCACTTGGATGGTCGCTCTCTTTCACTTCATCCTCTGGTGACGCGTTTCATGAAGGGTCTAATCAATGTTTGTCCCCCTCTGAAGCCCCCTCCTGTCGTTTGGGATTTGAATGTTGTCTTAGCTCAACTGATGAAACCTCCTTTTGAACCTATCGACAAGTCTCTCCTGAAATTCCTTACTTGGAAGCTGGTATTTCTGATTGCTCTCACATCTGCTCGACGGATTAGTGAGTTGCAAGCTTTGGTTGCGGACCCGCCTTTCACTGTGTTCCATCATGACAAGGTGGTCCTCCGCACCCATCCTAAATTTTTACCTAAGGTTGTGTCTGATTTCCACCTCAATCAGTCCATTGTCCTTCCTGTGTTCTTTCCTAAGCCCCACTCCCATCCTGGTGAGACGGCGCTCCACACGCTTGACTGTAAGAGGGCGTTGGCTTTTTATCTCCAACGTACCAGGTCTCATAGGAAGGTTCCTCAATTGTTTTTGTCCTTTGATCCTAATCGTTTAGGACACCCTGTTTCTAAGCACACCTTGTCCAACTGGTTAGCTGCTTGTATTTCTTTTTGCTACGCTCAGGCTGGTCTTACGCTCCCGGGTCGAGTCACGGGGCATAAGGTCCGGGCGATGGCAGCTTCGGTTGCTTTCCTCCGTTCTACTCCTGTGGAGGACATATGTAAAGCTGCCACTTGGTCTTCGGTTCATACGTTCACCTCCCACTACTGTCTGGACACTTTGTCCAGAAACGACGGCCGGTTTGGCCAGTCGGTGTTACGTAATCTGTTTTCCTAAATTGCCATCCTCCCACCTGCCCTTTTTTGGTTGGCTTGGAGGTCACCCACATGTGAGAATATGCTGCCTGCTTGTCCTGGGATAAAGCACAGTTACTTACCGTAACAGGTGTTATCCAGGGACAGCAGGCAGATATTCTCACAACCCGCCCGCCTCCCCGAGGATGGCTTCTTTGCTAGTTATGGAACTGAGGACCACGAGGTGGGATGCGCCCTCTAGTGGGCAAGAAGGCATGCACATGCGTGGTGCAGTGTAGCAAACTTGAAACTTCAATCAAGTTTGCTTGAAAAGCTGTCCGCGCTGGGGCTCCGTAGATGACGTCACCCACATGTGAGAATATCTGCCTGCTGTCCCTGGATAACACCTGTTACGGTAAGTAACTGTGCTTTTTGTCACGGTGGGGCCTGCTTTGTGGCCTCCACCGGCGGGTTTTGATTTTGCTGAGATCATCTATCCGTCTATGTCCAGGCCGGTCACAGGCTTCAAGAAGTGTAGCCGTTGCCAGCGCACGATCTCCCTCACTGACCCACATAGGTGGTGTATTCAGTGTTTGGGATCTGACCATCATCCAGAGTCATATACTCGCTGCGTCGTCAAGTTCAGGTGGAGAAATTATTTGGCAGTATGGACCCCCTAGTCCCGGTCTCGACCTCACATCTGGTCAAGCTTATGGGGGTTCCGCCTTCTGCCTGGACCTCGTCCTCGAGTAAATCTGCTAAGTCTTCTCTTGACGAGACGCTTGCCTCGCTGCCTCCCTCAGGTCAGGTGCCAGCAGTGGTTATCAAGCTGCCTAAGAAGCATGTCTCCAAGTTGAAGAGTCGTTCTTCTTCTTCTTCCTCAGAGACTGTTGCTGCGCCAAATATGCCAGATCCTCCAGTCTCGGAGGCTCTGATCCAGACCATTTTGGATTGTCAGTTGGGCAATATCCTTGCCAAACATACTCCTGTGTTGACTCTGCTTCCTGCAGATCAGCCTGAGATTCAGCAGTAACACCTGGAGTCGAGTCGTTGGCTGGGCCTCGAGGTGAATCTCCTCACTCTATACAAGGAGTCAAGTCCTTGGGAGTGCCTCGAGAGTATTCCACACTCTATATGCAAGGAGTCGATTCTTTGCGAGTGTCTTGTCTGGAGCATAAGCACGCTATTCAAGGAGCCGAGTCCTTGTCAGTGCCTCAATATCAGAAGCTCAATCTCTTGTGGTGTCTTGATCTCGATCTCCAGCCCTCATTCCTCACATAAGGCATCACCCTTCTCGACTTTCTTCTCAGCAAGACCTGCCTGGTTCGAGGCACAGATCCTCTTCTTAAGACATGCCTCATCTCTCTACACCTCAAAGCTATTCGAGGCTTTCTACTCTGAAGTTGAGGACGCCACCTAAATCTGCTTCTCCTGCGAGGGAGTCTTCTCTCAATGAGTAGTCTATACTTGCCTATTCAGGTCTCAAGTGTAAGTACTCCAGGGAAGCTTCGCCCTTGTTCTCTGCTCTTCGAGGCGCTTCAAGGTCACCTTCCCCTCAAGGTCAGCCTACCTTGGAACAGATATCCTTTTCTTCTTTCCTACGTCAAATGAGTAAGGAACTCAATATTAATTTGGACACCGATTCCAAATACACTACTGAGTATTTGGAAGAAATGGGTATGTCTCGACCTCATGCGGAGTCTCTTAAAATACCCATTAATAGACTTCTTTCTCAAACTTTCAAGAGGAACCTTGAAAAACCTTATTCAATTTCTGCTGTACCAAGCTAGCTGGAATCCCGTTACAGAATTGTCCACTGCAAGGGCTTCGAGCAATCTCAATTATCCCATCAGTCCCTTCTCGTGGAGTCCTCTCTGAAAAGGAACAGCCCTTCCAAGGTTTATGCCACTGTCCCCCCTGGAAGAGAGGGCAGGACCATGGACAAGTTTGGTCACCGTTTGTATCAGAACTCTCTGATGGCAACTAGGGTTTTGAATTACAGTTTTATCTTCATTTCTTATTTCAAGCATTTGGTTGACACACTGTCTGCATATTTCAAGTATGTTCCTCAATACCATCTTTCAGGTTTTCAGAATACCATTACCACTCTGAATCAACTCCGCATGCATCTCCTTCAATCTTCCTATGATGCATCTGAGCTTTCCTCGAGGGTCACTGCCTTCTCAGTGGCCATGCGCCGGCTTGCCTGGCTTCGCACTGTTGACATGGACCCTAATCTTCAGGTTCGCCTCGCCAACATTCCTTGTCAAGGCAATGACTTGTTTGATGACTCCATCGAGGAGACCACTAAGAAGTTGTCTGAACATTAAGTCATTTGCTTCCATCATCCGTCCTAAGCCTAAGCCTTCCACCTCTAAGGGCTTCAGGCCTCTACCATCTTACCAGCGGTGTTTCCCACAGAGGGCAGCTCCTTTATACCATAACGCCTCCTAAGAAACAACCACAGCAACAACAACAGAGGCAGCAGAAACCTCAGACTCCTGCTGCTACTAATGCCTCTCATTCTTTTTGACCATCTAGTGCTGAGCATAACCTTCATCGTTCTGCCTCTGTCCTCTCCCCTTCCCATTGGAGGTCATCTCCATCATTTTTACTATCGCTGGGAGATGATTACATCAGACCTCTGGGTACTGTCTATCCTCAAGGAAGGATACTCTCTTCGTTTCCTCCAGATTCCACCAGATCTTCCTCCAAGGGAGTATCCTTCCAATCTATCCCAGACCGCCCTTCTTCTTCAGGAAGCTCAAGCTCTACTTTGTCTCCGTGCCATCGAGGAAGTTTCCTTGGAACAGCAAAGCAGGGGGTTTTACTCCTGTTACTTCCTGGTTCCGAAGAAGACACATGATCTGCGCCCCATCTTGGATCTCAGAGCACTCAACAAATTTTTAGTCAAAGAAAAATTCTGCATGTTGTCTCTGGCATCCTTAGATCCCCTTCTAGATCAGAAGGATTGGTTATGTTCTCTAGATCTCAAAGAGGCTTACACTCACATTCCCATTTGTCCAGCCTCTCAACAGTTCCTCAGATTTCGAGTGGGAAATCTGCATTTCCAATACAGAGTGCTACCCTTCAGCCTGGCTTCCTCCCCAAGAGTGTTCACCAAATGCCTGGTGGTGGTAGCAGCAGCTCTGCGGAGACAGGGTCTACAGGTGTTCCCTTATCTGGACGACTGGTTCATCAAAGCTTCATCATCTCGGGGTTATTGTAGTGACCCAACAGACTATTTGGGTCCTTCAAAATTTGGGGTCTGAGGTCAACTTCCCCAAGTCCCAGCTATAGCCCTCTCAAACGTTGCAGTTCATCGGAGCTGTCCTGGGACACTATCCAACTCAGAGCATTCCTTCCTAAGCAACGTCAGGATGCTCTCTTTAGTCTCTGTCACAAAGTGTCTTCACTGCCGACAATTTCAGCAAGACACATGATAGTTCTACTAGGTCACATGGCGTCTACCGTTCACGTGACTCCTTTTGCCAGACTTCACATCAGAATTCCTCAGTGGACTTTGGCATTCCATTGGGCATAGGCTTGCGACCTACTCTCTCAATATATCAAAGTGACTCCTTCATTGAGACAGTCTCTCTGCTGGTGGATGCTCTATTCCAATCTCTCCAGAGGTTTACTGTTTCAAACACCCCCTCATCAGAAGGTCCTCACAACAGATGCCTTGACCTACACTTGGTGGGCTCATCTCGATGGTCTCCATACTCAAGGTCTTTGGCCTTTAGTCTGCTTGTGAAGCTGTCTGCATCCGGGCTCCGTGGATGACATCACCCACATGTTGAGAATAGCTGCCTGCTGTCCCTGGATAACATCTGTTACGGTAAGTAACTGTGCTTTCTGGCCCCCCTCCCAGTCCAACATTTCTCCCTCCTTTCCACCAATCCAACATTTTTTTTCTGTCTTCCTCCTGCATGCTTCTCTAGTCCTCTTTCCCTCAACCAAACAATATCTCTCTCTCTTTATCTCCCTCCACTCTGTGCCCTCTTCCCCTTCCCTAGTATAACATTTCTCCTTCCCTCCTTTCTTTCCTCCCCATCCATCTTGCCCTCTCCATGAGTCCAACACTTTCTGCCTCCTGCACGCTTTCTCTCTCTGTCCTTCCCTCTTCCCTCAGTGGCATCCCTCTTTCCCAACCCCAACCCAACATGCTCTCTCCCCATGCACCATCTCACCTTCCCCTCCAGTGTGTAGCTCCTTTCCCTTCTGCTATGTCCAGAAGCACCTCTTCTCCCTTTTACCTCACCCTTGTCCAGCAGTGCCCTTTCTCCCTTCCCTGCTCCCCTTGCCATGCAGTACCTCTTCTCCCTTCCCTGCTCCCCGTGTCCAGCAGTACCTGTATTTTGCAGCTGCGGGCTGTACGTGATCTCGCACACTGGGCAGGAAGAGAGGCTCTGGCACCAGCGTTAGCTGACTTGCAACTTCCTGCAGCCATCGCGGATGCTGGGACTCCTACCTTCGCTTATCCGGCAGATATGCAAAGGCAGAAGTCCCTGCATACGCGACAGTAGCAGGAAGTTGGGAAGTTGCAAGTTAGCCGGCACACCTCTTCCTGCCTTGAGTACGAGATCGGGTACAAGACCACGGGCCACATAATAGCACCCGGGAGGCCGCATATGGCCCGTGGGCCATGAGTTTTAGACCGCTGCTATAGGTCAATTTCTAGTCTGTGACCTACAAGCAATTGCCAATCACAGTGTGTAACTGTACAACCTACAAGTATTGACAGTGTCCTTCGTGGATGGCGGAAAATGCAGGATATGTCTTCTGGAAGGCTTAGGTGTTCAGTGAGTTAATTTAAGATCAGATAAGTCTCATGAGTCTAGTGATGCTTACAAAGGTAAGGGCAAGAAGATGTAGAGAAAAAATTTCAACAGCTGGAGATCTCCATCAGTAATGTTAGTTATTCTAATGACATTCAGTAGGTGATTGTTGTTGACACCATAGGAATGTCTTTGATATCATTCTAGCTGCATTGTTTAGAAATTCAGGGCTCTGACCCTTCTTTTGACAGCAGTTCTGGGAATTTTTCCTGAAACCAGGCTCCAGTGATACTGGATCAGTCTTGAGGGATCATTTTGACCCACGATTACTTTATATTATATCAGCTGATACCAGGGTACAGGTCTCGTTCAGACTGTGCCTGTGATTTCAATCCTACTTCACTTCCCGATACTCGAAGGTCTTATTCAATAATTCTGCTTCAGACAAATTCATTACTAACTATGGAATTCTGCATGGGTCCATCCTCTTACCCTTTCTATTTAACATCTTTCTGGCTCCCCTGATGACCCTCTGCCAATCGATCGGATTCAATGCATTTGTTGATGACATTCAACTATTACATCCTATAGATAAAGATAACTTTCAAGACATCATTAGTAAACTTGAACAAGTACATCAGTGGCTTGATAGCATCAGGCTTGCTCTCAATGTGTCCAAATCGAAAATAATGCATTTTCCATGGAAAGACGGCCATAAATTTGAACTCCCTATCACACTTAAAGGCACCACTCTTGAACCAGTTACTACCATTAAGAAATTAGGTATCATCTTTGATAATAAACTCTCATATCATGAACACATCTGCAGTGTAATCAAATCAACTTTTTACAGACCACGTCAAATTTGTTCAGTCTCAAAGTTTTTAGAGCCCAAATCACTTAACATATTAATACATTCCCTGGTAATATCCAAAATTGATTACTGCAATGCCCTATTTAAAGGAGTTCTCACCAAGATATGTACCAAACTTGGTATATATCTCAAACTCCTCACCTTCAGTGTATAATCCCCAGCTCCTCAGAAGTACCACCTGGGCTCAAAAGTGTTTACTGCTCTAGGCTTTATGTACTACCTCCTCACTGGAGCTGCTATCAATTTTTTAGTAAATTTAATTTTTGATTTTTATTTATTTAACAACCCTTCTAGCATATTTCAAGGGTACGTAGCTTTTAATTGTGGTCTTCGTTTCAGGGAAATAGGAGCCAACATGTTTCACCTATAAATCCTCTGATCTCGTCCTCGAGACCATAACAAATGCCTTCCTCAAATTTCAAAGACTACTGATCATTGGGGACATCAATCTCCACCTAGATGATGTCACCAGCAAGGATATGGTTGAATTTATTAGCTTCCTCACCTACCTTGGCTTCCCCCCTGTTCCATCCCCAACCCATGAAAAGGGGCACACACTAGACCTCATTAGTTTCCTCGATCTTACCGCCTACAAAACTTCAGCCGATAACATCCGCTGGGATCATGTCCCCTAGTCCGACCACTTCTTAGGAGCTTTCTGTCTCCCCATCTTCATGTCGCATCTTGGGGATCCACCCCGCATTTCCAATTCCATTACCTTCCACAAAAAAATGACGAGTGATCTGTTCTGGTCTAAATTTCTCAACCTATTCTCCTTTGCTCCTAAACCTGCAGATTCAGAAGCTAATTGGCAAAACTGGGTTGCTCTCTACGAGTCCACCTACCACTCCCTCGCTCCTCTCTCCACCAAATCCATCTCCTACCCTCGCAAGGCCCCTTGGTACCTCCCATATCACAGAGAACTAAAGCAGAAATGTCGAGCCCTGGAGTGCATATGGAAAAAATCTAAATCCCCCATTGATAGACAGTCCTGGAGAGTCAATATTAAGTTGTACAATACAGCGCTGAAAGACCTTCTACGGTGACAAAATCTCCAGATCCAACAACCAGAGTAGTATCCTATTCAATATCTGGCGCTCCTTAATCTCCAAAAAAGACCCCACCTCGCTCCTCTCCCTCAGCCGATGCTCTGGCAAAATTCTTCAACGAAAAGGTCTCTACTTTGAGATGCTCCTTCACTCCTTCAGTCTCCTACAACGCCCTGGTACCCACTGACTCCAATTCTACCCAAACGGTCTCCAACCCTATCCCAGTCGACAGATCCTGGACTACCTTTGAGCTTGTATCTGAATCACTGGTTTCCAAACTCTGCCTCAAATTGAAATCCTGCAACTGTTCCTTGGACCCATTCCCCTCCTACCTATACGAGAAAATTCCCGCAAAGGCCATCTCTTCTATTACCAAACTCATAAACTCCACCCTACACTCGGGCCTTTTTTCCCCAGAAATGGATCATATTGCCTTGACCCCACTATTGAAAAAATCTGACCTAGACCCTTCCACACCATCCAGCTATCGCCCAATAGCAAATATCCCTCTTCTAACCAAGATGCTAGAGTCCATCATATCTACCCAACTCTCATACTTAGAGAGATTCTCTATTCTCCTTCCTTACCAATATGGCTTTCGTCCCAACTTCAGCATCGAATCCCTATTGACCTCCTTGATCTCAAAGGTTCAACAACTTCATTCTCAAAATAAGTTTGCCGTCCTCCTACAATTTGACCTTTCCGCCGCTTTCGACGTTGTCCATCATGACATTCTCGTTTACCAACTCTCTGAGATTGGCATCAACTCCACAGTCCTAGACTGGTTCTCAAAATTCCTACGCTCTCGTTCTTACGCTGTCAACATGAATGGCACCTCATCCTCCCCCTGGAAACCGATATGTGGAGTCCCGCAAGGCTCACCTCTATCTCCCATCCTTTTTAACATTTATATGTCTTCCCTAAAACTCTTCCATCTATCCCCCCTTGAAACAATTTACACTTATGCTGACGACATCCTCGTCCTTCTCGAGACTGACTCGAACCTCACCAACCATTCCGAGAACATAGCCTCCTGTATAATGAACCTCCAATCCTGGGCCCGCACTGTTCAAATGAAACTGAACGAGTCCAAAACAAGACTCCTTTGGCTCGGTCCAAAACTAGATCAACTACTCTCCTCCATCTCACTGTCCTCTGGCTCCACTCTGCAGCTTGAGTTCTCAAGCAATGTTCTGGGCATACAGGAAAACTAGGGACCTCCCTCCCCTTCAGAATTACCGAACTCTGGAACAACCTTTCCTCCCCTCTTCGGAACCTGAGTTCTCTCCAACTTTTCCGCATCTGAAGACCTGGTTATTCTCAAAAATCTGATACCTATTCCATCTCTGGCACTCTAAACCCTCTAAAAACCCTTCATACTTGGACCTCTAACCTTTCATTGTTAGTTCTTTTCTATCCCATCTCCTGTAAACCGTGCAGAGCTCTACGAATGTGGAGATGATGCGGTATACAAACCTAAGGTTTAGTTTAGTTTAGTTTAAAAAGTTTTTTCAAGGCTTATCATCCCTTAGCAAGCTTTACACGTGGTCCGATATGTTGGTGTAAAGGTTTACACGTGGTCCGATATGTCGGTGTAAAGTTTGCTAAGGGATGATAAGCATTGCAAAAACCTTCTGTAGATGAAACATGTTAGCTCCTATTTCCCTGAAACGAAGACCACAATTAAAAGCTAAGTACCCTTGAAATATGCTAGAAGGGTTGTTAAATAAATAAAAATTAAAGTTTGTTACTAAAAAATTGATAGCGGCTCCAGTGAGGATGTAATACATAAAGCCTAGGGCAGTGAAAACTTTTGAGCCCAGGTAGTACTTCTGAGGAGCTGTGGATTATACACTGAAGGTGAGGAATTTGAGATATATACTATGTTTGGTACATAGCTTGGTGAGAGTTTGATTGGTGATCCTCACAAGAACATTTATATAAAAATTGAGTGCTGTTAGGATAAATAACTATTTAAAGGAATTATACAAAAAGAAATACAACTCCTGCAGATTATTCAAAATACAACCATTAAACTTATTATGAAAGCTAAGAAATTAAATCACGTATTGCCTCGTTTAAAGAAAGCTCATTGGCTTCCGGTTGCTCACCGAATAACTTATAAAATATGTCTACTAACTTTCAAAACACTTCTTTTCAAGACCCCTGCATTCATTACATAGTAACATAGTAGATGACAGCAGATAAAAACCCGAATGGTCCATCCAGTCTACCCAACCTGATTCAATTTAAATTTTTTCTTCTTAGCTATTTCTGGGCAAGAATCCAAAGCTCTACCTGGTACTGTGCTTGGGTTCCAACTGCCAAAATCCCAAAATCCTTATTAAAACCTACTCCAGCCCATCTAAACCCTCCCCGCCATTGAAGCCCTCTCCAGCCCATCCTCCCCCAAACGGCCATATACAGACATAGAACGTGCAAGTCTGCCCAGTATTGGCCTTAGTTCAATATTTAATATTATTTTCTGATTCTAGATCCTCTGTGTTCATCCCACGCTTCTTTGAACTCAGTCACCGTTTTCCTCTGAACCACATCTCTCGGGAGCGCATTCCAGGCATCCACCACCCTTTCCGTAAAGTAGAACTTCCTAACATTGCTCTTGAATCTACCACCCCTCAACCTCAAATTATGTCCTCTGGTTTTACCATTTTCCTTTCTCTGGAAAATATTTTGTTCTACATTAATACATTTCAAGTATTTGAACGTCTAAATCATATCTCCCCTGTCCCTCCTTTCCTCTAGGGTATACATATTCAGGGCTTCCAGTCTCCTCATACGTCTTCTGACGCAAGCATCCTATCATTTTCGTCGCCCTCCTTTGGACCGCTTCAAGTCTTCTTACGTCCTTCGCCAGATATGGTCTTCAAAACTGAACGCAAGACTCCTAGTGGGGCCTTACCAAAGATCTGTACAGGGCCTTAACACCTTCTTCCTTCTACTGGCTACGCCTCTCTTTATACAGCCCAGCATCCTTCTGGCAGCAGCCACCGCCTTGTCTTTTTTTTAATTATTATTTATTTATAAATTTTCAAATATTACAGTCAAGTATAAATTTGTACAGAAAGCAAGATTCAAGAAATATAGAAACTACGCAAAACATAATATATAAACATTCAAGAAATAAATTCTATCTTAAGTCTCGCTCATGTCCTCATATATGATCCAAGATTAAATTAAAACTGAATTTAAGCAATTCATTAAAGAAGAAAAGAACAGTTATAGGTTCAACTGTGCTAAGGCAGTCATCTATCCATCATGAGCTTTCTCCAGCCTTGACAGCGATAGGAATGTTGTCAGTTGTGAGGGTTCAAAGAAAACAAATTTATGTGACTTGTAGTAAACAATGCATTTATAAGGATACCGAAGTAAAAAGGTAGCACCCAGGGCAGTAATTGCTGATCTTATTTTTCCGCCTCTGTGTTTCCCTGGCCAAGTTAGGAAACATTTGAACTTTTAGTCCCAGGAATTCTTTGTTTATTTTTTAAATGTAATTTCAATAGCCATGTTTTATCCAATGTAAGAGCAACTGAAAGATGCAAGGTAGCCGGAGTGGCTACTTCCCTATCTGAGGACTCTAATAAAGTTGATATATCCAATGGTTCTTGAATTGCTTCTTTTGAGTTCTTTTGATCTTTAGTGTCTTTAACAGGAAGATAATAAACCTGAGTGAAAGGTGGAATAGAAGATTCAGGAATTTCCAGTATTTCCTTTAAATAACAATTAACCGTTTCTCTAGGAGTTGTTGTTGTAATCTTAGGAAAATTAATTAATCTAAGATTGTTACTTCTTGAAAAGTTCTCAAGTGATTCAAGTTTTCTTCTTAGATTTGTATTATCCTTAATTAGTGCCTCCTGTACTACTTTAGAAGAATTAATATTTTGTTGTTGGTTTTCTATTTGTAATTTAATATCAGTAGTAATTTTCTGTAGTCCTGAAATATCCTTATGCTCTTTAAACTGTTCTTCTACTTGACTAAATTGAGATGCTATAGTTTTGGGAATAGTAGCAACCAAGTCCCACAGAGCGTCCAATCTTACTTCCTGGGGTTTATTTAGTTGAGGAAATTGAAAATGTATGGTTTTATGCTCACCCACTGGCAAGTCTTCCGATTGCTGTTCAGGCTGGACCATTCCAACTCCCGCAGCTGTTGAAGCCTCCAACTCCATGTTCAGGCTCCCCGAAGAAAACTGGGAGCCCGAATCTCCGTCCCCCGAACTGATCTCCACTGCCTCTGGGGGAGGAAGCACTCCGACTCCCGGAAGCTCCCCCTCCCTCGGGGAACTGACCGTTCGAGGATGCGGGGGCGGTGCTCACATGTCAGGGCTAAAGGTAGTCTCAAGCCCCATAGAAGACTGCTGCGTGCCGTTCCCCTGCAGTTTCTCCAACCAGGGTAGCCCTGACTCTGTCGATGTGCCCTGCATGCGCCGGATAAGCTCCTCTATGTTGCCGACCACGAGAGTCCCGGAGTGCCGCGAGGCCCCAGCGATGCTTCTCCCTCTCCGCTTGGCATCTCCGAAGTAGGTAATTGTGCTCAGGTTCGAAATTGATAACCACTCCGAGGAGGTTGTTGAGAGCAAACGCACAGCCAACCTATGCCGTCGCCATCTTGGATCAGCCACCGCCTTGTCACACTGTTTTTTCGCCTTTAGATCTTCGGACACTATCACCCCAAGGTCCCTCTCCCCATCCGTGCATATCAGCTTCTCACCTCCCAGCATATGCGGTTTCTTCTGATTATTAATCCCCAAATGCATTACTCTGCATTTCTTTGCATTGAATTTTAGTTGCCAGGCATTAGACCATTCCTCTAACTTTTGCAGATCCTTTTTCATATTTTCCACTCCCTCTTCGGTGTCTACTTTGTTACAAATCTTGGTATCATCTGCAAAAAGGCACACTTTTCCTTCTAACCCTTCAGCAATGTCACTCACAAACATATTGAACAGGATCGGCCTCAGCACCAAACCCTGAGTGACTCCACTACTCACCTTTCCTTCCTCCGAGCGACTTCCATTAACCACCACCCTCTGGCATCTGTCCGACAGCCAGTTTCTAACCCAGTTCACCACTTTGGGGCCTAACTTCAGCCCTTCAAGTTTGTTCAACAGCCTCCTATGAGTAACCGTATCAAAAGTTTTGCTGAAATCTAAGTAAATTACATCTAGCATATGTCCTCGATCCAGCTCTCTGGTCGCCCAATCAAAAAATTCAATCAGGTTCATTTGGCACGATTTACCTTTTGTAAAGCCATGTTGCCTCAGATCCTGTAACCCATTAGATTCAAGGAAGTACACTATCCTTTCTTTCAGCAACACTTCCATTATTTTTCCAAGAACCGAAGTGAGGCTCACCGGCCTGTAGTTTCCTGCTTCATCCCTGTGACCACTTTTGTGAATAGAGACCACATCTGCTCTTCTCCAATCCCCAGGAACCACTCCCGTCTCCAGAGATTTGTTGAACAAGTGTTTAATAGGACTCGCCAGGAGCTCTCTGAGCTCCCTTAGTATCCTGGGATGGATCCCGTCTGGTCCTATCGCTTTGTCCACCTTCAGTTTTTCAAGTTGCTCATAAACACTCTCCTCCGTGAACGGCGCAGAATCTACTCCATTTTCTCGTGTAACTTTGCCAGACAATCTCGGTCCTTCTCCAGGATTTTCTTCTGTGAACACAGAACAGAAGTATTTGTTTAGCACATTTGCTTTATCCTCATAACTCTCCACATATCGGTTCCCAGCATCATTTAGTTTAGCAATTCCATTTTTCATCTTCCTCCTTCACTAATATATCTGAAAAAATTTTTGTCTCCCTTTTTTACATTTTTCGCCATTTGTTCTTTGTATCTCTCTCTTATCCCATGCACCTCCACAAGAATACTTAGATCCAATGATAGAAATTTATTGACAGTCCCTTTTCTTAAAATTATTAATACCCGCTGGCAATACATCTTTTCAGTCACAGCTCCGCAAACATGAAACTCTCTTCCAAGTCATTTAAGAGAAGAACGCTTTTCTGAATAGATTTAAAGTAACCTAAAATGTTTCCTATTATGGATGTCTTTGATCTTTAAGCTATTGATGTCAGGATCTCACTTTCATATTTGGTCTTTTGTTCCTCAGTAGAGTTACTCTTCCACTTGTGTTTTCTGCTGTCTTTTATCTATTATTCCAATCTCTCTCTCTTATTTCTAGTTGTCTTCCTCTTTGCCTTCTTTTCATTTCTACTGAACCATCCTGTTGTGTTTCCCCTTCTTGTTCTTCTTTCCTATCTATTTCATACCCTCCTTTCCATTTGGCACAGTAAGTCCTGTGCATCTTTTGTGTGTCTGTCATATGGTTCCCCTTGAATGTTGTAATTTTTTTTTAAACTACATTAATCGCGTTGAAGTTTGATTAAGCAATTTATCAAATTTAAATAAAACTTGAAGCATGTTCTTAATTACAATTTCTGCAAGATTGTTGAGTTCCTTCAGGTGTCTACAGGTATGTTCAGTCAAACTGATATGATGATGGAGGCTTGCATCCTCTACATTATCTTGGCTAATCTGTCATCAAGTAGTGCAGATGGTTTTATGCCATAGTTTGAGGAAAATGGGTTTTTACGATTCAGGATAATGGGGATCCTTTTCTTGCTTTGGAATGACTATCACATAGTAAATGAAAGCAGATAAAGACCTGAATGGTCCATCCAGTCTGCCCAATAGTCACACTCACTATACAGTATATTCATGGTTAAATTGTCTTTTCTTTAATATTTCTGGGCAATAGATCATAGAAGTCTGCCTGGTACTGTCTTTAGGTTCCCACTGCTGGAGTTGCCATTGAAGCCCACTCCAACCTATCCCATCACTGGAGCTTCTAACAATGCCCTACTCAGCTCTTCCTAAACCAAATCACCATATATGGGACACAGACCATGCAGGATTGCTCAGTAAAGGCCTTTGTTTTATACCAGATCTAATGAATCGTGAAGTTTACTATCTTTAGAAATTCTATTAAACGTATTTCCCAAGGCTTCCTTTACTTGCTCTCTGAACAGCTTTAGATAATTTTCCCCAGAATCCATCAGTACCTGGAGTCTTACCCAGTGTAACATAGTAACATAGTAGATAACGGCAGATAAAGACTCAAATGGTCCATCCAGTCTGCCCAACCTGATTCAATTTAAGGGGTTTTTTTTTTTTTCTTCTTCATATCTATTTCTGGACAAGAATCCAAAGCTCTGCCCAGTACTGTGTTTAGGTTTCATCTACTGACATCTCTGTCAAAGCTTACTCCAGCCCATATAAACCATCCCAACTATCAAAGCCCTCCCCAGTCCATCCTCAACCAAATGGCCATATACAGACACAGACGTGTAAGTCTGCCTAGTACTGGGCTTAGTTCTTCAATATTTACTATTATTTTCTGATTTTTAGATCCTCGGTGTTCATCCCACGCTTTTTTGAACTCCATCATCATTTTCCTCTTCACCACCCTCTCCGTAAAAAAGAATTTCCTTACATTGCTCTTGGGTCTACCCCCCCCCCCCCCCACCTCAAATTATGTCCTCTGGTTTTACCATTTTCCTTTCTCCGGAAAAGATTTTGTTCTACGTTAATACCTTTCAAGTATTTGAATGTCTAAATCATATCTCCCCTGTTCATCCTTTCCTCTAGGGCACACATGTCAAACACAAGGCCTGGGGGCCAAACCGGCCCACCTGGCTGTTTTATGTGGCTCTCGGTGATTGTGTTGCATCTAAGTGCCTGACTGTGCAGCCCCGGTCCCAGTGATGCTCCATGCTCCTCACCATACTGCCTCAGTACCCATTTGTAGGCAGAAGGACACAGTCCCAGCAGGGTGCTCCACAGAAATGCCTGACCGCGCTACAGGCGTCTCAGGGCGAGGAAGGATTTACACTTCTACTAAGACTCTTAATAGAAAATTTGGCCCTCGACTTAGCCTGTGTTTTAGATTTCAGCCCCTTATGTGATTTGGTTTGACACCCCTGCTCTAGGGTATACATATTCAGGGCTTCCAGTCTCTCCTCATACGTCTTTTGGCGCAAACCTCCTATCATTTTTGTCGCCCTCCTCTGGACCGCTTCAAGTCTTCTTATGTCCTTCGCCAGATATGGTCTCCAATAATGAACACAATACAGTGAACCCTCGATTTTTCGGACTTCAAAATCATCACCACGCACTTCCGGGCAAGAAGACCAAGCATGCACACTGACTTTCAAACAGTCCTTTCCGTTTCCGGCAGCAAATTAAGCCAAAGTGCAGTCATGGATAAAAAACAAAAATGCACAAACTTGAGTATAAAATAAAAGTTGGATTTCATCGAGAAAGTGGAATCGGGTGTATCTGTGGTGTGAGTTTGTGAGGAATATGGTGTCAGAAAACAAATAGTATCGGACATTTGCAAAGCAAAAATAAAAGCTGCAAAAATTTGCTTTGTCCAGCAATGTGGATTCTAACACTTGGTCAAGAAAAAAAATATTAAACTGGTACAAGAATTTTCCCTGGAAGAGGCTGTAATAAAGTGGTACGTTCAGCAATGTTCTTGTGGTGTAAATGTGCGGGGAATGGAATTGCAATCTGCAGCAAAGACATTCGCTAAACACATGAATGTTGAAATAAAAATTAGTGACGGGTGGTTGTGGAGATTTTGCAAGAGACATGAAATCGTGAACAAACGGACTTATGGTGAAGCATTGAGTGCGCCGACAGAAGAGATTGAACCGTTTTGTAAGAAATTATCTACTCTAATAGAAGAGGAAATTTTATTGAAATGTCAGCTATATAATGCGGATGAGACTGGTTTGTTCTGGCGTTCACTGCCAGAAAATACCCAAGCTTCTAAAACAAGAACTGTTTCCCGGAGCAAATTAAGCAAAGAATGAATCTTCGCGCTACTTTGTGTGAATAAATTAGAACCAGTGATTGTTGGCAAATCATGTCACCCAAGAACGTTAAAAGATTGCATGAATAAATTACCCACAATTTACTACAATTCTAAAAAAGCTTGGTTTACATCAAGTATTTTTCTTTACTGCCTGGTTTTTTGATCATTTTGTGCCAGAAGTTAAGAGGTTCCATGTGCAAAAATTATCCATACTAGCAGAAAACATCAAAGCACTGTTGATACTTGACAACACACCTGCACATCCATCTGAAAAAATTTTGTGTGGTCATGATGGGAAAATAAAATGCATGTTTCTTCCAAAAAATACAGCATCTTTTCTCCAGCCTATGGACCAGGGAGTTATTTTGGCAACCAAGAGGATTTACAAGAAAAAATTTTTGCAAGAAGTTATGGTGGTGTTGGAAGACGAAACAGAAGAAAGAGACATTAGAGGGGAACACACTTTGTAAAATCTTAAAAAATATAACATTAAATCAGCTATATATAATTTTGCAGTAGCTTGGAAGGTGGTTAAGTGCAAAACATTAGTGAACAGGTGGAATAAACTTCTAAATAACATCGAGAGCGAAATGCAGTTCAATGGATTTGAAGTTGAAGATTTTGACACAATGATGAAAAATTCAGGAAAAAATAATACAACTGAAGAAGCTCTACTAGAATGGCTGGAAGAAGATGAGAGTGATCCTGGTTATCAAATTATGTCAGACAGTGAGATACCTGAAGAAGTTATGAACCTAAAAATGACAGATGACAAGAATGATGAAGAAGAGCCTACAATAAAAAGAATGAAACTGAATCAAGTTAGAAGTCATCTAGATGACTTGGTTTCGTTTATTGACTTGTCGTTAGAACCTGAGTTGCAACAATATTATTCTCATTTCTGAAATTTCAGAGAAGTTATAATTAATAAACAACAATGTTCCAAAAGTTAAGTGACATTAGAAACTTTTTCAGCCAATAAGAGAATAAACACCCAAACCTGATTCATTGTGTGGTGTAATACAGTGATTTTGATTTTTTTGTTGTTGTTTATAAATAAAAGTATAATTTTGCAACATATATTGTCTCTTTTGCAATTTTTGTGTCTGCATCTATTTAGCATGCTTTTGGATTTTCTGGACACTCGCATATAATGGACACTCCCTCCCCCAAGCAGTCCATTAAATCCAAATGGGGCCTCACCAATGACCTGTACAGGTACATCAACACCTTCTTCCTTCTACTGGTTACGCCAGCATCCTTCTGGCAACAGCCACCGCCTTCTCACACTGTTTTTTCGCCTTTAGATCTTTGGTCACTATCACCCCAAGGTCCCTCTCCCCATCCATACATATCAGCCTCTTACCTCTATGGCCTTATTCTGTTTCTTTAGATGTAACAGGGCCATTGAGGATTTCAAAATTTGCTTCTTGTATCTGTGGGAGATGCAGATTATGGAGGAACTCTGTCCTAGCTACTCTCCAAGTAGCAGTCATCTACCAACCCCAACCCCCCCCCCCCCCCAATACATCCTACTCTTCCTTCCTCACTTACTTTGACTCTTGGCTTTCCTTTTTTTCTCTCCTCTGCCCAGATACAACATATTTCTAAAACTTGCTGCTTCTTCCTCTATAATATTACCACCAAAATCTGACCTTTCCTCTGTGAGCACAACACCAGATCCCTTATCCATGCCCTCATTACCTCATGCTTAGATTACTGCAACTCACTACTCTCAGGTCTCCCGCTCTGTCATCTTTCTCCCTTTCAATCCATTCAGAATTTGGCTGCATGACTCATATTCCATGAGAACTGCTATACTACATGTTACCTCCTTCCTAAAGTCACTTCATTGGCTTCCCATCCGTTTTCAAATACAATTCAAACTCCTCTTACTGTCCTACAAATGCATTCACTCAGCTGCCCCTCATTATCTCTCTTCTCTCCCCCTATGCCCCCCCACAAGCCCTGCTGAACTGATAAGTTCCTCCTATCTGTGCCCTTCTCTTCCTCTGCCAACTCCAGACTCCGTCCTTTGTCTTGCTGTGCCGTATTCCTGGAACAAACTGCCTGAATCCCCATTGTGTGCTCCGTCTCTGGCAGTATTCAAGTTAAAAGCTCACCTCTTTGAAATTGTTTTCAACTCGTAACTCTTCTCACCTGCGGTTCTGCATCCTTAACCATCTATGTCATATGTATCTGTCCAAGTTAGATTGTAAGCTCTTCCGAGTAGGAACTATTTAATGCCAAAATGTACAGCACTGCATATGCCTTTCAGTGCTATATAAGTATTAAATAGTAGTAGTAGTGTATTAGTTCTTATACTAGTATATAATACTAGTCGTTAAGCCGGTTACATTAACGGGTGCTAGAATATATGTGTGTCTGTGTTTCTTTATCTCTCTCTCCTTGGCCGCTGTCTGTGTCCTTCTGTCTCCCCCTCCCCCCCACCCCCCGAGCAAAGCTGTCTGCCTCCAGCACACTTCTCCCCCCAAAGCAGCCCCCTTTCCCTCTCCCTAACTGTCTCTCCATGGCCCCTTCTGTCTTCCCCCCAGTGCAAAACTGTCTGTCCCCAGCACACCTTCCCCCCAAAGCAGCCCCCTTTCCCTATCTCTCCATGGCCCCTTCTTTCTCCCCCCAGCACACCCCTCCCCCAAAACAGCCCCCTTTCCCTCTCCCTGTCTCTCCATGGTCCGTTCTGTGTTCCCCCCAGAGCAAAATTGTCTGTCCCCAGCACACCTCCCCCCCAAAGCAGCCCCCTTTCCCTCTCCCTATCTCTCCATTACCCCTTCTGTCTCCCCCCAGCACACCCCTTCCCAAAAGCAGCCCCCTTTCCCTCTCCCTGTTTCTCCATGGCCCCTTCTGTCTCCCCTCAGCACACCCCTCCCCCCAAAGCAGCCCCCTTTCCCTCTCCCTCTGGCCCCCTGTATTGATTACCCTGCTTACCCTCCCTGCATCCCGGCATCTTCTGGCCTGCTCTAGGCCACGATCGTGGTGGCCGGCCCCAGCGAACCTCACAGGCCACTCCCTCCCGACGCGATCCCGTGCGTCAGAGGGAACATGCCACCGAGGCCGGAAAGCGGCCCGCAAGGCCCGCTAAAGCCGGCCACGATCGCAGGCTGCCCCGAAGAGAAGGATCAGTGGCAGCGGCAGCATCAGCGGTGAGCGAGGGCGAGAGGTGAGGTGCTTGCTTCCGGTTGGTGAGGAGCTTGCTTCGGGTTGGTGAGTGAGGAGGGGAATGGCCAGAGTGATCTCTGGCCGCGTTCTAAAATGGAACGCGGCCACGGATCAGAAAACACGGCGCCAGGGATCACGATTTTTCAAGATCGCATGCGCACTCTAGAGTTTTATTATATAGGATAGTACTCTCACAAGAACTGATTAGTTTTGACATATTTATTTACTAGCCTACCTTATGAATTGTTTAAGGCTTGTACTCTCCTGAATACTGTCCATCTAGCTGCCAACCTCGTAAGAAGCCTCCTGCATTTATTACCATATCGATAAAGTTGTTAGTGACAGTATTGCATTGACTTTCGCTCCCTTTGCTATATCAGTGTATTGAGATATATCTGCTTGGAAACTGGCTGTATTTTATTTTCTTCAGGCAATCTGGCACATTGCTGCTAGTCTTATGTAAATTGATGTTTCGATCTAATTATCTCTTAATTCCTTAATGCCTTCTTTCTGTGGGTATATGCAGTGGCTTCTCTTCCAGGCATACTTATATTGTGACTCTATATAGGACAGAATTCTCTTTTTGGGCACGATTGAAAGAATTGTGGAACAATTCAAACAAAGTCAATAACTGTACCACCTCATAGAGCCCTGTCAATACAGATACCAAATCTTGCAATCTTTAGGCCTTCATTTTTCTTCCATGTGCTCCGCAACTTCTGGGTCTAGCTCATCTGCAAAGTCTTTTGCTGCATTCAGTGTTTTAGACACCAGTTTTCCCAAGGTGGTAAACACTCAGCTTTACAGGATAGAGGAGAGTGAAATAAATCTTGTTTATTAAATAGACATGAAAAGGTTAGAGCTTACTTGTCAGCCTCATAATGTAATCTTGGAAGCTTAGTACTTTCTTCTCATCAAATTCTATAGTTTTACTCATCCATGGTGCTTTTAAAATTGCAGTCATAAGTGACAAAATTAAGGAGTTTCAGAATTCATCATACAAGGTCTGGTTGCTGAATCTCTGTTGAGTGCCAACATGCACTCTAAACATATACGGGCCTGGCCTGCTTTCTCAAATTAAAACTTTCTGAAAGCCAAGTCTCTGAAAATTCTTGTAGGTCCTGTTTCTGTACCAATTTTGAGATTCCAGTCAACTTTAGGTTAGTTCTTCTAGAATGATTCTCTAAACCAGTGTTTTAAACCTTTTAACACCCATGGACCGGCAGAAATAAAATAATTATTTTGTGGACCGGCAAACTACTAGAACTAAAATTTTAAAACCCCGTTTCCACCACATCTCCACAAGCTCGGTCACCTCAGTAACTATAGAAAAATAGACAAATATAGTGCAAAATATAGACAGCAGATATAAATTCTCAAAACTGACATATTTTGATCACTAAATTGAAAATAAAATCATTTTTCCTACCTTTGCTGTCTGGTGATTTCATGAGTCTCTGATTGCGTTTCCTTCTGTCTGTGTATCCTTTCTTTCATTTCTTTCTTTCTGCACTCAGGCCCAAGAATTGTCCCTTTCTATTCCCTCCTCTTTCTTTCCTATGTCATTAGTGCCCCTGGTGCCTCCTTCCCATGTCTTTAGTGTCCCCAGTGCCTCCTTCCCATGTCTTTAGTGCCCCCAGTGCTTCCTTCCTATGTCTTTAGTGCCCCCAATGCCTCCTACCCAAATCCTTAGTGCCCCTTCCTATGTCTTTAGTGCCCCCAGTGCCTCCTTCCCATGTCTTTATTCAATTCAGGTTTTTTTTTTTCTATACCGTTCTCCCAGGAGAGCTCAGAACGGTTTACATGAATTTATTCAGGTACTCAAGCATTTTTCCCTGTCTGTCCCAGTGGGCTCACAATCTATCTAGTGTACCTGGGGCAATGGGGGGATTAAGTGACTTGCCCAGGTTCACAAGGTGTAGTGTGGGTTTGAACCCACAACCCCAGGGTGCTGAGGCTGTAGCTTTAACCACTGCGCCACACTGCATCCTTCCCATGTCTTTAGTGCCCCCAGTGCCTCCTTCCTATGTCCCTCTCACTGCCTTCCACACTTTGTCTCCCCCCCACCCCCAAAGCCAGCCATCCTGCCTGTCTACCTCTCTCCCTCCCTCCCTGGTCAAAGCCAGCCTGCTTACCTGCCTACCTCCTTTTCCTCCCTGCCGCGCAAAACAAAAAGCCTCCCTCCTTCCTTTTCCCGGGTCGGCTGCTATCTTACCGCCCTGCTACTGCTAAAGCCGACACGAAGTCTTTTTTCCGGTGTCAATTCTGACGTCAGAGAGGACATTCTGGACTAGCCAGGCAGCGATTGGTTGGCCCAGAACGTCCTCTCCGATGTCAGAAAGACTTCCTGTCAGCTCTAGCAGCAGCAGCAGGGCGGTAAGATAGCAGCTGACCCAGGGAAAGGAAGGAGGGAGGTTTTGTTTTTTTTGCACGATAGGTAGGGACAGGAAATGATCGCCTGTCCCGTTGTCCCCGAGTACAGCTTCGGGACAGGAGGTCCAAAATCTTGCCAGCCCTGCGCGGACCGGCAGAAATTTCCTGTGGACCGGCACCAGTCCGCGGACCGGCGGTTGAAGAACAGTGCTCTAAACCATCTAGTTTATTTTCTAAGGTGGTGAGCTACTTTGGTATACATGTTTAGGACTTTTCGTCCTCTTATATTGTATCTTCCAGTTATGCCAGGCATACTTGCTGAGCCCCATCTGTGTACACATAATTTTGCAGATTCTGAGTCTATCCAAAACTTAAGTCTTACATTGAGGACACGGAGATGGCATGGGCTGCTAATGCTCTTTCATCATCAAGGTGGGTTGTGGAACGAATCGTCTGAGTTTCAATTATCCCCAGTGGGAAAAGTTATTTTGATATATGAGCGCTTTGGATTACGAGCATGCTTCTGGAACTAATTATGCTTGTAAACTGAGGTACCACTGTACTTTATTTTGAGGACTGTTGCTTTAATGTTTTTATAGACTGTGTACTGTCCATGAGAACATAAATACACACAGATCCTTACATCAACTGAAGAATGGTTTTAAAAACAGAACTTGTTCTTAACCCAGGGACTGTCTCCACTCAGTCTCATAAGTTCATGTGACTTACCATTGTCAGTTTTTTTGTACATAATTTCCTATCTAGTTAGCTGCATTTAAAACTGGTAACACTTTCTGGAGGGAACATCGCCATAAATAATAATCTGTCTTCTTTGTTGCATAGTTAATTAACATAACTAAAGCTATTTTTAGGTTTAGGATTATCACTAACCATCAGTAGAATAGAAATTTGGAGGTTCTTTTCACTAACCATCAGCAGAATAGAAATCTGCAGATTTCATTTTGGAAATTATTATGACAACACTTGTTCCAGCCATAGTCTATGGTTTGTACTTGTTTTTATTTTTTATACCTTAGGCCCAGATTCACTAAAGATAGCGATTCAATCACTGTTGACAGAATCTGGGCCAATTTTAAAACAGCGATTGATTCACTATCTTCTTTGATCGATTGTGTTGGGGCAGAGCCCTGACAGTAATGAAAGGAGAAGCAGCCTCCTGTCACTGCTGTCAGGGCTTCTGCCAGTTTGTTTGTTTTTTTGTTTGTTTGTTTGTTTTTAATAGGGCAGATATTTTGCATGTATTGGCCAATCAGTGACTTCCTTAGGCTACTCACTAAGGAAGTTCCTGATTGGCTCAGGCGCCACAGGCCCCTCCCAAGGGAGAAGCCCAAAGTGCCCGAGCCAATCAGGGCCTAAGGCCCGATGGCAGGCAGACGCGTCGCTGGATGCAAAGGAGCAGGAGGGAGTAAGCACCCCTTCAGCTCCCTTACGGGTGTGGAGTGGGGAGGGGAATCAGCATCCCTCCCGCCGATTGTATTTTTTTTTTGGGGGGGGGGTAGTCAGCCCAATAGCAGGAGGGAGTGGGAATCCGACCTGCCAAAATTTTTAAGCGGCAATGGCAGCAATCCTCGAGGGGGGTATTTTTTTTTGTTATTTAAAGGGGGAGGGGGCACTTCAGGGGGGGGCTTTTTTCTTTATTTTTTTATTTGGGGGCTGATATTTTGCATGTGTAATACACGCAAAATATCAGTGCCATTAAAAAAAAAGAAAAAAAACCAGGCAGACCAGGTAACACAGTTACTGACAGGTCTACAGCAGTCGGATTTGACAATAGTAAAATAGCAAAATAGCCAAGCAATTGTTAGTGAATCAATCACTTGGCTATTTTGCATGGGGTTTTACTAATTTGCATGGGTGGATAGGATTGTGGAGGAGATTGATCGGGCAGCAGTTAGTGAATTGGGTCGGGTAATGATTGCAAAGCCAGTAGGGAGCTGTGCTGAATGCCCCACGCTGCTCTCGACGCTCATAGGCTCCCTGCGCTAAAAACTGCTATTGTGGTTTAGTAAAAGGGGGCCATAATGCAAAGTATAGACAGCATATTTAAATTCTCAAAAAGGTCACATTTTGATAATAAAATCATTTTTCCTACCTTTGTTGTCTGGTGATTTCATGAGTCTCTGGTTGCACTTTCTTCTAACTGTGCATCCAATATTTCTTCCCTTCTTTCAGCCTGCTGTATGCTTCCAGACCTCATTCCCTCCACCAACTTTTTCTTCCTCTCTCTCTGCTTCCCTACCCTTTCTTTCTTTCTCCTTGCCCCTTCTTTCTTTCTGTTTGTCTTTGTCTCCCTGCCCCCCTTCTTTCTGTCTCCCTGCCCGCTTTCTTTCTCCCTGCCTTCCCCCAAGCCACTGCTGCTGCCACTGGGGAACAGGAACCCAAGCCACCGCTGCCCCAAGATCTCCCTGCTTGCCGACACAGAAGCGCTAGGCCGACCAGCTTTCACCCCTGACGTCAATTTTGACATTGGAGAGGAAGTTTTGGGCCAGCCAGGCAGCGACTGGCTGGGCCAGAACTTCCTCTGCAATGTCAGAATTGATGTTGGGTGGGGAAGGCTGGTTTGCTCGGTGCTTCTGCTTCGCGATCTACTGGTCGATCACGATTGACCTTTTGGGCACCCCTGTACTATACAGTATAAAAATAAAATTTTGGAATAAGAAATATGAAAAACATGTTTTTGTTTTTTTTCCAGACTAGCTGGTTTGATTTGCTTGTACTATCACCATTGCTAAATTATTTTTTTCTGTTATGTCTCTTCCAGATTCAGTACGCTAAGTGTTCAATTCCTTTCCGCAATCTGGGAGTTGCAGAAATCCAAATACTTTTCTGAGCATATGCTCCTCCTACCTTAGCAAGAGAATAATATCCCTATGCAATTTCAATTTCTGCAAATAATCTGTGCAGAAGTCTTTTGGATTTGCTCAGCATCTTTTTCTTTCTTTTTTCGTGTAAAGTTCATCTTTCTTGGTGGCTTGAGTGCCTTGAGACTCCTTTGCGATGGTCCTCTGTCAGAAGAAAGGTCACAGTCCCGAGGAGCTGTACTGCTGTTTCACTGAGAAACTTCGGTGGATCTGTAGAACAGACTGCTGTGTGCCACCCTTCCTAGATTCAGGGTCCATTCCCCTGGAAGCTCGCTTGCCCTATGATCTTGTCAGGGGGTTTAAGCACAGCAAAAAAATCCTCCTGGTTTCAGGGTGCAGGCTGCATTGCCTGCCCCCGGTCACATGAAGAGGATCAGTGGGGGCGGAGGTTACAGTTGGTGTCTGTAGATCTTCAAGTCTGGTCCTTTCGGAGCTGTTTTGAGACAGAAAATCCTTTTCCTCCATTTAGCTGCAGTGTACAAAGCTGACAGGTAGGTAGTTCAGAGACTGTGAGTAAACCTCCATTATTTCCTATGGGAACTTTGGCGGTGGTCTGTGAAACTCTCTCAAACTCATTTTTGAGAGTTTATGAGGGTAGGGTTCAAGTCTCCCACCTCCCCAAACTCAAATCACTATTTTTTATTTTCTCATTTTCTTTATTTTTGCTATTTTGGACGTATATTTGCTGGCAGCGGCTATCTTGGTTTTTATCAGTCCTTTTTTTCATAGTTTTATTTCTGCTTCAAAACCCCTCAATTTGATTAAAAATAATTTGGAATGGACTCCTCAGCCCCTAATCTGTCAAATGTGTGCATTGATTGCGCCAGATTGTTGCTGGATCAACAACAGTGTACCTTGTGCTGCAGTGCACTGGGGGAGGGGGCAAGAGCATCAGGCTTTGCCTCCTTTGGGTCCTCCAGAGCTGGGGAGCTGGCCTGGGTCTGTGGTTTTAGGAAAACATGTCGCCCGGAATCCTTTCTGGAGTCTGGCTCCAAACGCCTGAATTCCGAGTCTGGAGACCCTTTTGGCATGGTGCGAGTGTCTCAGCAGTATCCTACAGTAGACACAGGGTGTACATTTTCACCGGACTTTATTTGGCTCTTCTTGAAAGCGTAATCTTCAGACCCAGCTCATTGGACCCAGCTAGCAGGCATGTCTGTTTCTTCTAAGCCAGTTGCGCCAGTGGCAGAAATCCCTGTTCGGAAGCCCTCTCGTCCAGCTAGGACTGAACTTGATTGCATTAGTTGCCATACGGATATTCTTTCTCCTGACTATGCTTCTGTTTTGGATCCAGCTGATACCCTTACTGGGACTAGTCAACACGGTTGCCCTGAAAGCCGTATTTGGGTGCAGACCACTTAATCCGCAGACTCTTTAAGCATAGTTCTGTTCAACATTTTATTGCTGATGTTCTGAAAGAGCTCAACTTGGAATCTCCACCTTCCATGTCTCAGTGTTTGGTCATAACTATTCTAATGTGCTATCCTCCATTTTTCCATCCCATCTGCAGCTTCTCAGTTTGGTTATGGAAAAATGGGATACCCCAGAAAGCTCTTTCTAAGCTTTATCCACTGGCTTCTGAGTTTCAACAGTTTTTTGAGCAACCTAAGGTGGATTCCGCTGTGGCGCACATTACCAGACACACGGCCCTCTTTAACGCTGGAGGAGTAGTGCTTAAGGACTCTCAGGATCATAGAGTGGACATTATGTTGAAATAGCTTTTTGAAATGGCTTCTTCACGCCTCCTTTGCAGCAAGTGCCTCTCACACAAGATTGCATAGTTTGCCCTCTGTGGACGAGGATGCCTGTCCCCAGCTGGTGTTGGAAGGTGTGGATTATGTGGCAGAGGCCCTTTATGATCTTATCTGAGTTCTTAGTAAGGTCTCGGCTTATGTGGTGTCTGCGCGCCGGACTCTTTGGATTCATCATTGGGCTGGGGATGCCGCCTCCAAGGCAGGCTTATTTTCAAGATAGTAACATAGTAGATGACGGCAGATAAAGACCCGAATGGTCCATCCAGTCTGCCCAACCTGATTCAATTAATTTTTTTTTTTTTTTTCTTCTTAGCTATTTCTGGGCAAGAATCCAAAGCTTTACCCAGTACTGTGCTTGGGTTCTAACTGCCAAAATCTCTGTTAAGACTTACTCCAGCCCATCTACACCCTCCCAGCCATTGAAGCCCTCCCCTGCCCATCCTCCACCAAACGGCCATACACAGACACAGACCGTGCAAGTCTGCCCAGTAACTGGCCTAGTTCAATATTTAATATTATTTTCTGATTCTAAATCTTCTGTGTTCATCCCACAGACACAGTTTTACTCTCCACTACCTCTCTCGGGAGCGCATTCCAGGCATCCACTACCCTCTCCATAAAGTAGAATTTCCTAACATTGCCCCTGAATCTACCACCCCTCAGCCTCAAATTATGTCCTCTGGTTTTACCATTTTCCTTTCTCTGGAAAAGATTTAGTTCTACGTTAATACCCTTCAAGTATTTGAACGTCTGAATCATATCTCCCCTGTCTCTCCTTTCCTCTAGGGTATACATATTCAGGGGTTCCAGTCTCTCCTCATACGTCTTCTGGCGCAAGCCTCCTATCATTTTCGTCGCCCTCCTCTGGACCGCCTCAAGTCTTCTTACATCTTTTGCCAGATACGGTCTCCAAAACTGAACACAATACTCCAAGTGGGGCCTCACCAATGACCTGTACAGGGGCATCAACACCTTCTACTGACTACGCCTCTCTTTATACAGCCCAGCATCCTTCTGGCAGCAGCCACTGCCTTGTCACACTGTTTTATCGCCTTTAGATCTTCGGACACTATAACCCCAAGGTCCCTCTCCCCGTCCGTGCATATCAGCTTCTCTCCTCCCAGCATATACGGTTCCTTCCTATTATTAATCCCCAAATGCATTACTCTGCATTTCTTTGCATTGAATTTTAGTTGCCAGGCATTAGACCATTCCTCTAACTTTTGCAGATCCTTTTTCATATTTTCCACTCCCTCTTCGGTGTCTACTCTGTTACAAATCTTGGTATCATCTGCAAAAAGGCACACTTTTCCTTCTAACCCTTCAGCAATGTCACTCACAAACATATTGAACAGGATTGGCCCCAGCACCGAACCCTGAGGGAATCCACTAGTCACCTTTCTTTCCTTCGAGCGACTTCCATTAACCACCACCCTCTGGCGTCTGTCCGACAGCCAGTTTCTGACCCAGTTCACCACTTTGGGTCCTAACTTCAGCCCTTCAAGTTTGTTCAACAGCCTCCTATGAGGAACTGTATCAAAGGCTTTGCTGAAATCCAAGTAAATTACATCTAGCATATGTCCTCGATCCAGCTCTCTGGTCACTCAATCAAAAAATTCAATCAGGTTCGTTTGGCATGATTTACCTTTTGTAAAGCCATGTTGCCTCGGATCCTGTAACCCATTAGATTCAAGGAAGTACACTATCCTTTCTTTCAGCAACACTTCCATTATTTTTCCAACAACTGAAGTGAGGCTCACCGGCCTGTAGTTTCCTGCTTCATCCCTGTGACCACTTTTATGAATAGGGACCACATCCGCTCTCCTCCAATCCCCAGGAACCACTCCCGTCTCCAGAGATTTGTTGAACAAGTCTTTAATAGGACTCGCCAGAACCTCTCTGAGCTCCCTTAGTATCATGGCCAAGGATCAGCTTCTTTATGGGAAGGGTCTAGTTGCCCTCATGGCCGGTGTGGCGGATTGCCACCCTAAGTCTCCTGTGAATAAGTCTCGCCAGCCTTTGGGTGGGGATCATAGTACTTTCATCCCTCCCATAGATTTCATCAGGGGTCCTCAGGCTCTTCCTCTCAGGGATATTCCAAGGGTTACCGTCCTCGTTACAACAATTACAATTCTAGACCTCCACAGGTATCTGGATCCCGTGCAGCTGCTGCCCCTAAAGAGCCCCAGTGATGCCAGAAGTCAAGTGGGATTTCCTCATATCAGGGGCCAGCTCTTAGTTTTACAAAGAGTGGATTTGCACATCCTTGGATCAATGGGTGCTGTACATCGTTTGGGAGGATTCACAAGATAGATTTATTTTGCCATACCTCTGGCTTTGTTTGTGGACTCTCCAGTAGGTTGGCTAGAGAAAGTGTCACAGTTCCAATCTACCCTGCAGAGTCTCTTGGATATTTGAGCAATAGAATCCTTTCTAGAACATGATTTGGCCTTAGGCACATACTCCTTATTAGTCAAGCTTTTTGGTGCAGGGAACCCTTTTTCCGTATCACGGATGCCGGAGTTGTTCTTTGTGCTGAACCTTCTTTTCTACCAAAGGTAGTTTCTCCTTTCCATGTCCACCAGGAAGTTCTTTGCCTGTGTTCCATTCCACTGATTTGGAACAACAGGATCAGATCTTATGCCAGTTGGGCATCAAGAGAGTCTTGATCCACTATTTGGATTTTCAGCTGTCTGATCACCTCTTTGTCCTGCCTGATCTGCCTTGGCATAGTTGACCGGCATCTAAGATCTCGGTTGCCCTATGGATTTGTATGGCCATTTTCTTGGCTTCTATCACCCACTGCAAGCAGCCACTGGTTTCCCTTAAGGCCCACTCAACTAAAAGTGTTGCTGCTTCATGGGCAGAGTCTCACACTATTCATCCAGATGAAATTTACAGGGCAGCTACTTGGTCCTCTCTCCATACCTTTACCCGGTTTTACCGGGTGGATGTGGCTGCTCGCTCTGATGCCATTTTTGGGAAGTTGTTATTGTGGACAGGCTCTTCTGTCTCTCCCGAGTCTATTGTAGGGGAAAACACCTTATAGGGTTTTAAGACTAAACTGGACAAGTTCCTGCTAAACTGGGATGTACGCAGGTGAGGCTGGACTCATTTAGAGCACTGGTCTTTGACCTGGGGGCCGTCGCCTGAGGGGACTGCTGGGCCAGGATGGACCACTGGTCTGACCCAGCAGCGGCAATTCTTATGTTCTTATGCATTTGCTTTGGTACATCACCTAGCGTACTGAATCTGGAAGGAACATAACAGAATGAAAGATTAGGTTTTTCACCTTTGATAATCTTCTCTCTGTTAGTCCCTGGAGGATTCAGTATGGCCCACCCTCTCAGATGTTATGCATCACTTGCTTTCTTTGGCCTCGGTTATTCTCCTTACATACTTGAAGATCTTCCAGCCAGTAGATGGGTCCTGTGTAGAGTTCACTCTTCTGTGAGTATGCATATCACCGAAGGCTGCTTCATGAAGGTGCTCATTGCACACAGATTAAATCTACACTAGAGAGCTTAACGGGGACGATGGGAATCCCCCGGGACCCGTGGAGATCCCGCGGGTTCCCCCTTTGGGTCACGGGGATCCCGTGGGGATGCCCCCTAGGGTCACGGGGATCCCATGGGGATGCCCCTTGTGCTCTCGGGGATCTCGCGGGGTTCAATGCCGTGAGGCTCATCTGATTTTCCTACCTGCCCTGCTGCGAGGCTCGTCTTCCATTTCCTGCCTGCCCTGCTGCAGCACACATAGCCAATCGGAAGTCTTCCCCGATGTCAGCGCTGACGTCGGAGGGAGGGCCTAAGCAAAGCCCTCCCTTCCTCCGACGTCAGCGCTGACATCGGGAAGTCTTCCGGTCGGCTGTGTGCGGCAGGGCAGATAGGGAAAAGGCAGTGGCATACCAAAGGGGGAGGAGTGGTCCACTCCGAGTGCAGCCATGGGGGGGGAGTGTGCACAGCTGGTCAGGTCCCCTTACCTTTGTGGCGCTTCCCCCGACCGACCGACAACAGGCCCGGCCGACAAATCTCCCTGCCCTGTAGCTGCGAATCTAAATTACCTTCTTACAGCAGCTTCAATACTCCAGAAGGTAATTTAGATTTGTGGCTACAGGGCAGGGAAGTTTGTCGGACCGGGCCTGTTCTGTTGTCGGTCAGGTGGGGAAGCGCCACAAAGGTAAGGGGCAGGGAGGGAGAAAGGGAGGAAAGGTGGAGTGGAGAAGAAAAGACGCTTAAGAGAAATGGGTAAAACTGAGGGTGGAGAAGGACGCTGAAAGCACTGGGGAAGATAAAGGGGTGGAGAAGGATGCTGAAAAGACATGGGGAAGACGGGAGGGGGGAGAAGGACGCTGAAAGCACATGGGGAAGACGGAGGGGGGAGAAGGACACTGAAAGCACATGGAGACAAAGGGGTGGAGAAGGACACTGAAAACACATGGGGGAGACAAAGGGGTGGAGAAGGACGCTGAAAGGACATGGGGAAGACAGGGGGGAGGAGAAGGACACTGAAAGGAAATGGGGAAGAGAGAGTGGGGACCATATCTTAGGGAAATGATCTCCAAATCCTTTTCTGATTGTTCTGTTCCTGCAACCTGGAAATCAGCTCTAGTTATCCCAAAGCTGAAACAATATAACACAGACCCTTCTCTACCTAACAACTATCGTCCCATCGCTAACTTGCCTTTCATTTCCAAACTAACTGAAAAGGTGATTCACTCTCAATTAACCGACTTCTTCGATCAAACTCATGCATTACATCCTTATCAAACAGGCTTTCGTACTTCACATTCTACAGAATTATCACTATTAGGTCTCATTTCTTCAATACACTATTTTCATGATCATTTAAAATCAGTAATATTAATCTCACTGGACCTATCTGCAGCTTTCGACACCATTGACCATTCTTTACTCTTATCCAGACTATCAGACTGTAACATCACAGGTTCTGCTCTCAACTGGTTCGTTGCCTATTTTCACCAACGCAACTTCAAAGTCCATATAAATAACCAAACTTCCCCATCAGTAACACAAACCTTTGGTGTTCCACAGGGTTCTATTTTATCCCCACTTCTATTCAACCTTTTTCTATCCCCTCTTCTTTCTCTAGCACAATCACTAGGATTCTCAATCTTCGCCTATGCCGACGATATTCAGTTGCTTTACCCTATCAATACCACTAACTCTTCAGACATTAATGATCTTAACACCAAACTAGACATCTTAAGCGATTGGTTGTTCTCTAACAAACTTTCCCTTAATATTACTAAATCTTGCGGCCTATTTATTCCTATCAAAAAATCTGAAATACTACCTGGTCCTATCTACATCAAATCCACACCTCTACACATGGACACGAAAATAAAACTACTTGGCGTTACACTTGACCAAGATCTCTCCTATCATGATCATATTAATACAGTAGTAAAAACACGCTTTTTTAAACTTCGTATTATTCGTTCACTTATCTCCATTTTAAATACTGACTCGATTAAGATCCTTATTCATTCTCTAGTTACATCTCATTTAGATTACTGCAACTCACTATTAAATGGACTACCTCAAAAAGAACTACGCCGATTGCAGATAATACAAAACACCGCCATTAAACTCATCCACAAAATAGGTAAATTCGAACACGTTACTCCGCTCCTTAGGGAGGCTCATTGGCTCCCAGTTACACACCGTATAACCTATAAAATTCTACTACTCTCCTTCAAAATTAAATCCTCTCACCTGCCTCTATTCTTAGACAAATTGTTAATCCCTCAAAGCTCTCCCCGTGCTCTGCGATCTACAGACCAAAAACTCCTCTTCGTCCCTTCACTAAAAGAATCATACTATACTAGAAAGACTAATTTTGCCGTAACAGCACCTACGCTATGGAACTCTCTCCCTCAATTCTTACGGGATGAAACCCATTTAGCCAAATTCAAAACTAATCTTAAAACTTTTCTATTTCAAGATGCCTTTAATAAATCCTAATCTCTTTTAACCACTTACTTATTACCTTATACCAACAGTCCTACTTCTTGCCACCAAAAATCTTACTTCTCGCTTTTCTCATTCCAATTTTTCTCGAGGATACCACTCACACCAAGCTCCCTTGTCCTTATGTTCATTCCTCCCCTCTATCCCATTTCTTTTTATCTTATGTAACTTTTTCCCTCCTTCTTCTTTTAACCCCACAGTCACGTCTGTCTGTATATGTCTAATATGTTTTACCAATATATTTCTACACCCCCATAACTAGTTTTTACTCTTATTTTAAAAAAAAAATTTTATTTTTTATTGTTAACCGGTCAGATATTTATTTTATGATCGGGATATCAAAAACCAATAAACTTGAAACTTGGCAGGGAAGAAGACATAGATGCCAGACTATGGGGGGAGTGGAGGGAAGAAGATGGGTGCCAGACCAATTTGGAAGGGGGGAGAAAGGAAGAGGCACAGTAACAGAGCAAATGGAAGAGAGACAGTGAATGGAAGGAATTGAATGAGAACATGAGGAAAGCAGAAACCAGGCAACAAAGGTAGGAAAAAAATTATTTTTTTTGCTTCAGGATAAAGTAGTATATTAGTTGTGTTGATAAAAATTTATAAACATTAGAGGCTCTGGTAGAAACCCGTTTACAAAGTATGTATTCTTCCCAATTAATATTTCCAAATTAATAAAGACTTTTTGCTTATTTTTAAATGGGTTTCTACCAGAGCCTTTAATTCAGTAGCATAATTAACTGAAATAACTATTTCTAAAGTTTATAGGGACGGGCGGGGATGTAGGGGATTCCTCGCGGGGATGGGCAGGGACGGAGGGGATTCTTCGCGGGGACGGGTGAGGACGGAGGGATTCTTCGCGAGGATGGGTGGGGACAGGTGGGAGTCCTCACGGGGACGGGTGGGACTTTGGCGGGGACGGGTGGGATTTCTGTCCCCGCGCAACTCTCTAGTCTACACTGTTCCTCAATGTTTTTCTAGGTTACCTTTTGCCTGTTTATTAGCTGCTTTCATGTTTTGCAGAGCAGACAAGTTCATAAATTGTTTGTTTGCTGGGGAGCTTCCCCAGTACCCCCTCCCTAGTCATGGATTTGTTCAGGTATGTTGCTTGGCTTTGGGACTGAACTGCAGGGGGCTCTAACACTCTAAGGTGGGAGGAGCATGTGCTCAGAAAAATGTTTGGATTTCTGCAACTCCCAGATTGCGGGAACGAATTGAACACCTAGTATACTGAATCCTCCAGGGACTAACAGAAAGAAGATTATCGAAGGTGAAAACCTAATCTTCCGTTTCCTTGTTTCTTTACTTTCTTAGTTCTATGGATAAACCTTCAGAGTCACTCAGCATAGGAAACGGTGACAGCTTACAACAGGTAAGGAGATTTTTTTTTTTTTTTTTAAAGTTTGGATTCCATAACTTTGCTAAGATCTGAAGTACTGTAGAAAATGGACAGTACTTAAAAGCCTAGACAACTGCTTTATTATGAGAATATTGTGCTTATTTGGGATACTGGTTAAAAAAATTTTGAAAGAGTTTGAAGAAATTGATACATATAGGGGTGAATGTATAGTTTTTTTCTGAGGATAAGCAAGATATCAAGTTATTGCATATTGTTGATGTCATTCTACATAGTTTAACAAATATGTATTCCTAAGCCTCAGATATTCAAGAGCTTTCCAGAGCAGTGTATGTTGTGTGTGGTTCCCATATTCATACCATTGCATTGGGCCACCTTGATTTCACATTTCCATAGAGCTTAGAGTATGTATTGTCTCCTTCCCTTGCAGTAAGTTATAGTTTTAAATCCTTTTTTTCAGTTTCTATTTCTCCTTCCTAGCAGCCTCTAGTTGGGGTAGTTTTTAAGTTTTCTTTTTTATTTGCCATGATCTGAACCAGTGCTGATTTAGAAAATGGCATCAGTCAGGACTTTTTAGCCATCAAGTCTTTTTCGTGGCTTTTTATTTGACAGATGTCCTAGAGAAAGTTCTCAGTGTCTTTAGACATTATATCAAGTGCCCCAAGAAAAAGTTTAATACAGATTATCATGCTTTGTCTCTGAAATGTTATGAACTTAATCATGAATTATCAGTGTGTGCTTGTCTTTAAAGTATGTAAATCTATAAATTAAAAAAAAATTATGGTGAAAAACAAATCGCCTGACTAAGAAATTTTCATTATTTAGTCCACAATATTTTTTTTTCTTTTAAGATTGTACACTGCCTTGCTCTGTCCTGTACAGTTAAATGGCAATATAGAAAGTCATTTATTTTTTATTTATTATCATTTATTTATGCATCAACAAAAATTATTGAACAGGAAAATGAGACTTGTCACAATATTAATAAAATTTAAAGTAAATTTATCAAATTGAAACAATTTCTAGAATTAATTAATACTTAAAGCTCAAAAACAGTCCACATTTGGAGAGAGACAATTCACATTATCAGAAAGAATATTTTTTAAAAAGGAAATTAAAGTAGTAAGTATTTTAATCTATAAAGACCATACATTTACAGAAATATCTTAATTGAAATTTAGCCCTTAATCTAGTAACATATTGTTTCATCTCTAATAATTTTTTCCTCCTAGTCTGTGTCTATCTTGAGATATCTGGAAAAATAGATATTTTACTATCCCAAAAAAAGTTATTTCATCCTAAAAAAAAGGTGAAGAAGTGCTTCTTTGTCCTGTTGAAAAACAAATGTCCAAAGATAAAAACAACAGACTGTGGATGTTCTGAAAGATGATTTTTATTCGTTCTTCACAATAAAAATACAAGTAAAAGTCTGAAATAGTAATACACATATGATTATCCTAATGGACCCTACACGGTCCGTGTTTTGGCAAGACCGCCTTCCTCAGGGGTCCGGATGATGTAGGATACAAAGATAAAAATATGAGCAAAACAATGTACGTGTCTTTGAGCATAAAAGCTGAAATGGCTTGAAACAAGCAAGAGTGGCACGTAAAATTGCAGTGAGAAAGACATGGGGGAAGCCACTGCTTGCCCTGGATCAGTAGCATGGAATATTGCTACTTCTTGGGTTTTGGCCAGGTATTAGTGACCTGGATTTGCCACTGTGAGAGCAAGCTACTGGGCTTGATGGACCATTGGTCTGACCCAGTAAGGCTATTCTTATGTTCTTATTTCAGTTATCGAGCGAAGGCTATAAGTGTAAATAATCAGGTGATGCATAAGGAAGGGCTTTGAAAGTTAGAAAGAGAATTTTAAATTTAATACGTTCTGCAGCCGAAAGCCAGTGGTACTTTTTTAATAATGGAGTTACATGAGTAAATTTATTAACCCTGCATAACATTCGTATTGTGCAGTTTTGAAGTGTTTGAACATAAGAAAAGCCATACTGGGTCAGCCCAGTGGAAGTTTCTTGATTAGTCCTTTAGATAGCCTAATAAACTACATTACTTAGTCTAATTTGATGATAAATAGGGCTATAACTAAAGTGGAAAAATTTTGAAAATTGAATAAATGTTTTACCGTGCATAGTTGTCTTAGAGTATAGAAGCATGATTTATTTAAGGCAGAGAAAAGGAGAGTTGAGAGTCAAAACTATTCCTAGATACCATAATGTGGTGACAGCTGTTATTTTCAAGGCAAATAAGGAAAGATCTACTTTAGGGTATGGTAAATGACCTTCAAGCCATCATACAGTTTTTCCAGGATTGAGAACAAGATAATGATTGAAAAGCCAATTAGAAGTTCTGTCTAAGAAATCACAGAAAGGCTGAAAATTATTAGGGTTGGTAGGATTAGTGGGATAAGGAATAAGAATGTTGTCCGTAAACATATGAAAGAAATGAGGGAGTGCTAAAAAGTTCTTAGCTCAACCAAGAAAGGAAAGATGTAGAGTTATGAAACTTACAAGTTATTCTACATATTCACCCCTAGGTTCAACACACTTGGCATATCTGAAGTTTCTGTAACTTCTTAAAAAAAAAAAAAATACTCTTGTCTGGTCACAGAAATATTACACTGCTGCAGTCATCTTCAAATCACTCAAATTGTCACCCTTTCAAACTCTTTTTAATATTTGAAAACAGAAAATAGTCAGATGGTTTAGGATCTGGTGAATAGGGTGGATGATCTATGCACTGAAACATCAAAACATGCATCATTTTGCCAGCCTTATGAGCAGTTGCATTGTCTTGCAAAAAGAGAGCTCCTTTCTGTAGCTTCCCTCTCTTTTTTTCTTTCAATGCCTCCTTTTAATTGGTACAGCACATTACAGTAGCATTCTGTATTAACTGTTTGGCCCCTTGGAAGATAGTCATTACATCACCTTCTTGATCCCAAAATACTGTGGCCATGACCTTTCCTGATGACTTTTGGCTCTTGAATTTCTTTGGCTTTGGAGAACCTGAATGCCACCATTGCTTGGACTGTTGTTTTATCTCAGGATCATAGTGGTGTAACCATGTTTCATCAGCAACTAGTCATTCCAAAATGTTGTCACCAGCTCACTGAAAATGCTACAAAATCAACTTGGAAGTGTCCACTCAATGTTATTTTTCATCGGCAGTAAAACATTTGGACACCCACTTAGCTGAGAGCTCCTACATACCCAGCTGCTTGTGGGTTATACACCCAAAACATTTCCTGGATTTCTGCAGTGTCTCAGCAGTTGTTTTAGTTGATATTTGCCAATCTGCCAATTCAGATCATGGACATGGTCAACAGTTTCAGAAGTCGACAGCATTTGAGGCCTCTCAGATCTTGCTGCATCTTTGGTCTCGAAATCTCCATGCTGAAAGTTTGCATACCACTTCTTCACTGTGGAGTATGATGGGCATTTGTCATTCAATGTTTGTGTCATGCATTCACAGATTTTCTTTGGAGTTTTCCTCTTCAGGAATAGGAACTTCATGACAGCTTGGAGTTTTACACTTGAAAATTCCACACTTTTCGTTGACATGGTTCATTCAATGATTTGAAACACTTTGCAAAATAAAATAACATTCTCTTCAGCTACAGTGGCAAAGTAACACTCAGAATTTAGGACATTGGTTGGGCTGAGAACTTTTTAGCACCCCCTCATACAGTGACCGATTCTTGAATGAGTAGAGCCTGTAGGCTTAGAAAAAAACCTCGAAGTTTTTTAATTATTGAAGGTTAAGAAGAGGAGTGAGTTAGGACTCTGAATAATCTGTTTTCAAGATAGGATGAAAACCAGGCATGTACTGTTCCTGAAAGGCCGAGAATAGAGATAATAGAAGTGAATGATTAATCAAATCAAACGCGGCTGAAAGATCGAGTGAGATTACTAAAACTATTTATTTTCCAAATGTGTGTATGTTTCGCTGAAAATGGAAGCAATGATAGTTTCTGTACTGTGATGCATATGGAATCCCGATTACCTAGGATGTATAATGCAAGTTATTCGATGAATTTTGAGATTAGCATGTAGACAATTTTTTCAGTTATTTTTGCTAGGCAGCATAAATTTGAAATGGGCCTATAGTGGGCAGGTATGGAAGGCTTTAGGAATCAAGATGGATTGTTTCCATTGTAATGGTACTGTCCCTATAGATAGGCGAAAGTTAACCATCTCAAGAATGAATAGTAGCATTCCATTTATAGGGTTTTTCAACCAAGATGATGGAATAGGGTCAAGATAGCACATCATAAGTTTCATAGATGAAAGAATCTTAAATAAGAAAAAAATGGTTTGAAGCTGAAAGGTGTGCCAGTTAAGAACTACCTAGGATGTCCTAGGGTCACAGGCTAGGAGAAAGTTTTCTTGGAAGACATAGTTTACTGATTTTGATAAAGGAAATAGCAGAAATCATTTCCTTTGAGTTGGAGAAAGGGTCATGCAGAAAATGCCTGGTTGGATTGATCTGCAGTATTTTCAAATCAACATCTGAAACCTCTTCTGTGATGGGGCTCACAGAAGCTTATGACTCTAGGTTTCAACCTCACATACATACAGTGGTGTAGTAAGGGGGGGCGGTTCACCCTAGATGCCATGTTGGTGAGGGCACCAGCACTGCTGCTCCTCTCTGCCACGCCTCTTCCCACTCCTCACCCCCCATTCCCTTTCCCACCTCTAGTTGTTCACCGCCGTGAGCAACAACTTCAATGTGCTCCTAGTGACTGTGTCATATCTCCCACTTACGTTGCTTCTGGGTGCCGTGCAAAGGAAGTGACATCAGAGGGAGAGCTGACGGGATTACGAGGAGCACGTTGAAGTTCTTGTTGCTCACGGTTCAGGGAAAGGAAGGGGCGTGTGTGCAGCAGGGGGATCAGAGAAGGAGTGTGAGGGGTAGAGATGAGGGCAGGGGAGGGGCGCCACCGCCCTGGACGCTTCTCACTCTCTTTACGCCACTGCTCATATATCACATGGAAATAAGCCTAGTGATATGTCTTGAAAGAAAGATAATCTCTTTGGAGATAAGATCAAGGAAGCAGTGGACCAAATCAAGAACCATGGTGCTATGTTTCAGACTCTTTCTGCAGATACTTTGGACCCACCATGAGGTACCCAAGTAGGTACCTAAAGACTTATCTGTCAGTTGAAGATGCATTATCCTTGGCCCCATAATCCCAGAAATAATGATAATTTTATGTCTCTAAATAGAGGGCCCAAAAATCTGTCAGTTTTCAATCTAAAACCTAAAATGGAGTTCTGTCTAGGTCTGGGCCTGTATTCCAGTTTCTGTTCTTCAGAACTTTTCTGTCAGGAAAGGCTGAGATTTTATGCAAACTGTTGACCCTGTAGAATCTCAGATTCTCTTGTTCTGGCATGTAAGCATATTATACCTATTGGAAACTGTGGCAGATTAGGTAATATATGGACATAGGAGATGTCATACAGTGGCCAATCTAGGTCACACGTACCTGGCAATATCCTAAAAGTTAATACTGTAAGAATCGCCCACATCTTTCTGTGGCAGCAGAAAGGATCATAAATGAGAAATTCATACAATATTTAACTAGTTATTTAAACAAGAAAATAATGGTTCCAGATGCTATAACAATGGGAAATAAAGCAGAGTTACCTGTAGCAAGTATTATCCAGGGACAGGAAGCATGTGGGTGACGTCATCTAAGTAACCTATCACAGACTGTCCAAAGTGAACTGTCACTTTAAAAATAAGAGAGTGTCCATACTGTGCATGCATAGGTGCCTTCCCGCCCACTGCCAGCTCGCAGGACCATCAGTTCAGTAACAAAGCCAAGAAAGGGAAGTGGGTGGATTGTGAGAATATCTGCCCGCTGACACTGAATAATATATGTTACAGGTAAGTGAGCTTTATCCCAGGACAAGCAAGCAGCATATTCTCACATGTGGGGACTCCCCAGCTAACAAATAGGATTGGAGGGAAATTGGATTCCAATTAGAGATTAAACTTTGGAAAACTCTGTGGCTGAACTGACTTCCTGTTTGGTAAGATTTTCCAAACAGTAGTAGGTCGTGAATGTATAAATTGAAGATCAGGTGGCTGCTTTACAGATGTCCTCAATATAAGTGGAGTGTAGATGGACTACTGAAGACACCATGGCTTGCACCTTATGTGCAGTAACACGATCCCCTAGCATCAGACCAGACCAAGCATAGCAGAATGAGATACAATTCACAATCTTTTGGTTACTGGAGTTCTCAGTTTATTTGGGTCAAATGACAGGAACAGCTGAGTTGAAGCTCTGTGAAGCTTAGTTCTAGCCAAGTTGCAAGTTAGAGCATGTTTGCAGTCCAATGTGTGAAGCGCTGCCTCATTAGGATGAGAATGCGGTTCTAGCTAAAATACTGGAAAATTGATGGACTGGTGGAGATGAAACTCTGAAACAACTTTTGGGAGGAATTTCGGATGAGTTTGAAAAACCTCTTTGTCAGGATAAATTATAGCATAAGGTGGATCTGCTACTAGCACTTGGAGTTCACTGACCTGGAGTGCTGATGTAAGAGCAATGAGGAAGACTATTTTCCCAGTGAGATGCTTGAGAGATGAAGTGGACAGTGGTTTAGATAGAGGCTTCATGAGCTCTGATAATACCACATTAAGATCCCAAGCTGCCATGGAAGGTTTCAGAAGCGGTCTGATATTGTAAAGGCCTTTTCATGAATCTAGAGATCAGAGGATGAACTGCTAAGGGCTTGTTGTGCAGAGCTGTTTGAACAACACTTATAGCAGTGAGATGAGCTCTCACTGAAGTAGTATTTAGCCCAGAATTGGAGAGGTGTAGGAGATATTCCAGTACAAATGGAATATAACAGGTTATTGGATGATACCAAAATCTGCATTAGAGTAGACACCCTGGATGATGTGAATGACATGAAGAAAGACCTAGCGAAGCTTGAAGAATGGTCTGAAATTTGGCAGCTAAAATTTAATGCTAAGAAATGCAAGGTCATGCATTTGGGCTGAAAGAACCCAAAGGAACAATAGAGTTTAGGGGTGAAGAACTTTTGTGCACGACAGAAGAGCGGGACTTGGGTGCGATTGTATATGATGATCTTAAGGTGGCCAAATAGGTTGAAGAGGTGACGGCAAAAGCTAAAAGGATGCTAGGGTGCATAGGAAGAGGTATGGCCAGTAGGAGAAAGAGGTATTGATGCCCTTGTATAAGACTTTGGTGAAATCTCATTTAGAATATTGTGTACAATTCTTGAGACCATATCTTCAAAAAGATAAAAAAGATGGAGTCTGTCTAGAGGAAGGCTACTAAAATGGTGCGTGGTCTTTGTCATAAGGCGTAAGGGGACAGACTTAAAGATCTCAATCTGTATACTTTAGAGGAAAGGCAGGAGAGGGGAGATATGATAGAGACGTTTAAATACCTACGTGGCGTAAATGCGCATGAGTCGAGTCTCTTTCAATTGAAAGAAGCTGGAATGAGAGGACATAGGATGAAGTTTAGAGGTGATAGACTCCAGAGTAATCAAAGGAAATACCGTTTTACAGAAAGAGTGGTAGATGCGTGAAACAGTCTCCCGGAAGAAGTGGTGGAGACAGAGACGGTGTCTGAATTCAAGAAGGCTTGGGATAGGCATGTGGGATCTCTCAGAGAGAGAAAGAGATAATGGTTACTGCGGATGGACAGACTAGATGGGCCATTTGACCTTTATCTACCATCATGCTTCTATGGATCCAAGGAGTTGTTCCTACACCACAAGGAATAGCGAGTCCATTTGAACTGGTGGCAGTGCCACACGGAAGGCTTTCTGGAAACTTCAGTGATAGTTGACACTGGTGTGGACAGTGAAAGAGTATTTCTCTCAGAGAGAGAAAGAGATAATGGTTACTGCGGATGGACAGACTAGATGGGCCATTTGACCTTTATCTACCATCATGTTTCTATGGATCCAAGGAGTTGTTCCTACACCACAAGGAATAGCGAGTCCATTTGAACTGGTGGCAGTGCCACATGGAAGGCTTTCTGGAAACTTCAGTGATAGTTGACACTGGTGTGGACAGTGAAAGAGTATTTACTTGTTGGGAGAGAGATACCACGCTTGAGAGCCAAGGAACATAGATTGAGATGCAGTAGAGATCCCTTGTTCTGTGTCAATAGTGTTTGAAAGATTTGCAGAGTAATAGGTTCCCATTTCCTCATTTGCAGGAAGAGAGGGAACCAAGATCGCCATGGCCACTGAGGTGCAGTGCAATGAGTATCATGGTGGCTGGTTCCTGGTGAAGTCTGAGCAGTATTGTCTTGATTAAAGGGATTGGAGCAAAGGCATAGAGAAATCTGCCTCCCCAGTCGAGGAGAAAAGCATCCATTTCCAGGTTATTGGGTGCTTTGAGCCTGGAGCAGAAGAGAGTGAGTTTGTGATTGAAGGGGGAAGTAACAGGTCCACTTCTAGGGTCCCCCAAGTCACGAATATCTGTCATAAGACGCAGTTGTTGAGCAATCATTCATGTAGTTGCAGAATTCTGCTCAATTTGTCAGCCAATACTTTCTGCTTCCCTACTAGGTAGAATGCTTTCAGGAAAATGTTGCAAGCAATGGCCCAGGACCAGATTTGGATGGCTTTGTGGCAGAGGCAGTGAGACCCTGTTCCACCCTGCTTGTTCATGCAGTACATGGTTATGTGGTTGTCCATCCGAACCAGTACTTCTTGATTGAAGAGACAATCCTAGAACGTGAACAGAGCTTTGTAAATTGCTTATAGTTCCAGGAGATTGACATGAAGATGTGTCTTCACAGGACTCCAAGATCCTTGGGCATGGAGACTGTATAAGTGAGCTCCCCATCCCAACATTATATTATCAGTTGTCAGAATCTTTTGATGATGTGGGACTTGGAAAAGGAGACTTCTGGAGAGTTTGGCTAGAGCTATCCACCACAGAAGTAAGTCTTTGAGTTGTGGTGTCATGGACAAGTGCTGAGACAGAAGACCGTTTGCTAGCAACCATTGCGAAGATAACGCCCATTGAGGATGTCTGAGGTGAAGACAGGTAAATGGGACCACATATAGAGTGAAAGCTTTGTAACATAGTAACAGTGAATAACAGCAGATAAAGACCTGAGTGGTCCATCCAGTCTACTCAACCCTACATGCTCCATAAATTGATTTAGTTTAAATGGTCCTTTTTCTTAGATATTTCTGGGCCAGAAACCCAGAGCTCTGCCCAGTAGTGTGCTTAGGTTCCATCTATTGGAGTCTCCATCAAAGCTCACTCCAGCCCATCATAATCATCCCAGTCATCGAAATCCTCCCCACCCTGTCCTCAACTGAATATCCATATACGGGACACAGGCCATATAAGCCTGCCCAGCACTGGCCTTAGTTTATTCAATGTACACTGTATACCCATTATTTTCTGATTAGAGATCCTCTGTATTCATCCCACGCTTGTTTGAACTCTGTACCATCTTCTTCCCCAACACCTCCCTTGGGAGTGCATTCCATGCATCAACCAATCTCTCCGTAAAGAAGAATTTCCTAACATTACTCTTGAATCTACCACCCCTCAGCCTCAAATTATGCCCTCTGGTTTTACCATTTTCCTTTCTCTGGAAAAGATTTTGTTCTACGTTAATACCTTTGAAGTATTTGAACGTCTGAATCATATCTCCCCTGTCCCTTCTTTCCTCTAGGGTATACATATTCAGGGTTTCCAGTCTCTCGTACGTCTTCTGGCACAAACCTCCTACCATTTTCGTTGCCTTCCTCTGGACTGCTTCAAGTCTTTTTATGTCCTTCGCCAGATACAGTTTTCAAAATTGAACACAATATTCTGTTAGACAAGTTCCTGCTGAACCAGAACGTACGCAGGTAAGGCTAGTCTCAGTTAGGGCACTGGTCTTTGACCTAAGGGTGCCGTGTGAGCGGACTGCTGGGCATGATGTACCACTGGTCTGACCTAGCAGCGGCAATCCTTATGTTCTCACCATCGACCTGTATAGGGGCATCAACACCTTCTTTCTTCTATTGGTCATGCCTCTCTATACAGCCTAGTATCATTCTGGCAACAGCCACCGCCTTGTCACACTGTTTCTTCATCTTTAGATCTTCAGACACTATCACCCCAAAGTCCCTCTTCCCATCCGTGCATATCAGCCTCTCACCTCCCAGCACATACGACTCCTTCCGATTTCTAATTCCCAGAATTCTTAACGTGAGCACACATCTGGTTTGTATCTTGGAGAGTTCAAATGAATTCCTGAGACTAAGTGGAATTTGAGATAATTGTCTCCAAAGCCCAGGAGCTCGAGAAGTTGAATTGTTGAACATAAAGCATTTTTGTTGTTTATCTGCAATTACATCACTTTCTTTGCCAGAGATAAATAAAAAAAAGAATTTGACATCAATATGTAAACATTTCTTAAGAAAGAACTGAATATTTCATGGAGTGTCCTAATTTTTTCACATGATTGTAATTCTTAACATTTTATATGCTTTCTTTGCACATTTGGCTGAGCGTTTCAATGTATTCTCAGCAATGACACCTAGATCAGGGGTGTCAAACTGAATCACATAAGGGGCCGAAATCTAAAACACAGGCTAAGTCACAGGCCAAATTTTTTATTAAGATACTTACCCCTTCTATTAAACTGCTCTAGAAATTTTTAGCGTGGTGAGCCGCGCTGAATGGCCTGCGCTACTCCCGACGCTCATAGATTTCCTGCCTGGCTCTCTGCGCTAAAAACTGCTAGCACAGTTTAATAGAAAAGGGGGTTAGTCTTAGTAGAAGAATAGGGTTACAATGTCTCCAACCGCACGCCAGCTCTGTGGTTTAAATAAAAAAGACTTTTCCTCTCTTTTAGATCCTAGTTCACACTTGCTATCTAACACCAGCTCTGACAGGGTACACATTTCAAATCTGACACATTGTAATCACAAAATAGAAAATAAAATTATTTTTTCTACCTTTTGTTGTCTGGTCATTATTCAAATCATGTTGGTCCCAGGCTCTGGTTTCTTTTTGTCTTCTGATAACTCGCTTGCCAGGGTATCCTGTCCATTTGCCATTTTCTTCTTTCTCAGTGCTAACTATCCATCTCTGTCCTCCCCTTCCCTCCTCTGGAGGTCTGCCATTTTCCTTTTTTTCATCTCTATCCCCACAGCTGCAGTGATGGACCCCCACCATCCGCAGATCCACCATCTCTCCTTTTCTCAATTACCCTTTCTTCCAGCATCTCTCCCTCCTTCCCCACCACCCCAGGGTCCACCATCTCTCCTTTTCTCTTCCCTCCTATCCAATATCTCTAGCCCCCCTCCACACCATCCTTTGTGTCCAACTTCTCTCCCTTTCTGTTTCTTCCCTCCTTCCATCCCATTGTCCACCATATCTCTCCCTCTCCTCTGTTTTTAGATCCATTATTTCTTCCTCTCCCCCTAACCTCAGTGCAGCATATGCACGTCTCTTTGGACCTCCTCCTTCCCTTCTTCTGTGTACTTCTACACCAGGGCCCTCTTCAAAGACCTTCATGTTTTCCCCCTTCTTTCTAGCATCCTTCAGCTTCCTGGTCTTATTTTCAAAGATAATTATAGCAGCCTGCAGAGGATTTCTGGTGCTGTAGCAATCCTAGCAGGCTGTTGGCCTCTGCAGCACATTCCCTCTGCTGCGGTCCTGCACATCAGAGGAAGGGCGGGACCATGGCAGAGGTAACATGCTGCGGAGGACGACGGCAGCCTGCTAGGATTGCTATAGCACCGGATATCCTCTGCAGGCTGCTGTAGTTATCTGTGAAGATGAGACCGGGAAGCTGGAGGATGATAGAAAGAAGCGGGAAGATATGGTGGACAATGGGCAGGAGGGAGGGAAGGAACAGAAAGGGTATTTTCTCGTGGGCCAAATCTAATTACTCTGCAGGCCAGATTTGGCCCACGGGCCTGAGTTTGACACCCCTTACTTGGATCAGTGACTCCTAACACAGAACCCAGCATCACATAGCTATAATTATCCCTGGACAAGCAGGCAGCATGTTCTCACTGATGGGTGACGTCACCGATGGAGCCCCGGTACGGACCACTTTAAAGTATATCTCCACTTTAAGTCTTTAGAAAGTTCGTGACAGCCCGCACCGTGCATGCGCGAGTGCTTTCCCACCCGACGTAAGCGCGCGGTCCCTCAGTTTCTTAGTTTCCACGGAGCTAAGAAGATGCATTTTCAACAGTCGTTAAAAAATTTTTTTGCTGCCTTCCCACTCTCACGGATTTCTTTGACTCTTTCAGTCATTTTTTTCATTTTTTTCTTTATTTCCTTTCCCTTGTGTAAAAAAAATAATTTTTTTTCGTTTTTTCCCTCTCAGGTTCAGCCCGGTGGGGCCTGTTCATCCACTTTGGCCTCCAATTTTGATCTTACCGGGGCCGTGTTTCCTTCAATGTCTCGTCCGCAGATGGGTTTTAAAAAGTGTGGACATGAGCAAAATATGAAGACCTAATAATAACTCTAATAATTCTAAAAAAACAAACAAAAAAAGAAATAAGAACAGCAATACAGTGCTATAAATCTGAACAATGCAGTTTCTTTTGTACTCTGAAGTGTTTGTATTTTCGTAATGATGCCATATGTATTTTCATATTCTGTTTTTGAAACTTAATAAAAACTTTCATGAACTAAAAAACAAAAAAGTGTGGGCATTGTGCTCGCCCCTTTTCCGTCACAGACCCACATCGCTGGTGTTTCCAGTGTTTGGGGCCTAAGCACCATCCAGAGACCTGTTCCCGCTGTTCTTCTCTACAGAAAAGAACTTTGAAAAATTTGCTCATTCAACAGTGACTTCTCTTCAGCATCGAGATGGAAGGGGACTTGACATTTCTACCGACGTTGACGGTGCCGTCCAAGTCAACACCGACAGAAACAACTTCAGTATTGCAGCCTTCTATAGGTAAGCCAGCTGAGAAGCCTTCCCCACTCCATCTGGGCCTCAGATCAAAGTAGCAGTGAGCCAAGTCCTGCTGACCTCAAAGAAGGCCAAAAAGTGCTCCGCTCCGATATCGGTAAGTGCCTCGTCATCGGCCTCCTCATCACCGGAGCGTAGAACTGCACCAAAGGTACCGTCGAAAAAGCCAGCAGTACCGGTGCTTACCCTCAAGCAAAAAATTGACAATTTGCTTAGGGAAGAACTGGGTGAGCATTTCCAAATGCTGGTGCCGACCCAAATTGTGCCCACGTCGACACTGATTCTCCCGGTACAAGTCCGGTCTGAGCCCATGACACCGGTTGCAACTTCAATTGATACTCTATCGGTGCGGAAGCTTCCCATAAAGGAATCGGCACCTTTAACTCTCCGGCATCGGTCGTCCACGACACACACATCGCCAGAGATGACTCCGGTGCTGTCCTGGAAGACATTGCAAAAGCCAAAGGATATTGAGCCTTCGACATCGAGGATAGTCTATTCAGGATTCAGACTTGTGGGGAGACTGAACAAGATCCTCTTCGGTCTAAGAATGAAGGTTCTTCTGATGATGAATCACCTCAATATTCCTCTCAAGAGACTTCTTTGTTGTCTGAAAAGTCATCTTTTTCCAGGTTTCTTCATCAAATGTCAGAAACTTAATCCATTCCATTAGAAACTGACTCAAAACAATCTAAACAATTCTTGGAGGCTTTGGATTATGATCAACCGCCTAAGGAACTGCTCAAGCTTCCCCTTCATGACATTTTATGGGAAACTTTTTTTTATAAAATATCTGGAAACACCACTTTCCATTCCTGTTGCTCCTCTCAAGCTGGATTCTCTATACAGAGTGGTTGCTATTCCTCGGTTTGATAAACCACAACTTCCACATGAGTCTCCTGGTTGAGTCTACCCTAAAGAATCTTCGGGGGCTAGTGTTTACGCATCTGTGCCCCCTGGCAGAGAGGGCAAAGCCATGAATTGGTTTGGCAAACACCTTTATCAAAATGCCATGATCACCAACCGCTCAAGTACTTGATTAAACATATTTCAACTTTTCAGAAATACATCCCAGAACGCAAACTTCCTGCTTTTCAGCATCATATTTCTGATCTTTTTCAGTTGAGGAAATTTATGGTACGTTCTACTTACGACACATTTGAACTTACCTCCTGTGCTGCAGCCATGTCCATAGCCATAATGACATCTGGCCTGGCTTTGTGTGTCTGAACTTGATGTGAACCATCAGGATAGGTTTGCAAATGCCCCATTTGGGCATAAATGGGAAGTTCTCAGAATGGGAAAAAGTGACTAGCGGTGTACCCCAGGGCTCGGTACTTGGACCCATCTTATTTAATATTTTCATAAATGACCTAGAAGAAGAAAATCCAATGAAATCATCAAGTTTGCAGACGACACATAGCTATGCCGGGAAATCAGATCACAGAAGGATAGCGAGGAACTCCAGAGCGACTTGAATCAATTGGAGAAGTGTGCAGATAAATGGCAGATGAAGTTTAATTTGGAAAAATGCAAAGTGATGCATTTAGGCACAAAAAAACAAAGAACACAAATATAATATGTCAGGTGTAACTCTGGGAAAGACCGAACAGGAAAAGGACTTGGGTGTACTGATAGATAGGACCCTGAAACCGTTGGCACAATGTGCGGCGGCAGCGAAGAAAGCAAATAGAATGCTAGGCATGATAAAGAAGGGAATTTTGAGTAGATCAGAGAAAGTTATAATACCGCTGTACAGATCCATGGACAGACCGCACCTGGAATACTACGTCCAGCATTGGTCTCCATACCTAAAGAAGGATATAAAACTGCTAGAGAGGGTGCACAGACGAGCAACAAAGCTAGTGAAAGGTATGGAGAACCTGGACTACGAGGAACAACTTAGGAGACTGGGGTTGTTCTCCCTTGGGAAGAGGAGACTGCGAGGAGATCTGATCGAGACTTTCAAAATTCTGAAAGGATTCGACAAAATAGAGCAGGGGAAGCAGTTATTTACAATGTCCGATGTGACACGGACAAGAGGACATAAACTGAAGCTGAGGGGGGACAGGTCCAGGACGAATATCAGGAAGTTTTGTTTCATGCAGCGAGTGGTGGACACCTGGAATGTTCTCCCAGAGGAAGTAATTGCAGAATCCACCGTTCTAGGATTTAAGAGTAAACTAGACGCACATAGAGTGATACTGGTAAGGGTAAATTAGATGTGCATCTCCCTTGAGAAGCATATGGTGATATGGGGACTAAAACTAGGCCAGGGTACACCTGGTGGGGCCTCCACGTGTGCGGATCACCGGACTTGATGGACCCAGGGTCTGATCCGGAGATGGCAATTCTTATGTTCTTATATTCTTGGAGATGTGCTTTATGGTCCCTCCAAGGACACTACTACACAGAAGTTGTCTGCTCATAAGACCAAATGGGACATTCTGGTCAAGCCTAAAAAGAAGCCTCCTATTTCTCGTCCTTTCAGATTGGCTTCTTCTTACCAGCTAAACCTGCAGCTCCTGCTCAATCTCAGCCTAGAAGGCAGAAACAGCAACCTTGTCAACAACAGAAATCACAGGTTTCTCCCCAGAAAACTACACAGCCTTTTTGACGTGTTTCTTTATAGCATAGCCACCATCACCATCCTACAGTCTTAGCCTCAGCCCATCGGAGGCTGTCTCCAATTTTTCATTGCTCACTGGGAGCTCATAACATCAGACCTCTGGGTCTTAACCATTAATCGTCAGAGTTACACTCTCCATTTTCACACCCTGCCTCCAGACAATCCTCCAAGAGAGTCTGCTTTAGATCTTACACAGTCCTCTCCACGTTACGAATCTCTTCCCCTGCCAAATGCCATCGAGGAAATTCTTCTCTCTCAGCAGAATCAAGGATTCTACTCCCGTTACTTCTTAGTTCCAAAGAAGACGGGAGGACTGCGACCCATTCTGGATCTCAGAGCTCTCAACAAATTTCTGGTCAAGGAGAAATTTTGGATGCTCTCCTTCGCCCTAATTTATCCACTTCTCAATCAGAATGACTTGCTATGCTCTCTGGATCTCAAGGAAGCCTATACACATATTCCAATTCATCCAGCTTCCAGAAAATATCTCCGTTTTCAGATAAATCAGCGTCATTACCAGTACAAGGTCCTTCCCTTTGGTCTGGCATCTTCTCCCAGAGTCTTCACGAAGTGCCTGATTGTAGAGGCCACATCTCTTTCTTTCTTGCAATCCCTACCTTGTCATATCCTACTGTTTCTATCCGTTTTATGTTCTCTTTTCTCATAAATTGTAATTCTCCCCCTTTTTCCCTTTTTGTGTTCTAAGTACTTTTCCCCTCCAAATTTGTCTGTCTCCTATGATTACGTTTATTATATGTAGTATCTTCCCTAATTAATATTTTAAATAACTTTTACTATACAATGCTTTGAATTTTATGTTAAGCATTTAATCAAATTTTAATAAACTATGAAACTATCACATGGCCTTCAAGTCTTTCCCTACCTGAATGATTGGTTGATCAAGGCTGTTTTATCTCAGAAAGTGGTTCAAGCAACATCCCAGACCATTTCTTTTCTTCAAGTTCTAGGATTGAGTCAGCTTCCCCAAATCACATCTCAACGTCTTCAGTTAATTGGAGCTATCCTAGACACCACTCTCATGAGAACGTTTCTCCCTCCGGATCGACTACAGGCTCTCATCCGCCTTTGTCAGCAACTGCTTCCCCTTCAATCCAACTCTTCAAGACACATGATGGTTCTTCTGGGACACATGGCTTCCACTGTCCACGTGACACCACTGGCACAACTACACCTTTGCACTTCTCAGTGGACCCTTGCATCGCAGTGGTTTCAAGCAACGGATCGGCTCTCACAGCATATATCTGTAACATCATCTCTTCTGCAGTCGCTTCAATGGTGGATGACCTCCTCCAATCTATCCAGAGGTCTCTTTCTCATTTACCCCCTCATCACACGGTAATCACGACAGATACATCCCCTTATGCTTGGGGGGCACATATGGACGATCTTCAAACCCATGGTCTCTGGATCGCCAGAGAACAGAAATTTCACATCAATTTCCTGGAACTCAGAGCGATGTATTATGCTCTCAAAGCCTTCCATTATCTCCTCTGCCCTCAAGTTGTTGTCCTTCACATGGACAATCAAGTAGCAATGTATTACACCAACAAGCAAGGAAGAATGGGCTCTCTCTTGTTGTATCAGGAGGCACAGAAAATCTGGACTTGGGCAACTGCTCGCAAACTGTTCTTAAAGGCTGTCTACAAGAGGAAAAGTATTCCCTAGCAGACAACCTCAGCAGAAATCACGAATGGACTCTCAACTCTGTAGCTCTCCAGTCTATCTTTGCTCAATGGGGCACTCCACAAGTGGACTTTTTTGTGGCTCCCCACAATCACAAGTTGCCCCAGTTTTGCTCCAGACTTTACTTTCCTCTCCATCTGGAAGCTGATTTCTCCTGGATTGGACGCGCTTGTTTCTATATGCATTCCCTCCAATTCCTCTCATGTTGAGGACTGTGTTCAAACTCAAATGAGAGGCAGCCACCATGATTCTCATTGCTCCTCGGTGGCACAGGCAAAATTAGTTCTCCCTTTTACTTCAGCTCAGCTCCAGGGAGCCCATCCCTCTTCCAGTTTTTCCTACAATGCTTACTCAGCATCAGGAATCACTTCTACATCCAAACCTGCAATCATTGCACCTGACAGCTTGGTTTCTCTCGGACTGAATCCATCTGCCTTACATCTCTCTCAGCCTGTTCGACATATTCTTGATGCCTCCAGGAAACCAGCAATGTTATCAACAAAAGTGGATTAGGTTTTCTTCCTGGTGTCTTCTTCATCATCACGATCCAACTTCCTTATCAGTAGATTTGGTGTTGGATTATCTACTTCATCTGTCTGACTCGGGACTCAAATCTACATCTGTCAGAGTCCATCTCAGCACTATTACAGCTTTTCACGTCCCAGTTGCAGGACAGCCTCTCACTGCTCATCCTCTGGTCTCCAGATTTATGAAAGGTCTTTTCAGTGTTAAACCACCTTTCAAGCCTGTCATCTGAGACCTTAATGTGGTTCTTTCCAGTTTGATGAAGCCACCATTTGAACCAATGGCCACAGTTCATCTCAAGTTTCTCACCTGGAAAGTTGTCTTCCTTATTGCTCTCACTTCTGCCAGGAGGGTCATGAATTACAAGCGTTGGTAGCAGATCCACCCTTCACAGTTTTTCACCATGATAAAGTGGTTCTACGCACATTGTCACAGAAAGTGGTTCTGCGCACACATTCTAAGTTTCTACCGAAAGTTGTCACAGAGTTTCATCTCAATCAGTTGATTGTTCTGCCAGTGTTTTTTCCGAAGCCTCATTCTCACGCTGGAGAAACCTCTTTGCACACTCTGGACTGTAAGCATGCTTTGGTCTATTACATCGACAGGACAAAGCCTCATCGTACTTCTCCCCAACTCTTCATCTCATTTGATCTAAACAAGTTGGGACATCCTGTTTCCAAGAGAATGATTTATAATTGACTGGCTGCCTGTTTCTCGTTCTGTTATGCTTATACTGGACTGGCACTGGAGAGTCGTGTTACAGCCCACAAAATTAGAACTATGGCAGCTTCTATTGCTTTCCTTAGATCTACTCCCATTGAGGAAATCTATAAAGCTGCCCACCTGGTCCTTAGTTCATACATTCACTTCTCACTATTGTCTGTAGTCTTTCTCCAGACAGGATGGGCACTTCGGCCAATCTGTACTACAAAATTTATTTTCCTAAAGGCCAACCCTCCCACCATCCCATTCTTGTTAGTTTGGAGGTCACCCATGTGTGAGAATATGCTGCCTGCTTGTCCTGGAATAAAGCACAGTTACTTACCGTAACAGGTGTTATCCAGGGACAGCAGGCAGATATTCCCACCTCCCTGGATTGGCTTCTTAGCTGGCTTATCTTAACTGAGGGACCCCAAGCCTACTTCGGGCAGGAAGACACTTGCGCATGCATACTGCGGGCTGTCGCAAACTTTCTAAAGACTTAAAGTGGCGATGCACTTTTAAAATGGTCCGTATCGGGGCTCCGTCGGTGAAGTCACCCATCAGTGAGAATATCTATCTGCTGTCCCTGGATAACACCTCTTACGGTAAGTAACTGTGCTTTCGGGTTCCTCTTTTCCACATGCATCACTTTGCACTTGCTCACATTAAACATCATCTGCCATTTTGATTTCCAGCCTTACAAGGTCTTCTTGCAATTTTTCACAATCCTCTTGTGATTTAACAACTTTGTGTCATCAGCAAATTTAATTATCTCACTAGTTAGTCCCCTCTCAAGATCATTGATAAATTTGTTAAAAAGCAGTGGTCCCAACACAGACCCCAGGGGAACCCCAGTATTTACCTTTTAAATCCACCCTCTGTTTACTGTCTTTCAACCAGTTCTTAATCCATTATACATGTCCTAGGTAAAGCGTCTGCTTACTTATTTTCTGCTCGTAGATTACTCTGGTTCAGACAATGGGCCAGTAATTCCACTTCTACAGCTACCATACTCTTGCCAGACTCCATTTTAAGGTGCACCTATTCCTTGTCAAAGGCCTGGATTATCTTATGTTTTGTGTATTGAACCATTGCCCCAAAACCTTGCTTGATAGTAGACCTAGGACCTCTAGAGTCAGGGCACTGCTCTTTTCCTGACTCCAGGCAATTTCAACTGTATTCTAGTTCCATGTCATGGTGATTCTTCCAGGGCTACAGGCAGATGTTCTTCTGATTAAGGCACAGGTGTCAAAGTTGGTCCTCGAGGGCCGGAATCCAGTCGGGTTTTCAGGATTTCCCCAATGAATATGCATGAGATCTATGTGCATGCACTGCTTTCAATGTATATTCATTTGGGAAATCCTGAAAACCCGACTGGATTACGGCCCTCGAGGAGGGACTTAGACACCCCTGGATTAAGGCGTAACCAATCCTCCATTTCCTGTGCTGCTCCATCTGCCAAGACTTTACATTGATGTCAGGCTGAGGGAGGCTCCTCTATGTGTAGGGGACAGACTCTCAACATTTCTGCTGGTCTGAGTCCAGAGTTCATCTGGCTGTTGGGTTCTGGCTTTTATTTGGTCTGCCTGCTAGCTGGAATTTCTCCAGTCTCTGCCGGATCGGTTTATGGTCTCTCCTACAGGGTTCCAGTCGCTATAAGAAGGTTTCTAATATTCAGGCCATAGAGCCGGTGTCACCCGAACTCTTGGGCTCAAACAGATTCCCCATATGCGTTTTACTGCCAAAGAAAAGCTCCAATGCTTGGAGATCCATTCTAGCCCTTTCTCAAGTCAATGCTTTAACAACGAACACTCTGACACCTGGAGCAACTCATCCGGAGTGCCACAAGGGTCACCACTTTCCCCACTGCTTTTCAATATCTACATGTCCTCATTAGGTGTGAAACTAACCCAACTAGGAATAAAACTATTCAGCTATGCAGATGACTTTACGATCATCATCCCATTCGCCAACTCCATCTCGGAAACCATTCCCAAGGCATCCAATGCCATAAATGAGATGGAACAATGGATGACAGATTTCAAGCTCAAGCTCAACCCAGAAAAAACAAAATTTTTTGTTGCCTCCCCTCACCCGCTTGACAATAAAACCCCACTATGCATCAATAAACTCAACTACCCTATTCAGCCCACCATGAAAATACTAGGTGTTATTCTAGACCAATGCCTAACAATGAAGGAACAAGTGGATTCCCTATTCAGAAAAGGTTTCCTTACTCTCTGGAAACTCAGAACCATTAAATCATACTTCGATACATCAACATTCAGAATCCTAGTGCAATCCCTCTTACTGAGTCAGCTTGACTACTGCAACATCGCCTATCTAGCAATCTCACAAAAGAATATGAGACGTCTCCAAATAATGCACAATGCTGCGGTCAGACTTATCTTCGGGCTGAAGAAATTCGACCACGTGACACCCTACTATCGGCAGCTGCACTGGCTACCAACGGAAGCCCAAGTAAGGTTTAAATTTGCCTGCCTCTGCTTCAAAGTACTATACAGCCAGGTCCTGTCGGACATTACCTACTAAAATGTACATATTACATTTTCGCTCAGCAAATTGTATTTCTATACTATTGCCTCCTGAGGTCTCTGATCTCTGCATTTCCTCTGAATATCTACTTATTGTATTTCGCTGAATGTCCAGCACTCTTGATTGTAAACCGCCTAGAAGTCGCAAGATTGTGGCGGTATAGAAGAATAAAGTTATTATTATTATTATTATTATTAAATGCTCTGATCGGGTACTGATGGTCGCTAAACCAGTTTGACTGGTTTTGCAACTGATGGAATTGGCCTACCTGATTCTCAAAATGGCTCACTGCATGGCTTTCTGTGCAGTAGTACATTTTCTAATTCTGGCATGCAAATGACTTCATTACTATTAAAATGAGGTCATTAATTTAAAAACCAGCCATCCATTTGATGGCCTAACTTTGCATGCCATAATCGGATCGGTAATACCTACCCGAAGGATGCACCAGGAAGGGAAAGGCCTGCCAGTCTGGAGTGCCGGGCCTGTGAGCAGGAGGTACTAGGCATTCCTCTTGCTGTCATCGTGATTTAGAGGTATGGGGGGAGTTTGGGAGGCTGAAGGGGAGGGGGCATCCAGTGTTAGGACATCTATGCCATTAAAAAAGAAAAAAGCCCCAACAGGTGAATGGCAAGAAGCTGCTTTGAGGCTTCCCCTGCTGCACAACTGTTCAGGCTTCCCCAAACTGGCTCTGCATATGTGTGGAAGCCGATTTCTAAGCGAGCAATAGATGGGATAATGATGGGAAAACTGATTTGCATAGGCAGTCATATCAACATTGATCACTGTTTAGAAATCGGCCCACAGGGACCTACATGATCTTAATGACCATTTGTAGTGCATCTAGCCCTGGATGTGTGAGCACAATTTGATTTTGAATGTTAAAAAATCTGCAGCCATTTGGCTATCATATAAATCTAAATGCCTCACAACTTTGCTAGGATAAGCAGTCAAATGCTGCCTCTCCTTCAAATGATTACTATGTTGGGAGTTTGTTCTGACAGCTCATTAAGTTTAAACCTCAGATTAGTAATATAGAATCATGTGCTTATTATCTGTATATGTTAAAATAGTTGAAACCTTTCAGCGAAAGCCTTATAAAACTAGTCCATGCTTTTATTATTAGTAGATTGGATTATTGTAACTCTCTCTATTTAGGATCTAATAAGGCTAATTTGCAGCTTGTGGAAAACAGCTGCCAGGCTCATTGGTGGAACCAAGAAAATTGATCATATTAATAATTATAATAATATAACAGTATATACCGAAGGACCGTGAAGTTCTATGTGGTTTACAATAATTAGAAGATGTTACAGATTGAATGGATTTAACAATGTTCTGCCGGTTAACATTGATTGAAAGATGCTACAAGTTGAGTGGATTTAACAAAGTTAGAAACTGGTGATTAACAACTCTAGGGATCAGTTATTGTGGGATGAGGTTAGTTGACTAAGTACTTTAAGAACAGATATGTTTTTAGGCGTTTCCTAAATTCCCCATAAGTAGTAGATGTAAGCAATTGTTCTAGATCTTTACCCCATAATGCTGCCTGGTGTGAGAGGAGATATTGATAATGTCTTTTGAATTTACATCCTCTAACTGGATGGGAAACAAAATTTGAGTGTGAACTTCTCTTATGTCTGTTGGCTGAGAAAGAGAAAAGGTCAGTTATGTATTTAGGGGCTAAACCAAATAGTACCTTGTAACAGAAACAACCAAATTTGAACTTCACATGTGCTTCCATCGGCAGCCAATGCAGAAGTCGGTAGGAAGGTGCAACATGGTCGAACTTCTTCAACCTGAGGATCAGTCTGATCGCTGTATTTTGCACTAATTGTAGTTGCCATGTATTCTTCAGGGAAATTGCCAAGTAGGCAATGTTACAGTAATCAAATTGACTCAGTATGAGTGATTGTACCAGAATTCTGAATGATGACACATCAAAATATGCTGTAATGCACTGTTCTTCAACCACCGGTCCACAAAAAAATCTTGCCGGTCCATGAAGGATTCGGGTCCCCGCCACAACGAAAGGTGCCGGCGTCAGCTAACTTGCAACTTCCTGTTGCCTTTGCTGTGCCGGGACTCCTGCCGCCGCTGGGATTCCTGCCGTGTATGCTTCCTGCCTTTGTCTCCGCACCTCCAGACCAGCAGCGGCAGCTCTGTGTGCTTTTAACTTCGGCACAGAGCTGCCCCTAAGCAGTAGTTTTACCACGGTTTCATGAGGCAGCCTCGAGGCCTTTGCTAGGCTGGCCCGCTTCGATGATGCGATGTGGGCCGGCCTACCAAAGGCCCCGAGGCTGCCTCATGAAACCGCAGCTAAACTACTGCTTAGGGGCAGCTCTGTGCCAAAGTTAAAAGCACAAAGAGCTGCCGTTAGCCTAAAGACTCTTGGGCGTTGAAGGAGGGCAAAGAACAGCTGTCCTGGAGGTCTCCTTCCTCTCACCTTTGCAGGTCCCTTTTTTCCACTTTTTTTTTTCTTCAAACGGCGACAGGCCCCAGCATCGACGTCAAGTAAGTTCCACTGTTCCTTGCAAGCGGTTCTGCTCGGCCAAAGCTTCCCCTCTGACATGAGCCACCCTCAGGGGAAAGAAAGTGACCCGCTAAGGTGAGGGGAAGGGGGCAAGATGATGGAAGTGGGGGGAGAGAGAGAGAGAAGGAGCAGATGATGGAAGTGAGAAGAAGGGAGAGAGAGCAGAAGGCAGATGGATGTCAGTTGAGAGGGGAGAGCAGATGCTGAATGGAAGTGGGGAAAGAACACACACTTGTTGGAAGGAGGAGATAAATAAAGGGCATATGCTGGATGGGGGAAAAAGATAGAGTTAGTAAGATAATGGAGGGGTGAGGGGAAGGAGTGACAAGCTGTGGGTAGACAGTGAAAAGAGGGAAACAGGATTAAATAGTAAGAAATAATTTAATTTAGATGGAGGCAAAAATAGAGACAGAAGACCAGAGAAGAAAAGGAAAGGGAAGAGAGAGTAGAGAACAATATCATATCTGAGTGGAGGAAATGAGAAGAGAGAGATGCTAAAAACCACAGGGGGGAGGGAAGGAGAGAGATGCCAGCCCATGAGGGGAACAGAAGGAAGATGATGGATGTCAGACCAAATTGGGTAGGGGGGGGGTCAGGAGGAGAGATGGCAGGGAAAGACAGACAATGGATGGAAGGGGCAGATGCTGGACTGAAGAGACAGAGGGCAGACGCTGGATTGAAGAGAGTGAAAAGACAATGAAAGCAGAAACCAGAAACAACAAAAGGTAGAAAAAAATAATTTTATTTCTATCTTGTGATTAGAATATATCAGATTTGAAATATGTATCTTACTAGAGCTGATGTTAGACATAACTGGGGAGTGTAAAGCCCAGGCAGTGCTTCTTTAGCTTACAGCTGGCTTAGGGCTCTCTCTGACCAGGGGGCAGTTGCCCTAGTTGCACTCTCCTAACACCATTCCTATCATGTGTGACTGTGGTATTCTGTTACATGATATTTGTATAGCATTCTGTAATAATTTGGCTTATTCAGTTTTTTTGATAGTAGAGGGGATATATGTGAAGGGTAGGGGAGACGGGGTTTTTGTTGATCTTTTCCCTGTATTATTTGTATTTATAAAATGACAATGGTATAGAATATTGTTTCTTTTTATACTTTAATAAAATATGTTCAATATAAAATCATAACTATTTGAGGCTTGTGCGGAAGGGATCAGATGGTTTATGGGACCGATCTCGCGGGGACGAGGCGGTGATGTTTTTTAAAAAATTTCAGTCTTAGTAGTTTGCCGGTCCACAAAATAATTGTTTTATTTCCGCCGGTCTATAGGTATTAAAAGGTTGAAGAACACTGCTCTAATGGACCGAAGCTTCCTATATTGTATCAACTGCACTGTCTACCTATTTCTAAACAGATTTATTCTAAGTTGCTTTGTCTTGTTTTCAAGGCTTTATTTTTGGACCAACCTAAGTATTTGTTGAAAAGCTTGCCTGGTGTATTCCTACAAGATCACTGCGCTCTTCTCCAAAAATCTATCTTCAGTTAACTAATTTGCAGCAAATACCTTTTATCAACTAGGAAGAGAGTTTTCTCTTATGCAGGTCCAGTACTCTGAAACTTCTGGCAGGACAGTTTTCAATCTGATCTTCCCTATTTTTCTTTTCAGAAACTGCTCAAAAGAGTATTGTTTCAGCAGTATTCTATGTATACTTAGAGGGTCATTTTTGATAGGAAGTCAGAGTTTGAATGTTTTGGGAAAGGCAACCAGAAATCCAATAGAGAAAATGTCCATTTTCAAAATAGCAAGATGTCTGTCTTTTTTGTTTTTTTAAATGACCTATGTAGATGTTCAGCAGTATGTCTGTCTTTTTTGGCCATTCTCAAATATAAAGAAGTCCACATGAAAAACGCACAAAAACAAGTTTTTCAGACATTCAAGCAGCTAGCATTCTTAGCAAATCATCAGCACAGCAGGATTACTGCAGAGATAGCCATATTAAAAGTTCCAGGTACAGATATCACTTTAACTTGCTTCTATTGTATGGTGAAACCTCCAACACCCATCCAAAACTTACTGTACCCACTTGTTCACCACAACAATAGCCAAGTTTATTAGTTTCTTTATATACTGTCTATCAAAATAAATAAACGGTTTACAATAAAATGCTTTATATAAATAAAAACAGTGTTAAAAAAAATTAATAGATTTTCACAACCAGTTCTTACCGTATTTTCCACTCTATAAGACGCATCCTAGATTTAGAAGAGGAAAACAAGAAAAAAAACCATTCTGAATCAAATTCTCCTTGCCAGGCTCTGCACCCAACTCCACACTCCTTGCCAGACTCTGCACCTTGTCCCCCCTCCCTGCCAGGCTCTGTACCCTGTCCCCCCCCCCCCTCTGGTGGTTTACTGGTAGGCCAGGACAGGGCTCAGAGCAGGCAGGCCTAGTGGCCTAGTGACAGGCAAGTAGGAAGGCCTAGTTACAGGCAGGCAGGCAAGCCTCATACCCCCCAGTACCTTAAATCATCCCCCACGTACCACAGTACCTTTTTTAATCATTGCCTACGTACCTTTAATCATACACCCCCCTTGTACCTTTATTTATCATAGCCCCCTTTTTAGTCATATCCCCCATTTGTACCTTTTTAATCATACCCCCTTGTACCTTTTTTACCATAGCCCCCCTTGTTCCTTTATAATCATATCCCCCCTTTGTACTTTTTTACTATAGCCCCCCTTATTCCTTTATAATCATATCCCCCCTCTTTACCTTTTTTACTATAGCTCCCCCTTGTTCCTTTATAATCATATCCCCCCTTTGTACCTCTTATCATAGCCTCCCTTGTACCTTATTAATCATATCCCCCCTTTGTACCTCTTTTATCATAGCCTCCCTTGTACCTTATTAATCATATCCCCCCTTTGTACCTTTTTAATCAGACCCCCCCTTGTACCTTTTTTTATCATATCCAGACTCGGAACGCAGGCGTTTTGCGCCAGACTCCAGAACGGCCGCTGGGCAAGATTTTTTCCCGAAGTCACGGACCCAGGCTGGCTCCCCAGTCTTAGAGTACATGGAGGAGGAGAAGTCTGAAGCTCTCACCCCCTCCCCCAGTGTGCTACGGCATGCAGCACACAGTCGCTGATCTGTTGCCAATCCAGCATAAACAATGCACAGATTCAGCAGATTAGGGGCTGGGAAGTCCATTCCCAATGATTTTTAAACAAATCAAGAGGTTTTGAGGCAGAAATAAAACTTTGGAAAAAAAGATTGATGAAAATCCAAGATGGCCACTGCCAGCGATTTCACGCCAAAAATAAAAACCCCCAAATAAAAAATAGCAATTTGGAGTCTCAGGAGGTGGGGGACCTGAACCCTACTGTGAAAATGCATTTAAACACATTTACCAAGTCACCTCTGAAGTTCCCATAGGAAATAATGGATAATTTACTCACAGTTCCAGCAATGCCTGCTTGTCAGCACTTACACAGCAGCTGAATGGATGGAAAGGATTTTCTGCCTCTGAAACTACTCCACATGACCAGAGCTGAAGATCTTCGGACTGCTCGTCGGCCAGACACCAACTATGACCTCCACTCCAACAGATCCTCGGCATGCAGTTGGAGGCAGGAAACGCAGCCTGCGCCTTGGAACCCAGGTAGGTTACATTCCAGACGCATACAGCCTGCGCTTAAAACCCGTGACAAGGTCAGCGGGCAAGCAAACTCCCAGGGGAATGGACCCCGAGTCTAGGAAGGGTGACACACAGCAGAGTTTCTCTGCAGCAGTCCGGCATTGCGGGACTGCGTCCTTTCCTCCGACAGGTAACCACCGGAAAGGGTACTAAGGCACTGAAACCAACGAAAAAGTGAACTTTAATTGAAACAATAAGCAGAGCAACTGCAAAAGACTTCTGCACAGATTGCTTGCAGAAGTTGAAATTGGACATGTTTCTAGCTCTCAGTCTAAGGAGGTTGAGCATGTGCTCAGAAAAGTGTTTGAGTTTCTGCAACTCCCGGATTGAGGGTTGGGATCGAACACCTAGCGTATGGAATCTGGAAGGGACGTAACAGTAATTTACTTGCTTAAGAACATAAGAACTGCCATACTGGGACAGACCAAAGATCCAACAAGCCCAGTATCCTGTTTACAACCGTGGCCAATCCAGGTCCCAAGTAGTAAAACAGATTTCATACTGCTTATCCTAGGAATAAGCATGAGTCACCTGGGCCCGAACATACATGTACCCGTTGCAGGAGCCCCTCCATTCTTGGTGGTCGCTGGAGCGTCATCCCCTTTAGATGTCGCTTCCCTAGAAAGAGCCAGCTCTCAGCAGCTTGAGCTGCTGGCTTTAGGAGGAGGCTCTCTGCAAGGGGAGGTTTCTTTGGATTTCAGAGTGAATGACTCATAATGGATGTCAGCCTTTTGGGTTGGGTTGCTTACTTCTTCATATTGGAGCTAAATGCTCACTGCGGGGATCACTACCTTCAGAGGCAGTGAGCTCCTAGTAAAAAATGGTTGATCAATCATCTGGAGCTCAGGGCATTTCAGCTGGCATTGCTCGCTCTCCAGCCCCTTTTGGAATGAAAAGCAATTTGAGTCTTCTGTGACAACGCCACGGTGGTGCCGTACGTAAATCTTCAAGGGGGACACAAGAAGCACTCCCTTTGGCCAGGAGGCTTGCATGCTGTTTCGCTGAGCAGAAGCTCAATTTCTGCCTCTCTCAACGGCCCATGTGGCCGGAGTCGACAACATTCAGGCAGACTTCCTCAGCCGACAGGTCCTGGACCCGGGAGAATGGTCCCTCTCACAGAAGGCGTTCCATTTGATTGTGAAGCACTGGGGTCAACCCCAGATGGACTTGATGACTTAAGCAGAGAACTTAAAGGCCAGGAGCTTTTTCAGTTGACAAACACAGCGCAGAAGCCTGGAGCTGGACGAATTGGTTCAGCCCTGGCCGGTTCACAAGTTCCTGTATGTGTTCCCTCCATGGCCTCTTTTTGGTTGGGTCATTCGCTGGATAGCAACACATCCTGGCCTGGTGATTCTAGTAGCTCCGGACTGGCTTCATTGCCCATGGTATGTGGATTCCATCCATCTTCAGCAGGACAAGAAGCTCCAGCTACTTCTTCATCAATACCTTCTCAATCATGGGCCGGTGCCCAGGGATAGCATATGGCATAGCTCTTGAGCGCTCGGCCTTGATGAAATGCAACTCTTTTGCACTCGAAGAAATCCTCTACTATGGCTTCTTATGCCAAAGCCTTGAAGGCTTTTCAACAGAGGTGTGCTAAGGATCAGGTGTAGCCTGAGAGAGCTCCCATTTCGGTGGTCTTGGCTTTTCTTCAGGAGTGCCTAGAAAAAGGTCTGGAAATGGCCTCCCTTAAAGTTCAGGTTGCAGGCCTTTCATGTTTTTGAGCAAGCAGATACACTAGTTCGCTTAGTGCACATCCAGATGTGACCAGGTTTATGAGAGGGGCACTTCATTTCTGTCCTGTGTTGTGTCTTCCTTTCCCTTCATGGAATCCTAGCATCGTTTTGCAGGGCCTTGGAGAGGCCCTGTTCGAACCATTGAAGGATGCTTCTCTTCTGGATCTAATGATTAAGACTGTCTTTCTGATTGCCATTGTCTCAGTATAGCATATATTGGAGTTTCAGGCTCTTTCATACAGGGAACCTTTCTCCGTGTTGTCAACCAGGGGGGTTTGGTTGCCTGCATTACATCCCACAGGTTTGGATCGCAAAGATCAGATCCTTGACTTACATTGCCCACAGCAAGCAGCCACCAATTTCACTTAAAGCCTACTCAGCTAAAAGTGTGGCTGAGTCGTGGGCAGAGTCTCACGTGATTCATCCTGATTAAATTTGCAGGGCGGCTACTTGGTTCTCTGTTCATACTTTTACCCGGTTTTACTAAGTGAATATGGCAGCTTCTATGGCGGCTTGTTCTGATACCACTTTGGGGACCTCGGTGTTGAGTGCAGGCTCTTCCGTCCCTCCCTAGCTGCTAACATTGCTTTGGTATATCACGTAGCATATGGAATCTGGAAGGGATATAACAGAATGGAAAATTAGGTTTATACCTTCATAGAAACATAGAAATAGACGGCAGATAAGGGCCAGGGCCCATCAAGTCTGCCTACTCCAATGACCCTCCCTATATATCTTTGCGGATAGATCCCACATGTCTGTCCCATCTAGCCTTAAAATCTGGCACACTGCTGGCCTCAATAACCTGAAGTGGAAGACTATTCCAGCGATCAACCACCCTTTCGGTGAAGAAGAATTTCCTAGTGTCACCGTGCAGTTTCCCGCCCCTGATTTTCCACTGATGCCCCCTTGTTGCCGCGGGACCCTTGAAAAAGAAGATATCCTCTTCCACCTCGATGCGACCTGTGAGGTACTTGAATGTCTCGATCATATCTCCCCTCTCTCTACGTTCCTCGAGTGAGTAGAGCTGCAACTTCCCTAACCGCTCCTCGTATGGGAGCTCCTTGAGTCCCGAGACCATCCTGGTGGCCATTCTCTGGACCGATTCCAGTCTCAGCACATCCTTGCGGTAATGTGGCCTCCAAAATTGCACACAGTACTCCAGGTGCGGTCTCACCATGGATCTATACAGTGGCATAATGACTTCAGGTTTATGGCTGACAAAACTCCTGCGTATGCAACCTATGATTTGCCTTGCTTTGGATGAAGCTTGCTCTACTTGATTTGCAGACCTCATGTCTTCCCTGACAATCACCCCTAAGTCTCTTTCTGCTTCAGTTTTTGTCAAGATCTCGCCATTTAGGGTGTAAATCCTGCATGGATTTCGGCTTCCCAGGTACATGACTTTGCATTTTTTGGCATTGAAACTGAGTTGCCAGGACCTAGACCAGTGCTCCAATAGATGTAGGTCATGCATCATATCGTCTGCCATGGAATTTTTGTCTGTTGTGCTTTTGTTCACTACATTGCTTAGTTTGGCATCATCGGCGAATAATGTTATTCTCCCTCGGAGCCCTTCTGTCAAGTCTCTTATGTAGATGTTGAACAAGATCGGGCCCAGGACGGAGCCCTGTGGCACTCCACTTATCACCTCTGACATTTCGATAATCTTCTTTCTGTTAGTCCCTGTAGGGTGCCGTACGACCTAACTTCACTGTATACACTCAGTCAGTGGCGTACCAAGGAGGGGGCCGGGGGGGGCGGTCCGCCCCGGGTGCCAGCCCTAAGGGGGTGCTCCCGGCCTTGCCGTTCAGTCCCCCCCCCACCCCCGAAGGACCGCTCGCCCCAATGATCTTCCTGCACCACCTATGAAGCAGCCCGCAGCAGGATCGTGACGTCAACGATCCCTGAGCTGCTTGGGCGCTGCTTCCTGCGCCGCGGTCCCGCCCCTCCTCTGACGTCAGAGGAGGGGCGGGACCGCGGCGCAGGAAGCAGCGCCCAAGCAGCTCAGGGATCGTTGACGTCGCGATCCTGCTGCGGGCTGCTTCATAGGTGGTGCGGGGAGGCCAGGGGGGCGAGCGGTCCTTCAGGGTGGGTCGGGGGCATCAGGCCTTCAGGGTGGGGCGGGCGGGCAGGCAGGCTTTCAAGGGGGAGGGGGGTGATAGGCAGGAAGGCAGGCCTTCAAGGGGGGGGACAGGCAGGCCTTCAAGGGGGGAGGCAGGCCTTCAAGGGGGGGACAGGCCTTCGGGGGGTGTGCAGACCTTCAAGGGGGGGCAGGCAGGCCTTGAAGGGGGGGACAGGCCTACAAGGGGGTGGGACAGGCCTACAAGGGGGTGGGACAGGCCTTCAAGGGGGGGACAGGCCTTCGGGGGGGTGTAGGCCTTCGGGGGGGTGCAGGCCTTCGGGGGGTACAGACCTTCAAGGGGGTGCAGACCTACAAGGGGGGGACAGGCCTTCAAGGGGGGGACAGGCCTTTGGGGGGGACCCTGGTTTAGAAGTACACGGAGGGAAGGGGGTGTTCAAAGAGACGTGCATATGCCAAACTTGGGGGGGGAAGAAATAATGGGTCTGAAAATAGAGGAGAGGGAGAGAGATGATGGTCCATGGGATTTAGGGAGGGAGGGAAGGAACAGAAAGGGAGAGAAATTGGACACAAGGGATGGTTTGGAGGAGGGATAGAGATACTGGATAGGAGGGTAATTGGGAAAAGAAAGGGAGAGATGGTGGACTCTGGGGTGGTGGGGAAGGAGGGAGAGATGCCGGATGAAAGGGTAGTTAAGAAAAGGTGGCTCTGTGGAGGGAGATGAAAAAAAGGAAAGATACCAGACTTCTTGGGGAGGGAAGGGAAATGGAAAGGGAGAACAGAGTTGGCAGATGGATGGTTAGCATGCAGAAAGAAGAAAGAAGGAGACCCTGGCAAGCAAGTTATCAGAAGAAAACCAGAGCCTTGGACCAACAAGATTTGAAATATAACCAGACAACAAAAGGTAGAAAAATTAATTTTATTTTCTGTTTTGTGATTACAATATGTCAGATTTGAAATGTGTATCCTGCCAGAGCTGGTGTTGGACTGCAAACGTGAGCTAGGATTTAACAGAGAAAGGAAAAGTCCTTTTTGTTTCTTTATTTTATTTACACCACATCGCCAGTGTGGTTAGGAGAAGCCAAAGGGGGTGAAAAAGCTATAAAACCCACCAGGAGTTTTGAAAAAAATCACCCAACTGGGCAGGAAAATCGAATTGAAAAACCAATTCAATAGGCTGAATCGAATCGAAATTTTTTTTCCTGAATCTGGCAACATTAGTTTGCGCTACTGTCTTAGACTTTAGGACCTGGGATTGGGGAGAGATGGCATCCTCAGTACTTTATAATGCAAGTGAAACGAGGATTTGGTCAGACTTTTGAAGGGTCTGCAGAAAAAAAATATTGTATAGGCCGGGGACATGAGACAGCAGGAAATGGGAACTTTTCTTCCTTCTATTTTTGTGAATGGAAAGGCTGAGGATGTCAGAGAGTTCAGTTAAAATATGTGCTTTATAAGAAAATATAATAATGTGTTTTATAAAGTTTATAGCATAGCTGGCCTGCCCAGTGAGGTGTTCCTAGTGGTGGTGGTGGCAGCGTGTCAATGTGTTGAGAGGAAGAGATGGTCTGGGAAATTCTGCTGAGCAAACTCCGGGCCCATTTCCACCCCCCAGTTAGTCCACTCCACTCAACTGGTTCACACACTGAGTGGGTCTTTGGGTGTTGTTTTGGGATCTCTTCCAGTGGTTTATCAGTATCTCCTTCTGGTCCAAGGAAGGAAACTTTGTTATCCTTAGCATTGACCTACAGAATATGTTTGTAACAGTGCTGCTTGTGTGGCATTAGGCTATGTAGTGATCGAAAGAAAAAAAACAGACCTTTGCACATTTTTGCACTATATGGTGGGTGTATGAGGAGATTCACATTTCCTGCACAACTAAGTCCATGTGAAGTTACCTTGTGCTGTATTTGACATCTAGCAAGGTCTCTGTTTGAAAGGAAAGATCTAAACTTAAAAATGAAGTGGCCAGAAGTTATGGTAAAAGCAAATAGTGTAGCTGGTTTTAAGAAAGATTTGGACAAATTCCTAGAGGAAAAGTCCATAATCTGTTATTAAGACTTGGGGGAAGTGTCTGCTTGCCCTGGATCGGTAGCATGGAATGTTGCTACTCTTTGGGTTTTGACCAGATATTAGTGTCCTGGATTGGCTACCGTGAGAATGGGCTACTGGGCATGATGGACCATTGGTCTGACCCAGTTAGGCTATTCTTATGTTATGTTCTTATCTGTAGGGGCCTTTGTTTTCACTTCTTATTTTTATGTATTTTTTTTCTGAGAACTTATCAGTGTTTTTTATAATAGGAACAAAAATGAAAGAGAATTAATGTGTGTGGGATGAGGGGGTAACTAATTTCTTCAGCTAAATAATTCAATCCACCTCAACCAGACATAGGAGAACTCACGCACCATTCACACACTCTCCAACCAAAAACGTCAAAAGAAAAAAACTGTTCGACAACCTCCTAGCCATTCCAGCTGCAACACTCGACCCCCAACTCTACAACCTATTGACCTCGACCACAAACTACAAAACCTTCAAAAAAGAAATAAAAACCCTTCTATTCAAAAAACACATAAAACCGAACTAACACAATCAGAACTGTCCCAAGCATCACCTGCAACTACTCCATATGTACTTCTGATGTCATGACAATTCAGACATAATTTATGTTATGTTTGGAATATAAGAAAATTTTCACTGCCTGTTTCTATTCTGACCATTTATTCCGTTTCATGGTCATTACAAAAAATATTTTTTTACATGGGGGGTGTCAAAAAATGATGGTCCCCGGGTGCCACATACCCTAGGTACGCCACTGCACTCAGTTGTTTGGAATAGGCGCCTCCTTTCTACCTCGATTATTCTCCTTACATGTTTGAAGATTTTCCAGCCAGTTGATAGATCCTGTGGGGAGTTTCTGTGAGTATGCACATTGCTGAAGGTTTTTTCTTGGGGTTCTCATTGCACACAGCAGATTAGTTCTTCATTGTCCCTCAATGTTTTTTGAGTTGCCTTTGTGCCTGTTTATTACTTGTTCATGATTTGCAGAGCAGACCAGTTCAAGAATTGTTTGTGTTGCTGGGGATTTTTCCCTATACCCCCTTGTTATAGATTTGTTCAGGTATGTTGCTTGGCTTAGGGATTCAACTAGATATGTTTCTAGCTCTCAGTCTAAGGGGGTGGAGCATGTGTTCAGAAAAATTTTTGGATTTCTGCAACTCCCAGATTGCGGGTTGGGATTGAACACCTAGCGTATGGAATCCTACAGGGATTAACAGAAAGAAGATTATCAAAGATATAAACCTAATCTTCCATTCCATTTAAGGTACAACTATTTAAGGCCCCACTATTTTTGGACAGAGTGATTATCCCTTATAATTCCTTTGTACCTAAATACTAGGCATTACACTCTCTTCTCAGTCACAGCCCCTGATATTTGGAATCTATTACTGACCCAGGTAAGGGAAGAAAAAACCCTAGATAAAATCAAAGGGAAATTAATAAGCCACCTCTTTAGGGATGCCTTTGAATAGGAACCCTTCTGAGTTGAATTTGACTTTGAAACTCAATTCAAGCAAGGCCTTCTCTTTGTAAAGTTATTCCCTTATGTTTTACTCCTTCGTTCTCTTTCCTATAATGATTGTAGTTTTTCACAATTTCCTTTTGTTTTATAGTCTACCTTTGTCCAAAGTAAGTCATTATCTCCCAAACAAATTGTCTGTCTTCCCCATTTTATTGTACATGGCGTTGAAATTCTATAAAAGCGATTTTATCAGATTTTTAAATAAACTTGAAGCTCTGTTGGCAGATACAGTTTATACCAGATTCTATTATGACAAAGCAGTTATCTGACCCCCCCCCCTTAAATTGCTCTCTAAGGTAGTGTTGAAATTCCACCTCAACCAGTCCATTGTACTTCCTGTCTTCTTTCCTAAACCACACGCTCTTCCTGATAAGGCAACACTGCATACCTTGGACTGCAAGCGTGCTGTAGCATATTATCTATATCAGGGGTGCCCACACTTTTTTGACTTGAGAGCTACTTTTAAAATGACCAAGTCAAAATAATCTACCAACAATAAAATTTTTAAAAACACAAAGCACACTGTACGCACAGAAAATGTTAATCATTTATATTTGGGGGTTTTTTCAAAGAGGTCAAGGCAGATGACGTTAAAATATGCAATGTCACCTCAGTAATAACTATACAAAAATAGACAAATATACATGGATTCAACATGGATTCACCAAGGGTAGGTGCAAGGGTAGGGATTCACCAAGGGTAGGTCCTGCCAATCCAATCTCATCAACTTCTTTGACTGGGTGACAAGGAAGCTAGACTTGGGAGAGTGTATGGACATCGTGTACCTGGATTTCAGTAAAGCATTTGATAGCGTCCCACACCGCAGGCTGTTGAGCAAAATGAAATCGATGGGGTTAGGAGAAACACTAACTACTTGGGTCAATGATTGGCTAAGTGGAAGACTTCAAAGGGTAATGGTTAACGGTACCCTCTCTAAAACATCGGAGATGACCAGTGGAGTACCGCATGGTTCAGTCCTGGGCCCACTCCTTTTCAACATATTCATAGGGGATCTGACTCAGGGGCTTCAGGGTAAAATAACATTATTTGCCGACTACGCTAAACTATGCAATATAGTAAGTGAATGTAATTTACAGGATAGTATGGCACAGGACCTGCTTACATTGGAAAGATGGTCCTCGACCTGGCAGCTGGGCTTCAACACTGGGAAATGTAAGGTTATGCACCTCGGCAGCGGTAATCCATGCAGAAATTACACCTTGAATGGAGAAACTTTAACTAGTACTTCGGCGGAACGAGACCTAGGAGTAATCATCAGTGCAGACATGAAAACTGCCAATTAAGTGGAGAAGGCTTCATCTAAAGCAAGGCAGATGATGGGATGTATCAGTAGAAGCTTTGTCAGCAAGAAGCCTGAAGTCATAATGCCATTGTACAGAACCATGGTGAGACCTCATCTGGAATACTGTGTACAATTCTGGAGGCCACATTACCGTAAAGATGTGCTTAGAATCGAGTCGGTTCAACGGATGGCCACCAGGAGGATCTCGGGGCTCAAAGGTCTCTTATACGAGGAGAGACTAAACAAACTACAGCTCTACACTCTAGAAGAACGTAGGGAGAGGGGAGACATGATTGAGACATTTAAATACATCACAGGACGTATCGAGGTGGAAGATGATATCTTCTTTCTCAGGGGCCCTCTGCCATTAGAGGGCATCCGCTCAAACTCAGAGGCGGGAAATTTCATGGCGACATCAGGAAGTATTTCTTCACAGAAAGAGTGATTGACCGTTGGAATGAGCTTCCAGCGCAGGTGATCGAGGCCAGCAGCGTGCTGGACTTTAAGAATAAATGGGATACCTATGTGGGATCCCTACGAGGATCGAACTGGAATATCGGTCGTTAGGTATAGACTTAAGAGGATGGATCAGTAGGGTGGGCAGACTTGATGGGCTATAGCCCTTTTCTGCCATCATCTTCTATGTTTCTATACCCCCTCCTTTTTACTAAACTGCGATAGCAGTTTTTAGTGCAGAGAGCTGCGCTAAATGCCCCGCTCTGCTTTCGATGCTCATAGGCTCCGTGCGCTAAAATCCACTATTGCGGTTTAATAAAAGGGGGCCATAGTGCAAAATATAGACAGTAGATATAAATTCTCAAAATGGACACATTTTGATCACTAAATTGAAAATAAAATCATTTTTCCTACCTTTGTTGTCTGGTGATTTAATGAGTCTCTGCTTGCACTTCTTCTTCTGACTGTACGTGCAATGTTTCTTCCCTCCTTTCTGCCTCCTGCATGCTTCGTCTCCTCCAGACCTCATTCCATTTCCCAACCAACATCTCTGTCCTTCCATGAGTCCAACTTTTTCTTTCTCTGTCTCTGCCTGCCCCCTGCCACTTGACACACTCCATTCCCTCCCCCTTTTCCTTCCTCTCTCCCTGCCCCTCCCCTTTCTTTCTGTCTCCCTTCCCCCTTTCTTACTTTCTTTCTCTCTGCTGTCCTTCTTTCTGTCTCCCTGCCCCCTTTCTTTTTTTGTCTCCATGTCTCCCTTTCCTTCTTTCTGTCTCCATGCCCCCCCTTCATTCTTTCTGTCTCCATGCCCCACCTTTCATTCTTTCTTTCTATCTGTTCTTCCTCCCTGTCTTTCTGTCTCCTCGTTCTGCCTCCCTGTCTTTCTTTCTCCCCAAGCCACCACCCGGGCTGTGATCTGGGAACAGGCCCCCAAACCACCGCTGACATTGCCTCCGAGTTCTCACTGTTTCCCCAACGCCGCAACAGGCCAACAGCCTTCCCCCTGATGCCACGGGGGGGGGGGGGGGGGTGAGGCTGGCTTGCCTGGCACTTCTGTAGTCGCTGTTGGCCTGTTGTGGCGTTGGGGAACAGAGAGAATGCAAAGGCAACGCAAGTCAATCGCGGAGCCTGGTATCGACCTTTTGGGCACCCCTGATCCTATACCATATTAAACCTCAGCGAAAAACATAAGAACATAAGCATCGCCTCTGCCAAGACAGACCACAGGTCCATCATGCCCAGCAGTCCGCTCCCACGGCGGCCCTCCAGGTCAGTGACCTTCCAGCTTTTTGTATCCTTCGACCCCCCAACAGATTGGGAGTTCCCTTCACCAAATTTATTGAAAATTTTATAGCACTGCTGCATCAAACAATTATGCACAGGTCACAGTAAAACATGCACAATAAAAGTAACACAGACAAAATCAATAAACATATACTGTTTCATTTAAGAATAAAATCGCTCAAATAACATATTTTACCATTTTCTTAAACTGCAAAACACTCAACACTTTTATCTCAATGGGTAGTTCATTCCATAATAGTAGTTCCTACACAGTCAACATGGCATGGTGAGAACTTTAAAGCCTAACCATTTTCAAGGCAGGAACTTCACGAAACAAGTTATTCACAGACCGTAATGACCATGATGGTTGATTGGAATGCAAAAGAGAACTCAACACCACCGGACTCCTATCATTCAAAAGTTTAAATATCTAACACAGGGGTAGGGAACTCCAGTCCTCGAGAGCCGTATTCCTGTCAGGTTTTCAGGATTTCCCCAATGAATATGCATGAGATCTATGTGCATGCACTGCTTTCAATGCATATTCATTGGGGAAATCCTGAAAACCCGACTGGAATATGTCTCTTGAGTACCGGAGTTCCCTACCCCTGATCTAACATAAAACTTTAAATTTAATACGTTATCCAATTAGTAACCAATGCAAATTCTGCAAAATAGGGGTAATATGATCAAATTTAAAGGCCCATACACTTCTCCCTCCGTATTTGCTGTGATAGAGGATTAACAGAACTGCAAATAACTTTTTCATATGTTATTCACTGTTTTCTATTAAAAACCATGTGAATATGGTGAAACTGTGAATAACATAGTGAGAGACCAGGCCTGTTCTGAAGGAGAGGTAAAACACAGTGAAGAAAGTTCTGGGAATCAGCGATTTCTCTATGCAAACTGATGTAATTTGGGGGGAGGAGCCAGCAAGCTAAAAACCACGAATAATCGAAACTGCAATTGTACAATGATTCATGCAGCAGCATTCTAATCAACTTGCAGCACCTGAAGCACACACTTTGGCAAACCAAGGTATAAAGAATTGCAGTAATCAAACACAGGGGTCAGCATAGCACTAATAACTGTACCAGATCAACTTGGCTGGCTGACTGTATCGCAGGCTGACCCTTCGTGGCCATGTCATGGCTTGCACTGTAAGAACCTTGGCTCCCTCGGTAGCTCATTTCTGCTCTGCCCCTATGGAGGACATTTGCAAGATGGCAACATGGTCTTCTGTCTACCCTTTAACTGCTCACCACTGTCTAGAGCAAAATTCCAGGTGAGAGAGCTAATTTGGGCAAGCAGTTCTTCAAATTATATTTACCACTTGAATGCCAACTCTGCCCTCTAGCCCTTTATTTCCACCCGGCTCACTTTCTTGTTATCAGGTTGGATATTATGGGGCTCATAATCGAAAGAGAAAAGCGTCCAAAAACCAGCCTAAGTCGGCACTTGGACAATCATAAACAAAAGACGTCCAAGTGCTGATAATCAAACCGGATTTTGGACGTATTTCTAAATGACCTAACCTTTTTGAGCCCGAGTGCCCAAACTGCCGCACAAAACCAAAGAATTTCCTCAAAGTGCCAGCACGTCAATTAAACCTTAATAACAAGATTTTAGTATCTAAAAACTCTTTATAAAGTTACCTGAACTATGTAACATCATTTTTAAAGGTTGGAATCTTTGTATTATCAGAGAATCAATTTGATTCACAATCCTTTGGTTTTCATTTCAATTTATTGGCAATTTATAATGTTTTAATGATTTCATTCAATTTAATGAATTTAGGAAGAATTTGATTCAGTTACACAATATATTTTAAATGTATTATTCACATAACATGTCAAATGTATCCTGAGTAAAAAAAAAGATAAACTTCTTAAAACTGTTAACTGTGTCAAGACTCGGTGTGTATTCCCAAAGAGTCTATACATGTTTTTTTGTAAAATTTACAATCAAATTAGAAAATAGTTAAATCATTACATTTCTAATAATATGATGTAAAGAAAACAAAAGAGCTTTCAATTAAACCAACCGTTTTTATTGGAAATTCCAGATTGGAATACAACAGGGCCATGTAAAGTCCCTTTTTTAAATAACATCTTTAAATAATATTTAAATAACTTAGAAAGTGTCTTAACTGCAAACACTGCTTCATGTAAACATATGCATTGGGCATGCTCTGAAAAAAAATTAATGTGATTTTTGTTGTTGCATGCATGCTGATAACTTGTCAATCCTTGGCTCATAGTGCGTTAATTTCAGAGCAACACATGCAGCACTCATGTCATCTGTTAATCTGTTTCTAGCATCAGATTTTATATGATTCAAAGCAGAAAACAGCTGCTCACAAGCATAGGATGACCCAAACAAAGTAAGAAGAGCAATCCCAAGTGCTTTCATGGACTTAAAATTGTCTGGCAGAGAATTCCACGCTTTTAGGATTTCATTTTCAAAACTGCTAGCAGTGATTTCATTTGTCACCCTTTCTCACTCAATACGTTCAAGAGCCGCACGTAGGTCATTGAATTTACTTTTCCAAATAGAGCTTTCTTGAAATTCCAGTAGCTCCATTTCCAAATTTTGAATATCCAACCACTGTAAGCAGGAAAGATCAAGATCTTCAAATGTGGATTTTTCTGGGGAAGTTATAAATGAAAGGGTTGTCTCCATCTTACGGAACTGAGAAAATATTTTACTAAAATTCTCCTTTGCTTTGGCTACAATGGTGGAATATGCTTTGTGGATTTCCTGGTGTTTTTTATGACTGTCCACAAATGTTGTAGAATTATCCAAATGTATTTTTAGGTTGGGAAAATATTTTAGCTGTCCACTCTCAAGGTCTTTTTCAAAAACATGCAATTTACTCTCAAAAGATTTGATATCACTAAACATGCTTTCTGCTGTTTTTCCCATGCCTTGTAATTTTTTGTTTAGTACATTAAAGTGGTTAGTAAAATCTGTAAAGAACATGAGGTTGGTAAGCCAGGCCATGTTGGTGAGTTGAGGATAGTCTTCCCCCTTTTCGTTCATAAATAGCCTAACTTCTTCCAAGCAGGCCACAAATCTCTCTAACACTCGTCCTCTGCTCAGCCACCGGACGTTATTGTACATCAGTAAAGTGTTATATTGTGCCTGAACCTCATCAAGAAGGGCTTGAAATTGTCGAAAATTAAGAGCATGCGCCATGATGAAGTTCACCATTTTTGTTACATCTTTGAGGACATCGTCAAGTTTTTTGCTGCTTTCTTTGACGCAGAGAGCCTCTTGATGTATTATGCAGTGAAATTGAATCAGTGGATGTTTTGCTTCCTTAGCAAAGAAATGAATGAATCCTGATGTTGTCCCCACCATGCTAGGAGCTCCATCGCTAGTAACTGAAACCACTTTTTCTGGACTTATGTCTAGTGATGAAAAAGCCTCCATCACAGCATTGTGGATATCTATCCCTTGTGTTCTTCCAGGCAAAGACAGCAGTTTTACCAGCTCTTCTCTCATGATGTCACCAGTAGCATAACGCAAAATGAGCGCTAGTCTTGCATGGTTAGTAATATCTGTACTTTCATCCAAGCACATGGAGTAGAAGGGTGCTTTTTGTAAGTCGCAAGTAAGCTGTTGACTAACATCAGCAGCCATTCGCAGAACCCTATCTTTTGCAGTATTTCTGCTTAGCGGCATCTCAGAGATGCGCTGCACAATTTTATCGTCGTTTTGGAAATCATGGAAGAGTGGATTACTCCCAGCCAAAATTGCCTTTTTGATAAAATCTCCATCAGAGAGGGGCTTACCATGTTTTGCCATGCACAGTGAAATTTGAAAGCTGGCAACTGTAAGATGATTAGTTTTTGAAAGATAATTGCTAAAACTAAGAGACTGGGAGTGATATTTCTTTAATTTTCCTACAAGGAACTCTTTTCTTTGAGCTAAACCAAGTTCAGCAACACTGTTATGGTTGGTCTCAAAGTGGCGTTTGACACTTGATGTGCGAGACACAACACTTTCATTACACATAATACACAATGCTTTCCCACTGCGTTCAATCACTCCATATGTCTCTGTCCAGGCCTCTTGGAATGGTCTTCCACTATCTGTTTTTGCTTTTTTTGCTGTACTCATTTTCTTTGTTCAAGACTTCAAGTCTACAAAAAGATAAAATTTGTATAATAAAAAAAATCTAATGAAGTGCTGTATACAAATCCGTCCCCATAAAAAAATATGTGATTGGGGAATTTTACTAATTGTAGACATCCGTTTTGGTCAAAAAATATACTGTCCGGGTGAAAACCGGACTTGTGCAACCTGAGTGTATGGGAAAAGGACTTTTATTTTTCATTATTGGAGCCTTTGTTATTTTATTATGATGTTTACAAAAGCACTGTGAAGGGCCACATATACACTTTACTGTTTTTTGCTATATTGAGTTTTCCTTAAGGTACAGCGCAGAGGATTAGTGTGTTGGTTGTTCACAGAGAGCCCAGCCCTCCTCTCAGCTTACTGAACTTCTCTATGCAATCATCATAAGCAGCTTTTTTATTTCCTCGAATTTAGCATGTCCCCCATGGAAGATACAGAGGTTTTTACAGAGGAGCACATTATTAGACACATTAACATCCCCCCATATCCTCACCTCTCTAGCATGGGAGCACTAGGAACTGTTCCTGATTACAGATGTCACATGTGGAGTCACACTACAGCCTCACTGAGTTCCTGTGACAGACTCAGTGTGAAGCTTCTCTTCCTCCCCCCACTTCCCCCTCACACACTGCCTGGCTCATAGGATACTAAGGGGAAGACAGGCAGGCTAAACATCCACTCACAGGACGGCAGCCAGCACAGGAGGATGGGCCGCGGCCCACCGGGACAATGCCCGGTCCTCCCAATGGCCAGTCCGGCCCTGTTGCCAGGTGAGCTGCAAAGCAGACACCGGCACACTCGCCTCCCGCCGCGCCGCATATCTTAATTGCGGACTAGAGAGTTGCGCGGGGACAGAAATCCCACCTGTCCCCACCCGTCCCCGCCAAAGTCTCACCCGTCCCCACGAGGAATCCCACCCGTCCCCACCCGTACCCGTGAGGAATCCCTCCGTCCCCACCCGTCCCCATGAGGAATCCCCTCCGTCCCCGCCCGTCCCTATAAACTTCAGAAATAGTTATTTCATTTAATTATGCTACTGAATTAAAGGCTCTGGTAGAAACCCATTTACAAATAAGCAAAAAGACTTTATTAATTTGGAAATATTAATTGGGAAGAATACACATTTTGTAAACGGGTTTCTACCAGAGCCTCTTTTGTTTATAAATTTTTATCAACACAACTAATATACTACTTTATCCTGAAGCAAAAAAAAAGAAAAAAAGAAATAGAATTATTTTCCTACCTTTGTTGCCTGGTTTCTGCTTTCCTCATGTTCTCATTCAGTTCCTTCCATCCACTGTCTCTCTTCCTTCTGCGTCTTCCATTTGCTCTGTTACTGTGCCTCTCCCTTTCTCCCCCCTTCCAAATTGGTCTGGCACCCATCTTCTTCCCTCCGCTCCCTCCATAGTCTGGCATCTCTGTCTTCTTCCCTGCCAGCATCTTCTCCCCACTCTCTCTTCCCCATTTCCTTTCAGCGTCCTTCTCCCCCCCCCATCTTCCCCATGTCCTGTCAGCGTCCTTCTCCCCCCTCTGTCTTCCCCATGGCCTTTCAGCGTCCTTCTCCACCCCCCATCTTCCCCATGTCCTTTCAGCATCCTTCTCCACCCCTTTGTCTTCCCCATGTGCTTTCAGCGTCCTTCTCCCCCCGTCTTTCCCATGTCCTGTCAGCGTCCTTCTCCCCCTTCTGTCTTCCACATGTGCTTTCAGTGTCCTTCTCCCCCTCTGTCTTCCCCATGGCCTTTCAGCGTCCTTCTCCCTCTCTGTCTTCCCCATGGCCTTTCAGCGTCCTTCTCCACCCCCCCATCTTCCCCATGTCCTTTCAGCATCCTTCTCCACCCCTTTGTCTTCCCCATGTGCTTTCAGCGTCCTTCTCCCCCCCGTCTTCCCCATGTCCTGTCAGCGTCCTTCTCCCCCTTCTGTCTTCCACATGTGCTTTCAGTGTTCTTCTCCCCACTGTCTTCCCCATGTCCTGTCAGCGTCCTTCTCCCCCTTCTGTCTTTCACAAATGCTTTCAAATGTCCTTCCCCCCCACCCCGTCTTCCCCATGTCCTTTCAGCGTCCTTCTCCATCCCTTTGTCTTCCCCATGTGCTTTCAGCATCCTTCTCCCCCCCGTCTTCCCCATGTCCTGTCAGCGTCCTTCTCCCCCTTCTGTCTTCCACATGTGCTTTCAGTGTCCTTCTCCCCACTCTGTCTTCCCCATGTCTTTTCAGCGTCCTTCTCCCTCTCTGTCTTCCCCATTGCCTTTCAGCGTCCTTCTCCACCCCCCCATCTTCCCCATGTCCTTTCAGCGTCCTTCTCCACCCCTTTGTCTTCCCCATGTGCTTTCAGCGTCCTTCTCCACCCCTTTGTCTTCCTCATGTGCTTTCAGCGTCCTTCTGCCCCCCCCCCGTCTTCCCCATGTCCTGTCAGCGTCCTTCTCCCCCTTCTGTCTTCCACATGTGCTTTCAGTGTTCTTCTCCCCCCTTTGTCTTCCCCAGTGCTTTCAGCGTCCTTCTCCCCCCTCCTTCTCTCCCGCCCGGGTGCAGCACAGCTTGCCAGGTCCCCTTACTTTTGTGGCGCTTCCCCGACCGACAGACCGACAACAGCCCCGGTCTGACAAACCTCCCTGCCCTTAACCGCAAATCTAAATTTCCTTCTTACAGCTGCTGTAAGAAGGTAATTTAGATTTGCGGTTAAGGGCAGGAAGGTTTGTAGGACCAGGGCTGTTGTCGGTCGGTCGGGTTTGCGCCACAAAAGTAAGGGGACCTGGCCGGCTGTGCTGCACACGGGGCGGGGCAGGGCGGACCGCCCCCCTCCCTTGGTAGCCACTCGAGCCACGAGGCTACTCCTCCTTACCTACCCTGCCTGCAGTACAGAGCCGAACGGAAGTCTTCCCGACGTCGGAGAGAGGGAGGGCTTTGCTTAAGCCCTCCCTCCCCTCTGACGTCAGCGCTGACGTCGGGAAGACTTCCGTTCGGCTCTGTGCTGCAAGCAAAGCAGGTAGGGAGGAAAGCCGCGCGACTTAGTACATCCAGCCCCGCAGGAACCCCGCGACCCTCGGAGGTGTCCCCACGGGATCCCCGTAACCCGTGCAGCTCTCTTTTGCGGACCTTCCCGCCTGCCAGCTGCAAGGCCTTCGCGTGCCACAGCTGGCACGCGTGCCATAGGTTCGCCATCGCTGACCTAGGCCTTCATAGTGCCGCTGAATGACCATAGCTAAACGGGGCATTTCAGGAGGAGTGTCGAGGGCGGGATTTGGGTGGGATGTGGGTAGACTTAGACTTGGTTGTACAGCATGTATAACCGAAAGTTTTACAACAGAGCCTAAACGGACCTTGGACGTTGTGACTTAGACCGTTTAAGTTGGATGAAAATGTGGTATAAAGATAGACGATTTAGCAGCTTAGACAATCAGATCGGCAGGACATATAATTAGACGATTTTTGAAACGAAAAGAAAATTGGACATATTTTTTCGAAAATGTGTCCTAAGCTATTTTTTACTTTGGACGACTTGCGACTTGGAGGAAAACGGACTTAGACGTTCCTTTCGATTATGCCCCTCCACGTTTGTAAGCCTGGCAGCTACATGTAAGAATATGATGCCTACTTGTCCCATGAGAAAGCAAAGTTACTTAACTATAGCAGATGTTCTCTGAGGACAGTAAGCATATAGTTTTACATCCCTCGATCACTCCCTTTGAGTTGGATTTTTTGCTTTCCTACTGTGCAGCTGATTGCGGGAAATCACTCTTGTATGCGTGGTTGGGCATTACCTTAAAGAGTTAAATTGACAGTGCACTTTGACAGTGTGCAGCATACCAAAATCTGTGGATCACATCACCCACGTGTAAGAATATATGCCTGCCTGCCTGCGCTCATTATCACTGATTATCTCACTCATATAGCATTTTTTAGTTTTAGCTAGTGGTATACAAATCAGTAGATTTTTCCATTTTTGTGCACAAGAGTTTTATTTTTGAGCATAGAAATACTTCTTTTCTATCCATATACATATAACTTAGTAATTATATGGTAGTATTTATCATTCATTGACAAGCAACTACTTTTCCACTTGTATTCAATTTCTCAATTTTTTATTTCTAATTAAACTTTGGAATGCTCTACCTGGTATTCTGCGATTTTGTGCTGGGAAGATCAACTTCAAGAAAATGTTGAAAATGCAGCTTTTTGTTAATGCTTTCCTATGAAAATGTTGCTACATCTTCTCCAGTTTAAGATACAGTGTTAATGAATATTTGGTCTTGAACTTCCGGCAGTTTTATTGCTGAACTCTTGATTGATGATGTGCCTGTCTACTGTTTGTATATATGTTAACTACATAGTTTTATGCGATATATAAATTGTTTTAAAAAAAAAAAAAAAAAAATAAATAAATATATATATATATATATATATATATATATATATATATATATATATATTGTAGGAATGCCCCACAAAGGAAACACATGCAATCTTAGAATCGGGAGGAGGCGCTAGTAAGGGCTAGCTCCGAGTCCCTATTTATTATGCTTCTAAGCTAATGACATCATAGTAACTCCCTCGTTTACACATCTCATGATTGGTGGGTACAAAGGTGCATGGTTTTACATTGGTGGATACAAAGATAGGTACATGCTTTTTACCTCGTGATTACCTCGTGCTTTTACCTCGTGATCATCCTCCAACTCAGCACTTAGACAAGGGCCTGATTAACACGTGGACAGGGCCTGAGTCTTTGCACATATGCAATGCCTGTGCTGATGTCCTTACCAAATAAGGACAGCTCAAATAAGATAAGCATGTGACAGTCCAAAGGTTATAATGCATGCTCCTTAGCGTAAGCTGTAGGCAAAGTCTGATTGTTGCCCATATAAGGGATGCTTAAACAAGATAAGGAATGAGGGTAAATGTGTGTCAGGTTAATATGTGACAAAAGTCTTGTGACAAGATGCTAGTATTTTTCCTTTACAGTGGTGCCTCGCATAACGGACGCCTCGCACAGCGAACGCTGCGCACAACGAACTTTATGTCTTGATCCGTACAACGAACTTCGTTTCACACAACGAAGTCGCCCGAGCTGCATCCTTCCGCGCAGGCACTGCGCTTAACTGCCCTCTCTCCGCCTGGTTCCCTCTTGCCCCCCCGACTCCCCGACACGATCGGGGCAAAAAGGAGCCCAAGCCCTCTTGCCCCGCCGATTCCCCAACTCCCCACACAATATCGGGCCAGGAGGGAGCCCAAGTCCTCCTGGCCACGGCGACCCCCTAACCCCACCCTGCACTACATTACGGGCAGGAGGGATCCCAGGCCCTCCTGCCCTCGACGCAAACCCCCCCTCCCCCCAACGACCGCCCCCCCCCAAGAACCTCCGACCGCCCCCCCCAGCCGACCCGCGACCCCCCTGGCCGACCCCCACGACACCCCCAACCCCCTTCCCCGTACCTTTCTGTAGTTGGCCGGACAGACGGGAGCCAAACCCGCCTGTCCGGCAGGCAGCCAACGACGGAATGAGGCCGGATTGGCCCATCCGTCCCAAAGTTCCGCCTACTGGTGGGGCCTAAGGCGCCTGGGCCAATCAGAATAGGCCCGGGAGCCTTAGGTCCCTCCTGGGGGCGGGGCCTGAGGCACATGGGCCCAACCCGACCATGTGCCTCAGGCCCTGCCCCCAGGAGGGACCTAAGGCTCCCGGGCCTATTCTGATTGGCCCAGGCGCCTTAGGCCCCACCAGTAGGCGGAGCTTTGGGACGGATGGGCCAATCCGGCCTCATTCCGTCGATGGCTGCCTGCCGGACAGGCGGGTTTGGCTCCCGTCTGTCCGGCCAACTACAGAAAGGTACGGGGAAGGGGGTTGGGGGTGTCGTGGGGGTCGGCCAGGGGGGTCGCGGGTCGGCTGGGGGGGCGGTCGGAGGTTCTTGGGGGGGGCGGTCGTTGGGGGGAGGGGGGGTTTGCGTCGAGGGCAGGAGGGCCTGGGATCCCTCCTGCCCGTAATGTAGTGCAGGGTGGGGTTAGGGGGTCGCCGTGGCCAGGAGGACTTGGGCTCCCTCCTGGCCCGATATTGTCGGGGAGTTGGGGAATCGGCGGGGCAAGAGGGCTTGGGCTCCCTTTTGCCCCGATCGTGTCGGGGAGTCGGGGGGGCAAGAGGGCTTGAGCTCCCTTTTGCCCCGATCGTGTCGGGGAGGCGGGGGGGCAAGAGGGCTTGAGCTCCCTCTTGCCCCGATCGTGTCGGGGAGTCGGGGGGGCAAGAGGGCTTGAGCTCCCTCTTGCCCCGATCGTGTCGGGGAGTCGGGGGGGGGGGCAAGAGGGCTTGAGCTCCCTCTTGCCCCGATCGTGTCGGGGGTGCCAGGGACCACACGGAGTCACCCACCGTACCACCCGATTCGGGTAAGCGCAGGTATCGGTGGGTGGCTTATTTGCGGGGGGGTGCCTTATTTTACATTTTTTTCTAAAAAGGGGGGGCTGTCTTATTTGATGGCCCTGCCTTATCATCGGGGAAACACGGTAGAAAAAAAAAAAAAAATGAACCGTTAAGTCCCAGTTTTTGCCGCTGAGACTCTGCCCTCTCACTGTAAAATTAGACTCTACTTAGTCTGTCTTTAAATTTAAAAAATGTGTGTTGTTTTAAAAAACAATTATGTTTTTAGATGTATCTAAATAAAAATAATAACCAAAAATTTATCTTTTTTTATGTCATCTTAGCATATTTTATGCTACAGAACGAATTATTTTTTTTAACATGTATTGTTATGGGAAAACGCGTTTCACATAACGAACTTTTCGCATAACAAACTTGCTCCTGGAACGAATTAAGTTCGTTGTGTGAGGCACCACTGTACTTGGAATGGCTGCATGGCAAGAAGGGAAAGGGAATGAGAAACAGGGCCTCAGATCCAAACACAGGCCTAGATCCACACACAGGGCCTAGGTCAGTCTGCCGACCTGGCCTGCGTTCAGAACCGCCTGTGTGCTGACCCTGCCTGTGCTCTGATGCCCTGGATCAGAACTTATCAGATCTCCATCCCTACATTTCCCCTTACTTAACTATTTTGAAGGGCTTAAAGAGGTGAGGCAAATCTGCTCAGGATAATTTGGATAGCGACCATAAAGAGGACTTATGGGCAAGTTAAACAAGGCAGACATTGTAGAAAACAACAGAGGGCAAGCAAGACACCTAATTCAAAGAGGAGATTTTGCAGAATAACCTGGCCAGCACTTTGGTGAGTTATCATGTTCTTGATTTAACAAGCTAAGTGCTATGTGAGATATGATTGATGCTCTTAGCTAAAGCACAAGATAATTGTGATAAGGTTTTTGATTAAATAATGTTAACCCAGATACAGCAAGTGAAGAGACTGTCAAAGAGATACGTTCAGCTTTTGAGAGCAAGTTAACATTGCTATTCAGTTAAATCATAACTATCAGAGGTTATTAGAGACAGAGCGTTTTGCTCTAGCAATCCTGTGATTACCGTATTTTCACGCATATAACGCGCACGTTATACACGATTTTACAAACCGTGCATAACCTTGCGCGTTATACGCATGAGCGCGCTATATAAATTTTTTTTACATAGTTCCCACCCCCTCCGACGCCCGATTCATCATCCGGAAGGACTGCTCGCACCCCCACCCCAAAGGACCGCTTGCACTCCCACCCCGATGGACATCTCGCACTCCCACCCGAAGAACCGCTTGCACCCCCACAGCCTGACCCTCCTCCCCCATGGAGAAGCTGTCTACCTTGTTTCCGGATGCCAGTGAGCCCAGCTGCTTCCTCTGCCGGCGGTCCTGCCCCTTCTCTGAGCCCTGCTGCACTGCTTCCTCTTCCGGCGGTCCCGCCCTTTCTCTGATGTCAGAGAAAGGGTGGGACTGCCGGAAGAGGAAGCAGCGTAGGGAGTGGGGGGAGGCTGTGGGGGTGCGAGCGGTTCTTCGGGTGGGAGTGCGAGCGGTCCATCGAGGTGGGAGTGCGAGCAGTGGGGATGCGAACGGTCCTTCCGGATGATGAATCGGGTGTTGGGGGGGGGGCATCAGGCATTCAGGATGAGGATAGGACTTCAAGGGGGACAGGCAGACCTTAAAGGGGGGACAGGACTTCAAGGGCGGACAGGCAGACCTTCAAGGGGGGACAGGTCTTCAAGGGGGGACAAGCAGACCTTCAAGAGGGGACAGGACTTCAAGGGGGGACAGGCAGACCTTCAAGGGGGGACAGGCAGACCTTCAAGGGGGGGCAGGCAGACCTTCAAGGGGGGACAGGACTTCAAGGGGGGGACAGGACTTAAAGGGGGGACAGGACTTAAAGGGGGGACAGGCAGACCTTCAAAGGGGGCAGGACTTCAAGGGGGGACAGGCAGACCTTCAAGGGGAGACAGGACTTCAAGGGGGGACAGGCAGACCTTCAAGGGGGGACAGGACTTCAAGGGGGGACAGGCTGACCTTCAAGGGGGGACAGGCAGATCGAAGGGGTGAAGGCTATAAAATAAACCCACCAGCGTGTCAATGTGTTGAGAGGAAGAGGTGTTCTGGGAAATTCTGCTGAGAAAACTCCGGGTCCATTTCCACCCCCCCAGTTACCGTAGTCCACTCCACTGAACTGGTTCACACACTGAGTGGTGGTGTGCCTGGGTTGTTGTTTTGGGATCTCTTCTAGTGGTTTGTCATTATTTCCTTGTGGTCCAAGGAAGGAAACTTTGTTAACCTTAGCATTGACCTTCAGAATATATTTGTGTGGCATTAGGCTATGCAGTGATCGAAAGAAAAAAACAGACCTTTGCACATTTTTGCACTAGGTATATGGTGGGTGTATGAGGAGATTCACATTTCCTGCACAGCTAAGTCCTTGTGAAGTTACCTTGTTCTTTCTGTATTTGACATCTAGCAAGGTCTTTGTTTGGTAGGAATGATTTAAGTTATGGTAAAAGCAGATAGCGTTGCTGGTTTTAAAAAGGTTTGGACAAATTCCTGAAGGAAAAATCCATAGTCTGTTATTAAGACATGGGGGAAGTGTCTGCTTGCCCTGGATCCGTAGCATGGAATGTTTGCTATTCTTTGGGTTTTAACCAGGTATTAGTGACCTGGATTGGCTACCATGAGAATGGGCTACTGGGCATGATGGACCATTGGACTGACCCAATTAGGCTATTCTTATGTTCTCATCTGTAGGGGCTTTTATTTTCACTTCTTATTTTAATGTATTTTTTTTCTGAGAACTTATCAGTGTTTTTTATAATGGGAACAAAAATGGAAGAGAATTACCGTAATGTGTGTGGAATGGAGGGGGGGGGGTTAACTACCATAATTTCTTCAGCTAAATACTGGTAATTATCCCAGGACAAGCAGGCACGATATTCTCACATGTGGGTGACGTCATCTACGGAGCCCCGGCGCGGACAGCTTTTCAAGCAAACTTGCTAGAAGTTTCAAGTTTGCACACTGCACCACGCATGTGCATGCCTTCTCGCCCACTAGAGGGCGCATCCCACCTCGTGGTCCTCAGTTCAATTTTTTCCGCGGAGCCAGAAAGCCCTGTGGATCTGAGCTCCAGTTGTATTGCCTTCTAGCTGCCGCGTTTCGTTGTTCTTTTATTTGAATAAGTTCGCGGTGCTGCTTTCTTGTCTTTTCGTTTCTTTTCTTTTTCACGTCGGTCGTTCCCGGCCTTCTTCTTCGTTGATGTCCCGTCCTGTTACGGGATTTAAAAAGTGCAGCCGGTGTGAGAGGTTACTTTCCATCACTGACCCCCACCGGTGGTGCATTGTCTGTCTTGGGCCGGATCATCCGACAGCGTCGTGTGATCGCTGTGCTACTTTCCAAAACAGAGCCCTCCGTCGCCGTAAGGCCAGAATGGCGGAATTGTTCGCCGTCGACACGCCGCCTAAGGCCTCGACGTCGGCCTCGGCCTCGGCCCCGGCCTTGACCTCGGCCTCGGCGTCCTCGGGGGCCTCGGCTTCGCCTCGGCCCTCGTCTTCTAAGGCGTCTACAGGGAAGCCGGCTTCGGGTAAGTCCTCTGTTCCATCCCCTTCAGCAAAGAAGCCATCTTCGACTCAGGCTAAGGCGGGTGGGTCGACCCCGGCCCCGCCTCGGACCTCGACTTCGCACACCCCGAGGGAATACTCGAGACCGAGGTCGCCCTCCAGGGAGTGTGCTCCGGACTCGGAACTCCCCACCTTCGTGGGGATTCCGGCCTTCCAGGAACTCCTTCGAGCCCTGATTTCATCGGAGCTGACGGGGGCCCTGGAAGTGTTGCAGCGGGCTGCGGTTCCGGCGGCCTCGACCTCGGCCGGGGCACCTTCGGTCTCGGAGGCTCCGGCCTCGGCTCCCTCGACCTCGGGAGCCCCGGCCTCGGTCTCGGGTACTGTGGCCCCCTTAACCTCGGTCTCGGCCCCGCCCCTGACCTCGACCTCGGGGGGGCCGCCTGAGCGGAGTGTGAGGCCCAAGGAAAAGTTGCGCAGAGTGCGCCGTCTTTCCTCCTCTTCCTCGGGGTCTTCCCGGGACGCCTCGCCGCGACCTCGGACGAGGCGCCGAGCGAGGAAGTCTAAGCGGCCGCGAGGCTCGCCTCGGCACGATCGTTCCTCGCCGCTCGGGGGCGAGGCGCTGCAGGTGTCGGAGTTGCGCCTCGACAACCCGAGGCTCCTCCGATCACCTCATGGGAAGTCTTCCCGTGCCGCCTCGCCGAGGAAGTGGGAGAGTGTCCCCCGGACCCCGGGGTCCTCACCCAAGGGTTCTGCGAGGCGGAGAATTTCTCCTTCCCCCTCGAGGGCCTTGGAGAGGGGGTCCTGGGACTCGGGGTCAGTTAGGGATCCTCATTATTCCCATGAGGCCTCTCCCCTCTCCTCGGTGGGGCGGTCGAGAACCCCGTCTCCCCCGGCCAGGCCGTCCTCATTTTCCTCCTTTTTTCAGGACATGGCCCGAGCCCTGGGGTTAGACCTGATGGTCGGTTCTCAATATTCCAAAGAATTTTTGGAGGAACAGGACCTTCCCACTCCTCCTAGAGAGGTGCCTAGGCTCCCCCTCAACAGAGTCCTTCTGCAGACCTGGTTGAAGAACTTGTCCAACCCTCTTACAGTCACATCTGTGCCTTCAAAAATGGAAGCGAAATATAGGACGGTGCCCCCTAAAGGGTTCGAAAAGGCGCAGCTCTCCCACCAGTCTCTTCTGGTGGAGTCTGCCCTTAAGAAATCACAGCCCTCACGGGTTTCTGCGGCGGTTCCACCCGGCAGGGAGGGGCGGACCCTGGACAAGTTTGGCCGTCGCCTCTATTCAAATTCCCTGATGGCCACCAGGGTTCTAAATTATGCCTTCACCTTTTCCTCCTATTTGCGTGGCATGGTGAAGGACCTTCCTCAATATCGAGACTCATTACCGGACTCCCAGAGAGCAGGATTCGATAAGTTTATGTCCAACCTGTCTCAATTGCGGTTGTACCTATTTCATGCGGTGTATGACGCATTTGAGCTGGTTTCGAGGGTGTCGGCCTTCGCAGTGGCCATGCGCCGCTTGGCCTGGCTTCGCACCCTCGACATGGACCCAAACCTGCAGGAACGTCTTGCAGATTTGCCTTGTGTGGGGTCCGAGTTATTTGACGAGTCCTTAGATGCGGCGACCAAGCGGTTGTCGGAGCAGGAGCGCTCGTTAGCATCCCTGGTCCGCCCCAAACCTAGGCCCCCGCCGCAGAAACCTTTCCGGCCTCCGCCGCGCCGATATCCTCAGAAGTCGACCCCGGCTTTCTCAAGGCCACCTCCGAGACGTCCGTCTCAGCGAGGCAGAGGGGGACAAACCCAAGCCCCGGCGCAGGGTCCTTCTAAGCCCGCGCCTTCCTTTTGACGGGCTGAGCGGACGGGGCGGGTTCCCCTCCGCGATATCACAGGAACCCCTTCCTATCGGGGGGCGTCTTCGGTTCTTCCGGGTGGCATGGACCGAGATAACCTCAGACGCTTGGGTGCTCCGGACCGTCTCCGAGGGCTACTCGCTCAACTTTGTGTCCTCGCCACCGGACCATCCTCCAAATCTGGCCTCTTGCAACCGATCGCAGCTGCCGACCCTTCTGGCCGAGGCCAGGGCCCTATTGGTGCTTCGGGCGGTCGAACCGGTCCCCCAGGACCAGCGGGGTACGGGGTTTTATTCCCGTTACTTTTTGGTTCCAAAAAAGACCGGGGACCTGCGCCCCATACTGGACCTCAGGAAGCTCAACAAATTCCTGGTCCGGGAGAAGTTTCGAATGCTGTCTCTCCCGGTCTTATATCCTCTTTTGGAGGAGGGGGACTGGATGTGCTCCCTCGACTTGAAGGAAGCATACACCCATGTTCCGGTGCATCCCGCCTTCCGAAGATTTTTACGATTCCAGGTGGGGGATTTGCACCTACAGTACAGGGTCCTGCCCTTCGGCCTAGCTTCATCTCCACGAGTCTTCACGAAGTGCATGGTGGTGGTTGCGGCAGCCCTGAGGTCTCGTGGGCTTCATGTGTTCCCTTACCTGGACGATTGGCTTATCAAAGCCCCGACCAGGGAGGGGGTTATCTCAGCAACCCGACGGTCTATTGCCTTCCTGCAGAGCCTCGGGTTCGAGATAAACTTTCCAAAATCTCAGTTGTGCCCGGCTCAGTCTCTTCAATTTATAGGCGCGGTGCTGGACACGGTGCGCCTGCGCTCCTATCTCCCGCCCCAGCGGTTGGAAGCCTTGGTCCGGATGGGCCGTCAGGTTTCTCAACTATCGGTGGTGTCGGCCCACCGCATGATGATACTGCTCGGGCATATGGCGTCGACGGTCCACGTCGCTCCGTTTGCCAGGCTGCATCTGAGGATCCCACAATGGACCCTCGCTTCCCAGTGGCATCAGGAGTGCGATCCAGTGTCTCGCCTCATTGCGGTGACTCCGCTTTTGCGGAAATCGCTGCGTTGGTGGACAAACTCTTCACATCTGTCCAAGGGTTTACTGTTTCTCACCCCTCCGTTTCGCAAGGTTCTGACCACAGACTCCTCGGAGTACGCGTGGGGAGCCCACATCGACGGTCTTCGCACGCAGGGCCTGTGGTCTGCCGAGGACCGTCGGTGTCACATCAACTTGCTAGAGCTTCGGGCCATCTTTCTAGCACTCCAAGCATTCGTTCACATAGTGCGGAATCAGGTTGTCCTCGTCCGCACGGACAATCAAGTGGCAATGTACTATGTGAACAAGCAGGGTGGAACGGGCTCTTGGCCCCTCTGCTCGGAGGCTCTTCGCCTTTGGGAGTGGGCGGTCTCCCGGAACATCTTCCTTCGGGCGGTCTACATCCAAGGAGAACTGAATTGTCTGGCAGACAAACTCAGTCGACTTCTGCAACCGCACGAGTGGACTCTACACTCAGCAGTTCTGCGCGTGGTTTTCGCTCGCTGGGGAACGCCGCAGGTGGATCTGTTTGCCTCGCCGGAGACCCACAAACTGCCCCTGTATTGTTCTCGAATGTACTCGCGGGACCGTCTGGAGGCCGATGCCTTTCTTCTCGATTGGGAGGGGAGGTTCCTGTATGCGTTCCCTCCTTTTCCTCTGATCATGCGAACGTTAGTACATCTGAAATCGTCCACGGCCACGATGATTCTCATTGCACCTCGGTGGCCGCGTCAGCACTGGTTCTCCCTACTGCTTCAGCTCAGTGTCAGGGAGCCTCTTCTTCTGCCTGTGTTTCCTTCTCTGCTGTCACAGAGTCAAGGATCCATGTTACATCCCAATCTGCAGTCATTACACCTGACAGCCTGGTTTCTTGCTCCCTAACTGCGCCTGATCTGTCTCAATCGGTGAGGGAGGTATTGGAAGCCTCACGCAAGATTTCGACGAGGCTTTGTTATTCGCAGAAATGGACCAGGTTCTCTACCTGGTGTTCGTCTTTTCACCTGGATCCGGTGTCGGTTCCGGTGTCCTCGGTTTTGGACTATTTATTCCACCTGTCGCACTCTGGCCTGAAAACCACTTCGGTGCGTGTTCATCTTAGTGCTATTTCTGCCTTCCATCAACATCTGGATGGCCGCCCTCTGTCGCTCCATCCGTTGGTGACACGCTTCATGAAAGGGTTACTCAGGGTTTGTCCCCCTCTTAAGCCTCCTTCAGTCGTGTGGAATTTGAATGTGGTGTTGGCTCAACTGATGAAACCCCCTTTTGAGCCACTCAACAAGTCTCTCTTGAAATTTCTGACTTGGAAGGTGGTGTTTCTGATTGCCCTCACCTCCACTAGGCGGATTGGCGAGTTGCAAGCCTTGGTTGCGGACCCTCCTTTCACTGTCTTCCATCATGACAAGGTGGTTCTCCGTACCCATCCTAAGTTTGTACCTAAAGTTGTTTCTGATTTCCACCTCAATCAGTCCATTGTCCTTCCTGTGTTCTTTCCTAAGCCCCACTCCCATCCTGGCGAGACGGCGCTTCACACGCTTGACTGTAAGAGGGCGTTGGCATATTACCTTCAACGCACCAGGTCTCATCGGAAGGTTCCTCAATTATTTTTGTCCTTCGATCCCAATCGATTAGGGCATCCAGTTTCCAAGCGCACTCTGTCTAACTGGTTGGCTGCTTGCATTTCCTTTTGCTATGCTCAGGCTGGCCTTCCGCCCCCGGGTCGAGTCACGGGGCATAAGGTCCGAGCGATGGCAGCTTCAGTGGCTTTCCTCCGATCCACTCCTATGGAGGACATATGTAAAGCTGCCACTTGGTCTTCGGTTCATACGTTCACCTCTCATTACTGTCTGGACACTTTATCCAGGAGTGACGGCCGGTTTGGCCAGTCAGTTTTGCAAAATCTGTTTTCCTAAATTGCCATCCTCCCACCTGCCCTTTTTTGGTTGGCTTGGAGGTCACCCACATGTGAGAATATCATGCCTGCTTGTCCTGGGATAAAGCACAGTTACTTACCGTAACAGGTGTTATCCAGGGACAGCAGGCATATATTCTCACAACCCGCCCGCCTCCCCGGGGATGGCTTCTATGCTAGTTATGGAACTGAGGACCACGAGGTGGGATGCGCCCTCTAGTGGGCGAGAAGGCATGCACATGCGTGGTGCAGTGTGCAAACTTGAAACTTCTAGCAAGTTTGCTTGAAAAGCTGTCCGCGCTGGGGCTCCGTAGATGACGTCACCCACATGTGAGAATATATGCCTGCTGTCCCTGGATAACACCTGTTACGGTAAGTAACTGTGCTTTCAATCCACCTCAACCAGACATAGGAGAACTCACGCACCATTCACACACCTCCAACCAAACACGTCAAAAGAAAAAAAAAAAATTCATTCTTATAAACAACCGTATAACTTTTAATCTAGAGTTAGTGAGTATGAATTCAGCAACAAGAACAGAAATCACATGTTCATTCTTATAAACTATAACATTAACCGGTAGATCAAACGAAGTATCGAGGACAAAATAATCTAAATACAGTTGCCGTAGTTACGGTAAAGTTGTAAATAAACAAAGTTTACAGGTTTATTCAGTCATCATCATCACAGTCATCTGAATCCTTGAATCCATCAAAATCCGAATTGTCATCATCGTCATTAAATAAGGTGAGCACGGCCTGCAGACAATCCTCGTTTATTTCCGAAGTGATATCGTCATCATCATCGCTGATATCCGTGTTGTTGCCTCCTTCCGCTGCACTGGTAGTACCCGTAGTGTCATTGGTTTCATAAACAATGCCCGCTTTTCTAAATCCGTTTCAAATGGTATCTGGTGTTATTTTGTCCCATGCTGAAGCCACCCACTTGCAGACTTCTGTGAAAGTTGCCCGTTTCAGCCGCCCCGCGGGTGTGTACTCGTGCATGCCGCTCTGCATCCACTCCTCCCACTCCTTTCTAACAAAAGTCTTGAATGGATGATTCACTGCGATGTCAAGTGGCTGCAGCTTACACGTCAGGCCTCCAGGTATCACAGCGATGTGGGCACGAGTAGAATTAATGTAGGCCTGAACATTTTTTTCTTTGTGGGCAGCCATTGCATCAAAAATTAACAAGGATTTTTTTGCAAAGAATCCACCCTGTCTTGCCATAAAGCATTTATCTACCCACAATCTCATTACATCGCAGTCCATCCATCCCTTCTTGTTGCAGTGCACAACCACACTGGTGGGCAGCTTTTCACGGGGCATAGTGACCCTTTTGAAAATGAGCATGGGCTTTAACTTAACCCCGCTAGCTTAGCAACCAAGAACTACTGTAAAACACGTTCTTTCATGCCCAGTTGTGGTGATGGCAACAGATTTAATACCTGTGGGTTCTTGTCGCTGGAATGTCGAATGCCATTGGAATTTCATCCATGTTGATGACGTCCTTTGCAGTGATGGCAAGTTCAGATATTTCTTTGACGATAAAGTCACGGAAATCAATCAATTTTTGCTGCCAGTCATCCAGAAGTCGCTGGCCAACAGTTGTTCTCATTCTAACTGATAGTCTGTTCCTTTTCATAAATTTTGAGATCCATGTGAAGCCAGCTTTGAAGTCGGGTATTCCTCTTCCATTGTCAAGTAGTTTTGCCTTCATCTGAATCGCAACAGTAGAGACTGATTGATTTTGCTCCCTTCTCGCCAGAATCCACTGCTTCAAGTCATCCTCCAGCTGAGGCCATTTTGGTTTGGCCCCACGACGTGGCCGTTTTCGCGGATTGCATTTCTCCAGTTCCTTCTTATCTTTTCTCCATTCATGCACCGATGTTTCTCCAACATCGAACTCTCTCGCTGCAGCCCGGTTGCCTATTTCCTCAGCTTTCGCAACGACTTGAAGCTTAAAGTCCACTGTATATGACTTTCGTCACATTCCTGCCATTATGGCGGTAAATTTAAATTTAATTGATAAACTCTACTACCGGTTAGATAAATGCAGAATACCAATCTGAAGAGATCAAATTACTGAAATGTGGGCTCTACATGCAGCATTAATCTTTTATAGGCTTACCCAAAGGCTGAGATGCTGTTGTAAAGGCAAAATGGTATTCACTGGGCAAATTATTAGGCCAGATAGAGGGGGGACAAAGCCACGTGGTCAAAAGCACGCCGCGACAAAGGTCCGCCTTGGTGACAGGTCAAAAGTGCGCCCCGACAACCCGGCGCAGAAAACTGAGCGGCAAGCATGCTCAGACCATCTTCTTTGTCTGTAGATGGTCTGCGCATGCTTACAGAGCGGCAAGCAGGACAGGGCGGCGAAAGGAGCAGTTGGGAAAAGAGGAGACTCGGGGCAGGGCTGGAAAGGTTTGGACGGGACCAGAGGTGACTCGGGGCAGAGTCGGGACGAGAGGAGACTCGGGGCAGGGCTGGAAAGGTTTGGACGGGACCAGAGGAGACTCGGGGCAGAGTCGGGACGAGAGGAGACTCGGGGCAGGGCTGGAAAGGTTTGGACGGGACCAGAGGAGACTCAGGGCAGAGTCGGGACGAGAGGAGACTCTGGGCAGGGCTGGCAAGGTTTGGACGAGACCAGAGGAGACTCGGGGCAGAGTCGGGACCAGAGGAGACTCGGGGCAGGGCTGGCAAGGTTTGGATGGGACCAGAGGAGACTCGGGGCAGGACTGGCAAGGTTTGGACGGGACCAGAGGAGACTCGGGGCAGAGTCGGGACCAGAGGAGACTCGTGGCAGGGCTGGCAAGGTTTGGACGGGACCAGAGGAGACTCGGGGCAGAGTCGGGACCAGAGGAGACTCGGGGCAAGGCTGGCAAGCTTTGAACGGGACCAGAGGAGACTCGGGGCAGAGTCGGGACCAGAGGAGACTCGGGGCAGGACTGGCAAGGTTTGGACGGGACCAGAGGAGACTCAGGGCAGAGTCGGAACGAGAGGAGAATCGGGACAGGGCTGGCAAGGTTTGGACGGGACCAGAGGAGACTCGGGGCAGAGTCGGGACCAGAGGAGACTCGGGGCAGGGCTGGAAAGGAGAGTCGGGCGACAGGAGAGTTGGGGCGGCAAGCAGCATGTGCGGTATACGCGTGAGCGCGCTATATAAAAAAATTTTTACATCTATTTCGGTTTCCCGTGCCCTATACCCGTGTGCGCGTTTTACACGGGTGTGCGTTATCTACGTGAAAATACGATAATCAATTGCTTTCTACTTACCAAGGCTGCCCAGAATCTACACAGGCAGCCTGGGGTATTGTGTGTTAAATTAGCAGGGATAACCCGCAGTCAGGATAAGGGGAGCATTAATATATGAAATATTTACAAAGTGTGAACAGTTCCATAACTACAATTCTGACCCTAGCACATGACAGATTTTTGTGATTTGCTACCATGGGGGAATAAATGGTCATGGCTTCCCAGGGTAAGTTTCGGGCTACGTTTCCCCATGATGTAAACCTGGTACAGGATACTTCAGTTTCAGGCATAAAATTGGTTAGTAGGGAAATCTTTCTTATTCCCCTTGGTGCTAACTTAATCATTTCCATATAGTGCCTCTGGAAGCTGCAAAATCTAATGTGTTGGTAGTAGTGTTTTTGTTATTATATGCACATTTCAGATATAACAACACATCCACAATTCACGCACCTAATCCAACACATGCTTACACACACACAGTCTGGGGCCCCAAACACGTCACACGCATATCTATCACATATTCAGTAATTACTAATAAGGTGCATATGTTATAATCAAAAGTGTGAGTCCCTATAACTTCTTAAACCAGACGCAGGGGTCTGGCATTAATTAAAGTTCCCTAGTAGATATGTGATGCATATCAAAAAAATCCCTAAATGTCCCTAAAATAAGAGAACCTCAAGATTACTTTCCCTATACCCAGAAGTGCCGGGCATAGTAACCTAGAATTAAATGCATGAAGAGGGAGAAGAAATGCCCAGGGAAAACCTTATAAAACCCAAATATATGCATAATATGTACAGTTAACTCATGTGAAGGTGATATAAACAATGAATATACACAAGACAGATTTTGTCTTTTTAGAGTGTGGTGCAAGAGCCAAGTTCTCAAATTAAATGTAACTCGTAAAGAGAACTTGTGATGTGTCAGCAAATGATCAAAATGTAAATCACTGGCATCTGTGGGACAGGCCTATTACCTGCGACAGGTGTTACATTACATAAAAATATGGGATAAACAAATAGTTCTTTTCTGAGAACAATGCATGAGACAATAATAAAGAAAATACAACAGCTAACAAAATATCATAAGGGGCCTATTAGATTCTGAAGATCTGCAGTGCTACTATAAATAGCTTGCATGGTGTGGGTGTATATTTTTTGGCAGAAAGGTATTAAACCATAGGACAGGTTTGTTAAATTATAAAAGGAAAAAGCACAACAGTTGCACACCTAATGTGAAAATTATCAGTCTTTTTTCAAGGTGAGAATGGCTTGGTTACTCAAGCTTTTAAGGTGTCCCCAAGTCACTGGATCAGTCTTAGAATAACGCTTTCTTTTCTGGTTGTCTTGCTGTGAGGTGGGACTTTGTTGTGTTTTCCTTAAGATGGAATCAAATTCAGGAATGGGGTTCTGCAGGAATTGATGCCACAACATTATCCTCTGGTTCTTGCACTGTTGTCTGCAGCTGCTTGCTTTTCTTCTATAGGGGCAGCTCGATTTTCTTCTGTAGTTTCTGTTCATGCAGACCAGACGTGTCTGCTCGGCACCCAAACCGAACCTGTAGGAGTTGAGACAGCGGCATAACCCCTTCTCCAGGTTATGAAGGAAGCAAGTGCATGCCAAACAGGATTAGGAGACAGTACTCTGTTCAAATGGTTAATAGTGAACAAAATAGTGAACAAAGACATTTGAACATGTCTCAAATTAGAAACGGCATATTTCACTGGTTTCTGTTTTAATAAATAAGATGTTAATATACGGTTTGCTGTGCTAAATATGGCTTGTCCTGTAGAATCATAAGGCAAACCGTGAATCAGCTGGATATCCCACTGTAGGCAAAACTCAGAAAAAGCATTGGAAGTATATGCAGAGCCATTGTCTGCTTTTAAAGTTTTTGGCTTTCCCATAACAGCAATGCATTGTAGCATATGATTAAGTACTTGATTCGTAATTACCCAAAGATAAGCAGAATAGGTGTCAATAGTAACGTGCAGATATTTCCATTTCCAGAAAGTGTCCACAATTTATTTCTTTCTATTTATTATTCCTATCTTCCCAACTTCCTTTTGTATTTACCATAATTGGTTATTTTTCTCCGTCCCTTCCTATTGTTTCTTGGGGCTCCATAGTCCCAATTATGTATGTCTTACTTGTCAAATCCCTAGTAGATTTGTTATCTTGGTCTGCTATGTTTAGTTTGTCAAAATATTTATTTGTTTTTATGTTATTTTTTAATATTTTGTAAATCGCTTTGCATATTTGAATAAGCGTTTAATCAAAAACCTGAATAAACTTGAAACTTGATATTGCGTTACCTCCATTTGCCACACTTAATTTACTGTAAGTCTCTTGGTTTTTACCCCGTACTCAGCAACAGAATGCAGCTGAGAGCATTTGTGGGCAGGATTGAATTATTGTTGTAACTTGATTTAAAGGAATTTTTAACATTTTCACCAGGGCTTTGGCATTTTGGTGAAAGAATGCATGCCTATCTATGGAAGGGGTAAAGTGTGCTCTCCTGTAGAAATGACTCCAGAAAGATTTTTGATGGCTACAAATGTGAAATAGAGAATGACACGGGGAAAAAATCTGTCCCCGTCACCGCCCGTCCCCGGCCCACCATCCTCTGCACCGCCCCGTCACCGCCATCCCTTTCACCGCCCCGTCATCGCCACTGCCATCCCATTCACCGCCCCATCACCGTCCCCGCAGCATCCATATAAGCCTTAGTACTCTAATATTTAGCTTATTCCGTTCTTATAAATCAAAGTTCCTGCTGCTGAACTAGAGATGTGTAAGCAAATCAGCAGCGCCACCATTATATTAATAGGTTGCCCTCGTCGTCCCTGTCTTATGAAAGAGCACAGGCTGTGTACAAATGTTTGCAAGTTAAAGAACCACTCTCACTTAGGCTGATGATACCGAGGAGGGAGTGGAAAACATGAGAGAAGGGCTGTGGGAAATGCTGCTTGTAATGCAATTGAATCAAAATGTGGAGCCACCATGGTGAATCTCTTAAAAAAATATATAATCATCTTTATTGCGAGCAAACTACATAACAAACAAACAAAGGCCAAATAGGAATACATCCAGTCCAAGTTACGGATTACAGAAGAATTTTACAATAATAAACAAAAGTAAGATAAAAATATGATACAATACCAAAGAAGTGAACAGTAGAGGCCAATGTTTAAGAGAAAGCAGAAAGAGAAAAATAGATTTGCAGGAGAGTTTTTTTTCCCATATATTATAACATCCCTCCCCCCCAAAAAAAAAAAAAACTACCACCATCCCATAATCAGTACAACTCTCCTCACCCAACTTCCACCCACAGAAACCAATTATTTATTCAATATAAGACTATGTTGTTGATGAGTGAGCGTTTTCCAATAGGGCTCCTAGATCGCCTGGAATGCACTCCAGCGCTTGGACTCTGCACCGGAAGACATTACAAACAAATCATTCTGTCCCAAGGCAGAGGCCTCAATATTTATTTAAGTATTTATATACTTAAATAAAGGTCCAGCAGCCCCCACCCTCCCTCCACCTCACCTTATATTCTGAGTTTGCCGGCTTCCTTTTTCCCGAGCCGCACGCGTTCAAAAAGCTGTGCACGCGCAGCTGCACGAGTCAATCAAACTTCTCCTCTCCTGCAACTTTCTGTTTCCGGTTGCGTCAGAGGAGAAAATTGATTGACTCGTGCAGCCGTGCACGGCTCGGGAAAAAGGAAGCCGGCAAACTCAAAATATAAGGTGAGGTGGAGGGAGGGAGCTGGCAAAACGCTACGGGCGGGCGGTGGCTGCGGGGACCGCGCGATCCTTGATACCTCACTGCAGAGACAAGACCATTCACCGCTCCACGGGGCGGTGAATGGCCTTGTCCCCGTCCCCGCAGCGACTGCTATTTTTCTTTCCCCGTTCCAGCGGGTTACCCGCAGCTAAATGCGGTAGCCGCTGGTAAACCGCCACCGTGTCATTCTCTAATGTGAAACACATTAAGAGAGTGTTTACGTGTTGACAATAGCGAGCGTAATTCAAGAAACAAGGATAGTAATTTGTCATCAATTGATGGGGTGGCGTAGGCACCAGGAAGCTGGTAAACGAAATTACGAACGTACAGATTGTCTGTAATCAGGTTCAATGGACAGTGGGAAGAGGTTTGCAGTGCAAGAATAACAGGGGCTACATCTGAGCGCTGAGCGGATTGTTGCGGGGGAGTGAATAAGACCTGAGAAGCATTTTCTTGGGTCCAGTGCACGTCTCCGCGTATCTTGTTGCCGTCTGTATAGACAGTGAGCGCGTCAATGATAGGTGTTAAGCTTAGTGCAGAATGAAAATCCAAAACGCCTGCTGCCACTAGAATTAAGCGTTTATCTTAAGGATAATGAGGACAAATATGACCAATGTAATTTGTTAATGCAATTTGCAATACCTCAATATATTGAAAAAGAAATTCCCATTGCTCTTATGAAAGGGGAACGGTGATAGATATCAAATCCAATCCCATAATATTTAATGCTCTATTTTGTGCCTTACAAATCAGTGAACTATACATGTATTGAGGAGAACTGATATTCTTAGGGGGTGTATGTGGTAAATATATCCATTCCACTATATGTAAACGATTATCTGGGGTTAGCTGACCTAAAACCGCACTAGATTGGTGTTTCTGTGGAAGGATTAATAAAGAAAGTGCTATAGAATCTTGAATCCTATTAACCCATTAAAGACTTGTTTAACAAATCTCTGGAGACGGGAGTGATTCCTGGGGATTGGAGGAGAGCGGATGTGGTCCCTATTCATAAAAGTGGTCACAGGGATGAAGCAGGAAACTACAGGCCGGTGAGCCTCACTTTAGTTGTTGGAAAAATAATGGAAGTTTTGCTGAAAGAAAGGATAGTGTACTTCCTTGAATCTAATGGGTTACAGGATCTGAGGCAACATGGCTTTACAAAAGGTAAATCGTGCCAAACGAACCTGATTGAATTTTTTGATTGGGTGACCAGAGAGCTGGATCGAGGACATATGCTAGATGTAATTTACTTGGATTTCAGCAAAGCCTTTGATACAGTTCCTCATAGGAGGCTGTTGAACAAACTTGAAGGGCTGAAGTTAGGACCCAAAGTGGTGAACTGGGTCAGAAACTGGCTGTCGGACAGACGCCAGAGGGTGGTGGTTATTGGAAGTCGCTCGAAGGAAGGAAAGGTGACTAGTGGAGTCCCTCAGGGTTCGGTGCTGGGACCAATCCTGTTCAATATGTTTGTGAGTGACATTGCTGAAGGGTTAGAAGGAAAAGTGTGCCTTTTTGCAGATGATACCAAAATTTGTAACAGAGTAGACACCGAAGAGGGAGTGGAAAATATGAAAAAGGATCTGCAAAAGTTAGAGGAATGGTCTAATGCCTGGCAACTAAAATTCAATGCAAAGAAATGCAGAGTAATAATGCATTTGGGGATTAATAATAGCAAGAAATCTTATATGCTGGGAGGAGAGAAGCTGATATGCACGGACGGGGAGAGGGACCTTGGGGTTATAGTGTCCGAAGATCTAAAGGCAAAAAAACAGTGTGACAAGGCAGTGGCTGCTGCTAGAAGGATGCTGGGCTGTATAAAGAGAGGCGTAGGCAGTAGAAGGAAGAAGGTGTTGATGCCCCTGTACAGGTCATTGGTGAGGCCCCACTTGGAGTATTGTGTTCAGTTTTGGAGACCATCTCTGTCGAAAGACGTAAGAAGACTTGAGGCGGTCCAGAGGAGGGTGACGAAAATGATAGGAGGCTTGCGCCAGAAGACGTATGAGGAGAGACTGGAAGCCCTGAATATGTATACCCTAGAGGAAAAGAGAGACAGGGGAGATATGATTCAGACGTTCAAATACTTGAAGGGTATTAACGTAGAACAAAATCTTTTCCAGAGAAAGGAAAATGGTAAAACCAGAGGACATAATTTAAGGTTGAGAGGTGGTAGATTCAGGGGCAATGTTAGGAAATTCTACTTTACGGAGAGGGTAGTGGATGCCTGGAATGCGCTCCCGAGAGAGGTGGTGGAGAGTAAAACTGTGACTGAGTTCAAAGAAGCGTGGGATGAACACAGAAGATTTAGAATCAGAAAATAATATTAAATATTGAACTAGGCCAATTACTGGGCAGACTTGCAGGTCTGTGTATGGCCGTTTGATGGAGGATGGGCAGGGGAGGGCTTCAATGGCTGGGAGGGTGTAGATAATAATAATAATAACAGCTTATATACCGCAATACCGTGAAGTTCTATGCGGTTTACAAAAGATTAAGCAAAGGTACAAATTGACTGACTTCAAGAGGGGAAGAAGAAAGAGAAGTAATTAGACAGGAAATTCATTGTTGAGGAGAAAAGTGATCAAAAGGACAGTAGGTCGCTATTGAGAGGAAAGAGATAAGTGGATCAGTTGTCAAGAAGTTTTAGGAACAGGTGTGTTTTTAGACGTTTCCTAAATTCCTCATAAGTAGAGGGCGAAAGTAATTGTTCTAGGTCTTTACCCCATGATGCTGCTTGGTGTGAGAGAAGGAATTCATGGTGTTTTTTCAGTTTGCAACCTCTCACTGTGGGGGAAACGAAGTTGGAATGTGAACTTCTCTTGTGTCTTTTGGTTGAGAAGAAGAAAAGGTCAGTAATGTATTTGGGGGCAAGTCCGTGTAATGCTTTAAAGCAGAAACAGGCAAATTTGAACTTTACGCGTGCCTTCATCGGCAGCCAATGTAGCTGCCGGTAGTAGGGTGTCACGTGGTCAAAATTTTTTTAGTCCAAAGATTAGTCTGACTGCCGCATTCTGCAACAGTTGTAGGTGTCGCATATTTTTTTGAGAAATTGCCAAATAGGGCTGGAGTAAGTCTTAACAGAGATTTTGGCAGTTGGAACCCAAGCACAGTACCGGGTAAAGCTTTGGATTCTTGCCCAGAAATAGCTAAGAAGAAAAAAAAAAATTTAAATTGAATCAGGTTGGGCAGACTGGATGGACCATTCGGGTCTTTATCTGCCGTCATCTACTATGTTGTGTTACTATGTTACCATTGCGTTAATAATAGCTGGTTAATAATCACTATCACCTTTTGAATGTCTGGTGTTATATAGATCAAATCTAAAAATTGTTTGCCTTAATTAAGTTTTAAAGTAATAATGATAGGAGCTGCAAATGATTGCAGTAATTTGTGACCCAAATAAATATAAGGATACCGCTTTTGAACTTTGTCAGGTGCAATGCACAATCCGTAATGTTTTAAATGTGTGGGCAATTCAGAACTCCATTCAGTTTTAATTTTCGGAGCTGCTTATTAAGATATTTGCTTTATCATCTGGATGTAGAAGAATGGTGAAAAAACAATGTTTAAGGTCTATAACCAAAACCTCCCTTTTTATCGGAATTGTGTTAGGATTTGGAGTGCCACACTGTAACGGACCCATAGGTTGAATGCACTGATTAATTTTCCTAAGATCATGCAGCAATCTCCATTTACCTGATTTTTTTCTTTATTACACACACTGGAGAGTTCCAGAAGCCCCCATTTTTCTGTATGAATCAGTAATTCGTTCTTCCATCAAATTAACAAAGTACAATTAATATCCAAATTTTAATTTGTGACCACTCGTTGAGGAGGCTATTCATTCTTGTAATAACATGACTCAGAAATAGCTTACCTTAATTGCAACTAACTGGGAAGGCGTTCCATATCAGGGCACAACGTAATCACTTACCCACTTTTTTCTGTAATAAACTTAGATTGCAAGTTGATTAATATGTAAACATTACTATTACCGTAGCAGATTCCATCTTACAGAGATTACCTGTCAAAAAGTTTAAATTCACCTCTGAGTGAGTCCTGCCATTCAGTTAATGATTGTCTTACCCAGAGTGGGCAAATGCTATGGAAGGACACATCCTGCATATCTAATTTTGGACAAACCGAGATAACATCAAAGGTATCAGTACCGAAGAGTTGCAAACAAAAGGACCTAGGCTGTAGTCTGTCAACAAACGTGATAAGATGTGCAAAGGTCAGTTTGGGGAAGAAATGACTCTAGTCACAGTGTCAGTGAATTTAGAATTTTAACAGTGACTCCAAATTATGAGGAATAATTAGTACCCCACATCATAGTCACCAGTATCTCAACTGATTTATTGTTGTTATTTTCTGAACCAAGTCTCAACTTTACAAATATAAGAGGTTATAAAGATAAGAGGTTAAAATCCTCATTCTCTCTCTAGAGCTTTTGACCAACTCCTCCTTCCTAATTTCTCCTTAGACCCATCTATCAGTAACAAAAAAAAATCTCTCAGGCAGGCAGACAAAAACACACCTTCTTACTGACAGACAGTCCTATTTTTCTCACTCACAGAAGCAGTCTCTTCTCACACACAGAAGCAGTCTCTTCTCACACCAAAGCAGGCTCTATACCCACTCTGTATTTAATATTTATTGGTTCTATTAAACTAATTCCTGTGCCTAAAAGTATCAGGCGGTCTCTCTAACCTGTTTATAAGTTCAGCTTTCTGTTTGATGCTTGCATAACTTTTAACTGGTGTTCCTGAGGCTAACTGATCTGGGGTATAAAGCCCTCCAGACTGTAAAGCTCTCTGTTGAGCCTCCTTATTATTTTTACTATCCCACATAACATATTGACCCATAGTCTATACCATGCGCATAACGTCTGGTATGAAAGTATGCGCTCCAGCCATGGATTCAAAGAACCCGGCTGTGAAATTACTTCTTAAACCTGTCTCTGAGATATATTGCGCTAATGTTTCTGCCTTTTTTTCTTGTAAAGGAGCTGGGGATACCTGTGCTAGAGGTATGATTTTTGGATGTGTTCTGACTTGAATAGTCAGGTGGAGGGACGGTTAATGAAACCGTGGACACCTTGGAATGCGTCTCTGTCCTTACAATTTCCAAGGCACGCTCACACTAAGGCCATACCCATATGGCTGCCAAGGCCAGAGGCTCAGCATACAAAACTTTCCCGACTCTAAGCCAATCTTCTAATTTTAATAATCTCTTTTCTAGATACTGGGAGCAGTGCTCTCCTATCTCTTGTACTAAACAGTTTAACTGTAAATCAGAGGCCTCTCTTCTGTATGTTTCAGAATATTCTTCAATTCTGTCACATGAGCACGCTGTAAATCTGACAGGGAATTGCCCATACTTACTCGAAGGGATCTCGGAGGATGAGGTGCACCAAGTCTAATCGTCAGACAGAGCAAGCAGGGCAAGGGTCGTCGAAGGTCCCTGTGTTTGGGCGCCACTTGTAGGAATGCCCCACAAAGGAAACACACACACACGCAATCTTAGAATCGGGAGGAGGCGCTAGTAAGGGCTAGCTTCGAGTCCCTATTTATTATGCTTCTAAGCTAATGACATCATAGTAACTCCCTCGTTTACACATCTCATGATTGGTGGGTACAAAGGTACATGGTTTTACATTGGTAGATACAAAGATAAGTACGTGCTTTTTACCTCGTGATTACCTCATGATCATCCTCCAACTCAGCACTTAGACAAGGGCCTGATTAACACGTGGACAGGGCCTGAGCCTTTGCACATATGCAATGCCTGTGCAATGCCTGTGCTGATGTCCTTACCAAATAAGGACAGCTCAAATAAGATAAGCATGCTCCTTAGTCTTAAGCTGTAGGCAAAGTCTGATTGTTGCCCATATAAGGGATGCTTAATCAAGATAAGGAATGAGGGTAAATGTGTGTCAGGTTAATATGTACTAACTAACCCCAAAAAAATTTTTGTGCAGTACACTAAATCCCTTACAAAGGCAAGTCACAAGACGGCAAGATAATCCCAAAATGGAATTTATACAGGGAACTATAGGGAACTCAAGCGCTCACAGCTAACAGCTTGATATATTTTACAAACTGAAAACCATAGGGTGAGCTATCATCGGACCCTTTAAGTTCTTCCCCAAACTATTTATTTATCCAAAAAATCTTTAAATTATTATCTTATTTTTTATTTTTATATTAACTGTTTTCTTAAAAAACTTCTTCAATATTTTGCTGAAAATATTATATTTTCAGGTTAATATGTGACAAAAGTCTTGTGACAAGATGCTAGTATTTTTCCTTTACTTAGAATGGCTGCATGGCAAGAAGGGAAAGGGAATGAGAAACAGGGCCTCAGATCCAAATACACAGGCCTAGATCCGCACACAGGGCCTAGGTCAGTCTGCCGACCTGGCCTGCGTTCAGAACCGCCTGTGTGCTGACCCTGCCTGTGTTCTAATGCCCTGGATCGGAACTTATCAGATCTCAGACGTCAGAGAAAGGGCGGGACCGGCGGAAGAGGAAGCAGCACAGACGCAGGGCTCAGAGAAGGGGCGGGACCGCCGGCAGAGGAAGCAGCAGGACAATGGTAGGCAGCTTCTCCATGATGGGGGTGGGTGGGGGTGCGAGCGCTCCTTCGGGGTGGGGGTGCGAGTGCGAGCGGTCCTTAGGGGTGGGGGTGCGAGCGGTCCTGCGGGGTGAATCGGACGTCAGGGAGGGAACTAAGTAAAAAAAAATGTGTACAACGCGCTCAGGAATATAAAGCGCATGGTTATACTCGGTTTGTAAAATCGTGTATAACGCGCGCGTTATATGCGTGAAAATACGGTGTATATATATATATAAAAAATGGGTAAAGATTATGTTAACTTTATTAGAAGATAAATCACAAACACACATTGTGGTTGGAGACTTTAATCAAGTGATCGTCAGTCAACGGCAACTCACAGACCTTTACATTCCTGGCATAGCTTGCATAATATGATCAACCAGCTAAAATTAGTGGATGCCTGGAGGCTTATGCATGGTGATGATAGACAATACTGTTTCTACTCTCTTCCCCATAATTCCTACTTGAGGATCGACTTTTTCTTAGTGAGTAATAATCTTGTGAACAACTTATCCCACTCAGAAATTCATGAAATATCGATTTCAGATCATGCCTTAATTGAATTATCGCTTTCGGATCTAATTGGAGATTTAATAACTCACTATTACTAGACCCTGACTTCATAACTCAGGCAAGAACTGCAATTCATGAATATTTTCAATACAACAAACCAGAAGATACTGGCTGGCCCTGTTTATTGGCGCTTTCAAAGCATATTAGGGGAGTCGTCATTTCATACCAAGCTCGTAAAAAGAAGGAATTAAATAAAAATCTGAAAGAACATGTCAAAGTTATGAGAGAACTGGAGTCATCCCATCAAGCCAATCCTTCAGATATGTGCACTTTACAGAAACTACACCAATCGAGACTTGAATACAACTTATTACTCAGTAGGAAAGCGGGGAACGCCATCTTTATGAAATCGGCAAATTACTATTGTGATAATAACAAAAACAGTAATGCTTTTGCTAACTATTTAAAAATTAGAGAAGAAAGGCTTAATATTCACACAATTATAGATCAGTCAGGACAACAAATATCAGATACCTCGAGAATTCCGCATTGTGTTCAAACATTTTATGAAAATTTGTATACAGTGGTACCTTGGATTACGAGCATAATCCGTTCCAGGAGCATGCTCGTAATCCAAAATGCTCGTTTATCAAAGCGAGTTTCCCCATAGGAAATAATGGAAACTCGCTTTGATGCGTTCCCCCCCCCCCCCGAGAACCGGCATTGCTCCCCTCAAATGCCCCTCTGTGATCCGGCACCCCCTGATGCGATTGGGCATCCCCCCGCCACGATCAGGCACCCCCCCAATGCGATCTGGCACCCCCCCCCCGCCACGATTGGGCACTCCTGCCACGATCCGGCACCCCCCGCCACGATTGTGCACCCCCCGCCTCTTCTTACCCTCATCTGGGCACCCTTAAGATTGGCCTCCTCGTCTGCTGGGCCTTGAGCATCTGCGCATGCTCAAGGCCCAGCAGATGAGGAGGCCGATCGTCAGGGGGGTGACCAATTGTGTCGGTGGGGTGCCAGATCGTGGTGTGAGGGGTGCCCAATCGTGTCAGGGGGGATGCTGGTTCGCGTCAGGGGGGGTGCCGGATTGCCGGTGGGGGGGGGGCGCTCGTAAATCGAACCATGCTCGGTTTCCGAGGCACCAATTTTGCAAATGTTTTCTAGCAAAACACTCGCAAACCAGTGCACTCGTAAACCGAGGTACCACTGTATTT